>NC_090450.1:976580750-977200750 GCF_031143425.1 Pleurodeles waltl
TCTCCAAACAACTCCTACACAGGCTGCAGACCATCCAGAATACATCCTCATTGGAGTGTAGCTTGATTCCCATGGCACAATGAGCACGTCTCGGGATACCCATCGCATTTTGGGTTTCAACAACAAGTTGATGGATGGAATGCTTCAATTAATCTCACTGGCAAACAACTCTGAGCTGCATTCTAGACCATTGTTTTCTGCCTACCATGCCATTTGAGACAAGGGTATACCTGCAAATCAGTAGAAATCCGTCTCCTTTTGGGAACAGTCACCCCAAACTCCCAGACAAGGCCCCTTCCAGAACGGATCACAAGCAGCCCCAGATTGTTTTTCCCCTACTTGGGACTCATGACTAGGGTGTAGCTTGAATCCTATGGCACAGTGAGCACAGGACTCATGTCTGGGCATACCCATCACACTTAATGCACCAACTGCAATAACAAAAAGTTGATGGATTAATTGCTTGAATTAATCTCGGCTATTGGCAATTGCTTGGGCTGGACTATTCTTATTGGAGCAGGACCACAACTGATTTGCATAAGGCTGATCTCTGTCTAGAATGGCACAGTGAGTGAAAACCAATAGCCTGGAATGTGGCCCAAGTGATTTCCAGTGGCTGAAATTAATTGAAGCATCCCTTTCATCACCTTTTTGTTTTTTCAGTGGATGCCCTAAGTGAGACAGGTATGCCCAAATGAGGATCCCGTGCTCACTGTGCCATAAGATTCAAGCCATGCCTCACTAATGAGACCTAAGTAGGTCGAAACCAGTCTAGGGTTGCTTGTGTTCTCACATGGGGGGACTTAGCCTGGCCATTCAGGCCTGACTGTTCCTGTTGGAGCAAGATTAAGACTGATTTGCATAAGGTGGGTTTCTGGCTAGAATGGCAAGTTGGTGATAAATGATGGTCTGGAATGCAGACCGAGCAATTACCCATGGTTGAGATTAATTCTAGCCATCCTTCCATCACCTTGTTGTCTTTGCAGTGATTTTATGGACAGCACCTGCAGTCAGGCTGTGTACTGCTACTCTGCTTGAACTAGACGGGGGCAGCACGAATTGCAAGTGCTGGCCATCGAAGGCTGCCAGTGACCCAGAAATTTCGGCCACTTTCAGCAGAAAAGTTCCCTGGTGTAAGACACAGAATTCACTGTTTATCTGATGTATAATTGTGTTTCTGGCCCCAATGCTAATTCCTAGGAGCTTGTAGCGACCCTAACTTAGAGGGCAATAGGTCTGTTGTCTATCGAAGAACATGTTGAGCTATTGGAGCAGTGTGTGGAAGTACAGGAAGTGGTTGTCCAGTAATTTTATGCAGACCAGCTTCTCTCTAAGTGAGGCTATAAACTTACTCCGAGACACACTCAGGCTTGCCTATTTGAGTACCAAGGCAGAGTGCATAAAATATTAACTTCTCTTATGCACAGTCTATGTGAATTCACAGCCTAAGCATGTGCAGTGTGTGTATTCACAGTGTATGTGAACTCAAACTATTTGCATTCACAGCAGGCGTGCAATGCCCATTCGTCAGAAAGGGCTTTAGCACCCAGCCCAATCCATCTTGTCTTGTTGAAGGGAGCAGAGCAGAGACAGGTGAGACATGCATATAAAGAGGGTAGAACCAGCCTGGAACCTAGCTATCAATAGTGCAGCAGGTGCAGTGGCACTAGAGCCCATGGTCCGAAGGGCCCTCTGGACACCAATTGGTAGGGGGCTTGTTTACTTGTGTAAGGGCTCAAGGCACCCTTTCTTCGCCACTGGAACAAGCAAAAGAAGGTAAGAGGGTGGCGAATGAGAGAGGACAGGTGAGGAGTAAGGCATGGAGCTGAGAGATAAATGTAACAGGAAGATTAAGCAAGAAAAGGTAAGAAGTTTCCTGGGAAGGGGGAAGGAGAGAGGTCGATATGGGCAGAGGAGCCACATTCTGTTTGGGCCTAGAGCTGGGGCACTAGCAGTATTTCTGCTGAGGGACCACATGTTTGCTGTAGCAGCCTATGACCTGAGTGACAGAGAGGAACAACGGTAGTGTGCACAAAGGAGGCAGAGGAGGGCTGTGCAGAAGGAGCAGAGAAAGACTTTGCGTGGGCATAAGGGACAGTGAGCAGAGATCCACGTGACTGAGCAGAAAGGACAGAGGGCAGTGTTAGAACAGAAACCACTGTATAGAAGGAGAGGGGGTACAGTGTAATGTAATGTAAAAGAGTTTGTATATCACAAATTAATCACCCGCGAGGGTATATAGATGCTGATTAGGTGTGGGAGGTCAGTCGAATGTCCAGGTCTTCAGTTTCTTGTGGAATGTTGTGAGCATAGTTCTGATATTCTGGGGAGGACGTTCCAGGTCTTTGCTGCTAGGTGGGCGAACAAGCAGCCTCCTGACCTGCTTTTACAAATGAGGGGATAGTGAGGTGGATTGGAAGTTCCAGGTTGGCTGGTGGAAGTGCAGTTGGTGATTGAGCTAGGCGGGTCCCTTCTGATGCAGCACTTTGTTGGTGAGGGTGAGTATCTTGAACTGGCAGCGTTTCTGAACACAGAGCCAGTTGAGCTCCCAGAGGTGAGTTTTGATGTGGGTGCATCGTGGAAAGTTTGGATGGTTTTGAGCTTGTGTGTGAGGTGGCCAAGTATTCTTTAGTAGAGGGCATTACCATAGTCTATCCTGCTCGTTATCATAGCCTGGGTGTTTGTCTTCCTGGTGTCCAGGGGGAGCCATTTGAAAATCTTTCTGAGCATGCAGAGATTGTTGAGATAGGCGGATGTGATGGCATTGATCTGGGGTCTCATGGAAAGTGCAGGGTGCAGGATGATGCCCAGGTTTCATGCCCAGTCAGAAGATGTTAGGGTGGGTCCCAATTCGGTGGTCCCCCTAGTGGCTTTTCAGGGGGAGTTGTTGGGGCTGAAAATCAGGACTTCCCTTTTGCTGGCATTGACTTTCTGACACTTAGTGCACATCCACATGGCGACTTCCATGAAGTTTTTTTTGTTGTTGCTAGGATCTTCTGAGGCCGACAGGATGAGTTGCATGTCATGGGTGTACAAGATCACGCTGAGTCCGTGAGAGTGGGTGAGTTTTGCAAAGGATACCAGTTATATGTTGAAGAGGGTGGGGCTGAGGAATGAGCCCTGTGGGACTACGCAGATGATGTCTTTGGGTTCGGTGGTGAAAGGCAGCAGCCTGACCCATTGCGTTCTTTTGATCAGGAAGGTGCACATTGGAGGCTGGCCCTTGAACTACTGCATTGTGGAGTCTGGTAATGAGTGTGCGTTTGGTGACCGTGTCAAGTGCACAGAGGCCAGTGTGTAAGCATAGGAGCAGAGAGGGCACTGCATGTCCAGAAGGAGCGGACAGGGCAGTGTGTTGTCAGAAGGAGAAAGAGCTGAGGGGGCGGTGCGTTACTGAGGGCTCAGGAGCATCAAGAGCAAGGTGATTACAAGGGGAGCAGGTGGAGAGTGAGCAGTGTGTGCAGAAAAGACAAAGGCCCTCATTACAACCCTGGCGATTGGTGATAAAGTGGCGGTAATACAGCCAAAAGGCTGGCGGTAAATACTGCCAAATTATGACCATGGCAGAAAGAGCTCAGACAGACAGCCACTTTAACACACTGACCGCCAGGGCGGAATCAACAGACACCACGGCGATAACCGCCTACAGCTAGGCAGAATCCAATGTTCCGCACACTGTATTAAGACACAGGAAACCGCCATCTTTTCCGGGGCGGTACCAACGACATCAAAAGCCTAGCAGAAACAGATCTCAGAAGTCAAAGGACTCACCTGTGGAGACTCAGGGAAGAACCACGACGCCATGGAGCCCGAGCTGCACATATTCCCAATGTTGATTTACGTCCTGCTCCACTACAAACAGCAACGACGGCAAAGACAACCACAGTGAGTACAGACGCCTAGCACACAGGGGAGGGGGGAGGAAAAAAAGAGTGACACACACGCAACCCCAACACCATACACACAAGCAGATGCAGTAACATAACATATTTACCACCTACCCCTCAGGAATAATGCAAGGACAACTCCACTAGATATAAGTGAGTGTAATAAGATAAAATAGTAGCAATATGTGCATCCAAATCAAAAAATATATAAAAATTTACAAATGAAGGGACACTGCCCAGTCCTCAATGTTCGTGGGCCACAGGGCCACATTACAAAGTCCAAGGCCCCACTTCACTCCTGCAACAACACGGAGAGAACACTGCAGGGGCATCAGGCCGAAAATAGGCAGGCACCTCAGGGGGACAGGGAATGGGGGGCGGGCACCTCAGCCGGCAGATGGTACAGCGCCACTGGTCCTGGAGGGGGCAACATGCCCTGTGCTTGGTCCTGGGGAGTGCAAGGCCTCAGTCTCTCAAGTGGATGGCTTCTCCACTGGTTCTGAACGGGGCAACATGCCCTGTGCTTTGTCCTGGGGAGTGCAAGGCCATAGTCTCTCAAGTGGATGGCTTCTCCACTGGTTCTGGAGGAGGCATCGTGCCCAGTGAGCTTCTTCCTGGGGAGGATGGGCTGAGTGGATGGCATCTCTACTGGTTCTGGAGGGGGCATCGTGCCCAGTGAGCTTCATCCTGAGGAGGATGGGGTGAGTGGATGGCATCTCCACTGGTTCTGGAGGGGGATTCGTGCCCGGAGAGCTTCATCCAGGGGATTATGGGGTGAGTGGATGGCCTCTCCACTGGTTCTGGTGGGGGCATTGTGCCCAGTGAACTTCATCCTGGGGAGGAGGGGGTGAGCGGATGGCATCTCCACTGGTTCTGGAGAGGGCATCGTGCCCTGTGATGCAGATCTTGGGGAGTACAAGGTCAGTGTCTCTCAGCTGGGTGTCATACCCACAGGATTTGCAAGGGGCAGGCCGCACAACAGCCCATGGAGGCAGGTTCACAGAATGTCTGCCAGCGGTGACAGCTGCTCAGTGGTGGCAGTGGTGGTGGTGCTGCTGCTGGTAGTGGAGGGGGGAGGCTCCAGCCCATCCCCTGCAGCCTTGGACGGCTGCTCACTGGTGCTTCTGCTTGTTGTGGAGGAGGCCACAGCCCATCCTCTGCAGCCTCGGACGGCTGCCCACTGGTACTGCTGCTGGTGGTGGTGGTGCTGGTGGCGGTGCTGCTGGCGGAGCTGGTGGTGGTGGGGGGGTGGAGGCTCCAGCCCATCCCATGCAGGCTCGGACGGCTGCCCACTGGTGCTGCTGCTGGTGGGGGGAGGCTCCAGCCCATCCTCTGCAGCCCCAGACGGCTGCACCACCATTGCCCTTCCTTCCTGCAGCTGGCAGTGGCTCCTTGCCCTTCCTTCCTGCAGCTGGAGCTGGCTCCTTGGCCTTCCTTCTTGCACCTGGAGCTGGCTCCTTGCTCTTCCTTCCTGCAGCTGGAGATGGCTCCTTGCCCTTCCTTCCTGCAGCTGGCAGTGGCTCCTTGCCCTTCCTTCCTGCAGCTGGAGCTGGCTCCTTGGCCTTCCTTCTTGCAGCTGGTGCTGGCTCCTTGCCCTTCCTTGAAGCATATGGGGCAGGCACGCTTTCTGTATGGCAGGCTGGTGGCCGGGATCCTTTCCCACCTGGAGTTGCCGGGGACACTAATGTGCCCGTGGACTGGGTGGCTGAGGTGCTTGCCTGGGTTTTGACCACCATGGCCTGAAGTGAAGGACAGGGGGGAGGAGGGGGAGGGAAGAGGTCAGTGGTGGAGAGGAAAATCTTCTTAGGGACATTGGGGTGGGAAGAGGGAGAAGGTTTGGGAGTGGAAGAAGAGGGGGTGGTTGTAGGAGGTGTCAGTCTGCTGTGTTTGGGTGCAGGTGCATGGGCTGGATGCTGCTGTGAGGTGCATGGCTGTTGGGTGTCTGAGTTCTTGTGTTTGTTTACTTTGGAAGGAGGAGGCACAGACACAGTGGGAGAGGACACAGGGGACATGTACATGGATGTTGGGGTGGTGACTGCCAGTGAGGTGTGTGTTCTGATAGGTGTGCTGGTGATGGAGGTAGTGGATGAGGATGTAGTACATGCAGGTGTGAATGGAGACGCAACTGGGAGGTAGGTAGAGGACAAGGCGGAAGGTCAACAGTGGAGGCAGTGGATGTTGGTATGTCTGCATCTGGATGGTGTTTGTGTGAGTGCCTGTGGGATGATGTGTAGTGCTTGTGTTTGCCTGTGCCACTCTTGTGTGTTGTCTTGTGTGCATGCTTGTCTGCCAGGAAGTTGGAGGGGGAGGGTGGAAACGGACAATGGCTGCCATCAGAGAGGAGGCCAGAGCCTGGATTGATCTATGTTGGGCCGCCAAGCCAGTGTGAATGCCCTCCAGAAATGCATTGGTCTGTTGCATTTGGGCTGCCAGCCCCTGGATGGCATTCACAATGGTTGCCTGCCCAACGGAGATGGATCTCAGGAGGTCAATAGCCTCCTCACTCAGGGCAGCAGGGCTAATTAGGGCAGGGCCTGAGGTGCCTGGGGCAAAGGAGATGCCCACCCTCCTGGGTGAGCGGGCACGGGCAACTCAATGAGGGGCTGCTGGGAGGGCGGTGCTGGTACGGGGGGTAGCGGCTGTACCTGTGGCTGGGGTGGGCACAGAGGTGTCTGCCACCACCAGGGAGCTTCCATCAGAGGAGGTATCCATGTCCGAACTGACCCCTCCAGTCTTCGCCGTGGTGCTCCCCTCGCCCTCCGTCCCACTGGTGCCCTCAGCGTCAGTGGACTCTGCCTCCTGGGTCCGGTGGCTCTGCTCCTCCGCCAGATGATGCTAATGCACATAAGGACAGGAGGACAAAACAAAAAGGGGAGAGAGAGACAAAGGATACACTTTGTCAATGATGACCAACACCACCGTTGGCGTACACAGCACACTCACACATAGGGAACACCCTACACACTAGGCAATGCACTACCAGTTACAATGCTAGTCACCAGGCCATGGGTAGGGACAGATACCACCAACTGCAGCATACCTGGGAGCCACCCAGCCCTGCCCAGAAGTGGATGCCTACTAGCTAGGTTGGAGGAATTTCACATCAGAACCCTGCCCAACATGGGACCTACTCTGCCATGTCAGGCCTGGTCTAGGGGCACCCACAGGCCCACATCCCCCACCTGGATACCACCCCACAAGGCAAAAGTAGTAATGAAGGGCACTGTACTCAACCCCTTGTTGCTGCTGTGATGCCCTCAAGCGGCCATCCAGCTCCGGATAGACCACTGCCAGTATGCGGGCCATCAGGGGGGTCAGGGTTCGACCGTCACCCTTTCCTCGTTGGGAGGCCATCCCCAGCTTGGCCTCCGCCGTCTTCCATGCCCAGCCCTCTCAGGTCCTCCCACCATTTCCGACAGTGGGTGCTCCGCCTGCCATAGACCCCCAGGGTCTGCACGTCCTTGGCGATGGCACGCCATATACCCTTCTTTTGATGGGGGCGGACCTGTAGAGAAATACACACAGGAAAATAGTATTAGTCAGACAGTTCTGCCTGTTACACTCATGGCCCACCATGCTCCTTACCATCCCCATTAGCACAGACATGCCCCAGCATACATGCTGCACGCTGCCCAAGGCCCATCCACCAACCCCCCCTACACGAGGCCTTCACACACACTACTCCATGCATTCATGCCCCATGCATCATACTCACAGTGCACTCACCCGTTGGTCTGGAGGCCCATACAGAAGTCGGTACTGGGGTAGGACCCCATCCACCAGTCTCTCCAACTCCACTGCGGTGAAGGCAGGGGCCCTTTCCCCAGTCACACGACCCATGGTAAGTTCCAGATACAGGTAACAGCAGCACATGCAGTGTAGGTCCTCTCCTGTTGAAAGTCAGGTAGCACGTGTGTCATCTTTCTCACAGGGTTGAGATTCTGGGCCACCATGGATGCTTCTGGAGAACACCAGCCTCTTCTTCTCTATGTACTCTATTACTAATCTTGCCCTTTCTATTAAATCATGCTCCCAGTGGGATGCCTACATCCCTATAGACTGATCGGAGTGTTAGATATGAATTGTCCTGCCACTACCGCCCTTTTCAATGTCTTTCTTTTCTAGGCTCAGGTCCTACTGTTTGTTCTTCTGCTGAAAAGCTTCCAGCAGACTCAAACGCCTTAGCAACTTCACATATTTGTTCCCTTTCCCGTCTAACATCCTTAAAATAAGTCAACTGGCAAATCTCCTTATGAAAAGTTATTTGCTTCTTGGTGATGCTCTACCTAGTGTTCCACTCTGTTCACAGAATGGAAGCAGCACTTGATGCTGTGTCAGATGCTGTGTGCCCAATTCTTATTCCCCTTAAAAAAATTACCACATAAGTCCACACACTGCTAGACCATAGTGCAGCATTTGACATTGTTTCCTGTCAATCAATCAAGGACTTATAACGCACAGCAAATCACCCGTGAGGGTCTCAAGTAGCTGAAAAAGCAAGGAGAAGACAATAACAAGAGCGATGCAGCAGTAGTGGGAGACCAGGGCCTAGGTCTGTCAATCAAGTGTAACAACTGGCAGCTCAAAGTACTTCCCGGTCTTTTCTGGGAGGTCTCAAACAGCCCATCTCCCTATTATACACATGTTCTAAACTTCTGATTTGTGGCGATGCTGGGGGCTCCTGTCTGAGCCCTACATTGCCAGTTGTAATCCTGTGGTTCCTCACTGATGCTTGTAGATGGTACCCAAATCACCATCTGCTTCAGCAACGATCTGGGCTCTGCCCAGGAGAAATCATGGTCTTCCATGCAAACAATTTCTTCTGGAGTAAAGAATAAGTCATTAAAACGTTTTAGAGGCCAAATAGAGGTCACCTTTACAGGACCTCCAATCATATTTTCTTCTCTTTGGTGGCAAGTGGAGCTAGGCCAGTAATCGCCCCAACTGAGTCAACAAAAAATCTTGGATTCATTTTCAAACATCTTTCCTTCACTGGTAAGATAAACCATGTTTTGTCCACTAGTTTTTTCTTCCTCAGTGTTCAACACAAAATGGACTCACCGAACTCTATCTTTGAGCAGATTTTTAAAATCCCATTTATCATATGATTCCTCTTTCTTTCTCTCCTTCTCTCACAACCTCACACATGTGCCTGCAGTGGTAGTGTTTCTTATGTTCCCTATCACTACGGCCTATCAATGTTAGAAAGGCTTTGGTCATATTGCATCACACATTCCTTTCCTATTAATCTATTTTTTACCCAAAAAGTCAGTGTAATTTCCATCGAACTTATATGGTTGCATTAGTTTACTAACCTTATCTTCAGCAGCGGCTTCTCCATTTGGACGGACAAGCGTCGCCCCCACTGCCATGAGTGTAGCATAGGTGAAAAATAAAATGAATGTATTACCGGTTTACTTTTCACTGTTCCAAGCCTGAGCAGTGTTTGGTGGTCGGGCCATTGCTGCTGACTGGCACAGGGGAGTAGGAGTGGTGATCACTCCAGTTTAAAATGCGCATGTCACTTTGGGCAGCTGTCTTGCACCAGCCAGCCTGACATGCAGACTTTAAACCTCTCCAACCAGAGCTGTCTTAGATATCTGGATAGAGAGCAAGCACAGGCTCCCAATGCACGAGGGAGCGTTAAGCAAAGCACTCTCTAACCAATCCTGGACCTTTTCTCGTGCTGCTTTACATTAGAAGCATAAGAGCGGCGTCTGGATTGGTAGAGGCGAATTGGCTGTGCCTTGAGGACTCACGCTCAGACTGCAGAAGAGAACATCAAGAACGAGGACGAGGGGGAGGTAAAAAATTGTATTACTTTTTTGACCCACTGACAAGCACTGTGAGAAACTCACATTGCCTTCACCCTCAACTCCAGAGCTTTCAATCATGTTGTATTATAAACAAAAAAATTGTTAACGAGCCATGATTGAGAGCTTTGGCACTGAGCCTAAAGGCATTGTTGGTTTATCACAGTGCATGTCACTGGGTTAAAATTCACTTTAGCTCACTGATGCCCCTCTATTATTATATGTCACCACCCGCCCCTGCTTGTATTATCTCATTCCGTGTAGCGTTTCACCGCATGCGCATGTCATCATTGGGCAGCAGTCAGGACACAGTCATTCAGCAACTCCTTCATGTGTCTAACCCCACCCCTGAATCGTTACCTTGCATACCTTTTTCAATATTTACGTCTTACTGAGTTAGTAGGGGTCACTCGTGTCCGGCTTCTCTTTTACAACAAAAAAGAGCAGATAATGTCCCTTCCTAGAAGCATGCAGATGTGGCAGAAGCTCATGTCACTTGTTCCTTCTTGCTTCCAAGGTAGAGCTCTAAAGGGTCACTTCCCCAGCAGCTGTGGTTAGGACACATGCACCAGGGATGTGGAAAGTATCCTTCCATGTCCTATTAGTTTGAACAAAGCCAGAAAATGTGTAGTTTCTTAACTGAAAACATGGCGATCAAGCACACATTTGTTAGTATTGCCTTTTGGATGAGGCTAACTACACATGTTCTCTAGTGTTAGATGCGATCATGTTTACATGCAATCAGGACTGTCTTGTATGTTACATCAATTATTATAACGTGAAAGCCTTGCCACAGGCAGCAAAATATAGTTGTGGCCTTCTAGAAATTGCTGGACTTTTTATTGATTCATTAGTTTATATTGTATTGTAGAGAGTTTCTCACAGAGCTGGATCCTGCTAGGTAATTTTGAGCAGCCAAATCTACTCTTCTTTAAGAAGGCACCAGTCAGCCACAGGTGGTAAACTCCCTGAAAAGATTTTGAAAGTGCATGCATGTGCAGAGCAAAATGTGATCCCAGTCTTGATGTTGCAGCTTCTAAAGTTTTTCAGAGCTGCCACTGTTCTGTGTAAAACTCTGCGGGAATGAGGGATTACTGGGGAAACTGGGTGAGGCATTCCCAGTTCCCACTGTAATTTTTCATTTATGGGCAAATTTGCAGGATTTTGCTTATTACCTTCTGGACTCCTGCTGCAGAACCTCTACTCCCTCCCTAAGTTAATATAGTCTCCTTTGTATTGGTAACTGCATGGGGGAGGGGGGTAATAGAATAGTGTAATGTGTACTGTTAGACCTGGCAGCTTTTTGGCGTGTCTCCCCTGTCTTTTTGCCTTCTGACCTCCTGTTTTTATGGTGTACTGGACTTTGTTTTTGCTGGTTTATGGTCTCTGCACATTTTACCACTGCTGATCAGTGCTAAAGTGCAAGTGCTCCCTATGTAAGTATTGGTGATTGGTTTATCCATGATTGGCTTATTTGATTTACTGGTAAGTCCCTAGTAAAGTGCACTAGAGGTGCCCAGGGCCGGTAAATAAAATGCTACTAGTGGGCCTGCAGCACTGGTTGTGCCACCCACATTAGTAGCCCTGTAACCATGGCTCACACCTGCCAGTGCAGTGTCTGTGGGTGCAGTTTTGAACTGCCAATTCAACTTGGCAAATGTACCCACTTGCCAGGCCTAAACCTTCCCTTTTACTAGATGTAAGGCACCCCTAAGGTAGGCCCTAGGTAGGGTGCAGTGTATGTTTAAGGTAGGACATATATTAGTGTGTTTTATATGTCCTAACAGTGAAATACTACCAAATTCGGTTTTCACTGTGCAAGGCCCATCTCCCTCATAGGTTAACATGGGGGCTGCCTTTAAATATTATTAAAGTTCAGATTCCCTTTGGGAGCAGATTGAAAATTGGAGTTTAAGGTCTCTGAACTCACAATTTAAAAATACATCTTTTAGTGAAGTTGGTTTTTAAATTGTTTGTTTGAAAATGGCACTTTTAAAAAGTAGGCATTTTCTTGCTTAAACCATTTTGTGACTCTGCCTGTTTGTGGATTCCTCGTCTGAGTCAGTTTGATAGTTGGACTGTTCACACCTCTCCTCTAGACAGTGACACAAAGGGAGCTGGGGGGTAGCCTGCATATCCTAATGAGCCATCTGAGCTAGAGTGGAGGGAGGAGTGGTCACTTACACCTGAAAGGACTGTGTCTGTCCTCACGCAATGCAGTCTCCAACCCCCTGGTGTGTGTTTGGGGTCTGGCCTGGAGAAGGAAGGATCTCACAAACACTTGAGACTTTACTTTGAAGTTTGCCAACTTCAAAGGCAGAAAGGGGTATAAGAAGAAGACCCAAAACCGCAGACTTTTAGAATCTTTCTGGAATCAAGAGGAACCTCTGCAAGGAGAAGAGCTGAAGAGCTGGAGGAGAAGTACTGTCCCTTTACTGTGTTGCTTTGCTGGACTGGCCTGGAGTTGCTGCTTCTGCCTGAAAAGAGTGCAAAAGGTGAACTCTGCTGTGTATCCTGCTGGAGAAAGTTCTCCAAGGGCTTTGAGTAGAGGTTGCCTCCTGTTGGACGTCTCGGGGACACCAAAGACTTCAGTTTCCTCGACCTGCAGCACTTGGAGCTGTGTGTTTTGTGTTGTTCCAGAGGAAAAATCATTGCGACGCCGCTAACGATGCCACTGGCATGCACCGTGACCGCACAGAGCCGCTGTTCGCATCCCGACCTGTGGGCCTCGCATTCCGGCATCGCCTTGCTCACACCACAGCCTGGCCATCCCCGACGCCACCGCTCCTGCTGACTTTGACGCCGCTGCCTGCACCGTGGCCTGTGGACACTGCATGTGAGGGTCACGAAGCACCGCCCTGTCCTGCACCGCCGGCTTGGGCCTACCAATGACAGTGTTTCAGCAACAACGACGATGCTGCCTGCACTTTGACCTGAGGACACCGCACATCGCACCGCCCCGCTTCACACCGGAGCCCTGGTCTCACTGGTGCCATCACAGAGCTGCTGCCTGCAACGTGGCCTGTGGGCACCGCATGTTGCATCATCCCGCTTCGCACCGCAGCCCCGACGCTATCCACGCCGGCGCACCTGACTTCATCAGCCCGAAATTCGATCTGCAACGCTTGTGACTTCAAGGGCCTGACGACTCCCGCACTTACTCCAGAACCGACACCGCAACGCCGCTCTCCAGAGCTCACGGCGAGGATCACAACACCCTGCAATTCCAAGGTACTATTTGCGGGACTTCCCGACACTGTAGCTTGCATGCGATGCCGCGGCCGGCCTGAACTGTTGGTTTTGTTGATTACGACGTCGTGGTAGCCCCAGGTGGAGCTATCGACTTCAAGGAATTGTATTTTTGAGTTAAATCTTTCAAAATTCATATCTTTATTACTGTATGTCAGATGTTTATCATTTTGGTCTTGTTTTACACAGATAAATATTGGCTATGTTTCTAAAACTGGTGTGGTGTCCTTTTTTAGTGTTTTCACTGTGTTACTGTGTGTTTTGCGCAAATGCTTTACATATTGCTTCTGAGATAAGCCTGACTGCTCGTGCCAAGCTACCAAGGGGGTGAGCAGGGGTTATCTGAGTGGGTATCTCTCTTATCCTGACTAGAATAAGGATACCTACTTGGACAGGGTACGAACCGACTGCCAACTAGAGACCCCATTTCTAAAATGTACAAACGTACTTATTGGGAATACCTGTATATTACTTTTAACACATCATACTTGCTTAACCAATAAGAACATAAGTGGTAAGAAGCAGGAAGTAAAGGTGGTACACAGCCAGAAAAGCAGGAGTATATATGTGTAACTTCACATAATCCCCTTCGCTTACATGTGTGCAAGCTAACCAGTGGAATAAAAACCTCAGCTAAAATAGGGGCAAAACAAATCTGCATGGAGAGATGAAAGAGCAGCATGAGTGGAAAACACAACTTCAACCAAACGTCTACATACAGAACGCAGTATTGGTAATGGGTCTGGCGCAGGCCATTTACCTTATGACTTTACCAATGCTTATTTTGTTTGTAAATGGTATTTTGTAAGAAGACATGCAACACAAGTGTGGCCCGGTTGCAGCTTTGAGAGAGCGGGTGGACCGTCACCTAAGAAAAACAAGCATCCTCTAAAAGCTGAAATGTTTTTTAATGTAAAAGAACACACCACACCTGTAGCACCAGGCACTGAAGAGCACGACGTATTGTGTGGAATCGCACATTGTGCCAGAAAGGAACGCCATCACTCACAGTAAGGTAAGCCAATGGTTGAAGTGGGTTGACTCTGTCACAGGTGGTATGCCAGTAGCGGCTTGCAGGGTGTGGAATAGGCGGGCGGCGCGACGGGTGGGTGGGGCGGAATAAACATTAAAATAAATTAAATTAAAAAAAAAAGACCATTACCTCACTCCACCCGCGCCGCTTCACTCCTCCATCGCGCTGCAGGCTCCCAGGCTGCCCAGTGGCCAGTCCTGACGCTGCTCAAAGCAGCATCAGGTTTTGCTGTGTCGCCGGGCTGGACAGAGCACACTGCGCATGTATGTTTGGCCGGCCCAAGACGGCCGGCCAAACATACAAGTGCTCTGAGGGGGGGAGCTGTGCACTCCCCCTCAGTGCAACGTCACAGCCTGTGGCCCGCCCCTTTAAAAGAAAAGGATAATAAACAGAGTTTATTATCCTTTTCTTTTAAAGGATTTGCAGCTACCGCTGCTGGCGGGGGACGCTCCTCCGCCCTTATGGAGGAGCCGCCCCCGCTGTATGTTGTGGTGGGCAGAAGCAAAATCTGAATGCCACTAAGCAGCAAGGTGGGTGCTGGAGGGTCAAGGTGACCTCAGACACATCCGTTCTGCAGGACATGGTATCTGCTCTATGGAGGTGTTCTTCAGGTTGACCCAGGGGACAGCACCTTCCGAACCAGGTAATGAATGAGTCACAGAAACATGCACTGAATTTTGATTGCTGCAATGTGTTTATCAGCTGTCTTATTATGTTTTAAGATGGTGGGTGTTATACATAACATCTTTGTAATATATATGTAGTTTATCTATGGTGTAAAATGATTTACATAAATCATAACAGTACTTTATGGTTTTGAATATACTGATGTAGTAGGCATACATAGGGACCTCTCTGGGTTTGCAAGTATTGCTTGCATTGCATACTGAGGTGTTGTTGTCAAATTGTAGTTATGAGTACTGGGATATGCGGCAATGTGGCACTGCTTCACGGTCTGTGCTAAAGGGTCACAGCAAACACTGGGCTTGCTTTGTGCAGTGAGGGAAGTGAAAACCCACATTCTTTTACATCAGAATTTAAAACTGTCTTTGCACAGGATAATATCCACAAAATCCATGCTGTCACAAAACCATACCTGATATAGGCCCTCATTACAACCCTGGCAGTAAATGCCACTTACCGCCGTGCAGAAGACCGCTAACATACCGCTGCGGCCGTGGAATTCCGCTACAGGTATTACGACCCACTGCTCGGAATCCGCCATAATACAGACACCCACACAAGTCCGCCACACCAAAGGTCAGTGATAAACTGGCGATAACAAAACCTCCACCGTCACGCCAACAGGAATACGTCCACACTATCACGACCCACGAATCAACGCGGCGGTCTTTCAACCGCGGTAATCCATTGGCGGCACACACCGCCGCGCTCAATATACACACACATTTACAAAACACAACCACATTGGACAATTCGAAATACACACACCTGATACACATACACACACCACACCCACACACCCAATCCAATATAAAGCACAAACCCACATCACCCACAAACCCTTACTACCAGAAATTTGAAAGCAGGCCAGAGAGAGACACTACCTAAAACAACACCAGCATCCATAGACATGCAACATCATCACTTACACAACATCTACGCACCTCAAACAACACACAACAACACATCCCCTCACACATCACAATACACACCACCTCACACATCACCCACACCACATCATGGCACCTCAAAGACACCCCAGGTTCTCTGAGGAGGAGCTAAGGGTCATGGTGGAGGAAATCATCCGGGTAGAGCCACAGCTATTCAGAACACAGGTGCGGCAGACTTCCATTGCAAGGAAGATGGAGCTATGGTGCAGAATTGTCGACAGGGTCAACGCAGTGGGACAGCATCCAAGAACACAGAATGACATCAGGAAGAGGTGGAACGACCTACGGGGGAAGGAGCGTTCCATGGTCTCCAGACACCAGATTGCAGTACAGAGGACTGGCGGTGGACCACCACCTCCTCCCCCACAACTAACAACATTGGAGGAGCAAGTCTTGGCAATACTGCATCCTGAGGGCCTCGCAGGAGTAGCAGGACGACTGGACTCTGGTAAGTCAAATCTTTATTACCATATCCCCCCACCCCACCTGCATGCCATCACATACACACACCCTCCCCCTCACCCCCATAACTCCAACACCTCACATATGCCCCACTATCACAACCCAGCCATCCCAATACCAAGCCCTGCATGCAACACCAAAGCATGGACAACCATCACCAAAGCATGTCCACTAAAGATACCCACACAGACCCCAAGCCAACTATCACACAAGGACCAAGCCAAGATGCAAGCACTGGAGTACAGGGTCACTCACCCATTGCACACAATGGCAAACACAGATGCAATAATCATGCCTTTACACCACTACAGGACCCCTACCCAACATCCCCGGACAGGAGGTGCCAGACATATCCAGTCCCCCCACAGTGATGACAGCAGCTCTGCACAACTGGATCAAGATGACCAGCCCGGCCCATCAGGGACCTCGGGACAGTCGGTTCCTCTGACACTGGCACACGCCACCACAGAGTCTCCCCCCTCAGGAAACACGAGCACAGCACCCACCGAGCGAGCCCATCCCTCTGTCCCCAGGACACCTCAATCAGCAGTGTGCACACCACTACAGGGAACCCAGGCAACCCCACTAACACAGGACGATCAGGGACCTGGGGGCAGTGGCAGTGTGCACACGGTTCAAGGGACAGAGGCACAGGAAAACAGGGAAGCTGGGAGGACTGCTGTGCGACAGGGGGAGCACAGGCCCAGGGAACCCACTCTCCACGAGGCACTCTTCAACATCATGGGAGCTTACCATCATTCCCAGGAGACAATGGCAACGGTACTGGCCAAGTTTCAGGAGACCCAGCAGCTGCAGGAGGAACACTACCTTGGGATCAGGGAGGACTTGAAGTCCATTAACAACACCCTGGTCACCATTGCAGAGGTGCTGCAAGACCTTGTCAACACCAGGAGGGACACAGTGGCACAACAAAGGGCCCCTGACACTAGCCTGGATGATGAACATCCCTCCACCTCCGCCGGCGCTAGTGGACAGGAGGCACCGCCACAGGAACACAACACCAGCACCTCACCCCCTGCAGATGGAGAGCCACCCCACAAACGGTCCCTGAGATCCAGGAACAAGACAGAGATCAATGTAACACAGCTGTAGGCCTGATGGAAATATAACAGAGGGCACAAAGTGGGACCCACATCTGTGAAATGGAAAGGAAAGTGACAAGTCAGGGTCCATACACTGAGTGAAAAAGACAGACTTATGCTAGCTCCAGAAATTGTATGACATGTGGGAGGCAGTGACATTTTCTCACCTGTGTCTCACTGGAAGTATTGCATGATTATGTTGTTTCGGTTGTCGATATCCTCTTCTTCTGCCTCCTCTTCTTCACTGTCCACAGGCTCCACAGCTGCCACAAGACCACCAGCTGGCCCATCCTCCTGCAGAAAAGGCACCTGCCGTCGCAAAGCCAGGTTGTGCAGCATACAGCAGGCCACAATTATCTGGCACACCTTCTTTGGTGAGTAGTAGAGGGAACCACCTGTCATATGGAGGCACCGGGATCTGGCCTTCAGGAGGCCGAAGGTTCGTTCGATCACCCTCCTAGTTTGCCATGTGCCTCATTGTAGCGTTCCTCTGCCATTGTCCTGCGATTCCTCACTGGGGTCAGTAGCCATGACAGGTTGGGGTAACCAGAGTCACCTGCAAATATCGAGGGACAACTGTTAGACACACACTAACCCTTAGGGACAACCCCATATCCAGACACCTATTTACACTGTATTGGGTCCTTGGCCTCACCTATTAGCCACACACGGTGCCTCTGGAGTTGCCCCATCACATAAGGGATGCTGCTGTTCCTCAAAATGTAAGCGTCATGCACTGAGCCAGGAAACTTGGCATTCACATGGGAGATGTACTGGTCTGCCAAACACACCATCTGCACATTCATCGAATGGTAACTCTTCCAGTTTCTGTACACCTGTTCACTCCTGCGGGGGGTACTAATGCCACATGTGTCCCATCAGTGGCACCAATGATGTTGGGGATATGTCGCAGGGCATAGAAGTCACCTTTCACTGTGGGCAAATCCTCCACATGAGGGAACACGATGTAGCAGCTTATGTGTTTCAGCAGGGCAGACAACACTCTGGACAACATGTTAGAGAACATTGTCTGGGAAATCCCTGATGCAATGGTCACTGTTGTTTGAAAGGAACCACTTGCCAGGAAAGGGAGTACTGACAGGACCTGCACTATAGGGGGTATCCCTGTGGGATGGCGGATAGCTGACATCAGGTCTGGCTCCAACTGGGCACACAGTTCCTGGATTGTTGTACAATCAAGTCTGTATGTGACTATTATGTGTCTCTCTTCCATTGTCGACAGGTCCACAAGCGGTCTGTACACCGGAGGATGGCGCCATCTCATCACCTGCCCCAGCAGACATGCCCTATGGAGGAGAACAGTGAGCAGAGAGTCAGCCAACACTGAGGTATCCCAAAATGTCATTTGCACAAATGTATTAATCCGCAATGTGCCTGTACCTGTGTGTATTCCAGGCCTACATAGGTGTGAGGCAGTTATTATTAGTGCCATGTGGCCCCCTGAAATGGCGGTTGCCTGACCTGTAAGGTGGGACAAGGGGAAATGAGGTAACTGCGCTGGCGTTGTACACCGTTGCGGTGGGCGGTCGAAGACCGCAGCGCAATTCTGCATTGGTTAACATTGGACCCTATGGGTCCGAGGAGCCAATGACGATGTACGCCGGCTGTGACGGTACGCACCGCCGCGGACGTGACCGCCATTTTCTGTCTGTTCACTCCCTTGATACTTGACCTTCAACAGGAGAGGACCTACACTGCAAGTGCTGCTGTGACCTCAGTCTGGAAGCGACGATGGCTCATGTGTCTGGGGAAAGGGCCCCTGCCTTCACTTCGGAGGGGTTGGAGAAACTAGTGGATGGGGTCCTTCCCCAGTACACACAACTGTACGGTCCTCCAGACAAACAGGTGAGTACACTGTGAGCATGCTGCATGGGCAATGCCTGTTTTGAGTGGTGTGGATGGAAGATACATGGGGGGGCTATGGCCTGCCTGTGCGGATGGGGAGTGTATGTGCGTCAGGGCAAGGGTGGGAACGGGGGGCAATGAGTATGACGATCTGGATGGGTAAGTAATTTCCTTTCCCCCTGAACCATTCATCTAGGTCAGCGCCCACTAGAAGAAGGGTATTTGGTGTGCCATCGCCAAGGACGTCGGGACCCTGGGGGTCCACCACAGACAGAGCACCCACTGCCGGAAAAGATGGGAGGACCTGCGCCGCTGGAGCAAGAAGACGGTGGAGGCCCAGCTGGGGATGGCCTCCCAACGTGGGAGGGGTGCCCGTCGCACCATGACCCCCGATGATCCAGATCCTGGCGGTGGCCTATCCGGAGTTGGATGGGCGCTTGAGGGCATCACAGCAGCCACACGGGGTAAGTACACTCTCATTCTGCTTACTTTGCGCGCATTACGAGGTGTCTGGGTGGGGGAGGTGGCAAGTGGGTTCCCCTAGGCCAGGGCGATCTTGGTAGGCAAGGTCCCTTGTGAGGCAGGCTATGTGGCATCCCAACCCCACTAGTGGTTAGAGCCATCTACACCTAGTCAGGCCTGTGACTTCCAGGTGTGCAGCAATTGGGCTTAGGCATCGTCCCCCATGGGCATGTGATTAATCTAGGAACTATATGTGCATGGCGTAGTGCAGAGGGCTGCTCACTGTCTGTTGTGTCCACCAACGGTAGTGGTGTTGCATGCACTGAACATGTCTTTCTTCTGTCTCCCCCCCCTTTTTGTGGTCTCCCTGTTCTTGTGTGTAATAGCATCATCAGGCGGAGGAGCATTGGCACCAGAGCAGGAGGGAGCTGCATCCCACTTGGCCCTGGAGGGTGAAGCTACGGAGTCGGAAGCCACCAGTGGGATGGAGGGCGAGGGGAGCTCCACGGCAGGGACAGGAGCAGAGACCAGTGACAGCGACTCCTCCTCTGATGGGAGCTCCCCTGCGGTAGCAGGCCACTCTGTGCCCACCGCATCAACAGGTACAGCCGCCACCCCCCCTACCAGCACTGCCCTCCCAGCAGCTCCTCAGCGTGTGTCCCGTGCCCGCTCACCCAGGAGGGTGGGCATCTTCTTCGCCCCAGGCACCTCAGGCCCTGCCCCAGTCAGCCCTGCTGCCCTCAGTGAAGAGGCTATTGACCTCCTGAGATCCCTCACTTTTGGGCAGTCTACCATTCTGAATGCCATCCAGGTTGTTGAGAGGCATTTCCAACAAACAAATGCATACCTGGAGGGCATTCATTCTGGCCAGGCAGCCCAACAGAGAGCATTTCTGGCTCTGGCCTCAGCACTGATGGCAGCCATTGTCCCTGTTTCCAGCCTCCCCCCTTCAACCTCCTCCACCCAGACCCAATCCCCTGTACCTCAGCCTATCCCAAGCCCACCTTCAGACCAGCATGCACACACATCAACACACAAGAGTGGCTCAGGCAAACATAAGCACCACACATCCCACAGGCACTCACACAAGCACCATACCCATGCACACATACTAACATCCACTTCCTCCACTGTGTCCCCCTCCTCCACGTCTCCCTCCTACCTCCCTGTCTCCTCTCCACTCACACCTGCATGCACTACATCCTCAGCCACTACCCCCATTGCCAGCACGCCCATTTCCACACACCGCTCATGTGCACTCACCACCCCCACTACCATTCACACATCCCCAGTGTCCTCTAACAGTGTGTCTGTGAGCCCTCCTCCCAAAGTACACAAACGCAGGCACACACCCACCAAATAGCCATCCACCTCACAACAGCCTCCAGCCCATGCACCTTCACCCAAATTCAGCAGACATACACCTCCTACAACCACTACTTCTTCCTCCACTCCCAAACCCCCTCCATCTACCAGTCCCAGTGTGTCTAAAAAACTTGTCCTGTCAAACCTTGACCTCTTCCCTTCACCTCCCCCCCGTCCTTCCCCTAGGGCCAGGCTTTCCAGGTCCCAGCCCAGCACCTCAGCCACCACATCCCCAGGCACAGTGGTGCCAGCAACTGCAGGGTCATGGAGTGCGACAACCATCAGGGCTGCCAGTGTGCCATGTAGCGAGGACAAGGACATTCCGCTATCTGCCAAGGTGAAAAAGGTGCCCACATCCCGGAGGGAGAAGCCGAAAACACTGCCACCAAGGGGTCAGCGAAAACGAAAGGGGATAGTGGCAAGACAACTGCGCCACCATCAAAAACTGAAGGGCAGGTCAGGAGAGGGCATGGTGGCACAGACTGAGGGACCAGTGTCACACCTTCTGTCCACGTCCACGCCAATCTGTACGGCGGCGAACACCGCCACCTGCACCGCCTTCGGCACGTCTACAGCCGCTGCAACAGTCCCCAGCCTCTTTCCCGGTGGGCAGCCGTCCGAGGATGCAGGAGACATCCTGCTTTTTCCCTCAGCAGGTGCTGACACATGCCCCGCCGCCACAGACCCCGCCGCCAGCACCGCCGCCACAGACCCTGCCGCCAGCACCGCCGCCACAGACGCTGCCGCCAGCACCGCCGCCACAGACCCTGCCGCCAGCACCGCCGCCCCAGGCCCCGCAGCCACAGTCCCCGCACGGCCGCCACAGACCCGCAGCCAGCACCGCCACGACGGACCCCGCAGCCAGCACCGCCAGTGGCCCCGCGACGTCCTCGGACAGTGGCACCACCGCAGACATGCCTACCATCCCCAGTGGTCAGTCGTCCGAGGCTGGTGGTGAGTTCCAGGAGCCTGGGCAGCTTCCATGAAGCATTACTGTCATCACTGTTGTCACCTGCAGGTGGAATGCGAAGCCGCAGCAGTATGGGGTATGTTGCTGCCTCCATGGCGTATCATGCTACCTGTACCTCGGCAATCTCGAGGCACACACACCCAGGTGAGGGAATTGTACCGGCCACACTGCATGTGGAGCACTCTGGGCACCAGGCCCCCTCCAGAACCAGTGGAGAATCTCATCCACTACCTCAGTCCTTGGCAGGATGGAGCACTCTGGGCACAAAGTCCCCTCCAGAACCAGTGGAGAAAGGCATCCACTACCTCAGTCCTTGGCAGGATGAAGCACTCTGGGCACAAAGCCCCCGCCAGAACCAGTGGAGAATCACATCCACTACCTCAGTCCTTGGCAGGATGAAGCACTCTGGGCACAAAACCCCATCCAGAACCAGTGGAGAAAGGAATCCACTACCTCAGTCCTTGGTAGGATGAAGCACTCTGGGCACAAAGCCCCCTCCAGAACCAGTGGAGAATCTCATCCACTACCTCTGTCTGTGGCAGGATGAAGCACTGTGGGCACCAAGCCCCCTCCAGAACCAGTGGAGAAAGGCATCCACTACCTCAGTCCTTGGCAGGATGAAGCACTCTGGGCACAAAGCCCCCGCCAGAACCAGTGGAGAATCACATCCACTACCTCAGTCCTTGGCAGGATGAAGCACTCTGGGCACAAAGCCCCATCCAGAACCAGTGGAGAAAGGCATCCACTACCTCAGTCCTTGGTAGGATGAAGCACTCTGGGCACAAAGCCCCCTCCAGAACCAGTGGAGAATCACATCCACTACCTGAGTCCTTGGCAGGATGAAGCACTCTGGGCACAAAGCCCCCTCCAGAACCAGTGGAGAAAGGCATCCGCTACCTCAGTCCTTGGCAGGATGAAGCACTCTGGGCACAAAGCCCCCTCCTGAACCAGTGGAGAAACGCATCCATTTGAGAAACTGTGGCTTTGCACTCCCCAGGATAAAGCAGTGGGTAACCCACCCACTGGAGAGACTTGAGAGACTGTGGCTTTGCACTCCCCAGGATAAAGCAGTGGGCAAACCATCCACTGGAGAGACTTGAGAGACTGTGGCTTTGCACTCCCCAGGATACATCAATAGGCATGAAGCCCCCTCGTGCAACAGTGGCGTTGTGCGATTATCTGCCTGAGGTGCCCCCTCCCACTCCCCCTGAGGTGCCTGTTTCATTTCGATCTGATGCCCCTCCAGTGTTCTCTCCGTTTCCAGTCAGGTATCTAGTGTGGGCTTCGCCCATTCATTTTGGGCCCAGTGGTCCACGCACAATGATTGGTGCACTATCCGGACTTGTGTAATTGGTGTAAATAATTGTGTTTACTGGATTTTGCGTTCTTCCAGGGGCCAGGTGGGTGTATGTGTACTGTTGCTGCATGTATTTGTGTGTATGGTGTTGGGGGTGGGGGTGTTGCGTGTGTGTGTCACTCTCTTTTCCCTCAACCCGTGTTGTAGGTGCAGTACTCACCGTGGTCGTCGCCGCTGTCGTTGGAGCTCCTGATAGACGAGAAGGAAGACCAGCATCGGCAGTATCTGCAATTCGGGCTCCATGACGTCCTAGTTCCTCATGAGGTGTGGAGAGGTGAGTGTTTTCCCTTCTTTGTACTGTTTCCGCCATGTTTTTGTTCGCGTTGGTTCCGCCCCGGAAAAGGTGGCGGATAGGCATCTTGTGATAGGGTGGGCGGTACATTGTCTTCCGCCTGTCTGTTGGCAGTTACCGCCGTGCTGTTTGTACCGCCATGGCGGTCGGAGTGTTTAAATGGCTGTCTATTTTGGCGGTTTACGCCACGGTCGTAATCCCATTTTTTTTTCCGCTGGCCTGTTTGCGGTATTACCTCCGCTTTAACACCGACCGACAGGGTTGTAATGAGGGCCATATTCTTTACAATCCTGCATGAGAAAGCGACCTCTAATTACTTTTCCCTCATGTATTTATTTTTGAAGTCATTTCTGCTTCCCTTCTATTTGCCCTTCTGTGTATAAACTAGTCTAAATCTCATATGATCATTTGCTTCTCACCAAGCTCCCTCTAATATTCACAGCTAAGTCACTGATGTGCCACAAAGAAACTGAAATGCATGGTACATAGTTTCTGTGAGAAACTGGGTTGTTGGTCGACTTAAAGTCACTTCTGAGAGTCCTTTGTGCAGGCGAAGATGCAAGGCTCAACACAGGGCTGACCTGTGAGGGTTCAAGGCAGGCTCCAGGCAGCAAAGCAGTCCTTCCAGGTACAGTAGCAGTCTCTGCACAACACAGCAGGTCACAGAAGCCAGCAGTCTTCTGAGAGTCCTTCTGCAGGTTTAGTAGTGAACTGAAGAGTGGGACTGAATGTTCTAATTTTATACCACAGTGCTCTTCTTCTGGAAAGTGGGAGAAGCTCCTGGAAAGGTTCTTGAAGGGCATGGAATTTCCTGACTCCCCTGCCTTAGCTCCAAGCTGTTTGCAGTGACAGTAAATGGTCATTAGACCCTTGGTGTGACGGTGGAGCACAGGCTATTTAATTGTAAGTGGGATTGTGCTCAGCACCCCTCTCCCCCCATCCTGCTAGCAGATAGCCCATTGAGGCACACCTAATCCCCCATAGTGAATCTGTCTGGGAGGAATTCCCAAAGACTGTCATCTGAAGCCATTCATATGATCCAAGACAAGCTGCAGGCGCAAAGCGCTGAGGGCTGGAAAAAGTCAGCTTTCTAAAAGTGGCATTTTCAAAATTGTAATGAAAAATCTGACTTTACCATTAAAGCGGGTTTATTATGACCATTTCATAGGTACCAAACATGACATATGTACTGGCTCCCAATAAGGAATTACAGAGTATTAAATGTAATGAGGACTCCCCAATGTTACTCCGTGGGGGGGGGGGGTAGGCTTCACAGTAGGGAAAAATGAATTTGGGAGTTTTTCACTATCAACACCTGTAAAGCCTAAAAGTATATGTACAATCTTTTAATTTCACAGTATTCTGCCCCATACGCTAACTAGGGCCTACCTTATGGGTGACATATGTAATAAAAGGGGAGTTAAAGGCTTGGCAAGGGGGTTTAAATTTGAAGTCGACATGGAAGTGGGACACTGCATTCATGCAGCAATGGCAGGCCTAGGACATATTTTAGGGTGCTACTTAAGTGGCTTGCACAATAAGCACTGCAAATCCACCAGTAGCATGTAATTTGCCGGGCCTGGGTATCTGATATACTACTCTAAAAGGGACTTATTAGTAAATTAAATATATTTAAGTTTGGTATAAGCCAATGTAATTATGTTTTTTTTAAGGGGAGTGAGCACAAACACTTTAGCACAGGTTAGAGTCATAAAGCCAACAAACATGAATTCAACAAAAAGTGGAGGGTAAAAGGAACCCTGCAGAGAAGGCTAGGTTGAACACTACTCCCCTCTAGCCTAAAACCAGAGGAGACTAATCAATACCTTGTCAATGTCTATGGCCAGTCCCCAGGCCATCCATAGGTCTCTGTCCTCTGTGGTCTCTGGGTGGGGGGGGGCACAGCCCCAGGTATTAGGTGCTCTTCTTCCTCTTTCTTCTCTACCATTCCAGGGGTGGTAGGCTGAGACTGGTCACTCAGCCTAGGGTCTGTTCCTGGAGGCTGAGCAGGAGTCGGGGGTAAGTCCTTCCTCCTCTGCCCCTCCATCTGGGCCTCTGATCGGGAGTTGTATGCCCAGGTGTCTGAGCTTTCGGGTTCCCTGGATGGCCATCCCTCTTAGCTCTACCATCACCTGTGGCAAATCCTCAGAATACAGTCAATGGACATCTGGGGACTAATTATGACCCTTTTCTGGGTCGCCTCGCCACCAAGCTCCAGGGATACCAGGGCCATGGGTGGACAAAGACCTGGTCCTGGACCTGATGAGTGTACTGCTCTGGAGAAACAGGCCTTTCCATTACCATGGCCTGGCTGGCCCCGATGTCCCTCAGAGCAGTGACAGAAACCCCATTTACCTCCAGCCTCAGGAATCACCAGTCTACCCTCTGAGCTCACCCCTCAACTATAGGAGATTAGGGCATGACCCACCTCCTGCCCCTTGGGACTAACTACCCCTAAGGCCATATTGGCCACCCCTGTAGAGGTTCCACAAGTGGGTGTTTTATTCGGACAGACAGAGCCCCCAGGGCTTGTGTCCCAGCTGGGCACAATCAAAGCAGTGGAGTTAGAAATGGAGCACTCAGGGCCACCTTCTCCTCAAAAGGGGCATGGGAACTCTTTCCTTCCCCCTTAGACTGAGACTTGCTTGCCTCTTTTTTGACCTCCCCCTCACTCTGCTGGGGGATGGGGAACCTGACCAACCCTTCTTGCGGTCACCCAAAGGTCCTTTTTTACACTCTGGTGATGACCCAGAGGGCCACCTCATCAGCAAGCTTCCTGGGGTCAGCAAGCTTGTCATCTACCAGGTGTTAATGTGGCTCTGCAAAACATGTGCTCCCTCAAAATCAGGTTCTACAGCCGAGTGAAATCATCTACCTTGCTGCCTCTCACCCGGTGTAGGAGGCTGGCCTAGTTTGTAGTTGGCACTAGAGGTACTTACACCTGGTCCACTTAGTGTTTGTAGTCAGTGTCTAGAAGCCAGGGCTCTCTAGTGGTAGTGTGGATGAGCAGCCAAGGCCTAACTAGGAGACAAGCAAAGCTCATGCAATATCACTACAGTCATACAGTATTTACACACATGAAAGAAAATACTCAGTGGTACAAAAATAAAGGTACTTTATTTTGGTGACACACTTGCCAAATATACCTTAGAGACTATACTCCCTTCGGTGGAAAGTAATATACACAATATGTACAGTAGTATCCAAAAACAGGTAAGTAAACAGTTAGAAAACAGTGCAAATAGTGAAAATCACAATAGTTAGAAATAGGCATAGGGGGAACACAAACCGTATACTAAGAAAGTGGAATGCGAATGTCGGTTTCCCACCCAGGCAAGTGTAGTGGGTAGAGGGGCGCTGGGAGTATTAGGAACCACCAAAGGTTAGTAATAGAATCCACCACAGAGCCCAGGAAAGTAGGAGTAAATCACAAGAACTTGCCTACTACACGGAAGAAAACAAGAAAGAAGATATTGCAAGAACCAGAAGAGACTGCAAAACACCAACAGTGGATTCCTGGACCTGAAAACCTGTAGAAGAAGGGGACCAAGTCCAAGAAGCACAAAAGAGTCTAGGAAGAACAGGAGCCACTGCTAACCTGGATGAAGGTGCAACCACGGGTGAAGAACAACAGTCATGATTGCACCCAAGAAGGTCGATGCGGGTTCCTGGTTGGTGCAGATGATGTCCCATGCCGAAAGGATGATTGCAGTCGGGTTTGCTTTGCTGGATTCCACCAACATGCCTTGGCAAATGCAAAGCTCGCTTTTGGGGGGAAAATGGCACTGCCCGGGACCAGGTCAGCTCTACCCAGGAGGTGAGCCAGAGGGGGCCGTCAGCAGTCCAGAGAGCCCACAGAAGACCAGGCAGTGCGAAAGACGAGGACAAAGAGGGTGCAAGTGGAGGCCCATGCAGCACTATAACAAAGGAACGTCGCAGGAAGCTGTGCGTCGCAGGACTGTACTGTGCATGAAGAACTTTGTGGAAGGTCGCGCACAAGCCATGTCAACTGCAAATCACACGGTGCATGGGGTACTGTCTTGTGTGAGGAGGTAAGCTCCACCACAGTTGGACAGCTGGACGTCAGGACCCTCGGGACCACTTCAGTCCACCACCCGTGATGCTGGATCCACGTACTTCATCAGGAGAGGGGACCCAAGCCAACGGTTGTCGATGCAGAGGGTGCCTGTTGTAGCAGGGGAGTGATACCTTCACTCCTAGGGAGATACCTTTGCTCTTCTGGTGCAGGCTGAAGACTGGATGCCCTCTGAGGATGCACAACTCGGAAACAGTTGCAGTTGCTGGCAGGAGCTAAAGATCCAGTGTTGCAGAAGTCGTCCTGGCTTCTTTGTTGCAGTTTTGTAAAGTTCCTGGAGGTTCAGATGCAGTTTCTTTGGTGAGAAGGTGAAGTAAAGGATGCAGAGGACTCCTGCCGGAGTTTTGCAATCCAAATCTGAAGAACCACCCAAAGGAGAGACCTTAAATAGCCCTGAATGGAGGACTGGTCACCTAAACAGGGTAAGCACCTATCAGGGGAGGGCTGTGATGTCACCAGCTGGCAGCGGCCACTCAGATGCTCCCAGAGTTCCCTGCTCATCCTGAAAACAAGATGGCAGAACCCAGGGACTGTCTGGAGGAGCTCCGAGCACCAGCCCTGGGTGGTGATGGACAGGGGAGTGGTCACTCCCCTTTCCTTTGTCCAGTTTTGCGCCAGAGCAGGGACTTGGGGTCCCTGAACCAGTGTAGACTGGATTATGCAAGGAGGGCACCATTTGTGCCCTTCAAAGCATTTCAGAGGCACTGGGAGGCTACCCCTCCCATGCATGTAACACCTATTTCCAAAGGGAGAGGGTGTAACACCCCTCTCCCAAAGGAAATTCTTTGTTTCTGCCTTCTTGAACTCAAGCTGTACAAGCAGCAGGAGGGAAGAAACCTGTCTGAGGGATGGCAGCAGCTGGGGCTGCCTGGAAAACCTCAGAAGGCTGGTATGGCAATACTGGGGGACCTATAAGGAGCCCCCAGAGTGCATGGAATCATACAACCAATGCTTGGAAAAGCCTTGGGGTATGATTTAAACATGTTTGATACCAAACATGGCAATATTCAGAGTTATCATTATGTAGCTAGACATAGGTACACATATAAAATGGCGTCCCCACACTTCCGAAGTCTGGGAAAATTATCCTGGATGAGGTGGGGGCACCTCTGCTAGTGCAGGGGTGCCCTCACACACAGGTACTCTGCACCTAGTTTTCAGGGCTGGAAGGCCTGACATATAAGTGACTTATGAGAGACTTGGTGTAGTGTAAATGGCAGTGAACGGGTGCATGCACCATTTCACACAGGCTGCAATGACAGTCCTGTAGAACCCTTTGCATGGGATGCCTATGGGTGGCAAAAGAAATTCTGCAGCCCATAGGGATCCCCTGGAACCCCAATGCCCTGGGTACCTAAGTACCATATACTAGAGACTTATAAGGGGTGACTAGTGTGCCAAATTTGGATGAAATACTTGGTTACCAGTATGCAGTGAAAACATTTAGAGGAGAGAGGGCATAAGCACTGGGGTCCTGGTTAGCAGGATCCCAGTGACACAATCAAACACACTGACATCAGGCAGAAATTGGGGGCAACATGCCAAAAAGATGGTACTTTCCTTCACCCAGCCCTTCTGTACTTTGCTGGAATAGTTCAAGAAGTCCAACCAGAACTGATTGGGGAGTTGGTGGTTGTCCCTGAACCTCTGATGGTAGTTCTCAGGGATCAGCCCAAATTTGGTAAGAAGAATGGCCTTTATGGGGGCATACTAGGTCTAGTCTTATACCTTAAGTGTCAGGAGTGTGCCCCTCTCTACCATGGACATCTATCTCCACAACCAACCCCCCAGTACTCCTCTGGGACCTTGGGTACCCTCAGAGCTAACTCATATGCTGAGAACCATTTTTCTATATCATGTCCCACTTGGCATGTCCTAACTTGGCACCAGGTCCTTGGGTATATGAACCCTCACCTCTCCAGTGGGCACTGCTGGTACGCTGCCACCAATATTGCTGGACTTCATTTTTTTGGCTCTTAAATCCAACTCCCTGAGACTGAAATCATGGGCCATCATCCTCTCCTCCATAGCTAGTCTATTTTTTTCCAAAGCTCTTTCAGTCTCAGCGTTCTCTTTCTCTAATCTCAACGTGGCTACCTCCAGATTGAGCTTCCTTTCCTCTTTCCTGCCCATCAGCTCCCGTGAAGCCAGGCCCCTGGCAGACACACTTCTCCTTCCTCGGCATCCGGGGCATCCAAGTCATCTGTTGGGGTCAAGGTGGGCTCATGAAAATACTGTGGCTGTATTCGGAAATGTAAGTTTGCATGCCTTTCTATCTCTTGTCCCGGTCAAAGTCTAATGAGGAAAAATAAGTCCCAGCCCCTAAACAAGAGTGTTGGTGACTACCTGGAACCACCGGCACAAATTGAGCATTGCCCACTCTGATGTACTCCTACTAGGCTAAAAGCTTCTACTAGTTTAAAAGCTCCTAAGAAAAAGCTTTAGGCCCTTGCACTTATTGTGTGTTTTTTACAAATTGTGCTAACTACACACTAAAGCAGTCTGCTGTTGGATGAATGATTTGGGGATTTCTCTTTGAGGGGCTCTCTGCACCCTCATCCTGCTGTAATGTGGTGCTCTCTCTGGTGCATCCGTCTAAACAACCCTCTTCGATTTATGTTCATAAAGAAAAGAAAATCAATACTCAAAACTCTGCTGTGCTTGTCTGCAAAACTGCTCTCAGGCATGGAGGAAATTAATTGGAGGACTCTTTGCTTGACAAAATTTGGCTTCCGCTCAGTGTTTCTAGTGGATTTAGTCATCCTACATGGACTTAGACTTATCAGCAGGCCGTCTGAAGGGGCAGGGGAGGAAGGAACAGCATACATACCATCATTTTGGAAGAGGAAAGTGGGAGATAAAAAAAAAAAAAAAGAATGTATTTTCCCCATTGACTTCTATTGAAGGAGAGGCAATTTCAGGTGCACTGAGGTGTCAGCCAAAATAAAACCAATTGAGAGTCTCTGCCTGAATCGGGTCTATTGGCATGTATCGAACAGAGGGGTCATTCTTCCTCAAGCCGTGTACTTCGAGTGTTCGCGCTGCAACATATTTATTTATACATTTTCAAAACAAGGCTACTGTCTTGATTAATGACAAGGAAGCTAACGTTGCTAGTTCCATAAGATGATGCCAGATGCTGATCAGCCATGTTTTCTCATTCCATACCCGAATGTACACTTTGAACCATGTTCTGGTCCTTTGAAGGCTCCACTTCAATATGGTGGCCTGGTCCTTGCAAAAACGTCTGACACCACAACCTCCCAGCCTCCTTGTTCTAGGGGATTTTCATATCATGCAGTTCATCTTTCAACCTCCACCTGGAGGTCGGTTGGGCTTCCGCAAACCCTGTAAAAACATAACAGCGATTGGAACAGTCAAGTGTTCGGTTCGGTTTTGCAATTTAGCAGTAAAGCGCACTGTCGAGGGCTATCCCGGTTGTTAAAGGCCCTGAACCCGAGTTAGCTTAGAACGGGGGAGAGGGTCTTTAACAACTGGTGTAGGCAGAAGGGCTTTAGGGCTATTAGAATATTCTGCCCACTGAGAGTAGAATGTTCTAAATTAAAAAAGGAGTAACAGAAAAATCATTGGATTGTTGGCGCAGAAGGCTATACCAGCCGTAATTATCCCTGAGCCACTGAATTGTATTCAATGGAGCTCCCAAAATGCCAATGTTCTAATGAGATTTAATTAATAATTGGTGCAAGCACTATGCACAAAGTAATTCACTGAACAAATCCTTTTGTCCTTTATTAGGTCATGCTAAATTGAGCATTAAGGCTAATCTACATTTAATGTTTTTCTTTTTTCCCCATATGCCTTTATTTGCACTTATCTGAAATAGAAACAAATGTCCAGTTGCATGACAGTATACAGCTGAACAAGTAGATGAATAAATTATATGTGTACATATATCCCCAACCGCAACAATAAAATTACTAGCATGTAAAGTAAATGGTGGGACAGGTCGGGGTTGAGGATATTGGGGAGGGAAATTGTATCCTGCGGTATCAAATTCACAGGTTACGACATTCGCGGTGGGGGTGTCCCTGTAACAGTGCCGCATTCCACCTCATGTGGCACTGTTTAACTTGCGTCCCTGTGTGTGCCCGGAATTGTCTGATGTGACTCTAGTCATCGTGCAACAGATGCTGTGACTCATTCAAGGAAGGTATGGAATCGGTAACTCTTTGTGTGTGATCGGAACTGTCTTCGCATGGGTGTTTGAAATGATCCTTTCATGCACATCCACCCATCTTTTAAGACTAGGTTATGCAGTTTTGGAGATATTTGTTATGTATTATTGTTTGCTACGTGTAGTAGGAAGGACTTATTCATTTTGTATTCACAGTATCAGGAGGGACAGGAAGTAATGGTTGTCATTTTGGTACAAGATTGTCATAGATGCAACAAGTCAAAATTGCATCAATTTAGGAGAACCTATCTGGCAGGATTGGTTGATTAAAGCATTGAGAGCCTCAAAAATATGGACTTTTCATAAAAGATTAGTGAATTGGTTTGTCTTTTTACACTATCACTTCAGTCATTGCTTGTAAGCACCAGAGCTCAAAACTTACGCCTTCATTGGAGCTGCGTAATTGTGGCTTCACCACTACACGTTGCAGATGCATTACAATTGTGTAATCAACATCAAATAATCTGGGTGTTTTAGCATTAATAATGAAAGTGAAACATCAAACCGGATATTTGAAGGTGTATTCTTCGCTGTAGGAATTAGAGCTTGATATGTGCATGTGTCCTAAATTTTAACCCTAATATGAAAAATTGTAGTTCTCTTTCACATTTATACTTGTAGCTTGATATATTGCACATTGAATGCACAATGAATATGTAATCATCAATTCATTAATTCACGTTTTGCATTTATCTTGACATTTTGCTTTAACAGGAGATGTATTTTTTGTGCTCTGCATGTTTCTTCTTTTGCAGGTGTACATTAGGAGTATTGTATATTAGCGATAGGGAGGCCTGAGAAGAGAAATCTTGGCACTGACTGGACGATTTAATGAGCAGAAGAAGCCTCCTATTCAATGCTTATCAAGAACAAAGATGCTAAAGGTTAACCTGGTTGTTCAAGCTCTGTGGGATGAGAAAGTCAACCTATTTTGTAAATGCACCTTATGGGAAAGATAAATAATTGGGTTTTTGGTGACGTGTTAGAGATATGGATGCTCCTGGTGCGTTCCACTTTGTTCGTTTTCACCCTGTTAAAGTTACGGCAGATTCCTTTGGACTTTGAGGAATACGGACCTCTCTGCTTTCATTGCCCTCTGAGTGCGTAGCTTTATGCTGACACTGATTTACCTTTTTTTTAATTTACAAGACTTCTACTGGTTAGAAGTTCCAATCCAAATTCCTTTATGGAATGTCGTTTTCTATTTCTTAGTATCTGTATTGCTTTGACTGTAATTTCTGCAAGCCTTATGCTACTGAGACTGAACTTATTGCAGTGTTTCAGCTTGCCAGTTCTGATTCTGCACCTTTTATAATTTGATTTTGATATGCGCATATATTGGATTAATTACTAATTTGAAATAAACCCAGTAAACTTTCCATATTAATTATTGGCCCTCATCTGTGGCCAAATGGGCTTCACAAACTTTAAATTGTAAGTTTATTCAAACCTCCTTTGTCTCCCAGTCAGTTATTAAGATCTATCAGATGGAGACTACCTTCTGCTTTCATGCATGCTCTTGCATTATTTCTGACGGTGTCATGAGGCCACAGGATCACGTGCTCTCATCTAGTTCATGGCAGTTGTTTTGACAGGCATGACTGCATCATCCAATTTATCTTCATTTCTCAGATTTATAGTCAAGCATTTGTCTTCAGACCTACAAGCACCAGAAGGCAAAACATAAAAACTAAGGGCCTGCTTAGGAGTTCAGTGGACAGTTTGCACTATCTGCACTTCCAATGGGGAGGTTTGTGCCACTCTGGCTACCACCCCGCTGAACCCATTAAGAGTTTCCCACTAGGTTAGCAGACGGAAACGTAATCGAGCCGGCGATAATGCTGTAGCCCGCACGGTGCTGGGCAGAGGCGCATTGTCATGTGACTTACGCCAGTGCGTCAGGCTAGCCAATCACAATGGGCCAACCCACTCACCATTTCAGGACTTTGGAATGCTCAGGTGTGAAACTTTTTCTCAAAATGAAATTTCGCTAATAGCAGTGGACAACTTTCAAGAAGCAAATTCAAAGCATAGCATATATAGCACTCTTAGAACAGCATATTTGGCGGCATTTACAACCAAAACATAGAGGAGTCTGCAACATTTACACCAAAAATAAATCTGAGCAGGAAAAAAACCTTTCTAAAGCAAAATCCACCAAAATTACACAAAACCTGATTTAGCAATCAGAGCTAATGTGTGAGTGGTCATTTAGAGGTAGAATCAGCAAACAGAAGGTGTTAACCTTGAAAGGACCTGGAGGTCCTCACCCCGGGTAACTTCTCGAAATGGAGCAGGCCATGGGCCACACTTAGGGGAAGCTATTAAGGGACTGGATGTTGGAAGTTAAGCCTGTTTGCTGACTCCTCCACCCAGGCAGGCAGGGGAAGGCCAAGTTAGAGCAGTGTCCGGGCTTGGAGTGATGGTCTAACTACACCACAGTAGGGTAGAGTTGTACTGGCAGGGACCAAGCAGTAGTTGGAGGGTGGGGGATAGCTAGTGTGGGTGTATCCACCCCTCGGGGGGAGGGGAGACTCACAGGGGAGCGAAAGATGAAGTTTGGGGCTTTGGAGCAGGACAATGCAGCTTCATTTGGGAGGTGATGGGTAGAGTGAGAGACTGCTCGGGACAGTGAATGAAGAGCGATGCAAGCAGGACAATGAATGAAGGTTGAAAGAATGAGGTCGGCGAATGGGGACTTGGTTGGGGAATGGGTGGTACATCTTGAGAAGCGGGGTATGGAAAAAGAGTTCTGTCAATGGGTTTGAGGTATTGAAGTTTGATAATACGTTAATGTCATGTGTCAGTGTACAGTGAGACAATTGATAGAAATCTGGCGTTTTACCCTTCACGTTTGGGTGTGGGTGAGATTATTTCACGGGCTTCGGCTCTTCCCCGCCTGTCTTACAGTGTCACCAAACCTCAGTCCCACAGACATCACACTCATCCACTAACACCCACTTGGAAAGTTGCATGTCATTTCCTGGGAACACAGAGACTGATGTTGGGCGCTGCTGGAGTTTGTAGTCAGTCTCTCTCAGTGGAAAGTGGGCCCTGAGACCGTCCCAGCAGCATCAGCCTCAATCGGTGCAGAAGGGGAGAGATCCCAGCACCCACCCTCGGAGGGATAAAACGACCTGCAGCCTCCTCTTATCTGCCTCCCCGTGTAATTAGGTTTTCAGGCTGCGAAGATATGAAAAAACAAACTGTGCCAGGATGATATCTTTCTGTGCAGCTTCTTGTCAGAGCCACAGGCTGGAAAAAATGTAATTTGGAGCCGGTGGCCACGTCTGCTTGGCGGATAAGCGATGGGTCCCTCGCAGGGACTTGAGCTGCAGTGAATTGTTAGCAGAGTATTGCTCACTGAGGCACAGTCACCTGGCAGTGAGTGAATGGGTGGATATAGATAATAAGCTATGTAGAGCTTCTTAGCACTACCTTGTGCCAGAGGAATTGTGACCAGACCCTTGTAGAGTGACCAGGACAATGGAGCCTTGAAGCGAGAGTCAGTGTACCAGATTTAAGCTCCAGCTGACTAGAGCCATAGTTTTTCATCTGGTGTCCTTGGACCCATGGGTTACCATAAGGTCTTCTCAGGGGTTCTGTGGTCATTAAATATTAGAAGATTAATGAAGTATACCCACATTAAAAAACACAGGTGTCAAGTTCAAATTTTTTAAACGTTCTATGAATGTGAATGAATGTAAAATTGGAGGCTGGAAATGAAATTGGTATCCTTGGCTTGATTTGTGGGAGAAGCAGAACTACAGCAATCAGACTAGTGTATGGGCAATTGGTGGCTTCCATTAAAGCACTGGTGTGTGCTAAAGGAGCACACATTTGAAACAAAAAAATGCAAAGTGATGTGCTAAGACCTAGGAAATTACCTCATCTTTTAGACATAACACCAATTTTTGAAAAGCTGCAAACTTCCTGTTAAGATTAAATGCACGTTTGATTTTTGCATATTTTTTGCTTGTGAATTGAATTAAATATTTCATAATTGGTGTATTTGATGTATTTCTGTTGGAGGTTCAAATAGAAGCTGCTTAGGCTTGGTTCCCTGGCTTCCAGCAGGGGTGGGCGGAATGTTTCATTCCGCTTGGGGAATAAATTGGACTTCCATCCAAATTCCACCACTTGCCGCTTGGTGGATTTTTTTTCCCATCAGGCTCCAGAATTGTGAGCTGGGGTGTGCGAGTGGGATATGACATCCCCATGTGTGATTTTCTAACGCAGGCGGTCGCGGTCAGAAAGCTGCTTCTTGAGTAGATTTGCTGCTGTTGGAGTAGATATTCCACTCGAGCCGCAGAAAACTCAACTTGATCGCTGCATGGTGCTGTTAGCACTGAGTTTTCAGCGCTGCTTGCAGTACTGGTACTAAATTGCAGGACGAGCAGCATAATATGCATATTTTCTACCCGTTGGCTGTACTGTGTGGAATCTTGCAGAGTTTTTATGCAACTTCGTAGTGTGAAACTCCACAAGTTCCGCCCACCTTTAGCTTCCAGTAGTGACACCGTAAGGGTCCACAGAAGTCAAAAGGTGAAGAACCGCTAAATTCAGAGGATGACTAGGCATAGCTCATTAAGCTACAGTACTGAGAAACGGGAACTAACACGTGGAAAAAAACAAAACATGAGCTGGAGCGGTCAAATGGGTGCGAACTGCTTGACACCAGAAGAAAACCCTCCATTGTCCACTTTCCGCAGCCCAGCCCCATTAAAGGTTAAAGGTGCAGACCTGTGTCTCCTCTTCTGTTTCTGCACAGGAATTCTCCTACCCAAAGCAGATTATGAGGAATTCCTTTGAGGAAATGAGCCCAGCACTGAGACTCAGCATATAAAGAATGGTTAGTGCTTCTGTTCTGTACGTTAGTCCCTATTCCAGAGCCAGGACCTCAGAATACCACAGAGTAGGTGATGAGCTACTGCCCAGAATCAGTGGTTTAGGCCACAGTAATTCCAAGGCGTCTGCACTGTTGCTAGTAATTGGACCCAATATGCTTTCTATCAATAAAAAGTTGGGCCCTGATTTCCAAAGACCTGGTGTCGGGTTTGTGTTACTGTTTTAACCCAAACCAGATGCGAAGTCTACTGGTGAGATTTACAGTCCTGAATTGTGATGGATTGTAACCCAAAGAAACGCAAAGCAGCACAATTTGACAATTTGTGACAATTTGCGTCAAGGTGGTGCTCCATGAGCGGTGCATGGGCTTCCCATGCAACCGCCATGGGTTTTGAAAAACATCCCTATCTTCCATGAGAAGCTGAAGACCTGGGTTTTCAACTAGTCCCACTAGGCCTTCAGTTTGGGTAGACTCGCAACTTCTCAAGGCCAGGATCCCTCCCCTGTGATGGTGCGTTCTAATAATATACCAACATCTACAATGAATTGTAGGCAGGGATGTGCACCAAAATCCAGCACATCCCTGAGGCAGGTGTAATGAGGAAAAATGTTTGCAATTCTCCTTGTCATTTCCTCTTTGCTTGCCTGCTACATTCTACAGCACACATACACAGAGGAAAAAGCTTTGAAACAGTTTCATGTTTCTTCCTGCACAAAAATCTATGCTGACCACAATATCTACACACTTGCATTGTAGCATGAGGGTACCTGCATTGGAGCATGGGTGCTACAACTTCAAACTCCTCGTCCACACATACAAGGCTCTCCACAACTTAGGTCCTACCTACCTCAACCATAGCAACACCTACGACTCCCCCGCCAGACCACTCCGCTCAACGGGCACTGGCCACCGTACCCCACATACGGAAGACCTTGGCTGGAGGAAGATCCTTCACCTACCTTGCGGCGAGGAGATGGAACACCTCAGGCAGTCACTTTCATTGCCTCAGTTCAGGAAGGACCTCAGGACCTGGCTCTTTAACTGAATTACAGAGAACCCAATCCCCCACAGCGCCTTGAGATGCTTACGGGTGAGTAGTTGTGCTTTATAAAAAATCTGATTGGTTGATTGCCAAAAGTGTGGCAGCGCGGGAAGGGATTTGCACCACTGCTTAGCAGATATGGCACAGTTCTGCTCTCTTGTATTTACGTAAATCAGCCTAGCATCTTCACTTGCTGCACTGCGTTGTATGAACTCTGTAAAGGAGGCCCTCAACCTCTGTTTTCTTTTCCAATATTAAAGTGGGGGGCTTTGTAGTGTCTAACTCTCATTTGAAGGGACTAAAGCTCATTACCACTAGCAGCAGAACTATAATGCGCCAGCTCTCACCAAAGAAATGTAATCAGAGCCCTCTCTGACAATAACAGGCTGCAAATAATCACACAGACCTCCCAAGATGCTGTTGTGTGCCCTTCTTTCTTACACCCAAAAGGAAGGAGCCCACTTCTCAAGTAAGAAACTGCAGCCACTTTTCTGGCATGTACAGTGCATCAATGGAATGCACATGTGGTGATCCATTTAAATTTGCATATTTTGGTCCAGGCATGTGGGGGCTGAGTGTAGACAGGGTGTGTAAACCAGCACCATTTGTATCTGCTGAGCCTGCTATCTCATCTTCTCTGATAGTCTGCGTGCACACACTACTCTTTTGTTCTAAATTAACCACACTCAGGCTGCATGTGGCAAAAACAAATGTTGGACAGTGGTTTTGTAAAGTGGCACATGCCTCAAGTGAGACACCTGGACAGAAATGTCATGTAATAAGCTTGGATGTTACTTCTCTCTAAGTGATGGTGGCAGTCACAGATGTAGCTTGGCCAATAAGATTGTGGCAGGAGTGGGGGGGGTGAACATCAGAGTTTCCATCAAACAAGCTGACATATGTTAAAATAAATTATACAACAAGCAGGGTGCATGAGAGGGGCCTAATGGGGAGCAGAAAGGGAGAGGAATTGTGGATTGGTAGGAGTACTAAGTGAGAGAAAAGACAATGGGGCATATTTACAAGCCCCTTGCGCCCTTAGTGTCATTTTCTTTTACGCTACGGCAGCGCTGAACAGGCCATCACCCTGCACCATATTTGCAAAGTGGTGCAACGCTAACAGTTTCACAGCGTTCTGAATGGATGAGTTGTATCTTTCCACTGCATACATGAGGTGACGCTTTTGTGCCCTTAAGTTCAGCCTCCTTAGAAGTGCCTGCTTTCTTGCAGCCTTGCCCTTCTTTTTCTTCCACATGTGCGCCTTTCATTTTTATCTCTGCCCTCCCCCACTTCTTGATATTTTCTACCCCACTCTCATAATTATTATTTTGTTTTTTTAACAAGGGTCCAGCAGCAGCAAAGTGATGCCTGTTTGGTCACTCCCAGCTAATGGCTTGGCCTTTTTAACAATCGAGAGTGGTTGGCTTTGCCAATGCTTGTTTATACTTTGCCATTTAGAGTGGAGCTGAATATGTCACCCTGCAGCCACTTCAAGGTGTTGTTCTGCAGCTCGGCTATTAAACTGGTGGAAAACTGAGCTGGGCAACTGAATGGTGTACAAACTGCATGTACCCAGTAAAAGTCTATTCAAACAACCCTTCCATCTGCTCTGCAGACAACACAAGCACCGACATAGTCATCTGCATTACCCCCTCACTCATAATAGATGTCAAAAAATGCAGTTTTTGTTATCAAACATCTGTTAGCCTAGGTCAGAACACAATGTAGTGCTTTTATCATAACAATTCCTCATGAAGGCTTCTAGGAGGAACTTCCTTGACCTTGCAAACCTCTAGTAGCAAACCTTGGTCTTCTCGCAATCCAATCTTAAATCAGCCCCAGTGATGTGTGATGTGTGATGTTATCCTTATTTCTAGCATCATTTTGCATTTAAGGATGTAGTGTAGCATTCCCCTAGAATTGTGAATGTCTGTTGTCATGGGATGCCAACATTAGGTTGCTAGAAGCATCTTGGCCTGCATCCCTCATGTGTGTAATGTTCGGCCTCCTCCTGTTTAACTGTAGGAGTAGCATCTGGTCTTGTACTTTTTTGTGTTGTGCCCAGACAATGTGTGACACCGAAAAAGTTCACCTCAGTAAGGTAGGGTACATCAACAAAAGGAATAGCTATGAGACAACTACTGCAATGCAAACGTCTTTCATTGATGACATTTCAAGAATGCTAAGCTCCACAATTGGTGATCTCAGACATTACAAATATGAGTTTAAAAAATAAGTATGCCAGTGAAGTTAGTTCTGGCAGGGCAAACAACGTTTTTCATTCTCCTGAGTTTGAAAAAGGGCCCAGAATGGTGAAAGGTTATGTGGACGTTCACGCTCTGCAAAGTGCACAAACAAGAGCCTCAATCACCGTTCTGGCTCCAAAGGTTGACACACTGGCAGCTCCAAAGTAACTTTGCAGCAATCAATCAATCAGGGTTCTTATAAAGCACGGCTAATCACCCATTCGGGTCTCAAGGCGTTTGGGGGAGGGGTTCTGCAGCTCAGTCGAAGAGCTGGACGGCCGGTTCAATCGCAGAGCCAGGTCTTGAGTTCCTTCCTCAACTGAGGCAGAGCGGGAGATTGCCTGAGATGAAGAGGAAGAGAGTTCCAGGTCTTAGCGGCGAGGTAGGAGGATCTTCCTCCGGCTGTGGTCTTGCGGATCCATTGGATGGTGGCCAGGGCCAGGTGAGCAGAATGGAGTTGTCTGGAGGGTGTGTGGAAGGTGAGTGGTTGAGGTACGCAGGTCCCATGTTGTGGAGGGCCTTGTAGGCATGCGTGAGGAGCTTGAAGGTGGTTCATAAACCCCCTGCTAATTCATGCAAAGATGGAGTGTCTGGTGCAAAGCAGTGCACACACTACTAGACTTTGGCACAACTGAAGTAGTGTGCTCTAGCTTGCAACCAAATCTTTACACCAAGTGAAACCAATGCAACCAAGCGGGCAAGTGTTATATAACTTCAATCCTATGCATAACAAGTGTGGTATGCACAACACACATCTGTGTGATTGTTTGGTCATAGGAATTTGTCCATGAGTGTGACCACAAGTACTAATCCTACACTGGACCCTGCTCACTCACCTTTGCATCCTAGTGGAAGGTTGTGTCTCATGCATAAAAAGCCATTTTATGAGCACCGTGGAAGATGTTGTTAGGGAACAACTCTTTGTAACAGACTTGTCTATTTTTTGTTCCATGCAGCACTGAAGTTTTACATGCATGGGTCCACTGTGTGAGTTAGTAAATCTGGGCCAAGAAGGAGAGATTAGAAGGTACACTTATAAAAACTCTTGTTTAGATCTGACATGACAACCAGGGTGCAATTTGAGCCAGGAAAACAACCAGTAGTGTAACGAAACTTGAGCCCCCCCCTTGCAAAGTACATGGAGGGCCCCACCCCGGACTCAGTGAGGAGTTCTCAAGTCAGGGTACTGTGCTCAGGGAGCCTCCTGGAGCTCGGGCCCCCCCTCGCACCACAGTGACTGCGGGGGCCTATGTTACGCCACTGTCAACAACCTTTAGGTTTCTTTCAACAACGATGCACCATGCATATTCATGATCACAGTCACAGTATTATACTCATATGTCCCTTTGGATCTGGTTAAGGTGTGGCAAGTCATTCCACATGTTAGCTTGCAGGATGTTGCCCCCACATAGTGGAAATAGGGCAGTCGATGCCAATAGGCAACCTGGTGTGAAAACCTAAATCCTGTTTGCTTCTTGCACATATATATCTGTTTCACAGTATTAAAATGTATGCATATTAACCAGGTGCACATGGATGGATGTGGTTGGTTTAGAGTGTCCACTAGTGTAATATGCTTGCTAATGTTCATGGTTCAAGTAGGCCCGGAAGCCATGTAGCTCAAGCTTCTACATTTACACTTTTGGTAGAAATGTAACCTCACCTTTGAACCTAGAAGAGTGAAGCAGGATTTAAGGAAAATAAGGAACCAAGTATTGTTTTTATAAATAATATGTACACTTCCAGGACGGTCTGCATTTCATCTGGGAGATGATCCTGCAACCTGCTCATTAGATACAAGTTTACAAAAAGTAACAAGTTTCTGTCACATGGTTCAGCTCCATTGACTTGCATTGAGAAAAAGCATGCATTTACTGTTCTAAACCTTTGTGTATTTGAGCTTCTAAGCTCCAATTGACTTTTTGTAGCAAGAGCTCTGGTCGGTTGAAATGGCAATTCGTTGTCAACTGTTCAGCCATGTTGCCTGATATTTTGGACTAAAAACTGGATCGGCTTTAGGATTTCTGAATTATGGTATTATTTTGTTTTATTTTTAGCATTGAAATAAGGCACAACTTAGGTGGCTTTCGAAGGAGGTGCTGGATCAGCCTGTACTAGGCAAACTGTTAAGATTACTGGAGGGAAAAAGGGGGAATCCATTATATGATAGAACACCGGGCATAGCCTTGCTCTCTGAGTCATCGATGGGAAAGAAATGGGGCGCTTCAAATGATCTCTTGACACAGCAGGTTCCACTCTGCTGTAATATCACAAGAAGATCAAAGCCAGGGAAGGCCATCCGCCTGGACAGCAGCACTGTGAAAGGTGACCAGGGGTGGAGGAATGGATTCTATGTGCCGGCGGTCAGACCATGGCGGCTCTGCCACCGTTATAATGTGGAGGCCGGAGCACTGCTTTGGCAGCGGTCTTAAGACCGCCAGGGTCGTAATGAGGCCCAGAGTCTCTTGGTGCTAAATAACTTGTTTAGGAGGATCTACCTTGCAGTGTGGTCAGGATTAGAAAAAAAGTCAAGTTTTTAAGACCTTCTAGAGCTTTAATAAAGGTTGCAGGGAGCTGATTTCTGGGGAGCACTGTTTGCTCCTTGTAATCCGAAGGCCCTACCACACCATTTTGCTATTTGAAACAGGGCACTTCAAGTTTAGTCTTGCTACAGGAAGGAGATGCCGAACATCCAGCCTGCCCCCATATAGCACTTGTAACTGTCTGGGGGCCAACGCCCCATCCTCGTAATATCTGCCGTAGACCAGCTGCATGAATCTGCTTCCGTTGCCATACCAATTCGGAATGAATGAGTTCCAGATTCATATGCCCTGTAGCCCAGAAACGAGAGCTTGTAAATGACTGACCAGACACTTACTGTATAAGTTGATGGGGCTGGCCACTCAGATGTCACGGTCTGTAAAACAGCTCATTATCCAATTGCCCCCAGATTCCATCTGTGTTTTCCTCCAACCTTCCCCAAAACTCTGTCGTAGCTCACACAAGCCATCCCCCGAAGGTAATCTGAGCTGTGCATACTACATCCAAGTATTTAAAGAGTGCGACACACCACTCCGGGTACTTCTCACAATAAGTCCTTGCGTATACAAGAAATGCTGCGGTCCAATTGTCAATGTTTACCAGGTCTTTCGGCCTGTGCGAGACCTCGTATTCCTCCTCCTTCAAGCCCTCCTTAGCCCTTGCCTCTCTATGCAGTAACTTAAAGAGCTCTACATATTCCCCTCTCCGTCTTCGCTCTTTGGTCAACATCATTAAATGCACCCCCAGCGGTTTGTGATTCCCACATAGGGAAGCATATTCCACCAGATGTCCTTACTTTCTTTTTTAACCCCTTCCTGTTCTCCTTGGAATAAAGGCGGTCAGCAGTCACTGTGTTTGGCTAATGAAAGGAAAGCAACTCTCTTCTTCGTAGCATCCATTTTCCAGATGCTCGAGCCGCAGGACACAATCTTGCTTTGGTAAAGCAACTAGCACGATGTACAAATGTCACGCCTCTTGGCTTTGCCAATGCTTGTCCCTGCATGGGACCATCAGGTCTTGCATGGAGGTCACCAGCTTCGGAAGCCCATACGTCTCCTGTTTCACCGGGGCACAGACTTTGCATTGCTTGGCCTAAGGACGCCGCTCCATGAAGACCCACTATTACCAAGTATAGCGCTTTGATGGAATAGTGTGTACATGTGTGGTGTGGTGAGGCTAACTGCTGATAGAGCGGTCCGTAGTAATAATTTACCTGTGTTCGGACGCTCTTTAGGCCGATGAATCTTTTGACTAAGTGGGAACTCTCTGTACTCTTAATCAATCAATTTCATTAAAATCAATAATCAATAACGAACATAGGCAATACCTTGATCGACATAACACTTAACAATTAATCCAGAATACATTTCGGCGAACCCTAACCTTTCGGTCAGGAATAACCACACCAGTTTATTGCAAAGTTAGTGATTTTATTTCCCTATATTAACAAAGCTAGCACGATATAGATGTGTCTCAACACCAAATGATAAACATAAATGAACATTAATAGCTGTCCATAGCGTCGAAACAGGTGTAATCTATGTAGCATTTGAATCACAAGGCATTCGATAATAGCAATGCAAAGCACTAATACGATAATCTGTAATGAGCTAATTGCATACATTTAGTCAGCATAACAAGATCTCAAATTGCATCGTGCGACATATGGAATCCTCACCTAACCTCAAATTAGCATCGGCATGTGGGACTTCATGCAAAAACAATTTAGCAACATTAATTTAGAAAACTCCTAACTAGGGATCTTATCAAAATCAGCAGTTGGTTACCTAAAAGAAACACAATGCAATTGTACAATTTCCTTTCATATTTACCAATTACGATCAGCATACAAGGAAGTCTTCGTCTCACAGGTACCGTTTCTCGATCAGCATGGGTACCGTTTTCGATCAGCATGGGACGGGGCAAAGGGCAGGGGTGGACGGGGCAATTGCCTCACGGCGGCAAGGTAAAACTACTACTCCATGCAAAGGGATCAAATCAAAGTTACAGTCTCTAGGGCAAGAATCATTAAAAGTCTCTTTCTCTCGATTAGAGAAAGCATCAAAGTCTCTCAAAATGGCGTCGCAGCAAAGTGGGCCATAATAGCTACGAAGTCTGCAAATGGCGGGTATCGAGCTGGTAATGGCTACTTTCTTCTCGTGCACCTGGGTTTTATAGACAACGGTTCGAATCCAGTAGGGTCTCCATTGGAGGGTTCATAGGTTAGCTTCAAATTGTCCAATCAAAAACGACAGTTCTCAAGCTTTTACTTAAGCATACATTATCCTTGGAGATGGGTACGCAAATCGCAACACTGTCTACCAATTAGCTTACTTTCAGAGCCTCCATTGTCCGCACCTGCAAGTCGACCTTGAATTAAAGAGAAAATATGCCAGACTGGCACGAAACTTTAAGATAAGCATGTGAACAGTTTCTGTGGAAAAGTACAGCTTCAAGCAAAATACACGTTTATTAGCACAGTGGAAAAATACGAGCACCTAAACCGTGAGACCAGGCAAGTAGGCCAAAGCCTCCGCTAAAGTAATGCTAAGCTAAAGCATTTCAAACAAGCAAATCGTAGCATACGTTTATGATTATGTCAGATTAGTGCAATTCTAATACACCACGTTATATAAAGCACGCGTATAAATGATGGCAAACTACTCTGAGGGCACATTTTGTCCCCGTACAATCTTTATCAGTTCGGTTAATGTCACACATGATTATTTCACACTACTTTTATGCGTTAATAAATCAAAACCTTCATTTTCTGCTTCATCAATCCCACCTCTGATGACTACTTGTCATCACACAAATTTAGCCCACAAATTTTATTCCATTAAAATTCTGTCAGTTCCCTTTTCCTCTTAGTTCCCCTAGTTTGCGCTTTGTATTCTTCTGCCATTCTTTTCATAATTTTCTCTTCTTTTAATTCTTTCCATAATCATTATTATTCCCCTTTTTATTCCCCAAATTCCAAATACACAAATTATTACTATTAATATTCCTTCTATTATTTTCAATAATATTCCATTCCAAATTCCCCCAATCCAATGTCCCACTGAAGCAAGTCCCTTTCCAACCTTCTCCCACACTCCTGGTTCTTTCAATTCCTTCAAATCTGCACTCTCTTTTGTTAGATTAGCAAGCATAGTTTTAATTTTCACACTATTGTCAGGTATATAGGTACAACAGTGACGTGTACCAAGCATTTTGCAAACACCTCCATCCTTTGCTAAAAGAATGTCTAAAGCAAGCCTATTTTGAAGAGTCATAGCTCTTTCCGCTGCAAGTTCAGCATCTATCAGGATTATAGCACCTGAAAACTTTGTCAACATGTTATCCACTATAGTAGACAACTTTCTTATTTTGATGGAATTCAACACAACTCCCAATGAAGGAATCATGGCTCCAAATATATCACCTACCACAGCAGCTGCGGTCTCTCTTTTCTGGATACGATGGGATCCAGATGTCTTTTGAATCATCGATACGTCATCCAGTTGATAAACTTTTGGGAACACTATACCCAAATAACATCTCCCCCACCATCCCTTTGGAAGACGATAATAGGCATTATACCCACAAATGTAATATACACCTGGAATGACAGGGTCAAGTCCGTTCATCATGAATGTCCATTTGGCCTTAAAAATAAACGTATGTTTACACTCACTCGCTCCTACAAAAATATTGTCATAATAAGATTCACCTCGATATATACAAAATTTCCCTACATGCCAAGCATCTAAAGCTATTTTCCCTTGTGTCTTTATAGCAGCAAAATCATAATTATCTACTGAAGTCCTCTTATGTAATTCTTGTTCTAATTTTGCCTTCATTTGCGCCCTTCTATCATCTGTACGATCTAAAAAGCTTATTTCTACAGCAGAGACTGAGCAAGTAAGGTTCTCCCTATGAGCATGAGCCGTTTCAAAAGGTAGCATTGGCTCGAAAAATTCCCTCATTATTTTAGCATCCCAATCCTTAGCAGTCTGGCTTAGCTGCGCTATTATAGGAACATAAGCAAAGGTAACATCATAATTCGAGTAAAAATACTGTATGTTAGTTTGACCATAGAATCTAGACATTACTATACTACATGTAATCCCATATGTAAGAGGCATGTGGTGATAAGTTACCCCTTCCTTTACTGATGTCGGTATCTGTGTACACACATAACAATCTTTCGCATCCATAGTCTCAACATACTCTGTTAACAAGCGATAGAAAACATTATACGAAAGCTCTTTCTTATCATGCAAGAGCCTCTCATCCAATGCTAGTCTTTTCAATGGGGTTAGTTCAGTGACAGTAACAGGAGCAAAAGTAGAAGCCTCAATATTCTCACTCTCACCCTTTCCATGCATTCCAAGCACAATTGCCATTATTATTATTACACATGTTACTACCAAGCCTATACACACATATTTACAATATTTCTTTCTATTATTTTGCGTAGCGTACCTAGTCATGATCTGTATAGAATCAGAGAGCTAGAAGCACCTATAAATGAAACTATTTAGCGATTCAGTTACAAAGCTGAACGAGCGCAATGTTCACACCGTCTTCTTCAAAAGGCCAGTCACTTATCGGTTAGCAGCATTTGTCTCAATTCGGCAATAACACAGTCTTTATCTGTTTAGCAATTCTCATCCGGTTTAGTAATGTCTTAGCTGGTTGTTTCTTTCACGTTAGATTGTAGCAAGCAATATCATTTACTATTCTTTCAATCGACAGAGCCTATGAAACTTTTCTTTTCTATTGGTATCTCTTCTTCTTCTTCGTTCTCGATGCTTAGAGATACAAACTCGTCAGTCCAATCGTCATTGACTGCATATGCCCATTCAGGACCGGAATATCTCCTGTTTGGTATCCTTTTCCTTTTCAATTTTGCTTCTCTGTTCGACTCTGCCTCGCTGGCACTTTCCTCTTTTGTCAAGTCTTTTTCCTCACTTGACGATTGTTCCACAACAGTCACTTCCTTTCTTTTCTCTTTCACTTTCGGCCTTCCTCCGTCGTTCAAACTTTCTTTACCCTTTTCTTTTATCGGTGAGATACTTAGTCTCCTCTTTGCACCATGTCCATTTGATGGACCTGCTGTCTTTTCTGTGGAAGCTTGAATTTTTTCGTTCTGTTCTGCCTCGTTCCCTCTTTCTGGGGAATCAATCACGTTCTCTTTTTCCTTTTCTGTATCGTCTGCTTCTGGGAAAGCCCTCCTCTGATCAGGCTCTCCTGCCTTTTCACCTTCTTCGAGCCCTTCGTCACCGTTACTTTCTTCAGGCTCTTTATCACTTTCAGCTGCTTCAGGTTCCTTGTCACCTTCAGCTGCTTCAGGCTTTTTGCTACCCTCAGCTGCTTCAGGTTGTTTGTCACCTTCAGCTTCTGCGTCGCTGTCTGAACTTTCTCCTTGGTCTCCCCCAAGCGAGTTGGTGTCTTCGTCGTCAGAGAATATCTCCTTTTCTCCAGTTTCTGCCTGTTCGCTTTCAGTTCGGTTCTGTTCTGTCTCAGCGCTCAGCACTGTTTTATCAGGCACTGGCAGTTTCAGCGCTTCAACTTCCTCATCTGTGGGACACAACACCTTCTTTGTGTGACTGGCGTGAATCCAGTTGGGAACCCCCGCACACTTCACAGCGGTAGTTGTCGTCAGGATCACTTGGAAAGGGCCTTTCCAACGGGGTTCCAGACACGACTTTCTCACGTGCTTCTTTACCACGACCCAGTCACCTGCTTTCAGTGCGTGTCCTGGACCTTGGATCGGTGGCAAGGTGGTCGCTTCCACCTGGTGAGAGAAAGAGCGAACCACGTCAGCCAGACCTTTGCAGTAGTCTAACACCATATCATCTGTAATATTCAAGAGCGCGTTTGCGGGAACTGCAGGAAGTCTCATAGCCCTGCCCATGAGAATTTCGTGCGGAGACAATCCAGTCTTTCTATCGGGAGTGTTTCTCATTGACATTAGTACTAAGGGCAATGCGTCAGGCCATTTCAAATTTGTCGATGCACAAATTTTCGCCATTCTCGATTTCAGTGTACCATTCATCTGCTCCACCAGTCCTGATGCTTCAGGGCGATAGCTACAGTGCAGCTTTTGCTCAATATTCAGCGCTTCGCAAAGTAACTTTATCACCTCGTTATTGAAGTGACTTCCCCTATCTGATTCTAAAGAGATCGGGAATCCGGAACGTGGTATCAATTCTCTCAACAATAGCTTTGCAACTGTAAGGCTGTCATTTCTACGTGTGGGGTATGCCTCTATCCAGTGACTAAAAATGCACACAATCACCAACACATATTTCAGACCTCCATGCACAGGCATCTCAATGAAGTCCATCTGCATTCGACTAAAAGGCCCGCTTGCCCTACCAATGTGGCTCGCGTTCACAACTGTTCCCTTTCCTGGGTTCATCTGCTGGCAAGTGACACATCGATGGCAAACTGCTTCTGCAGCTTGACGAAATCTGGGGTTAAACCAATCAGTTTTGAACAATCTTATCATGGCATCTCTCCCTAGGTGAGCTTGCCCATGATAGAACCGCGCAAGCTGTGATAAGAGATTATTTGGCAAAACAAATTTTCCCTCATGTGAAACCCATAACTCATCTTGTCTCTTTATACATTGTGATTTAATCCAGGAATCTCTTTCATCCTCCCTGACATTATTTTGTAATGCTTTTAGTTCATCTATTGTATCTACGACCTTCAAGGCAAATGCTTCAGGTGGTTCGAGTTCTGGCTCATTTATCGTATTCCATTCATCTCTGAGTAATATACAGTTCAAGGCACAAAATCTTGCGACTTGATCCGCATATGCATTTCCCAGCGAAACATAGTCCTGTCCTTTCGTGTGAGCGCTACACTTTACCACTGCAACTTCAGCTGGCACTTGAATGGCGTGTAACAATTCCCTTATCCTTTCCCCGTTCTTCACTGGGGATCCTGAAGAAGTCAGGAAACCTCTCTGTGACCATAGTTGTCCAAAGTCATGCACAATCCCAAACCCATATTGACTATCAGTGTAAATGGTTACTTTCATCAATGCAGACAGTTGACATGCTCTGGTAAGGGCTACAAGTTCTGCTACTTGTGCAGAATAGACTCCTTGAAGCCATCCTGCTTCCAAGACACCTGTTACAGTACATACAGCGTATCCTGCTTTCAAAATCCCCATCCCGTCCCTTAGACATGAACCATCAACAAAAAGAATTTGGTCATTTTCATCAAGCTTAGTATCCTTGATGTCCGGTCGAGGTTTTGTGCAAAATTCAGTCACCTGAAGGCAGTCATGCTCGACGTCTTCAGCGTTCTCAATTTCGGCATTTTCTCCAGGAAGCAAGGTTGCTGGATTCAACGTAGTGCACCTTTTCAGCTGCACATTCGGTGAGCCCAGGATAATCGTTTCATACCTTGTGAGTCTTGCTCCAGTCATGTGTTGCGTTCGGGAGCGGGTCAAAAGTATCTCGACTGAGTGAGGGACCATGACTGTTACTGGGTGTCCCATCACTATTCCTGCACTCTTAGTGAGGCTGATACCAACTGCTGCTACGGCGCGCAAACACCCTGGGAGTGCTGCTGCAACCGGATCAAGAGTAGCTGAAAAATACGCTACAGGTCTGTTTACTCCACCATGGGCTTGAGTCAAGACAGACAGAGAACATGCATCACGTTCATGACAAAACAATGTGAAAGGCTTTGTGTAATCAGGCATACCTAAAGCTGGAGCCCTGCACATGCACTCTTTCAATTCAACAAAAGCATCCATCTCATCTCCTTTCAACTCAATTTGATCCAACGCATCCTTCTGGGTCAGTTTCAGTAAAGGCTTCGCTAGAGTCGAGAAGTTGGGAATCCACTGGCGACAATACCCCACCATTCCCAAAAACTTCCTTACCTCCTTCCTTGTCTTTGGTGGACTCATTTGAAGTACGCTTGTAATTCTTTCCTTCATTATTCTCCGTGACCCTTTCTCTATTTGGTGACCCAAGTACTTCACTTTCTTCTGGCAAAACTGCAATTTGGAAGGAGACACCTTATGTCCATTCCTTCCCAAATGGTTCAACAGAGCAATGGTATCGGCTGTGCAGCCACTTTCTGTCTTTGATGCAACCAATAAGTCATCAATGTACTGTACTAGGGTTGACTCGAATGGCAATTCTAATTCTTCCAAATCTTTCTTTAGAATCTGATTGAATATTGACGGTGACTCAGAAAACCCTTGAGGAATTCGACACCAACTGTATACTCTGTCTAGGAATTTGAAACAAAAGAGGAATTGGCTGTCCTCATGAAGAGGCACCGAGAAGAATGCTTGTGACAAATCGATGACTGAGAACCATTCGGCATCGCAAGGAATTTGAAACATTATCACAGCTGGATTCGGTACGACAGGGCAGCATTTGACTATGATGTTATTTATTTTCCTCAAGTCCTGCACGAGTCGGACCTTTCCACTCGGCTTTATTAGTCCCATTATTGGTGAATTACATGGACTGCTTAACACTTCTTTCAGTACCCCCTGTTTTACAAATTCGTCAATAAGTTGAGCAACTTTCATGAGGGTGTCTTGTGGCATGTGGTATTGTGGGGTCTGGGGAAAGATTGCATTGGGCTTTACAGTCACTTTCACTGGTTCCACTCCTTTCATCAATCCCACCTCTTTCCCTGTCATATCCCACACTTCCCTTCCGACTGTTTCCCGTAATTCGGCTGGAATATCTTCTTCAGTTATCATCGGGAAAAGACAAATCAGAGGATACTCTTCATCGACAGTTTCCACCTCATCCCCCTCTACACTGTCCTCTTCTTCCCCATCACTGCTCGTATGAATTGTTATTCCTTCGTTCGAACACATGATCGAACAATCCAATTTGCACAATAGGTCACTCCCCAACAGTGCTATTGGGCTTGAGTCACATATAACAAACTGATGCACCCCTTGATAGTTACCGATGCTGACTGGTACCGGATCTGTAATTGGGTTCGTCAGATGTCTGTTTGCTACTCCAACCACTTGAACTGTCCTCCCTGAGAGTGGCAAATTTGGTACTTCACTGCTCTTAACTGTTGAACGTGTGGCTCCTGTGTCAACCAAGAACGAGACACGATGACCCATTACTCTTCCCTCTACGTACGGACCCCTTTGATCAACCTCCAAGGATGCCGCAAGCACACAATCTCCTTCTTCTCCTGAACTTTCACTCTCCCATACGTTGTTTATTCCACTCTCACTGTGTAATGGGAACTGTTGTACGGTGCCATTTGTGCTCATTACCTGACCCGAGACCTGTGGAGGAACCATCACTTGCTGCTGACTCATTGGTGCCAATGGTATTTGCATTTGCTGATTAGGTACCATAGGTAACTGCTGTTGCATTGGCTGCATTTGCATCATCTGCATACGAGGCATCTGCATTTGCTGCGGCTGCATAGGTTGTAATCCCTGCAATTGATTTATGGTCTGAAAATTTGGGTTTGGACCTCTCAATTTCGGTCCCCTCATTGTCTGAAATGCATTGACATAATTGTTTTACTGACCAACACCTACACCTGCACCCGCACCTGCACCTTCCTGCACCACCATCGGGCACTCGCGTTTCCAATGACCGACAATTCCGCACACGTGACATGGCATCACCTTCTTCATTGCCTGCACACCCGTCACAACAGTGTTCAAATCCGGACCATTATTCACAAAACCTCCTCTACCTCTGCCTCTCGCCTGTGGCTGAAACGCCATGTTTCCCTGCAACTGCGGCTGCGGCTGCGGTACCTGCTGTTGGAACCCTTGCATCCCTTGCAAACCTTGCAGACCTTGCAAACCTGTCTGAGCTGCCTTAAGCTGCATCATCATCACCTTTTCTTTCAGCCTTTTCTGTTTCACTTCAATTTCGTCGCTACAGTATTTCGCATAAGTCAAGACCTCGTCAATCGGTTTAGACTGCCAACAAATCAAATGCGACTTTATCATCTGACTTATCTCTGGCCTCAGCCCTTCCACAAATCTGAAGACAAAATGGAGCATGTCCTTCGCCTCAATTGTTTCCGTGCCACTGTAATTCTTGAACGCCTTCAGCAACCTCTCATAGTAACTATGAATCGACTCTTTAGCCTCTTGGGCCGTTCGATCAATCTTCTGCCAATCCACGTTTTTCGCGGGTACCTTCGTTTTCAAATGCTCAATCACCTTATAGTACAAGCTCATCACCATAGGCGATGGTGCGCCCGTCTCCCTGTCTCTCTCTGGTTCACTCGTCGGCCAACCTACAGCTCTTTTGCAATCCTCCCACAAATCTGCCGGAACCACAATCTCAAAGAGCGTATTCAGGTCTTCCCAGAGACATTTGGCAAGCTTCACAAACCTGTCAGTCTGCTGATACCATTCGATCGTTTTCTCTCTCAGTTTGGGAAAGTCATCCGTAAAAGACTGAATGTCGCTTCTGTGCCATGGTACATGTACTAATTTTCCCCCTGCTGTCTCCCTCATTGGTAACATTGTTACTGTATCACTACTCTGCGGTCTTTTCTCATTGTGCTCTGTAGCACTGTCCCTCCTCTTTTTCTTCCTCTTTACCCACCTGCTTTCCCATTTGTCTAAGCACCTCCACACTTGTGCACTCTGCAGCAATTCTCTAAGGTGTGTCTTCATGCCTGCTGACCTCATGTGTTCAAAATCTGTGGTCCCAAAATCTAACCTGTAGCTCCTGCTCAAGTGTTTCATCTTGTCTATGTCAACCCCGTTTCTGTCAGCTGCTTCTTGCAGACTCTTATGTACCTTGTTCACTTCCTTCGTAATCCTGGGACATAGATACCTCAGCTCTTCTTCCGTGTAGGACTCTAACCTGTTCACACCCATGGTCCCTTCCACCAATTCTTGTGCTTCCATGTTCAACCTGACCCTATTCATATAGTCTTCTCCTTTCCCACTGGCTGAACTTTGTGTGGAATTTAGACTGTTGAACCATTGTGTCAACTGTTGCGCATTCACCCCCATCAGCGTGGCATTCACATCGACTGCCATTGATGGTTGAGGCAACTTTTCAGTGTTCGATGTTAAGGGTATTATCAGTGGGGGGCTCGACCTCACCAGCGTTGACTGAGCACATACGGGACTAAACTCCATCAAGGACCCAGACCCAGTTGGCTGAGCCGCTATCGGAGTTATCCCAGGAGTGTTTTCTATGCACCTCCTTTCTGTCCCATTCTGCAGCATTGGTCCCTGACTGCTCATACCTAAGTTAGGCTGACTATACAAAGGTACCGGTGGACCTACAGTAATGGGTAGTGATATCGCATCTGGGTTCTGTCCATTTCCCATGTTCTGTGGCATGTTCATGCCCACACCATGGGTCATCATTGCCGGCATGCCCATCTGACTCCCCGTCATTTGAGCATGTGCGTTTCCTCCCTGCATCTGTTCCTGGGGCAGCATAAACTGAGTTGATTCAGCTTGTGCCATTGTTGTATTGTAACCATTCTGTACTCCCCTTACGGTTGGATCTAGAATCATTCCTGCACCGTTGTCACTGCTGTAGTACCCTGGCATTTGCGGCTGATAATTTTCTGCTGGTTTTAACACGGGCACATCTGGATATATTCTCCTAACCTGCGGTATCTGCGGGGTGAACAATAAACTCGGGTCCTTAGATCCCGATGACGCTCCTGAACTCTGGGTTTCACTGTTCTGTACCGATGCCAGAGGGGCAGAACTGGTACTTGGACCTTGTCCATTCTCTGCATAAGGTGGTGGACGGTCGTTCAGCAATTGCATTATTAACTCCTCATCCTCTAACTCCTCTTCTCTTCTCAACTTTTCCTCGTCCTCTCTATCCTTGGAACACTTTCTGTCCGTCTTACAGGTAGCTTTCTTACCTGTCTCCTCTCCTTCCTTAGTAATTGCGGGGAACAATTTTATCCCCTGCAATACATCTGACCTCCACACCTTCTGTGCATTATCCCACCTAGCATCCGCTAGTGTCTTTTCTACCTTCCTCATCCTTGTTTCAAACTTATTTTTCTGTTGCTGTCTAGCCATTAATTCCCATATTGCTAGAGCCTCAAACTGGGCTGGCCTTGGAGGCACCTTCATGTCGTACATCGTGAATCTCAAATTCTCTAGAATCCTTATATTGAATGTCCCATGTATCGGGAACGCTACGCTCCCATGTTTCTCTGTCAACTTGTGCCATTGCTTTAGCCAAAGGCACGGAGCTACCCCCTTCTCCTCCATTACAATGTAAGCTGGTGTGCCTTCGGGCGGCGTCTCCTCTCCTACGCTCGCTTTGATGTAAGACTCCCCCTTCATCGCACTCCTAAATGCTTTAAAGAATTTCATTTTTTATCGTCTTTTATTTCGCAAAGTTTATAATCAATAGGTGACTTTTATTCCCGGAATACTCTTCGCCTGCCTTTCCCCTTCCAATCGAGCCCCACGGACTGCGTCCAATCCGTGCGCGACCCTTCTCTGCAACCAACCTATCCCAGCGCGGCTCCTAGGGACGTCACACTCACACACACTGCGGCTGACAAAGCCTCGCGGCTAGTCCTCCTTCACTCACCTCCTCCCGTAACAACTTTTTACATGTATCGCGAGCTATCAAAAATAAAACAGATCTGTCGGTTTACTATAGGAAGGGTAACACAGTCGCTTCAGGACCTTAGGGACCTTTCACTAGCCTCGGCCGCTATTCCGTCTTTCTCAGTCCCCACGTTCGCAAGCAAATCTGACCCGCAGACCTACTCTCAACTTGTCAGTGATCTATTCTAGTGCACTTAGAATCTTGTCAAAGCCCGAAGTCGAAGTTTCTTTCATTCGCTAACACACGTATCGACTCGTTGACCACGCCCGATCAACCTACTAAACCGCCCAGACCACAACATGGATCAACATACTCCGGAGTCTCTTGACCTCGCAGGGCCCGTCTCAACAACAACAACCACGTGGACCTTTTTATGCACAAAGCGCCACACGCACATGAAGTTCGACGACTTCCCTACTCTCACCCTCGGAGCCGCACCTCCGCTATCTCTATGAAGTTCGACGACTTCACTACTTCTACACTCGGAGTCGCACCTCCGCTATCCTCTAAAAGAAAAAAAATCCTCACAACCTTTTCACACACCCTGCGGCAATAAGCTGTGCAAGCGCAAAACCCTAACTTCACTCATACCATCACTAGTACCGCCAACGCTGATTCCACACCTCCGTTCTCTCCATCCGCAAGCTCCGAGATCCCGGGAAAGTCGCGGTGGACCTAGCCCATCATCATTCTGTCAATCAGTTTTATCCAAGAAAAATCTAATTCAACTTCTCGAGTGGAGTCTCAAAATGCGTAACCGTTAATTCAACACCATGTACTCTAGGAGTACAGGGTCCCAAAAGACGAAACCGTCCTCTGCTACCAGCTACTGATAGAGCGGTCCGTAGTAATAATTTACCTGTGTTCGGACGCTCTTTAGGCCGATGAATCTTTTGACTAAGTGGGAACTCTCTGTACTCTTAATCAATCAATTTCATTAAAATCAACAATCAATAACGAACATAGGCAATACCTTGATCGACATAACACTTCACAATTAATCCAGAATACATTTCGGCGAACCCTAACCTTTCGGTCAGGAATAACCACACCAGTTTATTGCAAAGTTAGTGATTTTATTTCCCTATATTAACAAAGCTAGCACGATATAGATGTGTCTCAACACCAAATGATAAACATAAATGAACATTAATAGCTGTCCATAGCGTCGAAACAGGTGTAATCTATGTAGCATTTGAATCACAAGGCATTCGATAATAGCAATGCAAAGCACTAATACGATAATCTGTAATGAGCTAATTGCATACATTTAGTCAGCATAACAAGATCTCAAATTGCATCGTGCGACATATGGAATCCTCACCTAACCTCAAATTAGCATCGGCATGTGGGACTTCATGCAAAAACAATTTAGCAACATTAATTTAGAAAACTCCTAACTAGGGATCTTATCAAAATCAGCAGTTGGTTACCTAAAAGAAACACAATGCAATTGTACAATTTCCTTTCATATTTACCAATTATGATCAGCATACAAGGAAGTCTTCGTCTCACAGGTACCGTTTCTCAATCAGCATGGGTACCGTTTTTGATCAGCATGGGACGGGGCAAAGGGCAGGGGTGGACGGGGCAATTGCCTCACGGCGGCAAGGTAAAACTACTACTCCATGCAAAGGGATCAAATCAAAGTTACAGTCTCTAGGGCAAGAATCATTAAAAGTCTCTTTCTCTCGATTAGAGAAAGCATCAAAGTCTCTCAAAATGGCGTCGCAGCAAAGTGGGCCATAATAGCTACGAAGTCTGCAAATGGCGGGTATCGAGCTGGTAATGGCTACTTTCTTCTCGTGCACCTGGGTTTTATAGACAACGGTTCGAATCCAGTAGGGTCTCCATTGGAGGGTTCATAGGTTAGCTTCAAATTGTCCAATCAAAAACGACAGTTCTCAAGCTTTTACTTAAGCATACATTATCCTTGGAGATGGGTACGCAAATCGCAACATTGTCTACCAATTAGCTTACTTTCAGAGCCTCCATTGTCCGCACCTGCAAGTCGACCTTGAATTAAAGAGAAAATATGCCAGGCTGGCACGAAACTTTAAGATAAGCATGTGAACAGTTTCTGTGGAAAAGTACAGCTTCAAGCAAAATACACGTTTATTAGCACAGTGGAAAAATACGAGCACCTAAACCGTGAGACCAGGCAAGTAGGCCAAAGCCTCCGCTAAAGTAATGCTAAGCTAAAGCATTTCAAACAAGCAAATCGTAGCATACGTTTATGATTATGTCAGATTAGTGCAATTCTAATACACCACGTTATATAAAGCACGCGTATAAATGATGGCAAACTACTCTGAGGGCACATTTTGTCCCCGTACAATCTTTATTAGTTCGGTTAATGTCACACATGATTATTTCACACTACGTTTATGCGTTAATAAATCAAAACCTTCATTTTCTGCTTCATTACTGCTTCAGAAAGGTGCACAAGCCAGATCTGAGCCTCCTGCCTTCACTGGTTCAAGGGGACTGTGGGTAAAACATGGCGGATCGTTTAAGAAGTTATTCTGCTGCAAATATTGTCAAATTCTATCTCAAATTCTATTCTCTCACCAACATACATTTCAGCAAAGACACCTTTAGCATATCGGACAGGGCATTTCACACCTCCCCAGGGTGGCAGGCAGCTTTGTTGGCTTTTGAAGCTGCTGCTATGTACCTTCCTGCTTGAAGCACGACTTCAAAGTGTCCACGCTGCAAAGTTTCTACCTGATTGGTACCAAAGGGAACCTCTGATCTGCATGTACTAATGACATTTATGTGCCGGTGAAACCCAGAGATCTGAGGAGACCTCCTCATTAGACCTCGCTGTCATCTCGTGAAAGGCGAGGGTTCCTTCCTCTCTGCCCTGCTTTAATCGAGCACAAAACGCCGCCTTGACCAGTCCATTCCCGGCTGTCAGCTCGTGTTTGTGGTGTGCAGTCGGTGAATGATGGCAGCACAGCACTGACTCACCTTGTGGCTGATGGGACGTCTGTCTCCTTAACTTATGTCCCCTTTCAGCTTCCCCGGTGTCACCTGTAGCAGAAACTGTTTATTTCACTGTTTCTTTTGTGCTGGCTTTAAAACGTTTGTGGCAGAGCTGTGCATTAAGTCTGAAGTAAAGTTACCTATGGAATAGGCTTTATTTATAGCACGTACATATTGCCAATTTCTAAGGATATATGCATGTGTATGGAGTTGGTGAGTCTGATGCTCATCTAGTCTGGATGAAGGGATAGATGGTTAGATGACAGAACGTACATAGGCATGGAAAGCACATGCATAAACCAATACAAGACTGGTGCATAGACGGATGCATAGACAGAAAGATGGATGCACAGATGGAAAATATTTACTAATAGCCAATTTCCAGAAAGTTCCAATCTATCTATATTGTCTGTTTTCATAAGGTCACAGTTATACCACGTGACCTGTTTCCATAATGGTAAAATAGAAAGATTTTCCTATTCCAGTGTGCCCCAGTATGCACCAGTTGCAGATTTCTATATTGCACAAACATGCAAATATTATTATTTGTGTGAATGTATGTACCTTCTCCTTTACACTTGTGCCAGTGGACATAGCAGTAAAGAATTAGTAATTTCATTTGATATTCTTTTGGTACATTTACACTTATTGCATGACAATACTCTATTGCATTTTTGCACATAAAATGCTAATCATGAGATATCTACGCAGGCCAAACAATGCTCCACTTAAAATATAGTTTGATATGCCTGGATCTATATTTTAATTTATTAATGAGTCCAATCACCTTGTAGACGCATTGCAACTTTTCTCCATCAAGTGAGAGAGCTCTGATAATTTTTCTTTAGGTAGTCATTGGGGTATTAAGAGCTCTCCCTGCTAGCACACTTCCATCAAACTCACACTTGCTAATCAATTCAGAACCCATGTCCTATATCACCTTGCATATGATCTTTCATACGTGAGTAGACTCTTTAAGCAATCCAGCACAATAGTCGGTAGATTGCAATAGATGGTAGATGTACCCCAAGCCTAATGGATCAACGCATTGTCAGTGGGGCAAGCTGCAAGCTGGTTGTGAATGAGGGTTTGATGACAGCAGGTTGTTGACTTAGAAACATTTCTGGAAGTCATATCTCTTCCAGCAGGGCATGTTCTAAAAACATGCATCCCATCCGTAAACACTCCTTCAATACATACATTCTCATATTCCACTATCCAACTCAAAACTCCTTAGGATTAAGGGGTGAATTAAGGTTTATATATGTTGAGTAATATAAGGTCACCAAATGGTGATATCTCCAGGGAAGGCTCACTTCTATTGGTCCACTCCACAAAAGCCAGGAAGGAAGTCTTACTGTGGCTTCTCTTTGACCAGCAGCGTAGAATGGGAGACACGTTCCACGTGTTCTATTAAAGAAGGGGATAAGAAGATTCCTTAATTATTGGCCCTTTGTGAAGTGGACCAACAGAAGTGGATCTGCCCTGCAGTTACCACCATTTTGAGTGTTGGATTATGGAATATGTATTAAAGGAGTGTTTATGGATGGGATGTATGTTTTTATAATTAATTCTTGTGAGGACTGTGGTGGTTGGGGGATGCATGAGGTTTCAAATGTTTACGGTGTTGTGGTATGCATTGGAGAGTTGTATTATGTTTGTATGGTTGTATTATATTTGTCATTTAATGTTGTTACTATTATGTTATTGCCATTTAATAGATGTTTTGAATAAAATCTGTTGGAGACAAAACTATTTTTGTTGTCCAGTAGAAGGTGGTTCTTAAAAAATACATACACTGAAACACATTGATGTATTGAAATGTAGAATCTGCTGTACACTGGGAGGCTTTATATGAACAATTGATATGATCGTGGATCCTTGTTGATAAAAATAGCAGATTTTAAATAGACTAATTGATATGCCTTAATTGTTCTCCCTTGTATTATTTTTATCTTCTGTTTCTGATCTTCTGTTTTTGTATTATTATCATGGTGCTTATGTGGTTTTTAATCTACTTATGATGGTTGGATGCCAAATATAAAAGACTATGGCCCTCATATTGACCCTGGCGGTCTTTTGACTGCCAGGGTTAATATGGCGGTATCTCCACCGCCAACCCGCCACATCTCCACTCATACCGCCATGGCAGTATGAACTGCCGGGCTGGAGATGTTCATCTCCAACCCAGCAGTCCACAGAAGACTGCCGGCGGCATTGTGAACCGGCCTACTGCCATGGTTTCCGCAACGGTAGCACTGCCATGAAAACCATGCGGTAGGGCTACCGGTGACAGGGAACTCCTTCCCTAACACCAGTAGACGACTCCCCATCCCCCCAACAATCACCTGATCCCCCTACCCCTTTACATTCACGGCGCCCCCCCTACAGTCAGGCACCCCCACCCCCCTCCTCACATACATGCACTCACACACACCCACATGCACCACGCACACACCCATTCACCTCCACTTCCGGACATGCATCCACTCACACACTTCCATACACGCATTCACTCACACATACTTGCACGCATTCAGGTAGGCATCCACACTAACATACTCACATGCATACTCACTGACATGCAGACACGCACTCACTGCAACATTCATACATGCATTTTCTCAAATGCATAAAACCACGCATACACCAAAACACTCACAGACGCATTCACACATGCACACACACATTTATACACACAGGCAGACACCACACACAAACCGGCCCTCCCCTATCGGACGCATGACTTACCTTGTCCGGCGAGGAGGTCGTCCGGCAGGGAAAGGGAAGGGGTGCTGCTACCGCAGGCAACGCCCCGCCAGCAGGACACTGCCAGGCCGTATTAATGGTCACTAAACGACTGACGGCATCCTTCTGGCGGGGCAGTGCAGGAGGTAGCACCGCCCATGCACCTCCAACTGCCAGCATGGCTACTGGTGGATTTCGGCTCACAGTGTGGCGGAAATCGGGCAGTACCCATATTATGGCGGGCAGCACTGGCAGTCTTCTGGCGCCCCTGGCAAGACCGCCAAAGTCATAATGAGGTCCTGTATATGTTATATGAATTGGATTTGCAACAGATATTCTAAAAAGTCCAAGAATGAACTTTTTACCTGGTTTCTAGGCAGAGATAACTATTAGATTTAATAAAGTACCCTTAATGAGTTACCATGGAACAGCTAACGCTGCTACAAGGAAAATGGCTTTTAGGGCATTGCCACTGCTAGGACGTGTTTAACAATAAACATTTTCATGTTTAAATATCATTCATCCTGCCTTTTGGGCACTTTAGGCTTACTTTGGAGTGGCTCTTTTATAGGTAGAAGTAGGGTTTAGGCCTGTCAAAAAGGGTTTATTTTCACAGGCCGAATTTCAGGTTTAAATCTGCACAGCCAGGCTACATGAGGCAGGGCTGCAGTCATGTTTGCATTGCCACTGTAGTAGTGGCACAACATGTGCTGCAGTCCACTAGTGGCCTTTAACTTACACACCCTAAGCACATTTTATGCCATATACTAGGGACATATAGGTAAGGTAAAAATGGCAATTATATGTATACCAACTTTACAAGTGTTTAGGGCTCAGAGCACATACACTTGGCACTGGACAGCCATATCCCAGTGTGCAGAGTCTAAAAAACAATAAAATGCAGCAAAAAGTTGTAGTGACCCTGCAACAAGAGGCATTTTATTACAATTTCTATTACCACTGGTGTTTCTTTTTTGTTTGTATATTTTGTTATGTTTATTTCAATGTTCTCATGAATTGCACAATCACCTGAACATGTCTTGGAGCTAATGCAAATGACATATTAGGAGCACAGAGCAATGGAACTAGGAACTGGCTAATGTGAGTAAGCCTGTTTAAATAGCCAGTTTTTTTTTTTTTTTGCGAAAGAGCCTAAAATCTGATTCCTGATGTACCTCAGCCAGCAAGAAAGTCCAGATAAAAAATGCTTGTACCATAATACTGGGGTCTCCAGATTTACTCTTAAAACATTTTGGAGTAATGAGTAAATTAAAACTCATCGATCTCAGATTACATGCAGGAATATATTTTTCTAGTGTTTTGGTAATGAATTGGTAAATTGATCCACTCAAGCCCTTAAAGATCCTAGAGCACATTTTGAATTGGATACCTTGATTTATAGGAAGCCAATGTAGTTGCTTTAATAATGATTTTTGGTGGTATTCAGAAGCTCAAGATAAACAGAGCTGGCAAAATCCAATCTGGAGATAATCACTTCCAATACTTGCTTTTCTTGGGTCAAGAGGAAGAAGTGGAATTATTTTCCTGAGTAGTTGCAACAGGAAAGTGCCTTTGGATACAGTGGCTCCAAATTGAGGTTTCATTTGTTAGATTGCTATCAATTGTCACTCCAAGGCTTTTAGCTGATTATTTTGGCTCTGAAGTCTGTCCCGTTTCTGTTGGTCAATAAAGATGAGTCCACATATTCGCCTTGTTTTTTTAAAACTAGGATCTCAGCTTTATCTGTGCTCAGATTTAGTTGACTTTGATTCATCCAATCACCAATAAATCACATCAAATTTTTAAACTGTGACTGGGATGATGACGTTCCATCCAAGGAAATAAAAAATTGGGAGTCATCGACGTAATTGTAGAGCCTCTATCCTCTTGATACTAATTCTTTGATCAAGGACTTAACATAAATATTAAAGAGAAGATAGAATAAGGATAAGTCTTGAGGCACCCCGCGCTCTATGGTTATTGTCTTTGCAGTAGCGTTTTGTAGGTGAACTGCTGGGGTACAGTTAGTCAAGACTTATTTGACCAACCCAGAGCTGAACCCTGTAAGCCGGCCTCCTCCACGCAGTCGACTAAGATCTTATGGATGAGCACGTTAAATGTAGAAGACAGATCTTAGCAGAAACATGCAAAGACCAGTTCTGAGTCATCGTCCCATCTTAAATCACCAAGTACAGATAGAATTATTTCCACTAGAGGTTTAACCAATCATCCCAATTTTCGTGCTCAGTGCACCCACTTTACCAACAATAACCCATGCCCATGTTTCAGCATAAGGGGGGATTAGTAGGGAAGGGAAACCTTTTGGTATTCCTGTTTTGGTTAAAATCCACAAAACACAGAGCTTGTTTACCACCTACAGAGGATTTATGTGTTATAATCATAGGAAAAATTACTCATTGGCTTAGCCTCTTACTTACCACAAATGTCCGCTTTCTGTTAAGGCCTTGTTAGTTCACATTTCCAGAATAGCCCTCGATGCCCTCAGCACCCCATTCCTCAATTCCTCAGAATGTCCACATAAAAGCTTTCCAAAAGGTTTCCATATTATTTTTGACAACATCACCAGTTGCTACAGTGTTTAATGTGCCAGCATCATCAGTACACCAAGAGACCCAGTACTCTCTCATTACCAGTTCATCTAAAGCAGACACATCCCCAGATCTCATAGTGATGGATTATGTCTACATCATCAGTTTCCATAATACTTCAGCATGTAAAAACTAAAAATTTTCATAATGCCCCAGTATGACCAGATTATCATTTCCATAATGTCCAACCATGCCCTGATCACCAGCCCTTAAGACTCCCAATATGCCCTCATAACCATTTTTCATATTTGTCCAGCACAGTCACATAATCTGAACTATGATGGTTCATTATGACCACATTGCATGTTGTCCACGATGATCCCTTTGCCTGCAATACCAGTTTCCAAAATACCCCATAATGGGTATGCACCCAGAATATTGAATCCAGAATATCAAGGAATGCAAATATTGAGGCCAAAATATAAAATCCCAAAAGAAAAGTAAATATATACTTTCTTTAGCCACCTCCACACATATATTCCTTGACAATCTATGTATCTTCAAGGTACGTAGATGTAGTTTTAGGAATAGTAAATCAATACTTCTCTATATACACTTACCTTTCGATATTTTGTCCCTCAATATTACTAATAAATAAATTAATTAAATTTATAAGGTGCATTTTTACCTGGTTAGTGGCCTGACTTTTCTGTCCACGAAATTGTTGTATATCAATATTCTTAGGCTCAATATTCAGTAGTACAACACCCTGTGTGACTATTTTTCCAGGTACCAGAAGACACCACTGCACATGCATAACTGGGGGATCAGAACTTTGGCTTTGATCACAATTGGGCCAGCAATTCTGCTCTGGGCACAAACTCCTACCAGCTCACACTTTTGAATTTTAAAGGGTGCGCAAATCACAGGTGAAATCTGGTGCAAATTACAAAGACACATATTCACATGTGCTGTTCGCGCATGATGGAATGGGAAGTAACGCACAGGATTAGCAAGTTATTCCCCATTCTAAGGTGTCACACATGTAATTAGATGCAAATAGGGCACCTGCTAATTTGCAAACACAAAGCAGTCTTAGACTTGTGGCCAATGTGAACCAGATATTTTACACACTACACATAATCAGGCCCTTTCTGAATACAACAAACTCGAGAGGCTAGATGCCTTGAGATGGAATATTAGATTTTCTCAATTCAAGTGAAACAGGAGTATCTGAACATCCTGCTCCATGACATAGCACTGCCCCTTGACCTGATGACTCATGCAAAATATCTGAGGTAGCAAAGCACCACTGGATTTAAGAGAGACCAAAAGTTAAAGCTAAGAATTTCCTTACCTCAACTTCCTAAAAGTGAGGAAGATGAAAAGTTTCTAAAGCATGCACGTCTCTGAGATCAAGGCTAACCCTCAGATCCCAGAAGCAGATAATCTGGGGAGTGGATAATATTTTGTATCATCAGATTACAATACTGAACCTGTTAATTCACATCTGTAGGTTTATCAGTGGTAACCACTTCTGGTTTCTCATTAAAAATTGAAATATGTTGTGCCTTTGGAAAAAACACTCCAAACCTCGTATTGCGTAACATTTCATTCTGATTGAGAAAAAAGGAGAGAAGTAGGATATAGATGGGCATAACTTGCATAATATCCTGTAGCGTAATTATGCAAAATTAAAGCAAAGTTATACAAGATGACATGAAGGGACAACAACATTTAGGGCCAGATGTACGACCATTTCATTTTGCAAGTCTCTAATTGCGATTCATTGTAAATCGCAATTAGAGACTCGCAAAATATAATGTACAAATGTGTCTCAGACACATTTAGCAATTCCCAATGGGGTCGCGAATGACCCACCTCATTAATATTCACGAGGCAGGTTGAAATTTGCAAACCCATTGGGAATGGCTGGGGACTGCCGACCACCTTATCTGTGGTTACTTTTTAGGTCGAGCACAGGAGCGTGCAAGCACTGCTCTTCTCAACATGTTGTAATCTATTTTGCAGGCTTTAACCACGCTGAAATGAGCTGAAATCACACCCGTAACTTACGTTTTGCCAAGACGGATTTATTTAAAAGTCACTATCAATAACAATCACCCCAGCGAAGTACGGGCCGTCGCTCCGCTGCTCCAACCACCCTTTCGTCCGATGTTCGGTTTGGACTGCGCAACACTCACGCAGCAACCCGAGCATCGGACGGCTGCCTCGTGCGCATAAAAACATCTCCGTTCAATTGCCGCATGCAATTGAACAAAGAATGCCTCGCGTGCATAAAAACATCTTTGTTCAATTGCCGCGTGCAATTGAACAAAGAACTCCCAGCTAAGATACTCCATTTAGTTTTTCTTTTAGCATTTTTTTTAACAAAAATTAAGAACCCAGAAAAAAATAACACAAACATTCTTACTTAACGGTACCTCACAGGTAAACAAAGAACTCATGGTTTGCATGTACATTTAGTTTTTCTTTTAACCAAAATTTTTCAAAACTAATGCAACACAACATTCTCATTTAATGGTACCTCAATGGTAAATTATGAGCCCTAAGACTTTTCCTCACAGGCAAAGGATCCGACCTTGTGTCCACAAAATTAGGACACACTGGTTTTACATCATTGCACTTTTGTACACTCAAGAACCTCTTCACATTTACATTCTGTCCTAAATCTTCAAGAGGGACGCCAAGCGGCGAGACATTACCCTCCGCTGAAATTTTGACAACTTTTCCCACATTCCACCAATTATGTCCATTAACACGAATAGCATTACCACACACTTTGTCAATCATTAAAGAGCCAGAAAACTTTGGGTCGCCTTTCTTGATAAATCTAGGCACTTTGACCCGTACCCTGTCACCAATTACAAAATGAACATTCTTCACACATTTATTCTTATCATAATATGTTTTTTTTTTGCTTGAGCTTTTCCCATATTAGAAAGAACGTAATGTCAATGTCTTCCTTACATGTTGAGTGTTTCAAAAATTTGGACAACCAAGCAGGTCTAAACAAAGTGGCAGGTTTCCTCCTTCTAAGGGCGTCAAACGGAGATACCCCGGTGCTCGAATGGGGTGTTGATCTGTAAAACCACAACATACTCTGAACAGCAATGTTAACCTCACACTCTTTAGCTAAAGCCCATTGCACGCATTCACCAACCTCTCAATTAAAGCATTCAACAAGCGGTTAGTTTGCAGTTGGTAAAGTGAACTCTTCAAATGTTTAATCACACATTCATTCAGAAAACATTCTACTTCAACAGAAACAAATTGCACCCCATTATCAGAAACAAGTTCCTTAGGAAACCCTTCCTCCAAAAAAATATCTTTAAGAAAAGACACCACAGACTTAGAATTGGCATCTCCTACAAATTTCACATGGGGCCACTTGGAAAACTAATCAACAACAACGTAAGCATATCGTAATTTAGGTGGAAGAGAATTTAAAGGCCCTAATAGATCAATACCAATCTTTTCCCATGGACCAGAAGGACAATTAATTCATTTCAAAGGACGTGTAGACGTCTTCAGCGTCTTGTCACTTGTAGAACAAATTTGGCAACATTTGACCAAAACATCAATGTCCTTGCCCATTTGCGGCCACCAATAGTATTCTCTCACTCTTTTCTTGGTAAGTGTAGAACCTAAATGACCCTCATGTGCTTTTTCCAAAATGACAGATCTAATAACACCCAGAGGTACAATCTTGTCATTCCTCAATAGAACCCCATCTTCAACAGACAGCTCATCTGATACCTTAAAAAAAGGTTGAGCACTGAAATCTAAACTTTTTTCATGAGGCCATCCTTCCTTGACGTACATCAAGACTTTAGAGAGTAGAGGATCATTTGCAGATGCTTTTTTCCATTCCACCTCAGAAAAAGAACGAGTCATTCTAATTCAATAGCAGCAATGAAACAATTTTCATCTTGAATGTCGTCTTCTTCACCATCATCTCCAGCAATCGGATTCCTAGATAGATAATCTGCTCTCACATTTTCCCCCCCAGAAATGTGTACAACAGTAAAACCAAATTGCAATAACCTGGCTGCAAACCTTGCAAATCCTGTTGTGTTACTTTTGACATTAGTACCATTTAAAATAGAAACCAATGGTTTATGGTCAGTTTGCAGCAAAAAATGTCTTCCCCACAGATAAGATTTGAATTTCTCAATGGCCCACCAACAAGCTAACAATTCTTTCTCTGTTACAGAATAGTGCACTTCATTCGGTCTGAGAACTCTTGACGCAAAACCAATGGCATGTTCCTGTTTCCCACTGACCTGCGTTAATACAGCTCCAACACCAAACTTGCTGGCATCAACAGTCAAACAACATTTTAAATTATGATCATAAGATTGTAAAACATTCACGTTGCTCAATTCTTGTTTGATGTTGTTGAACGCTTCCACAAACTCAGCATCCCACACAAATTCTGTTTTGGCTTTCAGCAAGTTTGAGATAGGCCTGACCAAAATTGCAAAATTTTAAATAAACCTAGAATAAACCTCACAAAGTCCCAGAAAAGTTTTAACACCCACTTTGTCCTGAGGTGCAGGCGTCCCCACTATTGCTTCTACAAACCCAGGTTTGGGATGCACACCTTCTGCTGTCATGATATGCCCCAAATGTCCTACAGACGTTTGCAAAAACGGACACCTTTCCCTGTTTAATACAACACCAGCATTATCAAACACTCTTAGAACTTGACTTAAAATCACATCATGTTCATGATGATCACTTGCATGAATTAATACATCATCTTGAAACTCATACACAACCTTTTAATATCCTTAAGTAAGGTAGACATTATTCTTTGAAACACCGATGCTGCAGACGCCAGTCCAAACGGCATTCAGTAGTATTGATAAGTCCCCCAAGGGGAACCAAAAGCAGTGAAATGACGAGAATCAGGTGTCAATTCTACCTGGTGGTAAGCAGAGGCTAAATCAAGTTTCGTAAACAATTTTGCTCCAGTTATACAAGAAAGCATCTCACTAATTTTTGGCAGCAGATGCGAGTCCACCTAAATTTCTCTGTTAAGAGCCCACAAGTCAACACGCACTCTCAGTTCTCCATTTTTCTTCTTTGCCACCACCAAGGGTGACAACCATAAAGAGGACTCAACAGGTCCAATGATTCTCTTTTTAGGTAAACTCTCCAATTCTCTTTCTAAATCATCTCTGACACTAAATGGTACACCTCTCAATTTATGCTGTATAGTATTGGCATTGTCTTTGACTTTTATTTTGTGTTTACAACCTTTGATCTTGCCTAACTCTCCTGAAAAACCTTTTGGAAAATCATTAAGTATATTCTCGATGTCAGAGGAATCTCTTATAACTGTCACTTGGTCACACATACCTGGACGCAACACCATGCCAAACAGACCTTGATGAAACCCACCTAAAATATTCAACCCTTTGACAGCCACATACACTTACCCAAAAATCTGTTGCCCCTTCAATATAAGGACAACTTCAAAGAAACCCACAAGATCAATCCTCCTTCCCTCGTATGAATCAGGTGACCTGTTTGGTAGATTCAGTTTCTGTGTACCCCAATTTTGATCAAACAAATCCTGGTTAATCATAGTGATACTGGAACCAGAATCAGCTAACAACCTCAAATTCTTATCACCAACTTGAACCAAAATGTAAGGATCAACGCAGTGATCGGGATTTCCACTTTTTATGTCATCTTCGCCAATGGCCAGAATAATTTCCTGCATCTCACTCATCAAATCATCCACTCTGTCTGCGCATTCATCTACCACCACGCTAATATTAGTATTATTACTTCTGAAACTTTGATATACTTTGGCAAAATGTACAGATTTACCACATAATTCTTTGCTGGACAAATCTTCTCTCCTTTTTGATGTGTGGGGTAACCACACCTGAAACATATGTTTGTTTGTTTGAAAAAACTCTTTTGTCTGGCAAAATCCCCTTTGTTGGATGATGGATTGTTTATTTTGCATCTGTCGTCCGATCTCTGAACCACATTAACTTGATCAACCTGTGCATGTTCCAACTCCTTAGCTGATTTAATCACTGTTTCAATACTATTGGCAATTCTAATAGAATCCAATAAAGATGGATCTCCCATGGACAATAACGTTTGTTTGAAGGATTTATCCAAGCAGTGACACATTAATTGGTCATGTATTACTTGTTCCACAAATGCTTTAAATTGACACTCTGAAGATAGTTTTCTTAAAACAGATATGTAAGTATTCACATCTTCTCCACTTTTCTGTTCCCTCCTAAAAAAAACTTGTGTCACGCTACAGCCAAACTAGGTGGGGCATCAAATCTGGTAACCAGTTTTTTTAGGACTTCTTCAAATTCGTTCAGTTCTTCACCTTCTTCCAGATGAATATCTGGTAAATGTTTAAAAAGAGATCTTCCTTCAAATCCTTAGGAATGCAGCAACAAACACTTCTTCCTTTCTGCTCTGAACCTTGATGCACCAATAGCACCTAAATAAGTTTCAAAAGCATCATATCACTGTTTCCAATGTATAACTGGCTCCCCAGTTGTTACTAAAAATGGCGGAGGAGGGTTAACAGATTTCATGTCAGGTTGAAAAACTGAAAGTTTCACTAACAAAATCGAAGGTAAGTTTTTAGTAAGATTTTCAACAAACCACAAAGGCCACAGTAAGTATTTTGCAGAAATTATGATAATACCTTTAGGAAGCCTTGCTGTTTGAAGATGACCACCACGTTTGCATAGGAACAAAGTCTATTTATAGTTACACACTTCGACGAGGTTGTCAAGGGAAATAAAGGCAGACAGCTCCAGAGAAGCTTCACGTGGGCTCACCGTGAGTTAAGTTTGCCAGAGAGTCCTTAACCAATTCCTCCTGAATAGGACCATCGGTATGTGAACAGCGCACATGATCATTGGTGAAAGATAAGCGCCTGGGGTGATTCAGCTCGTCGTCACATGAAATGAGCTGAAATCATACCCGTAATGTAAGAGATGGATTTATTTTAAAGTCATTATCAATCAAAATCACCCCGGGCTGTCTCTCTGCTGCTCCAACCGCCCTTTTGTCCGATGTTCAGTTTGGACTGCGCAACCCTTATGGGGCAACCCGAACATCGGATGGCTGCCTCGTGCACAGAAAAACATCCCAGTTCAATTGCTGCATGCAACTGAACAAAGAATGCCTCACGCGCATAAAAACATTTTTGTTCAATTGCCGCGTGCATTTGAACGAAGAACTCCCAGCTAAGCTACTACACACGCCCATCACTTTCATTGGTTCCTGGGCCTGCCTTTCAAAAATCCCTTGATGTCGTTAGTAAATGCTTTACGTTTGTCCCACTTTAAGGCTGGTTTGTTACCGCCTTGGAGACTGACCCTGTTACATGGATTGTTGCACGATCGGCCAATGTATTTTTCTCTTTTGCCTTGAGCTGTGTGTTGTTGTTGCTTCCTTTTCCTTGTTTTTGGGCATCTTACTGTTTCTTTGCGATGTCTGAGGGGTCTTTTTATTTTTTTATTTTTTTGCAGTTCTATACAGCACAAACCTGACACAAAGGTATTACAGCGCTTTACATGAGCACCAGTTACATTACGCAAGAACACATTAATTTTTGGTAGCAAAGGGAGATTAAGCGATTTGCTCAGAATCACAGGATGTTGGGCCAGCGCCGAGACTCAAGCTGTGTTTCCCAGCTCCTGAGTCGGCAACTCTGGCCCTTACACCACATCCTCTCCCCTATGGTTCGTTGTCTGGTGCGAGCTGGAGCAGTCTGTGAATAACTCTTTTTTTTATTTTATATAGTGTTTGGTAATAAAAGTTCTGCCATTTCATAGTGCTACAAAGCAGGTTCCATTCTTAACAAAATCATTATAATTCCTTTGCATTGACCTTGCAGCGATGAATAGGTGAAAAAGCTATGTCAGGATTGTAGTCTGTGACATTCTCATTCTGTCAAGACCTCTGTGGTGGGTGCATTAACCAACTGACTTGACTAGAACTCAACACTAGGCGATAGCACGTGCTCTTGACAACCTCTGGAGGGTCACAAACAAAGCACATAGGTTAGTTCTAGAAGATGTTTTGTCCAAAATGGTGGAAAAGAAGTTGTGACTCCAGACCCAAGCACTTCACGGCCTCAAGCTTGATAGCAAAAAACATCTAGTCTTTGGATGTAAATTGGGCCTCTTCGAATAGAGTTCAGTTAGTAGAGGCTGCCATTTTCCTAACCCTGCAGCGCATGGAAGCTAACACAAGGGTGCCACAGTGAGAGGAGCAATATATCATAGGCCACAAAAGTGGAGCAAACTCCATTACTTCCTCCTCTCAGAATTCGCGGATGTCATGGCTTTGACAGTCCCCTCACAGCTACTGCGACCTTGCAGATTCTACTTCCGGAAGCGCTGTCTAAGACAGTGCTCGAATACCACTACTTCCTGTTTGAAGAGGCCCCACCTAGAATACCCCCCACAGTTGCTGTCACAGGGGTAGAGCACTTCCTCATCACCGTCTGGACTCGAGTGTATAATATCACAGCCAGTCTGTAGGAATGAGTCAAAAACACTCCTGAGATGGAGGCATTGATGTGTCCTTTCTGCTGCAGCGACAAGCCTGGGATGGTTGCTGTGGCACATGGCATACATCCACTACACTCCAAACTAAAACACATAGATAAAAATACATTGTCAGTTACAACGACAAAAGCTCTGACTCTCACAAATGCAAGACCTATCGTATTGCAAATGCTTGTTAAATAAAGCAGTTTTTTTGTAATGCAGACTATTTTCCTGAAAGGAAAACGAGATGCAGTACAAACAAAAAACTTGAAAAGATTCCTATTCATTTTTTCAGATTAAGCAGTGGTCGTGGGACCACTGCCTGCTCTGACAAAATGTTTGCGCCACCCCTTTCCGAAAGAGGAAGGGGTCCCTTATGAACCCCTTCCCTTTTGCCATTGGGTTACCACCAACTTGAAGGTGATGGTAACTGAGATTTTTTATGACTGCATTCACAGTCGCAAAACAATCAGATGTGCCATTGCGACTCACTAATTGGAAGGGACGCCCTTGGCACGCCCCTTCCAAATTGCGACTTGTAGAACTATTGTGTGATTCTGTAAATAGATTACCGAATTGCAAAATAGCATTGATACATAACAAAATATTATTTCTGGTGGCAAACAGCCCGATTCTGCAAAATGGGCCATTTGCGAACAGATGATAGGTACATACAACTGGCCCTTAGTGTTATAGTTTTAGTGCAAAATGCACCCTCTCATCCAAAGTGACCAGAGGATGCTTTTCTTGCGCTAAGAAAATAGCGCTGAATGAAGCTAGCAGCTACTTGAATTTACTAAATTCGTAGTTCTTGTGCTCCTGCAGTAAGATTTTTGTGCCATATTACTCATAATTATGCAAACAGGCATAATCACATATTTTTTCGTAATTTCACATCGAAAGAACAACGCAAAATTACTGAAATTACTTTGATTACTCCAGAGTAATTAAAATTTCTCCCAGGCCTAAAGTGGGCATCGATACAGGCTGTGAGCATGATTCTAGGTAGTACCTGCCACCGTCTGAGGAACCCACAGTTCTGGGGTGATGGTGCACCAGCAAAAAATAATCTATTGTCGATAAACCACACATGGGAAGAGAAAGAAACACTCTCTAGGTGAACAGATGTCTCATTCTTCACTTCTGCTAGATATAATCCTGGAATCCTTGACAACTCTAGGAAAGTAGATGTTTAACTGGGCCTGGGAGCTGAGATGTCCTTGTACGGTTCATATCCACTGTTTATATAAAAATCTGGTAGCACCGCCCACTGCCTCCACCAGCTTATGGAAACAAACGTGTATCTGCAGTGCTTTGTCGATGAACAAAAAGGAACCCCAAAATGGACAACAATCTCCACGCCTAAACGATGGACTCCACTCCAGTCTTTTTTATAGCCTGATAGCCCACCATAATGGGCTTACTGGTCATTAAAGGCCCGCTCCAGCATTAAACGAGGGAGTTTAACATGGGAGCAGGACCTTAATGGCCGGTATAGCACAGTTATGGCGAGCTGTAAGGCTATTAGAACATTCCGCCACTAGACGGCAGAATGATCTAATAAATAAAACAAAGGTCTAATGGAGCCCAATGGGATTGAAAACCCCTCGGGCTCCATAAGGCCTATGCTCACAGCTGTTGCTTTGTGAAAAACATTAAAATGTTGAAGATCTAGGCTTTTTCCAGCCATTAGAAGCTCAGATCACTCCTTTGTCTTCAATCGAGCCCCCAACTTTTCAGTGTTCTAAGAAGGCTTAAATGTTTTGCAATGGGTCAACTACATTCAAAACGTTGTCCTGGGAGGAAGACCAGGAACGCCTGTCTCTTTCAGTTCCCTTTTACAGGTCTTTGCTGTATATAGTGAAAAGCAGCAGATTTTTTCAGATGAATTCCCGGGGATGAAACCAACTTACCTGGACTATTAAGTGGAGGACACTCAGCTTTGATTAATTAGAGACAATCTTATCCAGTGGTTCTATTAATTCTGTTATAAAATGTAGGCAGACACATGAGGAGCAGGAGACCCCTCAATACAATGAGGATGTTGGACAAATGTGAGATCAGGTATCCAAATTAAAGGACACACACATCTGGGTGAACAACTTCCCTGTTTACATTTCAGGCGTCGAAACCACCGGAAATAAAAAAAAAAAAGCCCTTGTTTAGGATCAATAGTTGCAATTATGTCAATGACCGTGTCGTGTCTCTTTCACAGCCCTTTGAAATCGCCTCTATGGCAGTGTTCACTTGCCATTGGTGGAGAAGCATCACTGTCCACAGCACCTGTTCTGCTGGGACAACCGCTGGTCACAAGGAATGACATGACATGACTGATCTCAAGAAACCCACCTGTCCCTCTTACCAGCAATGCAGCAGGATATCTTAGATTTACCTTGCCGTTGGACCATAGACTGGGGTGCATTATCATTTCACCTGCAATATGACCACCACCAGAATACTGAAGGCTAACAGTTCTGCGTCTGAGCATGAAGGGCCTGGCCAGAAGATGGCAACATGCATGCCACAGAATAACCAGTTATCAACACAGAGCCCGGAGGATGACACAACCTCTCCAGCTGAAGAGGCGACACTGGTAGTAACCAAGGCTTGCAGAGTTCCATGGATGTCTCGTCTACAACTGCTTGTTGGGTCCCATGTTTGGGTCACACCTACAAGTTGCTACCTGGTACAGGCATGTTGCCAAGAAATTGGTTGCTAAAATAGTTGGTCAAACCCAGAGCTCATGACTAAAGAGAATGTGGGTTATTACAACTTTGGAGGAGGTGTTAATCCATCCCAAAAGTGACGGTAAAGTGACGGATATACCACCAGCCGTATTACGAGTTCCATAGGATATAATGAACTTGTAATACGGCTGGTGGTATATCCGTCACTTTACCGTCACTTTTGGGACGGATTAACACCTCCTCCAAAGTTGTAATAACCCCCAATATCTAGTTAATCAAGAATCCTTTCTGGGCCTGTCCTCGGAGGAGGGATCAATGCAAAAGAAGTATTCTGTTATCAGATTTTTCAAAACTGAAAATGTATTCCTTTTTTTAGCTCTATTAGGATTTGATCTTCCCAGAAGGGAAAAGAGCCCTTTACTTAAACTTCGGAACAGGAATTCTACATGCTCCCTCTTACACCAGGTTCTGGAACAAGATTTTTAATCAATACAGGTCTATGCCAGTGTTCCGTGGGAGGAACTGAAACACTCATGCACTTCATGATGCTATGTGGAAAGTCACTGCATGGTCAGTGTAGGAGAACAGGGATGATTGCAGAGGCCCCCTAACCTTTTGCCCCCATTTTCTGCTTTTTGCTGGTGTTTTCCTGATGCTGATGGTGCCCTGAGTAGTGCTAATCAGTCCCAAAGCCTGTGTTCTGTGTAAAATCAGTATGCAAATTAGGCTAATTATAATTGGCTAAGTCAACCTACCTCTAAGTCCCTAGTATATGGTAGGGCATGGAGGTTTAGGGAACCTAGCATAGGTAGTGCCCCCATAGGTGCACTGCTGAGGTGCCCAGTGTAATTTTAAAGGCAGGCCTGCCTTGCTGGCTGCTTTTAAATTAAAGTTAGATGCAAATTCGACTTTGGAATTAAAAGTAGTTCCAAAGTCTTAAACTACCTTATTTTTACATATAAGTCACCCATAAGGTGTTACCTATGTGCCCCTAGGGCTGGGTGCCATGTAACTATAAGCAGGGACCTTATAAACACAGTTTTCCAAGCCCAGGTGAGGTAAAACAGCCAAATGTGTGTTTCCCTCATTGTAGTGAATGGCCTCCATAGGCTAGAATGGGGAGACTTTATTTTAATTTTAAAAGTCCCCTTAAGTAACAGATACCAGAAGTTTGGTGTCAAATTAATTGTTATAATAAATTCCACAACTTCAAGTTGTGGGATTTAATATAACTTGTTCAAGTAAAGAGTTTTAAACTTTACCTGAAAAGTTGCCAACTTCAGCCCTGCAGTGTTTTTGATGCTGTGCTCTGATTTGCCAGCCTCTGGCAGCCTGGCCAGGCTCCCTTGATGGGGTGTGAAGTGGCCTGGCTCCACACAAAGAGATGTGCCTAGGGGAGGAGATCTCCCCTCAGCAGATGGTGAAGCAGGAAGGGGAAGGGCTGCCAAACTGGTCTTCAAAGGCAGAGAAGGACATTTGGAGCAACCCAGCAACACCCTCACATCCTGCAAACCCAGACAATTAGGTGCCCCTTGATTAGATTAGGAGAGGGCAGGAGAATGGTGTGTTTAGGATTTTTAGCCACACCAGTGGGTGGGCTCAGCCAGATGTAACCTCCAAAAATCACTTTCCGCCATGATGGATTTTTGAGGAATGTTGCTCCCTGGCATTGATTTTTGCCACACTTCCCAGGAAGTGGTCATCACAGGGGGAAGGACCCTGCACCTGATTGGAGAACCAGGACCCCCCTGTATTTCACCCACAAGCAAGGATAAAACTGGCAGACTTGCACCCACACCTCAGATCCCTATCAGATTCCAACAAGGAAGACTTACAGGAGAAGAAGGACTGCCCTGCTGGATCCCTGACCTGCACCTGGACACTGCACTCTGGAGGACTGCACCAGCTGCACACTTGGGCTTCACCACTAAAAGGACTTTACCTGTCTTCTACTACTTCAAGAAGGGACTCCTTGTTTGCTACAGGTACAAGGGAGCTGCCCAGAGTCCCCTGCATCAAGTCCTGCAAGCAGAGCCCAGCTGACCAGCGTCCAGTGGCCATTTGAGGAGTCTGACGTGGTGCATTCTGGGAATTGTAGTCCCAACTCCCAAGGAGCAACTCAGAGCTTCCGGAACCCTGGATCAAGTTGTGGACACTTCAAGGACACAAAAAGGACCTGTGGAAGAAGATCCATAAGTTGAAGGGGTGCATTGTGGGAGTTGTAGTCCCAGACCCCAAGAGGCACACCAGAGCCTCTGAACCCTTGGCTGGTGCTGTGGACCACTTTCCTGAATCAAACACTTCTGAAAGTAAGTGTGACAGTGTTTTCTCGTGGGTGGCCTGAACTCTGGACTTTGTTCCTTTCCAGTGTGACCTTTTTTAACCCTTTGAGCGCTAGTTGCTTCTATGTGCTAGAAAGCATTCATTTTTTAAAAAATTCATATCTCCGGTTCCCTTTATTTGATTTTATTCGTTTTGGTGTCATTTTAAAGATACAAATATAACCTATTTTTATAAATTGATTTCGGGTTTTCAAACTGCTTCCTGTGTTTTATTTAATTATTGTTTTGTGACGTTTGAATGCTTTACGCTTTGTCTCCTAAGTTAAGCATTGTCGCTCGTTGCCAAGCTACCAAGGGTTGAGCTGGGTTTAATTTACTGAGACCTGACTGGACCTAAGTGGAGGTTAGTGGCCTATTGCTTAGTGTAGGTACTTACCTGCCCTTACCAATAACCCATTTTCCATCAGTCAGAGATGCCATCTATGAACTTTGTTTGTAAGAAAACAACATAAGACGCTGTACGGAGGCACTGTAGTTCTGCCACCAAACCAACTCAAAAGATATTTTTCTAGTGGTTGCATCATATACACATGCAGTTTGAAGGTAACAAGAGAGACAAACTGTGACCAGTGAGGGGTTGTGCTCTGATACACGGCACGATTGCACCTTATTTGCACATTAATCTTTTACTAGGCACCAATTGCACTTTATATATTTTATTCCTGCGCTCTTGCATTAAATGTCTGAAGATTGCACTTTTATCTGTATTTTAAACTTTTAACGGTTGTATTATGAGGGTATTAAGCTGAAATAAAAAGGAATTAAATTGTTTTGAATTGAGTTTGAGGCCTGATGGCACAGGAGACCGTACATCATAGTGGATGTGATGTTTGCACCCTAACACTACAGCATTAATATATAGGGAAGGTGCCTGCAGCCTTCATCGTGAAAGAAAGGACATCAACAACTGAGGAAGGAAGAGGAGGGAAGCAAGCATGAAATGCAAATGGTGGCCGGGTACTCATCAAGAAAACCACTAGGACACAAAATGGTGGCCCCAGTCACTGATTGCCACAGACTGGCAGCAGGCACTGGCTCTGACCCACTTTGCTCTGTTGCAACCGAAAATCAATGGTCCTACAGCCGCTGTCAGTGTGCAGAGCTTGGAAAAACAAGTAAGAAAAACCAGAGGTTCATCAGAAAACCACAAGAAAAACTAAGGACCTGATTTACAAATTGGTGGCGGGGGTTACTCTGCCACAAACATGACGGATATCCCGTCCACTGTATTACGATCCCATAATAGCCAATGGAGATTTTAATATTGAAATTGGGATGCCTGTCACATTTGTAATAGGGTAACCCATCAGATAAACTCTAAATCAGCTCCCAAGTCATGATGTGCGCACAAATGAAAGCCAAAGATGCAGTGGTGGTTCGCGGGGTGGCGCAGGGTGGGGGAATACAAAATCAATTAATTAAGAAAAAAAACACTCACCTCCTCGCCGTTGCGCTGCTCCGCTCCTCCGTCTTCTTGCTACAGGCTCCCAGTCTGCCCTGCGGCCAATCTTGACGGTGCTCAAAGCAGCTGTGTTGCTGGGCTGGAGAGAGCCTACTGCGCATGTGTGTTTGGCCAGCCCGAGACGGCCGGCCAAACATACATGCACAGTGAGGGGGAGTGCTGTGCTCATCACCCCATGGCCCCGCCCCTTTCAAAGAAAAAGATAATAAACATAGTTTGAAAGGTTTTGCAGCTGCCGCTGCTGGCGGGAGGCAACGCTCCTCCACCCTAATGGAGGAGCTGCCCCTGCAAAGATGAAGTGAAGGTAAGAAAAAACACATTACTTGGTCTAGGGCCGCAGCAATACGAGATTTACTGGCTGCAGTGGGACCCTCTGGGCCCGATTCCCAAAGCGCCTCTGGAGACGTGACGGAGGCTCTGCACTCGTGGCAGAATCTCCGCACTGCAGTTCTCATCGCGGGTATTCAGCCACGAGTGCAGGGACTCCACCACGACTGCAGGCTCTTTGTGAATCAGGACCCCAGTGGCTGGAGGTCCGGCATGCTTGGTTGATTTTCATGATGTTTCCGGGTGTGTTTGTTTCCTTTAGAATGTGAAATGTAGTTAGTTATTTATTTTGGGCTGCTGCATGAAACATAGGGAATGGTCAGGGCAGTGGTGCTAGAACAATTTACAGGGTGTGGGCGACGCCATCAATTTTAAATTACAAAAGTCATAGGGTTGTGAAAAATTCAACTGTCACACAAAAAACAAATGTAGCAAATGAGCCAGACGCACTCAGAAGGAGAGTGGTATGGATGTGGGCGCAAATATGGTACTAAATCATGGTATAAGTGTATTTTCATTTGCAGACGGCATGATTTCCTTCAAAATGGCTACTAAATTTGCACAGGTGTGCAGTTTTATTGATAAAACTATTTAGAGCACAAACAATAACCTTTGCAAAAATCGGGTTTCAGGAAATATTTGTCGTTTGTGCATCACCAGATAAAGTATCTTGAATTATTTTGATCCTATTGTTTTCAATTTAGAATGTGCTTAATTTTTGTTTTCCTAACCACTGATATATTGTGAAATATTTGTACACTTCATTTACAAGTATTCCCATTTGTTTAGTATTAGAAGCAAATGACACCCTACAGACTTTCCTTTCACTCCCTGTACCCCAGTAAAATTGTCACATAGTTCACTTTACAAAATCCTTTCCTTTTGCAGTTAGAGTAAGAAAAGTAAACAAAAATCTGCATGTTAAATGTGTAAGCAGCAATTTGTCTGAAGATATGGCCTGACATTTGACCTTTGTCTTTGAACACACTGCAAATGTGACAAGATAGAAACAAAATTTTACGGCATACATACTGGTCATTCAGCTTGTGAACTCCATCATGATTATTTTGGGGTGCTGCAAGACCCTCACACCCCTGCTTCCAGCGCCTATGGGTTCCTGCTTCTGGTGTCTATGGGTTAGGGAGTACAATAAAGGCCTATGTACCAGGGGTCTCTAACGAGTAGCTCATGAGCTACTAATAGCTCTTTAGCTGCCGATAAGTAGCTCTCCTGTGTGTAGCCCAGCCTACAAAAACTGAAAAGTTCATATTTAAAACAAACATGTAACTTGTCTGATGTGGCCAGTATTTAAATTGTAATGATATTCATAGCTATGGATGATTTTCTTCAACATTAATAGCTTCACTACAAAAAAGATTGAAGAACCCTTAGATTTTAGTACACATTATATTTTTGCCTGTCACTGCGCTGACTCGAAGCAGTGATGTATGAAACACTATATCACTGCTCTGACTTTCATGTGTGACCTGTATAAAGATATTTGTTCCTATTTGTACGCCACCGGTGACAAAATAACAGTGCTCTACAGTTAGATTATTTTGCAGTTTCCATAGGAACAGCCAATTTTTGACACAAATAACTTTCGCTTCCCTAACAAACAAGGGTGTAGGAGACACTCTCAATTCTGGGAGAGTGGTCACCGACAGCCTTGTGGAGAGCGCATGCAGGGGTCTGACATCTGTTAAGCCAATGCAAAGCTGAGCCATCAAAAGATGCACTTCAGGCAACAAATGTCATGAAAATATATTATAAATATTTTAAAATGGAAAAAGTCAACATTTCTCAGTGTTTCTAATATATACGATTATTTCAATGAATTGAGTGACATTTATGGAAAAAAAATAATTAAACATGAAATATTCTTGAACGCTACCATGCCCTGACGACAGTGCCATAAATTAACCAAATCTGTTATTTTGTCCTATTCTCTATTTATATAGCCTTAATTATATTAAAAGTGAAACAATGTTGCCTTATGTTAGCCACATATATTAGATATTTGTAGATTGCAGATCCTGTACAGAATTGTGCTCTCATTCTTTTACCTGCATTATGAATTTAAGGGGGAGGGCCGCAGAATACACAATTCGGTCAAGTGAAGAAGATGGGGTTTGAGTCCAGAATTTCATATTGTGTAGTTCAGAGACTCTAGGGTTACATCTTCTCTCTTCTATTTAACACCAAAGATCACTGATTTGTGTTATTCAATTATTGTTATTCAATTAGTATTCGCACATGGAGGTCAATAAATGCACTCATCACACCTTAAATCAAGATGACACTACACACACATGTATACATATGCTTGGTCATAAGATTTAAAGGTGTGCTTTTCTGAATGTTTCCAAAAGACAATGAAGATCAAACACTGCGTGTTTACAGCTGCAAAACTTTAAAAACAAAACAATAATAAACAATGTGGACCATGGGGTGGGACCATGGGGGATGACAGCCACGGATGGGATTGGTGTCCACTCCCCTCAGTGCGCATGCGTGTTTGCCCGGTCTTCTCAGGACGGCCAAACACACATTCGCACTGAGCTCTCTCCAACCCGGCACTGTCTTGTGGGTTGGAGACAGCAGGCACAGGCTCCTAGTCTGCCTGGGAGGGCAAAGCCGGGGCACTGAGGCCAATCCTGACACTGCTTCGAGCCGCATCAGGATTGACCACAGGCTGGGAGCATGTGTCTGTCTGCAGTGCAGCGGAGGCCTAAATATCGGCAGGGCCAAGGTAAGCTTTTTGTTTACTGCTTTAGTTTTGTCCACCCCACCCCCGCCCCACCACTTTGCCCCATCGCGAGCCGCGACTGCCTGTTTGAAAACATTCTGCACTTCGAACTGTCTCCATTAAGAGCTGTAACCTGAGGAGCAAACTCTGCGGGAGGGCTCCCGGACCCTTTTAATTAATTCAATTAAATTAATGAAATAATTAATTAAATATTTAATTAAATGATCAATGAAATCATCTACCTGGTTTAATAAGTAATTTAATTGTGGTGATTGAGGCGTTGACCCTCTCCTAGCATCTTCTTCTCCAGTCTGCTGAGCCAGCTGTAACTTTAACATAAAGTGCAATTTCTTGCCTTTCTTTGCTCTGCAGGCTTACCTGTTTTGACTTTTAGGAGAGGTTCAACTCCTCAATGACCACAATTAAATGATCAACAAAACAAAGAGGTCACAAAGCCACACAGAGTTCACTCCTTAGAGACTTCGGTGATCACGTGCAGCAAGGCTTCAATGTGACATGTTCTGTCTGCCACTGTTTTTTAATATATATTTTTTATTGTTTTTAATGCAAAACAAAGCGTAGGCAGATACTTTGGGTGAAAGTAATAGCAGTATTTCATCAGCATTTACCAGCATCTCGTGTAAAAGCATCAAGTGGAATTGTGCACCTGGAGATAAACAAAAACAGTGGCGTCATCATAGTTTACTCTCCATTTCGCTTTTCAAATTCTGGGGGAGGATATTGTATGCTTTGTCCCCCACTCAAAAATCTTGGAGTTCTTATGCCCATGCACAAACTGCACAAAATGTTAAAAACAAAACACTCAAGGGCAAAGTTGGGGGCTTTGGGAGGGGGTGGATAACAGAGCAAAAGTGAGCACTTTCAGATCAGACCTTTGTGGAGACTTTTGTCACAAGCTGCCAAAAATGGCGAACAAAAGTTCATCACGTTTACGTGGTCATTTAGACCTACTTGATAAAACCAGGAGGTCTTGGCCCTCATTTAGATTGTCTGTCACCATTGTCACGGAGTAACCCATCCACCAATATCTAAATCAGGCCCTAAGTGTTTTTTACCCACTTCATAAATCAGGGCTGAGAATACTGAAAACAGTATCTGAAAAGTTCTTTCAAGAGTGGGTTCTTCACTGGTGCAGAAGTATAGATTGACTAATTTGGTATCTCCTTCTTGGGTGCCTGAGCTGCACTTTTCAGAGTACATCCTCACTCATTCTAAGTTTGACTTCATGTAGCATAGGCTTACTTAATTGATGTGAGCCCCACATCTTGGTGCAAAGTTTTTCTCACTGGAGCATGTATGATGTGAATCACACCTTGATCCACAGTCCTTCTCATTGGGTGGGAGTCCCATGGCTCGCGTCACAGCCTTTGTGGCTGAGGTCTCCACTGTGAGGTCTCCAATGTGAGGCTCAGAAGCTCTGATACCAGAGATCCACGGGGCGGAGTTACAAGTGGGACAATGAGAGCCCCCTTAGAAATGAGGAACTTGGGAACTAAAGTAGGTCTACTCTTCTAAGTAACTAATTATTTGGCCATAGAGTTTCACTTAGATAATCACACCAGATCAGCATTTTATGTGGTTCTTGCTAGCCAAGGGGCTGCTAACTTTCTTTTCTGTGTTCTGTGGAATTACAAAGGGTCTTGTAAAGAGGCCCTGGATGGGTGTGACTTTGACCCATTGGTGCACATCCCATTCATTGGGTGTGGGCACAGTGTACACTGAGTTTGAATGTTATGACTTACAGCACAAACTACCTCATTGGGTGTCAGTTCTTGCCATGGTTTAACTCACTGGGGGGGGGGGGAGAGTTACATCTTTGTGTATAGTCTCAATAATGTAATGTGAACCGCTCGGGCTTAAAGTAGACAACTTTTTTAACAATTCACCAAAAACTCCCCGTCACTCTATTTCTGCGCATACTGAGAAATTGTTTCAAAAAGGAGGATTTTTTCAAGAATTTTTTCCATGAAGAAGTTTTGGTACATATCAAGAGAGTGTCCGAATAGCTTTTAAGAATAACACCAGTGAGTTTGAAAAAACATCAGAAAGCATTGGGACCTGATTTCCTGCTTTGATCAATAAAAAGTAATCCCTTGTTTGCATTAAAAAGAAAATAAAACTTGAGAGACATCCTAGTACATTGTAAGATTGCAAAACAAGGCTCTCAATCCAATTGCCAAACGTGCTGGGCCTACCAACTGCAAATGGACATCACACATGTGGACACTGTACAGTGTGACAGTACCAGAGAGGGTGAAGAATTTACACACAACAACCAAACCACAAGACACGCTAAGTTCATCAGCTGCAACACTATAAGTGTTACATGTTGCATCCTGTGTCCATGCCCAAGGCATATGTAGGAAAGACTTACGTAGAGGTCAAAACGCGTATCGGCCAACATGCATCGAGAAGTAGATGTAAAATATGACTGACCTCTTGGTATAAGACTTCATGGAACAATGAAAAGCGGGTATAAACTGAGGCATGAAACCATTGAGGACGATGTGGAGACAATATTACTTAGACACAAAGGACAAAAGATATTGAAACTGTACACAACGTAGTTCAGCCTGAATGAACTGTCTGACGTCTGTATCTTCTAAAGGTGAACATCAAACTACAACTGTAGCAGGCAGCGGGCCTTCTCCGGGTGCCCCACCTTGGAATGATTAATGTCCACCCGACTCAACACATGCCATCCGCACCATTCTGGCCTTTGCACTTTCAGCAGCACGTATCCGGAGAAGGAACCGTGAGCATCACTGACCTCCACACTGCATTTCCCAAGATTCCCGGGAGTCATCATCAGATCACACTCAGTGGGAGAGAGATACTGAAAGGGGAGAGTGAGAGAGGCAGATACTGGAAGAGGGAGAATGGCAGGCAGATATTGAACGAATGAGAGACAGATATTAAAAGAGGGAAAGTGAGAGATAGATACTGAAAGAGGGTGAGTGGGAGACATTGATACTGGGAGAGATAGATACTGAAAGAGGGAGAGTGAGATGGAGACATATACTGGAGGAGAGAGAGTGGGAGAGACAGATACTGAAAGAGGGAGAGTGAAAGAGGGAGCCATATACTGAAAGAAGGAGAGTGAGAGACATTGATAATGGGAGATGAAGAGAGATAGGTACTGAAAGAGGGAGAGATAGATACTGAAAGAGGGAGAGTGAAAGAGGGAGACGGATACTGAAAGAGTGAGAGTGAGAGACAGATACAGAAGGAGGGAGAGGGTTCGATACTGAAAGAGGGAGGGTGAGATGGAGACAGATACTGAAGGAGGGACAGTGGGAGAGACAGACACTGAAAGAGGTAGAGTAAAAGAGGGAAACATACTGAAAGAGGGAATGTGAAAGAGTGAGACAGATACTGACAGAAGGAGAGTGAAAGAGTGAGACAGATACTGAGAGAGGGAGAGTGAAAGAGGGAGACAGATACTGAAAGCGGGCGAGTGGGAGAGACAGACACTGAAAGAGGGAGAGTGAGAGACAGATACTGAAAGAGGGAGAGTGAAAGAGGGATACAGATACTGAAAGAGGGAGAGTGAAAGAGGGATACAGATACTGAAAGAGGGAGATGGAGACAGATACTGAAAGAGGGAGAGTGGGAGAGACAGACACTGAAAGAGGGAGAGTGAGAGACAGATACTGAAAGAGGGAGAGTAAAAGAGGGATACAGATACTGAAAGAGGGAGAGGGAGATGGAGACAGATACTGAAAGAGGGAGAGTGAGAGACAGATACCGAAAGAGGGAGAGTGAAAGAGGGATACAGATACTGAAAGAGGGAGAGTGAAAGAGGGATACAGATACTGAAAGAGGGAGATGGAGACAGATACTGAAAGAGGGAGAGTGGGAGAGACAGACACTGAAAGAGGGAGAGTGAGAGACAGATACTGAAAGAGGGAGAGTGGGAGAGACAGATACTGAAAGAGGGAGACTGAGAGACAGATACTGAAAGAGGGAGAGTGAAAGAGGGAGACATATACTGAAAGAGGGAGAGGGAGATGGAGACAGATACCGAAAGAGGGAGAATGAGAGACAGATACTGAAAGAGGGAGAGTGGGAGAGACAGATACTGAAAGAGGGAGAGTGGGAGAGACAGACACTGAAAGAGGGAGCGTGAGAGACAGATACTGAAAGAGGGAGAGTGGGAGAGACAGATACTGAAAGAGGGAGAGTGGGAGAGACAGACACTGAAAGAGGGAGAGTGAGAGACAGATACTGAAAAAGGGAGAGTGAGAGAGATAAAGACTGAAATAGAGAGAGTGAAAGTGGGACATACTGAAAGAAGGAGCGTGAGAGACAGATACTGAAAGAAGGAGAGTGAGATTGGAGACAGATACTGACAGAGGGAGAGTGAAAGAGTGAGACAGAAACTGAAAGAGGGAGAGTGAGAGACTTATACTGAAACAGGGAGCGTGAGAGACATATACTGAAAGAAGGAGCGTGAGATAAGAGACAGATGCCGAAAGAGGAAGAGTGGGAGGGGGAAGATAGGTAATGAAAGATGGAGAGCGAGAGAGAGAGATACTGAAAGTGAGAGACAGAATGATATAATGAAAGATGGGAAGTGAAAGAGATAGAAAGTGAAAGGGGGAGAGTGAGAGAGATAAAGACTGAAATAGAGAGAGTGAAAGTGGGACATACTGGAAGAAGGAGCGTGAGAGACAGATACTGAAAGAGTGAGCGATAGATACTGAAAGAGGGAGAGGGAGATGGAGACAGACACTGAAAGAGGGAGAGAGATCGATACTGAAAGAGGGAGAGGGAGATAAGAGACAGATACCGAAAGAGGAAGAGTGAGAGGGACAGACAGGTACTGAAAGAGGGAGAGCGAGAGAGGGAGATACTGAAAGTGAGAGACAGAATGACATAATGAAAGATGGGAAGTGGGAAGTGAAAGAGATAGAAAGTGAAAGGGGAAGAGTGAGAGAGAGTGACAGATCTTGAAAGAGGGCGAGTGAAAGAAACAGGTACTGGTGAGAGACAGCAAGAAGATACTCAGAAAGGGAGAGAGAGAGACAACAGATCTTGAAAGAAGGAGAGTAAAAGAGACAGGTACTGGGTGAGAGACAGCGAGACAGATATTCAAAGAGGGAGAGAGAGTGTGTACTAAGATTGGCAGGTGAAATAACAGAATGAGATGGCTGTCCGGAGAGAGAGCTATGCAGGCAGACAGCAGGTAAGCAGCTAAAGAGACACCTGCCAGTCCAGCCACGCGTCTCAGCTGCACCGGGACCTGTCTGCAACTCTAAATGAGTCGATTCTTGTGCTTGGGAATTTCTTGTTCTGCCTCCTCAGCCCCAGCCCTTGACTCAGGTGCCCGAGGCAGATCTGACTTGTATTCTGGTAGGGCCTCACGCCGCCTGCTTTTTAATAAGATTTATTTTCCAGCTCGCTCTGCTCACCGGGGAGATTGGAGATGTTCCGAGCATCTCCTATCTGTAATCTCTGGCCAAAAGACAAATGTTCTTGTTTTTCATGATCAGAATTTCACCACCTGTCTTGGGGTTCCAATCTGTTCTGACAGCATCCTTCTGTGTATGTGTGGAGAGCAGGCCTCCAGCAGCTGTGGGACGGGCACTGGGCCAGAAAGGGGGGTTGGGGGGCGGATAATGGAACTGCATTCCAGCCCTGTGTTTTTATTGTGTGGCAAGTGTGTCTAACCTAGGTCAAAGCTGGCCAGATCCATGCTAGATTTTTAGGAAATCTACTTATTGGCAGTTTGATCAATTGAGTGTAAACCTGTAATTGTGGAATGAACTTATCCCTTCTGGACTGTTGATGGACGCCCCTGATGCACCCCCACCCTCTGCTCAGATGGTAGATCCACTGATTTCCCCCCTCCCCAACCCTAGTGGGCACCAAGGGTTCCAAAGGGAGAAGCAACCTTTTCAACACGGTGGTTACCGCACAAACCTTTACCATGCGTCTGTTACCTATTACCACACGATGTCTTAACCACGCATTACCTTTACCACGCAAGTCATTAACCCGCATATGCCTTTACTACAAAATAGTAAGTAGATACCAGCTAAGTATATATATATATATATATATATATATGTATATATATATATATATATATATATATAATTAAAAAAACAAAAGTTACAGGGACATTATTGTTAGGTTCTGAATTTACACTTAGAAAACCATAGAAATTCAGCTGTTATAGTTGGAGTTATTTCAAGTAACTATAACTCGTGCCCTAAGGTAACTTTAACTCGTGCCCCCGCCATGCAGTTTTCTCATTAATAATTTAATTGAAGCTGTTGCAGTGATGATTTCAGAGATGCCATAGAAGATGTCATCAGTTATGTTAAATATGGGGTAATTAGCTGTGCATGGCGAGGGCTCACAGACAGTCACCTCCCTAGGGCTTGAGCTCACGGCTTTGGGCCATCATTGCTTGGCCCCTGGAGGCTTTCTCCATGGTTTGCTGAGGCAGTAACTGGAGCTGTGAATCACCTGGGTCCTAAGGACGTCTTGTTTCAATTCCTGGTTTATCCCTGTCGTCAGACATGCACCTTTGTTAGGAAGGCTCAGCAGCAAGGTAGCAGCCGCATGTGGTTCAAATCCTTGGGAGAAAGAGGTTTTCTTGTCCAAGAAGCACTGCAGGTCAGGCCATCATAGCTCTTCAAAGGACTAATTGCCCTTCATTCATCCCATCCCAATGTTTTGTTTATTCAACTCTTCAGGTTTGATTTCAGCTGTGGTGTGAGGTCTCAACCATTGTACGCTTTGTAACGTCACGTTCCATTGCACCTCCTTTGTAGCACATGCTATTGCAAGACTGCCTTTCCATTGATCTAGGATACTAGGCTGACACTAGGAGGTAGGACAATTGTCTAACTGTCATATTGCAAGGAAAACATGTAATTGCAGGCCCCCATGGAGGGAAATGCCTATCGGTATTGGTTGCCCAAAACTCACAAATCCAAAGACTGATTTGAAATATATATGTTTCTCAAATATATGTTATAATGTAAACGCCTAAATATGCATATTTTTCACACAGATCTCAATTACTGAGAATCCTCTATTTCTTGGAGGAATAGTCGCCATAACTTGCATGTGCTGGGACCTCTGTCTCCTCCAAGTTCACCTGGATCAACCATAGTTAAATAGGGTGGCTCTATGAATGATTCTCTGCTTAGGAACCTGTGAATGGGCTGTTTGTCTGGTTCTTTTTATACTGAAGAATTCCTTCCACTCAAACTATTTCTAAGGCACTGCAGATGGCTTGTCTTTGGTTTCATTGGGAAAAAAGAAATGTTTCTGCTCTCTTGGAGGTCTGGTTTGGCCTCTGTGGATAGATTGAGGGAATGGTACAGGCTAGGGGAGAGCTCTTTTCCATTTGTATTTTCCCAAAAGACCTCTGTAAACTTTTCCTGGCCTGAAAGTAATTCTCGCAAGAATAAAGATATGTCATACTTGAGGAAAAGTGGTAGTGTGGGAGCTGCTGTAGGACAGACTTATATATCCCTACAATTGGCAGACACAGATATTTCCATAAGTATACTTGCTGAGCAAGTTTTTTTCCTCAGAGCACGTTTTGAATTTGAACAGAAAGGGTGCTGTCTCTGCACGCAGTGTTAAAAGTGAATTTGATTCCACCTGCAGAAGAAAAAGAGTGGATGTTTTCTGGCTCTTGCTGAAATTCCTATGTCACAGACTTTATTCAGAGCTAAGAAACTAAGGTTAGTTTGATTGGGCCTCTTAGACCTGAGCCATCGTGGATGGTATGCATTGCACCACTTTGTAAACCCTTGTGCCACATTATGCCTGCGCCAAGCATAATGTATGCAAGGAGGGCGTTCCGATGCAAGCAGGGCCGAAAAAATGGCTCAGTGAAATTTATATTTCACTGTGCCATTTTTTCTGTCATTCTTAATGCTTGCTCAAAGCAGGCGTTAAAATGAAACACCCATTTTAATCATTGGGCCTCTAGGTGCTTCGGGCACTTGTATCAAAATGTTTAACGCAAGTTCACCAAAGCGTCACAATAGTTTAAAAAATGTTGACACTTATGTCCTAACGACCGCCATGGTATGCCGTATTGTAAATACGGCGCAACCATGGTGTCGTAAGGTGGGGCAGAGGCGATGCAAGAAAAGCGGCGCATCGCGACCGATGTGCATCTTTCTTGTAAATCTGCCCCTTAGACTCTTAAAAAAATGTGTGCATATAGAAGCACATGTGTTTACCAAGAATACAACCGCCTGTGGAAGATTTTCAAATGACTGGAAGCACTGGGAATCCTGGGTGTGGCAGAATATTCAACACAAAAATATTGTCTGACATTAATATTGAGTATTAAGTATTGTCTAAAAAAATCATCCTACTGAGTGTAGATTTTCTATCATCAAATCTGATGGGTCAACAGTCTTTAAAACAACATTTAGGACACAATATTTGCGTTTGGTGAATCTATTTTACCCCTGGAGACCTCCTGTTTGGGCAGTGTGGGAGACCAAGTGCAACTTGAGTAATCTTCCTACAGCTGTCCTTTCTCCAGGGCTGACATAGGGAAAGTAATTGTAAATTCCAGCTCCCACATCAACTTCCTAGTGAGATAGGTTGTGTTTTTGTGGTGAGGTCTAATTTTTCTGTCTGGCATCTTCCCTTTCTTCTTTCCACAGTTTTGAGCAGTCCTGTCTGGGCAGAAAGCTTTGTCTGTTTCTCTTAGGTAAGGCTATTTAACTTTGCTGATTTGTGAGTTTTTCAATATTTTTTTTAAGTGAAAAAAACATTCAGCAGAGGCATTGCAAAGAACATGCAAAACCATCGCTCATGTTGCACTGATGGCGGTTCATCTCTGAGACCCTATTCATGAACACCGGAAACATATTTGAATTTATGGTGGCACCAATTCTACTAAAGAACTTTAAATCTTCCTCTAGGGTTTATTCCTCGTTTGAGAATGAGTGTTGGCCGAAAAAAGGCAACTATGTGTTACTTCACCATCACTGTGAATTTGGAGCACAAAAAGTCAATGAGATATAGACAACAGCACAGCACCACCTCACTCCCATCATGGTATTCTGAAGAGGCTTGAGTTCAGACAGGTCTCAAATGGATTCCATAACATTTCAACATGCTGTCTGACACCAAACCACTGGATCCGAGAGCTGCATCTGAGCCCTTTCTGCAGCTCAGATGTTCCTGGTCAACCTCTTGCTCTCTGAACTAAAGTTTTGCTACCCTTCTGTAACCTCGGTTTCACAGTGAGGATAAGATCCTTCCTTACTTCCTGGTGAGCGGGGGTCCTCATAAGAGTCATATGACTGAGGTTGGGCAAATGTGAGCTCTGGAATGCCTCACCTTTAAATCCCTCTTGTTTGACAGTGCCTGCAACACCTTGTGTTGTCCAGAGTTGTCAAGGTCATCCAGCTTCAATCCCAGGTCTTATTTCTATACTCTAGGAACCATGGTTGAAAAATGCATTGCCCTAATCTACTTCAGTGCCCTCAGGTTAATCCAAACCCACAGTCCACAAAAGGATGAGTAACAGTTTTATCCAGCCAATAGTAGGCCCTTCTCAGGACTTTGGGAGGAAACTCTGTGGGCAAGCCTAGAAAGACTTAGCCCGAGACATGGCTAACCCTGGTGCAACCTCCCCTAGAAGGAAAGAAGGTTGTACTGTCTACTGTGAGGAGCAGACACAGATGACATAGGCATTTCAAGGAAATGACTTACCCGGAGGCAACAACCTCCCATCAGCCTGGTTGGCCAGAGTTGACCCAAGAAACATCAGTGTGACAAGAGGTCAAGGACATGCTGGGATGTATTCTTGGATTGTGTGTGTGGTGAGCCTGCATTGGCTACAATCCGTCCAGCATCATACTTGGTTATGTAGGGGCCCTCACCTATCCACCGTCAGCATCAGAGGGCCACTGATGTTTTTTGTCTCATCCTAGGCCTAAGTGGTGCGACATGCTGAGATTGATTATCTGAATTTACGAAACATTGCAATTTTTGTGTTGGCCCTCGCGGTTCCTGAGACATCCTCCCTTTAAGTCATGGTTGGACCTCCAGTTTTCCAATCCCAAGTGTTAAGCTTGTCAGTCTTCTAGTCACATTGATGCCCCCAGCCAACTAAAGAAAGTTCTAATAGAAGCTCTTGAATTGTAAGAATCTCCAAGGACTCATTTTGTGTGATAGCCCAACTCCAGCAACTTTAGCTCCCCGTGTTGAACTGAGCAATTGGGACATTAACTATTTTTTCCCTGAATTGTCTGCTGGTAGTTACAGATTGCTTGGCCCTCTCCCACCTCCCCTTCCCACTAATCTATTAACTGGATGCCAAGATTTTGTGAACTGGTCCATTGGGGCTTCAAACATTCCTTTGGCATTTTTCTCGAATCATGTGCTTTATGGGTGATGGATTTTAAGTTTAAATCTGTTTATTGAGAAGAAAACACAAATCTTACAACCGTATGGATTCCATCTTCATTGTAAACACACACAAAGGAGACAGCAAAGTAATATGTATTCGCCATTATTATAGGAGATGATACTAACCTCAGTATGTCAACTACCCTTGCAGGGCTTAGGCGTTGGGATGTATGGAGGAAAGATACAGGGATTAACTGTGACATATACCAGGAAGACGTATATATGTAGCACTCTGTAACATGGCAGAGGTCTTGGAAAAGATGGTCCAGGACTAGACTGGGACTCAGAAGATGAGATCCTTCAGCAGTGTGCTCAACCGGTATCGTCTTGCCCCTTGGCATCAGTCTGACCCTTGGTCAAATCTAGGAATTGTTCTGAAGCATCTGGTTGAGTAAAGACTCACACATTACTGTCCGTTACCACCCGCAGTTTTGCAGGATGCTGGTGGGAGGCCTCCATGCTCCTTACATTGAATTTTTTCTTGAGTAGTTGAAACTCCTGCTTTCTCAATTGGGTGGTTCTACTTAAGTCATTAAAAATTTGTATTTCGCTGCCATTCAGGGTCGAGCTTTTCTGTATGGCTGCTGTTTTGCTCAGTTCATCTCTTTGCCCCACTAGCCCCAGTTGACTATGATTATACCCAATCCAGGTTGGGCTTTCCTAAAGCCTCCTATAGGGATTCTAATCACTTTATGAACCCCATTGTCCATGGGTTACCAAAAATAACAATAATGAAATTCTGTAGAAGGGCTAGTGCGTCTGTTCCCTCAGTAAAGGTGGTCCCTAGAACTCGGACAATGGTGGTCCTTGCTATTTTTTCCAAGTCCTCCATCTTGGGTTCTAACTGGACCAGAGTGTCGCGCCGCACCGCGCGGCGCGAGCCGAACGTTCGGCACAAGCCGCGCGTTCGGCTCGGGCCGCGCTTCGCGTCTCTAAGACGCGGCGCGCCCCGAGCCTTTCTTGCACCCTGCGAGGCCCCAGGACTTACTAGGGGCCTCGCGCTGCGCTCTCCCTCGTCTTGTTGGGGTCTCCTGACCCCTCTTACCTGTTTGGGGCTCCTTTTTCTTCTTTTCTGTCTTTCTTCCTTTTTTGGGTCTGTTTTCCCCTCTGTCCTTTATGTCTTTTCCCCTTCCCAGGTTACCTCTGTCTTCCCAGCATTCCTCCTTCCCTATTCTCTATGGTTTCTGCTCCAGTCTATTCTATCTACTTTTCCCTATTCAAGATGGTGTCCTTTTTCTTCCTGTGGGTCACTTCCTGTTTTATGGTATTTAAGGGTGGTTTTTCTTTTCCTCTTTGCGCTGCAACACTCTCTGTTTCAGTTAGTGTCCTCGCTCCTGATTTCCTAGCCCTTGGCTCTGGATTTCGCCATTTCTGTGTTACGTCAGTTCCTTTGATTCCTGATCCTCTGTTCTTGTTCCAGGAATCCCCTACGAATCTTCTGGGAGGTTTTTTCCTCTTCTTCGGAAGGGTTTTTTTCCCTCTGGCGCTACTTTCTCACGGTCACGGTCTGTCCTTGGCGTTTCCTTGTCTACAGCACCGTGGCTACCAGAAAGAGTCGCCCCTTTTTGGGCCAAAGTCGAACCCTCAAGATCCACGCCTCAAGATCTGCAAACTCCAGGCGCAAGCAGCACGTGAGTCGTGACAGATTGCAGCGCCAAACCATCCCGACGTCTTCTAACACCATGGAAGACACTGTGGTAGCTGCTGCGGATCCGGATCAAGCTCTGCTAACTACAATTCAGCAACAAGCTCAAGAATTACAGCAACTACGCAGTGAGAATGCTGCGCTGCGACAGGCCTTGGCTTTCCGCAGTGGTGATGTCCCGACGCTCTCCGCCTCTACCCATCGTTTTTCGGGTGAACCAACCAAGCTGCGAGAGTTCCTTGACTCCTTGACAGTGTACTTTGCCTTCCGACCCACCCAATTCTCCCATGACAGAACAAAGGTGGGTTATCTCATCAGTGCCTTATCTGGTCCTGCCTTGGCCTGGGCAACCCCGATGGTATCATCTAACGATCCGGTATTGTCGGATTATTCCGCCTTTGTGAACGGCTTCAAGCTGATGTTTAGTCGTCCGGGATTGGAGGCTTCAGCAGAAGAGGCCTTATGCGATATTCATCAAGGTTCACAAGATGTCCTTCAATACATTACACGCTTTCGTCAACTAGCGGCAGAGACCACCTGGGTGGAACGTACTTTGGTGACTTTGTTTCGTAGAGGACTCAAGGAAGAAATCAAAGACGAACTAGTACATTCCACCAGAGTGGAAGATCTTCGTGGCCTGATGGATCAAGCCCTCTCCATCGAGTATCGCCTTCAGGAACCGAGAGCAGAGAAGAGAAAGAGCAGAGGGTCTTTTCAACCAAGCACCTCACGAGTTTTTCCGCATCGTTCTGAGGAACCTCGCCCTCCTGTCAGAGACACCGAAGGAGAACCCATGCAGGTGGATACAACTCGAGGCCCTCTCTCCCCTAGCGAACGAGAAGATAGACGAAAGAAGGGTTTGTGTTTATACTGCGGATCTGCCGGCCACATACTGCGTACCTGTCCAGTACGTCCATCAAGGCCATCGGGAAACGCCGCTTCCCGTCCTCTGTAAGAAGGGAGGGGACGGGATTAGCAGCTATACCTTCCATCAGTTCTTTCAACGACAATACCACATCCTTGTTCATTTTACCAGTAATGTTACAATTACCTGATGGTCGCCTAAGAGGTCAATAATCACGGAGGGTACTACCGGTTCGACCATAAATACAGTCCAAGGAGTTCCTGAACACTATTTGGATTTTCAAGATGTCTTCCAAAAACCTTCCAAACCTGTGTTACCTCCACATCGAGATTACGATTGTGCTATTCCCTTGGAACCTGGCACTATCGTTCCTTTTGGCAGGATGTATTCCCTCACGGAAACTGAAAAGGAAGTACTAAAGGAGTATTTGGATGAAAATATTCAAAGTGGTCTTATTGTTCCATCGTCTTCTCCGGCCGGGGCTCCTCTCTTTTTCGTACCCAAGAAGACAAAGGACCTTCGCCCTTGCCTGGATTTTCGAGGCCTGAATAAAATAACTATTAAAGATCGTTATCCTTTGCCTCTCATAAGGGACATTTTAGAGGCAGTCAGAGGGGCCCAACGGTTTACCAAACTAGATCTACGGGGAGCCTATCACCTCTTACGCATTAAAAAAGGAGATGAGTGGAAAACGGCCTTTAGGACTCCATTTGGTCACTTTGAATACAGGGTAATGCCTTTCGGCCTTACTAATGCCCCGGCAATTTTTCAGAGATTTATGGACTCCGTATTCTCGGATCTCCTGAATCAGACAGTTGTAATCTACCTTGATGATATTCTTATTTATTCCAGAGATCCCGAACTCCATTCTTCCCATGTTAAACAAGTTCTTCAACGACTCCGGGCACATCAACTATTTTGCAAACCCGAAAAGTGTGAGTTTGACCAGACGGAAGTCAAATATCTAGGATATCATTTAAGTACCACCGGAGTAGCCATGGATCAAGAAAAGGTACAAGCTATCCTAGATTGGCCTTCTCCATCTTCCATTAAAGAAACACAATGCTTTCTAGGATTGGCGAACTTCTATCGACAATTCATCGCAGACTTTGCTAAACAAACTAGCCATATAACTCACACTTTAAAGAAGGAAAATCTTATTAAAGGGTTTGTCTGGACTAAAACTGCTGAAACAGCTTTTCAGGAATTAAAGAAGGCATTTACACAAGCCCCCATCTTAAGACATCCAGATACCAACAAACGATTTATTGTCGTCACCGATGCTTCTGAAAGAGCCATTGGTGCCGTTCTACTCCAACAACAAGAGGACGATGGTCTTGAACATCCTGTTTTCTATTTGTCTCATATACTCTCTATTGCAGAACAACATTACTCAGTATTGGAAAGAGAATTGTTGGCTCTGAAAACAGCTTGTATTGAATGGAGGCAGTTTCTGATGGGTTCCAAGGAACCTTTTGAAGTGAGAACAGACCATCGAAACTTACAATGTTTACGAAATTTCGTATGCCAAAATAGTCGTCAAGCTCGTTGGGCCTTCTTCTTCAGCCAGTATGATTTCTACATTACATATATTCCTGGCTCCCAAAACATTCTGGCTGATGCTCTATCGCGTCGTTATCCAGATTGTACTCCTGTCCCAGCTCAACCCCTACTGGAACCTAGTAAGATCATTGGGGTAGCCCAGTCTTTTCTGGAGGAGGTACAACTGGAGTACCCCAATCTATCTGATGATGAAATAGAGAACTTAAGGCCTCTTTTACATAAGAGACAAGGATACTATTATTATCACGATCTGTTATTCATCCCCACTAACAGAGTGAGAGAAAAGGCATTACAAATGTGTCATGATTCACCGGTTGCTGGTCATAGAGGCATCAAGGCCACACAAGAACTGTTATCACGATTTTTCTGGTGGCCTACTTGGAAAGAGGATATTGAAACATACGTTCAAGCTTGTCCCACATGCGCTCAAGTCAAGATTCCCCGAACCAGACCTGCGGGTTTACTCCAGCCCTTGCCGGTTCCGCCAACTCCATGGCACACCATCTCCACCGATTTCATGTGTTCGTTACCACTCTCAGCAGGAAACCGGGTAATCATGGTCACTGTGGACTCTTTTACTAAGATGGCTCACTTCACTGCCTTGAAAAAGCTACCTACATCCCAAGAATTAAGCCAGATATTCATTGAACATATCTTCCGTCTTCATGGACTTCCTCATACTCTTATATCTGATAGAGAACCTCAGTACATTTCCCGGTTTTGGAGGTATTTTTGTAAGACACTAAACATCGATAGAGCTCTGTCATCGGGCTTCCATCCTCAGACCAATGGACAGACCGAGCGTCTGAACCAAGGTTTAGAACAATACCTTCGTTGTTTTTGCAACTCAACTCAAAGCAACTGGAACACTTATCTCCCTATCGCTGAATTCTCTTATAATAACTCAGTCCATAGTGCCTCCAAGACCACTCCTTTTTTCTGTTCTTATGGTTTTCATCCTACCTCTTTTCCTACTTCTTCTCTGTCTCCCACTCCCTTACCCGCTATTACTCATTTTTCCAAACGTCTTCTACAAATCCATAGACTGATTCGTTCTAATCTCTTACACACCAAGAGATATATGAAGAAAGTAGCAGACAAGAAACGTAGGGCCACTCCGGACTACCATCCACAGGATAAAGTTTGGCTTTCTTCTAAATTCTTACCCTCACGTCTTTCTCAGAACAAATTCACACCTCGCTATTACGGGCCTTTCCGTATTCTCCAGTTGCTTAATCCTGTCACTGTACGTCTTCACTTGCCTCACACATGGAAGATTCATCCAGTCTTCCATGTCTCCCAACTCAAACCTTATGTACCAGATCCGTATTCCCGTCAGTTTTCCTGTCCTCCTCCTGTCTTAGTGGATGATGTTCCTGAATATGAGGTTCAGGAGATTTGTGACTCTCGTCTTTTTCACACCCGTCTGCAGTATCTGATTCATTGGAAGGGTTATCCTCTCAGTGAGTGTTCTTGGGAAGATGCATCTTCTGTTCATGCTCCTCTTCTGACTCAGCGCTTTCACCGTTTATTTCCTTTCAAACCAGGGCCTTCGGGAGGGGGGCCTACTGTCGCGCCGCACCGCGCGGCGCGAGCCGAACGTTCGGCACAAGCCGCGCGTTCGGCTCGGGCCGCGCTTCGCGTCTCTAAGACGCGGCGCGCCCCAAGCCTTTCTTGCACCCTGCGAGGCCCCAGGACTTACTAGGGGCCTCGCGCTGCGCTCTCCCTCGTCTTGTTGGGGTCTCCTGACCCCTCTTACCTGTTTGGGGCTCCTTTTTCTTCTTTTCTGTCTTTCTTCCTTTTTTGGGTCTGTTTTCCCCTCTGTCCTTTATGTCTTTTCCCCTTCCCAGGTTACCTCTGTCTTCCCAGCATTCCTCCTTCCCTATTCTCTATGGTTTCTGCTCCAGTCTATTCTATCTACTTTTCCCTATTCAAGATGGTGTCCTTTTTCTTCCTGTGGGTCACTTCCTGTTTTATGGTATTTAAGGGTGGTTTTTCTTTTCCTCTTTGCGCTGCAACACTCTCTGTTTCAGTTAGTGTCCTCGCTCCTGATTTCCTAGCCCTTGGCTCTGGATTTCGCCATTTCTGTGTTACGTCAGTTCCTTTGATTCCTGATCCTCTGTTCTTGTTCCAGGAATCCCCTACGAATCTTCTGGGAGGTTTTTTCCTCTTCTTCGGAAGGTTTTTTTTCCCTCTGGCGCTACTTTCTCACGGTCACGGTCTGTCCTTGGCGTTTCCTCGTCTACAGCACCGTGGCTACCAGAAAGAGTCGCCCGTTTTGGGCCAAAGTCGAACCCTCAAGATCCACGCCTCAAGATCTGCAAACTCCAGGCGCAAGCAGCACGTGAGTCGTGACACAGAGAGGTTAAAACACTGTCTGTTAATTCCTTTTGTGGTTGGATCTCGCATTCCTGTGCATAAATTTGTATGGGGCATCCTGGCCCACACACCACCTATTTATTTGTGCCAGATTGAGGCATGGCCTACCTGTGCAATAAGGCAGACACAGGTGTGTGAGCTTCTGCCTAAAATTGTTACAGTCAGTGGGTACAGCTTACACTAGACTGCACAAGGGGAGGAGGCTGCCGGGAGCTGTACTGTAGGTAGGGAGTCCCTGCATTGCAGCCATTCCGGGGATGAAACTCCAGCGATGCGGCACAAGATGGCAGCTGCCGTTTTAGGTTTTTGGCCCATAGAGCCTGTTGTGGAGGGCAAAATCCACCAACTGGGTAACCCAGGGAGCAGACAGCCCTGTGCCCTGGATGGATTTAAGCATGGGGGATTATGAATGAGTTCGCTAGCAGCGGGCCACTAAAAAAAGGGAGAAAACTGTGGGGCCTTTGTGGTGGTGGGGGCTGTCCCCACGGGAGCTACAGTGGAGGTAGAGAGATCCTGCATTGCCCTCAGCCTGAAGGAGGATGCGCAGTCGTGCGGCCCAAGATGGCTGATGGATGTCGGCTTCCCAGAGCTTCCAACACAATTTGAAAATTCACTCTCCATACAGGAGATTCAAGTCATTTTATGTGCACAGTATGATATGGCCTCTATATTGTGAGGCCTTGTGAAGAGAGCTGGAACTTTGTGACATGTAGGGTTGCCATCTACAAGGGCCTGGACCTAATATCTAATTGGAACTTTATATAAAAGCATATGCATTCATTTTTAACATGGTATTTCTGTCTTTGGTTATTTTAATTACAGTCAGAGATCAATAAGGCATCTGTTGAACACATTTTAAAGTGCCTGCTAATGTTTCCAGCTTATAGTATGTACTGATAGGGAGAAATAATACTACCATTAGGTGATATTACAATTTTTGTATCTGCCTGAACATACAAATCCTGGTCATGCCAGTAAACAAAAAATGGCTCATAGCAACCCTGTTGGCTTTTGATAGCACAGCGTGAGCTGGCGGGTGTGCGTTATACTTGTGACACCTCAGAGGACAGATTGCCTTCATATATTTCACACATGAAATCGCTGTGTCCCGTCACCTTTATCGTGAGGATACGTAATAAAAGAATTCTCCGGTGAAAAGGACTTGCTGGTCATGATTGAGTGACTGAGTAGGCGGTGCCTCCAGCTTCTCCGGTTTACCTCACCTCATCAGGGTGGCGTACATACAACAGACCTTATTCAGATGGGAGATTCATGATTGCTCAAGCCAAAACTGGCTTTGAATTAGCTTTCACCCGCCTGAAATTGCCAGGCGTGCCAAGTGTCATGCATCTTGTGTTAGAATAACGCATTTACGGTCATTTTCCCGCATTACTGCAATGTCTGAGATTGTCATGCAAATCCTGAAGTGCGGTAAAATCTTCTTGTTCCTGTTTCTCACTTTGCTAGGTAAGCTCAAAGTAGTGTCTATCAAGGGCCACAAGGTGGTGCTGGTATGCAATGGGAAGTATAGAATTCTCAATATTTTATGATATTTATATGGTTCCCTCGTCTTCATCGCTTGATTTTGCTTGATGGAAAGTGTCACTCATAGTCATTGAAATGTCACTCATAATTACACTGAAATTATGAAAATATCACGCAGAGCAGTCTGAAATCTTGGCAGCTATGCATTGCCCCCATTTCAATGCAAGTCAGTGGTGAAAATAAATCCCTCTTTAAAATCTCCCTCTTTCTGCTTTCCCAGTGTTGGCATGATCAAAGGCAGCAGGTTATTTAAATGGTAAAAAAGTCTACAAGTGCTTGCCGCACAGTATTGTTAGCAAAAAAATAGAATCTGCCCTGACTTGTCAAGTAGCTTCTGGAACCTTTGATGTTGGATGTACTGAATGTAGCCAGCATGCTAAATATCCTGAGCAGATCAGAAGGCTGAGCCTGGGCCCGCAGCTTCTGCGGCCCATGCTGTGCTAGTTCATGTCGAATTAAACTTTGCGTTATCGTCTCCTTGCCACAGGCACCCAGCGGACACCAAAGCCGGGTCCTCGTAGGGGGCCTTCAATGCTTCAGGCCCTGTAACAACCTCCTCAGGTGGAAACAGGCTGAGAATTCGAAAAGGCCTGTGTGGAGGAACAATAGCGGAAGCGAGGAGCAGGTGTCTGTGATCCAGCAGATAATCACTCCAAATCTGCTCCAACGAGAAATTGAGATCTTAGTTTATATAAATACTGTGAGCTTCTAAGATTGTAAGATAAGGAAGTGCGTGCACACTTTTTCACACTTTTTCCCTCCACCACACATTAAGTGCTACAACCCATAACAGAATAAGAACACCAACCTTCTCAGTCATGCATGACACCAAAAGATTCCCCAGATAGGCATCTGTGAACATCAGGGGTGGCTCCTCCGCTATGGCGGAGGAGCGTCGCCTCGCTGCTTTCAAGCAGAAAGGGAAGGAAAAATAAAATGATAATAACGAAGCGCTATTATCATTTTATTTTTCCTGGGAGCCAGGTTGGGGCGTGGCTGGGCTGGAGTGAGAGTTTTGTGTGAACATTAAGGGTGCATGTCTGTTTGGCCAGCTGCACTTTGCATTTCTCCACCCGGCTGTATTGAACAACCAGGAGGAGAAAGTGCACAGGGTGCCACTCCCTCTGTGAGCGCCGAAGGAGGGCGCTTACATCAATTACGATGCTGCTGTCATGCTGGTGACAGCAGCGTCATGATTGGCTGGGAGCCTGTGTGCTGCCAGAAATAGGACGGAGGAGATGTGAACGCATCTCCGGAAGAAAGAGATAAGTGTTGTTTTTAATTTTTTTAATTTTTTTTCTTATTATTTTTTTAGCCACGCAGCCGCCACTGCTGAACATACAACACCCTTATACATACCTGGAAACATTTGTATACTGGAAAGTGGAAGATTTTGATGAAACAATCTGTGGAATCTATTTTCCCCATTGAAATATATTGAAGCGGAGGCAATTTAAGTTGAGAGAAGCTAAAATAAAGGTATTTTTAGCTTTGAAATTTTACCATCTGAATCAGGTTTGTTGGCATGTATGCTTGCAATTAAGTGCTCCCGCACAGTGTAGTGTGCTGTCAGTCAGGGGTAGGAAGTGATTTACAAATTCAATCACAGCTAAGGTGCATGGAGCTAAAACAGTTTTCCTGGGAACACACGTCTCCATTTGAAAATTGGTGGAGGCTGGGAACAGAGCTGCGGTGTTGTGGCTTTATTGTTGACTGTTTATGTGCAAGAACACATATTTCTTCTATAGTATAATGCATTTTCAGTATCAGGCAAACTCTTTGGGAATAAAGGAAGTTAGAGGAGAAGTTTTGTTTCATATTAAATGTTATACATTTTATCAACATTAGCATGTAAACATGAAAATGTTATTAACTGTCTATTATTCATGTTTAAATTGACTGTAACTAATGTAGGCCTGTCTTTAAAATGGATGCCATTTGGTCGCCATCTTGTTTCATGACACGTGCATTTTTATTTCTGGGAGAAGCTGAAGTTCTAATTAACAGGCACAATGTACCTTTCTCCACTTTCCATGTCAAATGTTTTCCTTTACAGCAGTGCACCTGCAGAGTACAGGGTGGTCCAATGCACCTTGTTTGTTGCAGTTAAATGTAAGTTTGAAGGATGCTGAATTAAGCTCTATTGTGTATGATCAGGAGAAACTAATGAGCTCTGGATTGTATCTTTGTACTCTTATCGGACAGGATAATTTTACGGCAAGGATGTGTAGATGTAGCAAATTACTGAATTGTGTAATTGAAGCTAGTGTAATTTAGGGGAGGAGTTTAGAACTTTTCCAGACTTAGCAGACATTCTTTGTCCACTTCACAGGCATGTTAGAGCTGAGTAGGGCACTCCCTACATGGGAGACCTGATTTACTTAACTGTTTCTTTTCATGTAATTTTCTGATAGTTCATCCTCCTCCTCATATGGCTTTTATTGATTTGAACTTCATACTGACCAATGCATCCATGTATTGATTATTGAATTGACATTAACTTGAAGATTTGGAGTCTATAAACATTGTAACCTTTAGTAAACCTTTATTGTTTGGAATTTGAATCACTCTGTCTTCCTTGTGGAGCTTAATGTGTTTCACATTACCTAAATGTATTGAGTTGTCTTACTAACCTCAGTTTTGAAATGTGATTCATCAGACAGTGCTTTCATGGTCCCATAAATATGTACAAGGCATAGCACTAACAAGTGCTATGGACTCCAATGCTAACATAGTGAATCGCCCTTCCTGACCCCTCTATTGAGTAGTCATAAGAGGCAGAGTCCAAACATTCAGAGGAAGTCCCAAAAGTCCCTTGGTTTACAGAAAATTTAGGAGTGTCTCACTTTCTAAGCCTGATCCCCAACCCGGCTCACCTTCTTGGGATGTTCCTACTGTGCCTAATGCTCTTCGGCTTTCTCCACTTGAACCTTTAGATTCTGTAGATCTCAATTTGTTTCCCTTTAAGGTATGTTTTTGGTAGTTATTACATCAGCGCAGAGAAATGGGGAAATATCAGCGGTCTTCTGTCAACCCCTTCCTTTTCTAAGGTTTTTTGAGGATGGAGTAATTCTGAGACTAGACCCATCTTTTATTCCCAAGGTTAAGTCTACTTTTCACACTTACAAAGAGGTGATGCTTCTGGCTTGTTTCCCTCTCCTTCTCTCAGAGAGGAGACACTTGGCATACTTCTGATGTTAAGAGAGCACTGTCTATTTATCTCAACAGTACTCAAGAGTTCAGATAAACTGATCCTCTTTTTTGTCACTTTTGGACCATCAGGAAGAGGAAGGAAAACCACGAAGATGACTTTGAGTAGATGAATTAAATCCACAATCATCCTGGCAACTCGGACTGCTTCTGATCACAGTACTGTTCAGGCCAGTGCCACAAGGGGCATGGCAGACTCTTGGACAGAGTTGCAGGGGATCTTGGTTCAAGAAATATGTAGATCTGCAACCTGGTCATCAGACAATACCTTTATTAAGAATTATAGACCTAATAACATTTTGGATGAAGATGCAAATTTTGATGTGGGGATGTGGGGACATCGGATTTGCATTAACTTCTTCTTTATATCATATTACTCAGCATATATTTTTCTGTCTTGTTGACATTCCATAATCCATTAAATGTATGGGTGTGCATTATAACGGTATTGGTGAATTGTGTTTTTTATATTTAAGTCAAAGGCTTGTTTATTGGGTATACCTCAAAATGTAATGACTGGGATGAGGGATGTAGAGGTAATGCTTTGATTACTTACTGGTAATCTTCATTACTACTAGTCCACCTCATCCTTGTCATAGTCATTACAATACCTCCCATCCTCCCTCCATATCCTTTGACATAGGCTAGGAAATAAATTCACTGTTCTGGTTATGCTAATAAATATATTGCACCGAGTAGGGTGGATGGGGCTTGATTTCAGAATTCTCCTGTGCTCTTTTTCCTGTCTGGGAGGTGAGTTCACTAACCTCAAAATATAATGACTAGGATGAGGAAGAGAGGTAATGTCAGGTTCCTCGTTGCAGGCTGCTATGTCATCACTTTGGAACACAGCATCCATGTTAGGTGAGGGCAAAGTCTTCTAATGTGCAGTGAAACGCTGTATTCAAGACAACCAACATGTGGGTGGAGCCAAAGCCCCTCTCTCAGTATTACTTCTCAACAGCTCTTTTTCTGTTGCTCACATGAGGTTGGTTGGGCTGCACAGTCAATCCAGACCTAAAAAGGACCATGAAGTGGACAGGGGAACACACACTCTGAGGATAATGGTCAAGATGTGGTAGTTAAGCCTTTCAGGAGGTAGAGAATGATCCAGCAGTACCAATAGGCTACAGTCCTCATGATTGATGATCTGTGGTGTGATATCCCTACTTGGATTGTATCTGTTGAGTGTTGTAGCTTGGAACTGATTGACAACCATGTAGGAAAGGGCTGCCAAGAATGGCTTTTTTGTGCTTATTCTTTTTTATTGAAATATTATTGTAAACAAGGACATTTACTGCTCAGACTGTCACAAAAGCATAACTAGATCATAGAGCGAAACATCTAAAGTATCCTTCTATCTTCACACATAAAAGGACCACTCACTTGGGACATCCACACAGGATAAGAATGATTGGAAGGAAAATAAAAAAGATGGCAATTTATTGAGTTCAACAAAAACTCACTATCTCTGTCGCCATTATGGAGTCTGTTGTAGAAGACTAGGAGAAAGAAGCCAAATGCTTCAAGAATTGTATTTTGGGATTGCCTGGGGCCGGGGATAATGAGGACCTAAAAACAGAGGTGAAACTAGTACATAGTGAGATGGTTCTGAAAGGGACATTGTGCAGATGAAGAGGTGCAATGCCTTCTTCCATTACCCATTAAGGGCCTGTCTGGGGACAGAGGGAATTTGAGCACCATGTTGGCAGAATTGGCCAACCCTAGCTAACATGAGTTGGTCATTTGTGCAGCTGCCAACATATTAGCTATTTTCTGCTTGGGGACCCAGAATATGTTTCATGACCTAAGTCAGGGGACTCTGAGGTGTAGATAGCACCTCATGCCACAAAGAAAGCTTCTTTCTCTTTTGGATGATGCCCTCCCTTTGGTTTCCCGCAAAGCTGAGAATTCATGACAATTTTGACATTCAGGTGGGTGGCTGCTGCTTTCCCAGGTAGCTTCCTGCAGAGTGATGTTCAGTTTCATAAAGTGTCTGGAAAGTGGCCTACCTGGGTGCATTTCAGCATAGCTTAAATGGACTGGAGGATGGTTGCAAGGTGCTGCACATGTGTTTTCTGGTATCCTTAATTTTATCAGCAGAGAAGAGACCTACGATGTCGTCTATAAGTAGGAGTCAGCCCATTGGCTGATGGCTTTGAGTAAGGCCTTTCCTTAGCTCAATCTATTTTTGTGTGTTGCATATTGGATGGTTCTGGCTGTGGAAATTAGGCAGTGTGATGAAAGCTAGTCTGTGATTAAGGGTCTCTTTTTTACTTGCTGTGTAGTCTTTCACCATTGTCTAGCCCTTGGGTGTTAAATGGTGCAAATGGCTCAGGTTTTGTGGTTTGAAGAAGCTTTGGTGGTAGTTGGGCATCTATGTTGGCATGGGATCCATCGAGGAGTAAACAGATTTTGGTTGTGACTTTTGATGTGTTGCGGTAAGGTCGTGAGGTTCTGCTTGGGTATGGTGAAGGACCAGTCTTTCAAGTAATGATACTGTCTAGATGGTTTTAGTTGGTCGTGTTGTGTCAGTTGAGTGTGAATGATGGGGAAGAAGTAGCCAAGGTGATGCCACCACAGCAATGGGAAGATGGCAGAGGACAGGAGACATGAAAGTGTAAATATCCAGTGGAGTCAAAACTGGCTTTGCTACATTTATGTCCTTTGACAAGTTGAGTGAGGTTGGTAGTGTTAAGGCCACCAAACACTGTGGGCCAGATTTATAATGTTTTTTTGCAGGGCAGCGCAGCACAGCAAGCCTTCTTGCTGCTCTGCTCTGAGTCTAAACTAAAGAGCAGGAATGCCCCATATCCTCGAGGTACGGCTCATTCCTGTCTTTTTCCCCTGTGCTGTTGCACAAATTGCTGCCGTGTGCCAACACAGGCACCCTTGCACCATGGTGCAAGGGTGCCTGCTTTGTGGGGATGATTGTTTTTGTGCAGGAAGGGGCATCTTCTTGCGCAAAAACAATCTCAAGAGGAACAAAAAACGGGGAAAAATAAAGATATTTCTCCCTGTTGGGTCACTTCTACGCCACCGGGTTTTGACTCATTCCCAGGTTTACAAAGCCTTGTAAATCTGAGAATGCGCCAAATCAACGGATGTTGCGTGGGAAAACCCACGCAACACCCATGGAAATGCCTCCCCAATGCAAAGTAAGGCAACACAGTGACTTGTGCTGCGTTGCCTTACTCCATATCTACAAGACAGTGTAAGGCCACGCAAAGTGGCTTTGCGTGGCCTTGTAGATAAGGGTCAGCAGCCTGCGCTGCCAATGCATCAAAAAAGTCATGCAACAGAGGCTCCGGCCATCCTTTGGTGGTTTGGCCACTCAAGTTGCCACAGTCTCTGGTATGTCAGCTGTGATGAGGTCTTTGTGTTGTCTGATGGAGGATTTGTTGTTGCCAGGGCACGCAGATGACAAGGAAGTGGCAGCAGTCTGAGTGGCTGAGAGAAGGAGGCGTCAGGTGAGAAGGTCCAGGGAGATGAGGAAGGTGGATCCCTAGGCAATGCATGAACTGCTATGAAGACTGCTGTGGTGGTAGCAACTGATGGTAGGTTTAATACATCTGGGTCCACAGCTCTGGCCGCCTGGACTGGGAAGCATCACAGCACACCGATGTAACATGGTTTTAAGACATCATGGCCCTCATAACAACATCGGCGGTAAATCCCGCTTACCGCCGTGCAGAATACCGCCAACACACCGCCGCGGCCGCGAAATTCCGCCACAGCTATTACGACCCACAGATCGGAATCCGCCAAAATATAGACACCCACACAAGTCCGCCACACCAAAGGTCAGTGATAAACTGGCGATAACCAAACCTCCACCGTCACGCCAACAGGAATACGCCCATAGTATCATGACCCACGAATCCACGCAGAGGTCTTTCAACCGCGGTATTCCATTGGCGGTAAACACCGCCGCGCTCAAAATACACACACATTTAAAAAACACAACCACATTGGACAAATCGAAATACACACACCTGATACACATACACACACCACACCCACACACTCAATACAATATAAATCACACACCCACATTACCCACAAACCCTTACAACCAAATGTTTTTGAGAAGCAGAGAGACAGCAAAGCAAAGACCACACCAGCATAGAGAGGCACACAACACCATCGCTCATACACCTTCCACGCACAAAACACCTCACACTCCTAAACATCAGCCCACACATCACAACACACACACCTCACACATCACCCACACCACCCCATGGCACCGCAAAGACACCCCGGTTTTCTGAGGAGGAGCTCAGGGTCATGGTGGAGGAAATCATCCGGGTAGAGCCACAGCTATTCGGATCACAGGTGCAGCACACCTCCATAGCTAGGAAGATGGAGCTATGGCGCAGAATCATGGACAGGGTCAACGCAGTGGGACAGCACCCAAGAACACAGGATGACATCAGGAAGAGGTGGTACGACCTACGGGGGAAGGTGCGTTCCGTGGTCTTAAGACACCACATTGTGGTTCAGAGGACCGCCGGCGGACCCCCACCTCCTCCCCCACAACTAACAACATGGGAGGAGCAGGTCTTGGCTATACTGCATCCTGAGGGCCTCGCAGGAGTAGCTGGAGGAATGGACTCTGGTAAGTCAAAGTTTTAACTACTACATCCCCCACACTACCTGTATGCTATCACATACCCCCACCCTCACCCCCATCACTCCAACTCCTCACATATGTCCCACTATCACAAACCACACATCCCAACACCAAGCACTGCATGCAACAACAAAGCATGGCAACCATCACCAATGCATGTCCACTACACATACCCACACAGACCCCTAAACAAATTTCACACAAGCTCCAACACAAGAATGTTAGCACTGGGGTACAGGGTCACCCACACATTGCACACCATGGCACACACAGATGCAATAATCATGCCTTTACACCCCTGCAGGACCCCTACCCAACGTCACCGGACATGAGGTTCCAGACATGTCCACTCCCCCCACAGAAGAGGCCCACAGTGATGACAGCAGCTCTGTCCAACTGGATCTAGATGACCAGCCTGGCCCATCTGGGACCTCAGGACAGTCGGCTCCCCTGACACAGTCACAGGCCACCACAGAGCCTCTCCCCTCAGGAAACACCAACACAGCACCCACCCAGCAGGCCCATACCTCTGTCCCCAGGACACTTCAAGCAGCAGTGTGTCCACCACTACAGGGAACCCAGGCTAACCCACCACCCCAAGAACAGCAGGGACCTGGGGGCAGTGGCAGTGGGCACACGGTTCAGGGGACAGAGGCCCAGGAAAACAGGGGAACTGGGAGGTCTGCTGTGTGACAGGGGGAGGACAGGCCCAGGGAACCCACTCTCCACAAGGCCCTCTCCAACATAATGGGAGCGTACCATCATTCCCAGGAGACGATGGCAACAGTACTGGCAAAGTTTCAGGATACCCAGCGGCTGCAGGAATAACAGTATTTGGGGTTCAGGGAGGAACTCAAATCCATCAACACCACCCTGGGCACCATTGTAGGGGTGCTGAAGGACCTCGTGAACACCAGGAGGGAGACTGTGGCACAACAAGGGGCCCCTGACACCAGCCTGGACGATGAACTGCCCACCACCTCCGCAGGCGCTAGTGGACAGGAGGCACCGCCACAGGACCACGACACCAGCACCCCACCCCCTGCAGATGGAGAACGACCCCGCAAACGGTCCCTGAGATCCAGGACGAAGACAGAGAACAATGCCAAGACCCCCACCAAGAAATGAGACCACCCTGAATGTCATCCTACTGTCCCACTTTGTCACCCTGTACATCCTTAAACTGCCCCAGCTCCACTTCCTATGCCCCTTTGGACAATGCACCTGTGAGACAAATAGACTGGACTCTGCCATGGACATTCCTCCACCATCACCCCTGACCATTTTACAAACCCCTCCACTATTTTGCACTTAAATAAACACCCTTGAATCACAAAACAAGCTGGAGTCAGTCTGTGCTTTCACTAATGTGTATTTGCAATAACTGAGGAAAATAGCAATGACCATTCTATTGTCAACACACCTATGTCACACAGCACTAGTCCATGAGGTAACATAGCAGAGGTCACACAGTGGGACCCACATCTGTGAAATCGAAAGGCAAAGTGACAAATCAGGGTCCATACACTGGGTGAAAGTGACAGACAGATGACAGGTCGAACAATTATATCAGATGTAGGAGGCAGTGATGTCTTCTTACCTGTGTCTCACTGGAAGTATTACTGGATCATGGTGTTTCTGCTGTCTATGTCCTCTTCCTCTGCCTCCTCTTCTTCACTGTCCACAGGCTCCACAGCTGCCACAAGACCTCCTTCTGGACCATCCTCCTTCAGAAAAGGCACCTGTTGTCGCAAAGCCAAGTTGTGAAGCATACAGCAGGCCACGATGATCTGGCACACCTTCTTTGGTGAGTAGAATAGGAAACCACCTGTCATATGGAGGCACCAGAACCTGGCCTTCAGGAGGCCGAAGGTTCTCTCTATAACCCTTCTAGTTCGCCCATGTGCCTCATTGTAGCATTCCTCTGCCCTTGTCCTGGGATTCCTCACTGGGGTCAGTAGCCATGACAGGTTGGGGTAGCCAGAGTCACCTGCAAATGGCGAGGGACAACTGTTAGACACACACTAACCCTTAGGCACAACCCCAGACCCAGCCAACTATTCACACTGTATAGGGTCCATGTCCTCACCTAATAGCCACACACGGTGCCTCTGGAGTTGCCCCATCACATAAGGGATGTTGCTATTCCTCAGAATGTAAGCGTCATGCACTGAGGCAGGAAACTTGGGCCCATATTTATACTTTTTTAGCGCCGCATTTATCGCCGCGTTTTGACGCAAAAATGGCTCAAACTTCCAAAATACAATTGTATTTTGCAAGTTTGCGCCGCTTTTGTGTCAAAAAATGACGCAAATGTGGCGCTAAATAAGTATAAATATGGGCCTGGACGTTCACATGGGTCTGCCAAACACACCATCTGCGCATTCATAGAATGGTAGCTCTTCCGGTTTCTGTACACCTGTTCACTTCTGCGGGGGTACCAATGCCACATGTGTCCCATCAATGGCACCAATGATGTTGGGGATATGTCCCAGGGCATAGAAGTCACCTTTCCCTGTGGGCAAATCCTCCACCTCAGGGAAAATGATGTAGCTGCGCATGTGTTTCAGCAGGGCAGACAACACTCGGGACAACACGTTTAAGAACATAGGCTGAGACATCCCTGATGCTATGGCCACTGTAGTTTGAAAAGACCCACTTGCCAGGAAATGGAGTACTGACAGCACCTGCACTAGAGGGGGTATCCCTGTGGGATGGCGGATAGCTGACATCAGGTCCGGCTCCAACTGGGCACACAGTTCATGGATTGTGGCACGGTCCAGTCTTTAGGTGACTATTACATGTTGCTCTTCCATTGTCGACAGGTCCACCAGTGGTCTGTACACCGGAGGATGCCGCCATCTCCTCACCTGCCCCAGCTGACATGCACTATGGATAAGAACAGCGATCAGAGGGTCAGCCAACACTGAGGTACGAAAATAACAACTTTCTTGCGCACATTAGTCAATCCGCTATGTGCCTGCAAGGCCTAGATATGTGTGACGCAGTTAAAATTAATGCCATGTGGCCCCCTGAAATGGCGGCTGCCTGACCTGTAAAGTGGGACAAGGGGATATGAGGTAACTGCACTGGCGTTGTACACCGTTGCGGTAGGCGGTCGAAGACCGCGGCGCAATCCTGCATTGGTAACATTGGACCCTATGGGTCCCAGGAGCCAATGACGATGTACGCCGGCGGTGATGGTACGCACCGCCGTGGACGTGACCGCCATTTTCTGTCTGTTCACTCACTTGATACCTGATCTTCGACAGGAGAGGACCTACACTGCAAATGCTGCTGTGACCTCAGTCTGGAAGCAACAATGGCTCAAGTGTCTGGGGAAAGGGCCCCTGCCTTCACTTCGGAGGAGTTGGAGAAACTTGTGGATGGGGTCCTCCCCCAGTACACGCTACTCTACGGTCCTCCAGACAAACAGGTGAGTACACTGTGAGCATTCTGTATGGCTAATGCCTGTTTGGAGTGTTGTGGATGGGAGATAGGGTGGGGGGGGGATGAGGCGTGCATGATACGACGGTGAGTGTATGTGCGTCAGGGCAAGGGTGGGAAGGTGGGCCAATGACTGTGATGGGCTGGACGGTTAATGTTTTCCCTTTTCCCCTGTACTGTTCTTCTAGGTCAGCGCCCACCAGAAGAAGGATATTTGGCGTGCCATCGCCAAGGACGTCCGGGCCCTGGGGGTCCACCACAGACGGAGCACCCACTGCCGTAAAAGATGTGAGTACATTTGCCGCTGGAGCAAGAAGACGGCGGAGGCCCAGCTGGGGATGGCCTCCCAATGTGGGAGGGGTGCCCGTCTCACCATGACCCCCCTGATGTTCCGGATCCTGGCGGTGGCGCATCCGGGGTTGGATGGGCGCTTGAGGGCATCACAGCAGCCACATGGGAGTGAGTACAGTCACATCCATCTGACTCTGCGTGCATTGGAGGAGTCTGGGTGGGGGAGGTGGGCTGTGGGTTCCCCTAGGCTAGGGTGAGCCTTGCAGGCAAGCACCCTTTGTGAGGCAGGCCAAGTGGCACCCCAACCCCACCAGAAGTAAGAGCCATCTACACCCAGTCAGGCTCCTGTGACTTCCATGTGTGCAGCAGTCAGGCATAGGCCATGTACCCCATGTCCCTGTGATCAATTAGGGAACTCTAAGTGCATGGCGTAGTGCAGAGGGCTGCTGTGTCTGTAGTGTCCGCCAACGGTAGCGGTATTGCATGCACTGAACATGTCTTTCTTCTTTCTTTCTCCCCCTTTTTCTGGTCTCCCTGTTCTTGTGTGCATTAGCATCATCAGGCGGAGGAGCTGTGCCACCGGAGCAGGAGGGAGCTGCATCCCACATGGCCCTGGAGGGCGAGACTACGGACTCAGAATTCACCAGTGGGACGGAGGGCGAGGGGAGCTCCACGGCGGGGACTGGAGCAGAGACCAGCGACACCGACTCCTCCTCTGATGGGAGCTCCCTTGTGGTGGCGGGCCCCTCTGTGCCCCGCATCTACAGGTGCGCCTGCCACCTCCCCTACCAGCACCGCCCTCCCAGCAGTCCCTCAGCATCTGCCCCGTGGCCGCTCACCCAGGAGGGTTGGCATCTCCTTCGCCGCAGGCACCTCAGGCCCTGCCCCAGTCAGCCCTGCTGCCCTCAGTGAGGAGGCCATTGACCTCCTCAGATCCCTCACTGTTGGGCAGTCTACCATTCTGAATGCCATCCAGGGAGTAGAGAGGCAGTTGCAACAGACAAATGCATACCTGGAGGGCATTCATTCTGGCCAGGCAGCCAAACAGCGAGCTTTTCAGACTCTGGCCTTAGCACTGATGGCAGCCATTGTCCCTGTGTCCAACCTCCCCCCTCCAACTTCCTCCACCCAGACCCAATACCCTGTACCTCAGCCTATCCCAAGCACACCATCAGACCAGCATGCACACACATCAACACACAAGGGTAGCTCTGGCAAAAATAAGCACCACACATCCCACAGGCACTCATACAAGTATCATACCCATGCACACATACCAACATCCACTGCCTCCACTGTGTCCCCCTCCTCCACGTCTCCCTCCTCCCTCCCTGTCACGTCTCCACTCACACCTGCATGCACTACATCCTCATCCACTACCTCCACCACCAGCATGCCCCTCACCACACACCACTCACGTGCGCTCACCACCCCCACTACCATTCACACATCCCCTGTGTCCTTTCCCAGTGTGTCTTTGAGCCCTCCTCCCAAACTACACAAACGCAGCCACACACCCACCCAACAGCCATCCACCTCACGACAGCCTCCAGCCCATGCACCTTCACCCAAAGTCAGAAAACGAACAACTCCTACAACCACTACCTCTTCCTCCACTCCCAAACCCCCTCCATCTACCCGTCCCAGTGTACCTTGACCTCTTCCCTTCACCTCCCCCACCCCTTCCGTCCCATAGGGCCCGCCTTTCCAGGTCCCAACCCAGCACCTCAGCCACCACATCACCGGCCACAGTGGTGCCAGCAGTAAACGGCTTCTGGAGTGCGCCAAGCAGCAGGGCTGCCAGTGTCCCAAGGGTGGAGGCCAAAGACATTCCCCCACCTCCCAAGCAGAAGAAGTTGCCCACATCCCGGAAGGAGAAGGCCAAAACACCTGCCACCAAGGGCTCAGCAAAGACAACAGTTGGGGTGGCAAGACAGCTGCACCACCATCCAAGGTGGGGAAGGGCCTGAGAAGGAAAGGCAAGTCGCTGCCAACCTGCACGGCGGACAAGACCGCCACCGGCACGCCACATGCACCGCCGCCATGGGCACCACTGCCAGCACCCAAGATACTGGACCCTTCACTTGCACCGAAGACACTGTGCCCTTCAGCAGCAGCAAGCTCAGTCAGGCCGCCACCAGCACCGCTGCTCAGGACACCGCCGCCAGCAGCAACCTCAGTCAGGCTGCCACCAGCACCGCCGCTCAGGACACCGCCGCCAGCACCGAGGCCAGTGAGCCCCCCACCAGCACCGCTGCCCAATGAGCGCCGCAAGCATCGTCGCTACTGAGCCTGCCGCCAGCACCGCCAGCGGCCACGCCACTTCCTGAACCAGTGGCACCACCGCAGACATGGCTGACATCCCCAGTGGTCAGTCGTACGAGGCTGGTGGTCAGTTCCAGGAGCCAGGCCAGCTTGCATGTAGCACCACCGTCAGTGGAGTGTCACATCCACTACCTCAGTCCTTGGCAGGATGAAGCACTCTGGGCACAAAGACCCCTCCAGAACCAGTGGAGAATCACATCCACTACCTCTGTCCTTGGCAGGATGAAGCACTCTGGGCACAACGCCCCCTCCAGAACCAGTGGAGAAAGGCATCCACTACCTCAGTCCTTGGCAGGATGAAGCACTCTGGGCACCAAGCCCCCTCCAGAACCAGTGGAGACTGTTATCCACTTGAGAGACTGTGGCTTTGCACTCCCCAGGATGAAGAAGTGGGCAAACCACCCACTGTAAAGACTTGTGAGACTGTGGCTTTGCACTCCCCAGGATAGAGCAGTGGGCAAACCACCCACTGTAAAGACCTGTGAGACTGTGGCTTTGCACTCCCCAGGATACAGCAGTGGGCATGGAGCCCCCTCGTGGAGCTGGCGTCGTGCACTCATCCGGCTGAGGTGCCCCCCCTTCCCTTCCCCCTGAGGTGCCTGTTTTATTTCGATCTGATGCCCCTGCAGTGTTCTCTCCATTTGGATCGGGTATCTTGTGTGGGCCTCGCCCATGCTTTTTGGGCCCAGTGGTCCACAGACTGTATGGTGCAGTACATGGACTTGAAATCTTGGTGTACATATTTGTTAATAGTGTATATATATTTTTGAGTAATGGATTTTTCTTGATTACATTCGTTCAACTCATTTCCTTTTGTCCTTGCATTCTTCCGGGGGGCTGAGGGGGAATGTTATGTTTCAGCATATATTGGTGTGTGTGTTGTTGTGTGTGAGGGTGGGGGTGGGGGTGTTGCGTGTTGCGTGTGTGTGTCACTCTCTTTTCCCTCCTCCCTCCCCTGTGTCATAGGTGCAGTACTCACTGTGGTCGTCGCCGCAGTCGGTCGTGCTCCTGGTAGAGGAGCAGGAAGACAATGCCAGGGAGTATTTGGAGTTCCGTCTCCATGGCGTCCTGGTTCCTCGTGGGGTGTGTAGAGGTGAGCGTTTTCCCTTCCAAGTCCTGTTTCCGCCGTGTTTTTGTTCACGTTGAATCCGCCCCGGAAAAGGTGGCGGATCGGTGTGTCATAATGGTGTGGGAGGTACATTGTCTTCCACCTGTCTGTTGGCGGTGACCGCCATGCTGTTTGTTTGTATCGCCGTGGCGTCGGAGTGTTAAAGTGGCTGCCTATGTTGGCGGATTCCGCCACAGTCGTGATTCCATTTTTTTTCCGCCGGCCTGTTGGCGGTCTTACTGCCGCTTAAACACCGACCGCCAGGGTTGTAATGAGGGCCCATCATGTCTTTGAACATATAAGAGAAGGGGTTATGCGGGGACCATCAGCGGGGTGAAACAGAGGTACCAATCCAGATTAAGGGATGACCAAGGGATCCTGAGGCAGATGTTCTTGTCCCATACTGGCTTCTCCTTCGGCGTACAGATGTGTTGGTACTGAAATGTCGTCAGAAGAAGCCAATTGAATGCCTTGAAGCATTTCAATCCAGATAGGGACTAGTCTGTTTGGTGATCTTACTGGTATAATGATTCCTGTAAAGGCAGAGTTGGGGCAGAATCAATCTGGATGAAACATGATGGGTTTGGCACAGACATTCATTCTGGCTTTTGGACAGAAAGCTGTCTTTGCAAGCTCTAGATTGCTCTGCAGCCCAAAGTGGCTCTGTATAGTAACTGGAAGAAGAGGTTCCTGGTTAGGGATGGTGGGGGATGAGGGTGGTGGATGGTGGGGTAGAGGGTGATGTTGCTGGTAGGGGGACGGCTGCAATAAGCCCCTAGATTTTCAGAGTCCATGGGTTGTGATAACTAGACCACGAGGATGCAGTGATGTGGAAGGGGTCTGAGCATCAGTCAAGATAAAGGGCCACGTCACCAGGGTTAAAGGTGAAACCTGCATCCTCGCTTGTACCCGTAGTTTGAAGAAAGGTCTCCCCTGAACCTCCATAAGTTGGTTAAGAGCTAAATTATGAGTGTTTTTTGTTTGTTATCGAAGCGCATCGAGCGTGCCTCGTCCATCTCAGTTCACATTTCAGCTTCCAATAGGGTCGCCCTCAAGAGACACGGTGCCTCGAGAGCCAGGCGGGCGATCAGTAGCCCATCTCCCTGGACCTCAGGGGGCTCCACGCACCGAAGGCATGCGCGAGGTAGTGATGAGCGCATATTACCAATGTTCAATGTTGGGGGATCGATAGAAGAGTGGTCCTTCCCAGATGTAGGTATCGATCGACGATACGGGGTTTCTGTCCCGCCCCAGGGATTTGCTTTCAGGAAACCCTAAACCCTTTTACGGTGTGGAGTCAGCTCTTGCGGATTTCAGGTCTGTCGATGAGATTTAAGGGTTTAAGGAACGGATTATTTCAGTTTATGCTGCCCTTACACGCAGTCCTGGAACTTGCATGCAGTGCTTAGTTTGTGAAAAACGAAGGGCCATATTTACAAGGCTCTAGCGCCGCCTTGCACCCACAGTAGCGTCATTTTTTTTTTTACGCTAATGTGGCTCAAGGAGGCAATTTTCACTGCACCATATTAACAAAGTGGCGCAATGCATGCATTGTGCCACTTTGCGACCCCTTGAGCCACATTATGCCTGCGTCAGGCATAATGTATGCAAAGGGGGCGTTCCGGCATTAGGAGACCTGCACAAATGACGCAGTGAAACCTACAAGATTTCACTGCGCCATTTTTGGTGTAATTTTTAACGTCTCCTTAGAGCAGGCGTTAAAACGGCGCACCCATATTAACCTATAGGACTCCTTGCAATTTGCTCCACTCGTATCAACATTTTTTACATTAGTGGAGCAAAGTACCGCAATAGCGTAAAAAATTGTGACGCTATTGGCCTATCGACCGCCATAGTGAGCCGCATTGTAAGTACGGCGCACACATAGGTGGAGCAGGGGCGACGCAAGCAAACTGGCGCATCAGAACTGATGCGCCAGTTTCTTGTAAATCTGGCCCTGGGTGCCAGGGCCCTATTCGGGAGGCCACTGCAACTTGCACCACTCAGTGCCCCAGCCATGACTGCTAATGACTGCACCGACACAACTACTAACCATCACACTTCTACAAGTGAAATAATTGACACCATTCCCGCGTCTGGGCAGCAGATGTTTGTCCTTTTCAATGCGAATTAAATTAATAAATGACTCTTGTGCTGTTCATTTCTAAATTAGACAGACAGTCTACCATGTGGCAAACTGTCATAAGTGCTGGTGTTGACAATACAGTGCCACTGCAGAGCACCCAAAACCACCGGCTCAAATTAAGTACTGCTTGCAAGCCACTTGCTGGCAACATGTATAGTGGGCAAGAGGGCATAGGGAGTTAAATAAAGATGAACGAGCCATGGGAAGCTCCAGCCAGGCTGGAACCAGATGTCCGACTCTGGCTCAGTTCTAGGACCTCTTGGAACCTCGAGGCCAAAATGAGCAGAGATTCCAAGGGAGGCAACACAACCTAGTACCTAGATCTACTTAGAATATAATGTGGGGAACCAGGTTCGAACCCTGACTTCAGCTCAGCACCCTGTGAATTCAGGCAAATCTCCCCATGCTGAACATAGTCTGGTGCCAAGCGCACTCACGTCCATGGGTACAGTTTGTGTCATGGAAAACTAGCAACAATAAAACGTGGGTTCTGCCTCTCACTCAGGCTCTAATCTTATCCTGCAAGAATTAAGAACAAAGCAATAACCTTTCTAGTGAGAAGGAGATACCAATCTAGTGGCTGAATTGCACAGTGTCAAACTGGAAAATCTAGAATCAATCCCCTCTTCCTACCTTGACGGAACTGTGTGATCTTAGGCAAATACTTGGGGCAGATTTACAAGAGTGGTGCATCGGTCCTGATGCACCACTTTTCTTGCGTCCCCCTACCGCCATTTAATGACACCAGGGTTGTCCTGTATTTATAATACGGCGCATCATGGCGATTGTTAGCACAATAGTGTCCACATTATTGACGCTACCGTGGCGCTTTGCTGCACAAGCGTCAAACATTTTAATACTAGTACAGCAAAGCACAGCAAGGCCCATAGGTTAATATGGGTGCATCATTTTAATACCTGCTCCGAGCAGGCGATAAAAATTATGTAACAAATGGCGCAGCGAAATGTTGTAAATTTCACTGCTGCATTTTTTGGGTCTACACTGTTTTGAAGGCACCTTATATTCGAACATGATCTCTGCCAAATATTTTGGCTTCTGCACAGGCTTCCAGAGCAATAACTTTAATTTTATATTGCTCCTAAGCTTAACCATAAAATTAGGCCATACTCTAACTTTCTCCTGTACCCTGACCCTTACTTTAGGGCAAACTCCAACTTTATACCATACCTTAACCCTAACCTTAGGTTAAACTTTTAACTTTATACCATGCCCTAATCCTAATCATAGGCCAAACTACAACTTTATATGGCAGCTCCAACCCTAATCTTAGATTAAACTTCAACTTTATACAGTACTGTAATCCTAAACCTAGGCCAAATTATAAACTCTTCAGCCATCTAATTGGCCATCATTAGGGTTTTCAGCAACTTTGTCAGCAAAGCTCTTGATGTCGGTTGTGCTTCGTCCATCACAGTTCACATCACAGTTGAACTCTTCCAGTAGGATCCGCCTGATGACACAGTGTCGTGAGAGCCAAGCAGAGCGATCAATAGTCCATCTCCCTTGCCCTCTGAAGGTACACACACTGAAGTCATGCACACATATGATGAGCTTGTATTACCCATGACAGAGGACATATGTTGAGTGTGGGCTGATCAATAGGCACATGGTCCTTCACAGATATAGGTATCAATTGACCGTACAGATTTTCCGTCTCCGTCTCTGTGTCCAGGGATTTGGTTTCAGGAAAATTCAAGAGCCTTTCAATGTAACGAGTCAATAATTGGCAGCGCATGTGTGTCTCCAGTTGACATTTCTCACTGTTAATGGACTGGATATTTCAGTGTATGTATGTATGTATGAGTATGGTATTTCTATAGCGCAAACCAAAATGCAGAGGAGTGCTGTACATGGTCAAAATAGTACATGTCCAGTGTATGTTGCGTTATATGGGGATGATTTCCTTTCTCTGTTTCTCCGTTGTTCTCTGTGTATTTGTGCCTTTTTTTGGCTTTTTCTCTGTTTTCGCTGCGTTTCTTGCCTTTTTTGGCTTTTTCCCTTGTGGTTCCTGCTGCTGCGTTCCGTGTGGCCTGCCTCCCTCGTGCGCCCATCGCGCTTCCCTCCCGCCTCCCAGCTGCTCCTCCCTCCCACCTCCCCCTCTTAATGGCGGTTACGCCGCTGGCACACCGGAGGCGCGCCAGAGGCAAGCCCGTCTGCGCCCGTCCGCGCCTGGACCGCGCCTGGACCGTGCCCAGCGCCAGACCACCTGGCCCCCGCTAACCCCTGTCACCTGACGCCACTACGACGCCAGCGCCATCCACGCCCTTAACACCCGCCAATCTACCACCTGCTTCCAGGCCTCACCCAAGCTCACCCACGGACCCTTCTCCTGCCGGAGCTGCAGCTTCACCACCCCCCGAGCCACCACCTCACCCGCCAGAACCGGACGCAACCACCTCAGATGCATCCTTCACAACACTCGCTCAGTCCACAAGCACACCATCGAACTCTGGGAACTTCTCGACTCCTCCTCCCCGGACATCGCCTTCCTGACAGAGACCTGGATGAAACCATCCTCAGCACCCGACATCCCCATATCCATCCCCGACAGTTACAAGATCACCCGCCGAGACCGCACCAACAGCCCCGGAGGAGGGATCGCCATCGTCCACAGGAACACCATCAGAATCTCGACCAACACCGAAGACACTCTCAGCACTGCCGAACACATGCACCTCCAAATCCACATTGATCTCAAGACCACCCTCAGAGGTACCCTCATCTACAGACCCCCCCAGACCTCGACCCCAGTTCAGTGACTCCATTGCCGACGTCATCAGCACTCAAGCCACTGCTTCTACAGACTACATCCTCCTCGGAGACTTGAACTTCCACCTCAAAAACACCAATGACAGCAACTCGACCACCCTGCTCGACAACCTCTCCAACCTTGGGCTAAAACAGCTCGTCACATCTCCCACCCACTCCGCCGGACACACGCTCAACTCCATCTTCTCCGCCAGCAGCCACATCACCTTCAGCCACACCACCGAACTCCACTGGACCGACCACCGCTGCATTCACTTCACCTTTGATAAACCCACCATTCGCAACTGATCCCCCGCCACAGCTGGAACAAGGTCACAAACGACCAGCTGATCTCCGCCCTCGCCCTCGCCCCACCAGCCGACACCACCGACACAGCCGCTCGCAACCTCAGGCAATGGATCGACGACTGCGCCAACGCTCTCGCCCCGATCAAGAAACCCTCCTACAACCGCGCCGTCAGAAAGGCCACCTGGTTCACCACTGACCTCCGGACCTCCAAACAGGCTTTCCGAAAACTCGAGAGTAAGTGGCGCCAGGACCAGACACCAGCCCCCCACACGGCCCTCAAGAACGCCATCCGCAAGCACCACCAGCTCATCCAGACCACCAAGAGATCCTCCTTCAAGGAACGTATCGTCAACAACGCGCACAATAGCAAAGAGCTCTTCAACATCGTGAAGGAACTCTTAAAACCCCAGCACCAGCACTAATGACATCCCACCTTCGCAAGACCCCCGCGACTCCCTTGCCACCTTCTTTCACCGCAAGATCGCAGACATCCACGACAGCTTCAACACCAAGACCCCACCGCCAGTCGCCAACACCGCCGACTCACCGCCGCTCAACCACACCAACCTCCTGCTCTCCTGGGCACACGTCAACGACGCTGACACCACCAAAGTAATGAAGACCATTCATTCCGGCTCACCATCTGACCCCTGCCCGCACTACATCTACAACAAAGCGAGCTCCATCATCGCCCCCTAACTCCGTATGACCATCAACAGCTCCTTCAAGATCGCCACCTTCCCGGAAAGCTGGAAGCACGCCGAGATCAACGCCTTACTCAAGAAACCCAAGGCGGACCCTAAGGACCTCAAAAACTACCGGCCCATCTCTCTGCTTCCTTTCCCGGCGAAGGTTATCGAGAAGATCGTCAACATGCAACTGACCCACCACCTTAAGGAAAACAACACTCTGGACCCATCCCGATCCACTTTTCGCAGCAACCACAGCACCGAGACCACCCTCATTGCTGCCACCAACGGCATCAGGACCTTCCTGGACAAAGGCGAATCGGCAGCCATCATCCTCCTTGACCTCTCGGCCTCCTTTGACACTGTGTGCCACCACACCCTGCCACACGCCTCCACGACGCAGGGATCCATGACAAAGCCCTGGACTGGATCACCTCCTTCCTCTCCGACAGAACCCAGAGAGTCCGCCTCCCTCCATTCCGATCTAAAGCCACAAAGACCCTCTGCGGCATACCACAGGGCTCCTCCCTCAGCTCGACACTCTTCAACGTCTACATGGCACTGCTCGCCAACATCGTCCGATCTCACGCCCTCAACATCGTCTCATATGCCGAAGACACCCAGCTGATCCTCTCACTCACCAAGGACCCGGCCACCGCCAAAACCAACCTCCATGAAGGTATGAAGGCCGTCGCCAACTGGATGAAGAACAGTCGCTTAAAGCTGAACTCAGATAAGACAGAGGTCCTCATCCTTGGCCCCACCCCCTCCACCTGGGATGCCTCCTGGTGGCCGTCCACGCTGGGAGCCGCACCAATGCCCACCAACCACGCACGCAACCTGGGTTTCATCCTTGACTCATCGTTCTCCATGACCAAACAAGTCAATGCCATCTCATCCTCCGGCTTCAACACCCTCCGCATGCTCCGCAAAATCCACAGGTGCATCCCTACCGAAACCAGAAGGACGGTCATCCAAGCCCTCGTCAGCAGCAGACTAGACTACGGCAACGCTCTCTACACGGGAACCACGGCTGCTCTCCAGAAAAGACTGCAACAGATACAGAACGCCTCCGCACGCCTCACCCTCGACATCCTCCGCCACAGCCACATCACAGCCCACCTGAGAGACCTACACTGGCTCCCCGTCAACAAAAGGATCACATTCAAACTCCTCACCAACGCCCACAAAGCACTCCACATCGCCGGACCAGCATACCTCAATGATCAACTCACCTTCTACACCCCGAACCGTCGGCTCCGTTCCGCCGACCTCGCCTTCGCCACCGTTCCACGCATCCACAGGACAACAACCGGTGGCAGATCATTCTCCTACCTTGCTGCCAAGACCTGGAACACCCTCTCCATCCACCTATGTCAGACCAAGGACCTACTGACCTTCAGGAGACTCCTCAGGTCCTGGCTGTTCGAGCAGTAGCAGCTCCCCCCCCCCCACCTCAAGCGCCTTTAGACACTCACGGGTGAGTAACACGCTCTACAAATGCAATGATTGATTGATTGATTGATTGATGATCGTATCGTGCAGAACTTCCAACGCGTAGAGTTAGAAAAATGGAGCTTGAGTTCAAGCATCATCAATGGCACTCCATCAAGTACAACCACATGAAGAAAAATAAACATAAAGCTAGAAGGTGTATTGACTATATTGACACTGCTAGGCCAATGGTATGTCTATATCAGCCCTAAACCTGCCCTACTCCTTAGCCTCTTCCAGTACCTTACCCAAACATAAACCATAACTGTAAGCTTAAACTTATTGCTAGCACTTACACTCACCTTGACATGCCTTCTATTAACCCCAACTTTATGCCCCAATCTTAACTCTACGCCTAATTTGAGAAGTATTCCTAAATATACCTCAAAACCAACCTCTTATTCTCAACATTAATCTAACTGTTGGAAATGACCCTTTCTGCAGGGTCATCCCAGACTTTTTGCCTTCCTCCTCCTCTTTTCCTGACCCTGTTTTTGTTGGCTTCAGGACTCTGAGCACTTTACCACTGCTATCCAGTACTAAAGTGCTCTGTGTCTAAAACATGGTAACATTGGCTTCTCCGTGATTGGCATATTTGATCTTCTAGTAAGTTCCTTGTAAAGTGCACTATGTGTGCCCAGGGCCTGTAAGTCAAATGCTGCTAGTGGGCCTGCAGCACTGGGTGGGCCACCCGCTATGGTAGCCTTTCAAACATGTCTCAGGCCTGCCACTGCAGGGCCTGTGTGCACAGTTTAAACTGCCATTCCAACCTGGCAAGTGTACCCACTTGCCATGCCCAAACCTTCCTTTTTATTACATGTACATAACCCCTAAGGTAGGCCCTAGGTAGCCCAAAGGGCAGGATGCAGTGTACTTAAAAAGTTGGACATGTGCTTTTAAGTTTAACATGCCCAGATAGTGAAAAACTCCTAAATTCGTTTTCATTATTTTAAGAACTATCTCTCCCATAAGCTAGCATTGGGGTTTCCTTAAAACATACTTTTAAGAGTAACTTCCAATTGTGGAAAATATATAATTATGGAGTGTGGTGTCTCTGAACTCGTAATTTGAAAATACATCATTCGGTGATGGTGGTTTTAAAATGCAGGTCTGGAAATGCCACTTTAACCATTCTGTGCCTTAGCCTGTCTCTGAATACACATCTGGGTTTAGGTGACAGCTACATTTGTGCATTCACTTCAGACAGCCACATACAGGAAGTGCTGGGTGTGACAGGAGATACATCTGCATTCATCTGCATTTAGTCGTCCTGGGCAGGGAAGAGGGATAGGCCGTTCACACTTACATCAGAATATGCTGTGTCCTGCCCTCACACAAAGGGCTGATTACCCCCTACTGCTAGTCTGGAGCCAGGGCTGGGTTGAAAGGGATGATTGTGCACTTCAGAAAAGTCTTTTGAACTTACCCCTACATCAAAGGCCTTTTGGGGTATCAGTACTGGGCCTCTGACACTATATACTCAGAACACATCTGGACTGCAGAAACTCTGCCATGAAGAAGGACTGATGTTCTGTCAGGAGGGACTGCCAGTTTGCTGTTTATTCTGCTGTGTTGGCCTGCTGCCTGCTACTTCTTGCCTGTGAGGACTGGATCTTACTCTCTACATCCTGCAGTCCAAAGTTTCTCCAAGGGCCTGACTGAGTTTGCCTTCTGTTTCTGAAGTCTCAGGGATATCAAAGACTTTCCCTGCATCGTGCTACCAGCACCTGGGCTCCTCTGCTGTGAGTCCTGCACTGCTCATGGTACCAGATCTAGTCCTGGGCCCTTGGAGGTGGGTGTGGTGCTGTCACAGAAGAACTGACGGCATTGGTGCGTCAGTTGGAACCAAAGCATCCTGCTGCAGAACCGCCCCTTTGCCTGCACAGAAGCTATGGCCAATTCTCACCGACTTCATGACGCAATGACCCCGACTTACATCACAGCCCCGGCTTGGCCGACGGAGCACCGATGCATCGGGACCAGTAGGGGAAACATCCGGAACAACAGGTCTGGAACAATGCTGTCATTTACAATGAAGCATCACCGCGTTTGCGTGAACAACGACTCCCTTTTTCTCTGCCTTAACCACGCATGTGCTGCACAACACACATGCGTGGTTAAGGCAGAGAAAAAAGGAGAGTGCATCAGGAGAGGACGCGGTCAGGTAAGTGGGGCTGAGGCAGGGTTGGTGGGTAGTTTTTAGGGGTGGGTGGCTGGGGGAGGTAGAGTTATTTTTTTAAGGGATGGGTAGTTATGTTTTTAGGGCGGGTGGTGGGGGTCGGGATAGATATGTTTTTTAGGGCAGGTGGGGGGTCAGGGTAGTTATGTTTTTAGGGTGGGTGGTGGGGGGTTGTGGTAGTTATATTTGTAGGGCGGGTGGGGGGTTGGGGTACCTAGGTTTTTGGGGAGTTGGGGGCGGGGTAGTAGTGTTTTAGGTAGATGATGGGAGTCAGGGTACTTGTGTTTTTAGTGCATGTTGGGTAGATATGTTTTTAGGGAGGGTGGGGGTGTCGGGGTAGTTATGTTTTTAGGGCAGGTGGGGGAGCAGGGTAGGTATTTTTTTAGAGTGGGTCAGGTAGTTATGTTTTTAGGATGGGTGGGGGGGTCCAGTAGTTATGTTTTTAGGGTGGATGGGCGGGTGGCATGCTAGAACCATGCATGCTGTTCCCACATATGCCTTTACTAGGCATGCTTTTACAACAAGAAATCATTGCAAAGACATGCGTGGTAAAGGCATGCGTAGAAACAATGCAGTCGTTGTTCCGACCACGTTGTTCAGGCATGCGTGGTTCGCACATGTGTTGTTCCATCATACAACAAACCAGTACTCACAGCTTCTGGACATTGATGCATCAACGGCGTTGTCTGATCAGGAAATGACGCATCGCCTGCAAGCGCAACGCATCCCCTTCTCTGGATCATCACATCGTCGGAACTATTGTTTCCTAAGCACTGCATTTTGATTTAACCTTTAAAAATTCATAACTTGATTTGTGTATGTTGGATTTTTGTTGTTTTTGGTCTGGTTGACTCAGATAAATATTGGTTATTTTTCTTAACTGGTGCGCAGTCCTTTTGTGGTGTTTTTACTGTGTCACTGTGTGTGTGTGTGTGTGTGTGTGTGCACAACTACTTTACACATTGCCTCTTTAATTTAGTCTGACTGATCTGTGCCAAGCTACAAAAGGGTGAGCACAGGTAAACTTTTAGTGTGTATGTTACTTGCCCTAACTAGGATTGTGGAACCTACTTGGATAGAGTGTATGCCTCTGCCAACTAGAGACTCAATTTCTAACATTAACCATGAGGGTAGACCCAAAACTGTAACCTCCCTTTACACTACATCTGAGCCTAACTCATCTCCTTACCATTAGTGTTAAGTACAAGCTTAAACCCTACCCTTACCTTAACACTAAGACTGACAATAAACCTAATATCAATACTACCCCTTTCTCCAACCCTACTCATGACACTATACCTAATCCTTAGTACCTATAGCCTTGTACTCGATCTTCTGACATCCTATGTAATGCTATGTACAGACCTATGGCTTCCTATGTAATTGCACATCGATTCCTTAAATTCAGTGTAGTGGGGATGCACCCCGCTGACATTACTGCGACCTACAGGATATGAGATTGTATTGCAGTGAAATAATTACCAAGTGATAATGACCACTGAATATCTCTCTATATTAGGGGTCTCCAACCTTTTCCACAATAACAGCTACTTATGTTAAATGAAAATCGTTCAGAGCTACTAACATTATTAGTGTTTTAATAGTGATCACCTCAGACAAGATTACGTCAGTGGTGACCAGATGCAAGCAGTGATTCCTCAGCTCACCAGTCCTGGTTGCCCCCAGTAATGTAAAAAAGACTTTGCCAATGCTTCTACATGGGTAATATTTAAGAGCCGCAACTGGAATGCCTCTGGTAACAAGGTAATAATATTTGTAATAGATCTTCCTGTGCCATATGATTTATCACTCAAATATCTGCTTTACATTTTTTGGTTAAATTCAAATACTTTGCTCCAAACATCAGCTTATAAATGAATATATTTTTGTCTGAAATACTTGCTTTAAAATTTTGGCATACACACCTTAATTTAACAAAGCAAAGGCTTTGAATTTAAAAGACTGGCCTGTATGCTGGAGAGCTACTTGCAGGTAGCTTTAGAGCTACCAGTAGCCCATAAGCTACTTGTTGGAGAAAACTGTTCTGCATCCTCTGTCATCAAAATAATGGGACCATACTTGGCTTGATAATTTGGAAAGTAACTCCATTATGTTTCCTCCTAAGTCTTGAGTAGGGGTGGACAGACTTTGCAGAGTTCCGCTATGCAGAATTCCGTGGAGTGAAAATAAAACTCTGCAAACTCTGCCTCACTCCAACGTGAACCGGTGGAGTTGTGCTTGGCTGCCCCTTCACGCTGAATGGTATGAGTAGAACGCTCTGCATTGCAACGCGAGGACGACTGGCACCAGGCCCACACGTGGCCATCTTGTTTTTCCTATTCTGAGCATGGTGCTGGGCCTACTTTTCAATCCATACTATATCTTTGCCATCCTCACTTTATCCTCCGGGTTTTTTTTTTTTCCACACTGTGTATGTGTAGTTTCATTTTTTTAGGAAATCCTTTATGAAAAAGAAAAATACTCAGTTTTTTTTCATCCTCTGGCACCTCCTTTCAGCCAGTCAGTGCTTATGTGAGGCATGCGTAATCATGTCCTGTGACTTTCCTAATCACATAAAAAATTAGAATGGCCCTAGTGGGCCATCGATGTACTTCTACTGTGCCACTATATAATTCTTTTTAAAACAAGCATTTGAACAGAACATTCTTTACAATGGGTCTTTTTTTATTTTTTCTCTTTCTTGATATAGCTACTCCTGCTGGTCCATCATCACCATGGACATGACGGGAGATAGCGGCCCGAGTGCAGAGGCTGAAGGCCACCAGGGCCCACCACCAGTGACTGGTGCACAAGGAGGGCCAGGCACATGCCCCTGCTTGGGGGCCTAGTTCCATCAGCCAACTGCCTGCCCCTCCAGCCTCCAGGCCACGTCAACACCACTGGCAGCCTGGAGCTGCCCGTCCTGGCCCCGTACCACCATTGCCGCCCCCTATCAGACTAGCTACACCACTGCCTGATGCTGCATGAGCTGGTGCACTTGGGCCATAGGATGGCATGCCTCGAGGCCCAGGTCCAACACCTAAAGACCCTCATCGAGAATGCCCTCTTAGAGCCCACTTTTTTAATGTTTTGATTTGGTGGGAGGGAGTTTTGGTGTTGGTGGAGAGGGTAGATATGTGGGCAGGGCAGTTGTGGTTTTTTTTCGGATGTTTGAACATTTATATTTATTTTGGACATTGGTTGGGTATTGGGGGAGTTGTGGCAGAGGGGTGGGCCTGTTGTGAGAGGAGAGGGTAGGTTTCGTTTTTATGTTATTAAAGGGAGAAACTTTCAAATCTACTTTATGTCTGAAGATTTATTTTTGCATTTTACTTTAACTTTACACTATTATTATTATTATTTTTATAACACTTTTTGAAGTAAACAGCTACCCCACAGGGTTTCCCAGCACTCGAACAAGTAGAGTGATTTTGTCCCCATGTTAAAACAGCCGGGTCTTAAGGCTTTTTCGGAACATGGAGAGCAGCACAGCGCCACAAAGCTTCTGGGGGGACATTCTAGAGTTTTGTGCCTAAGTAAGCAAAGGAACTGCCTCCTGAGCACTTTAGTTGAATTCTAGGCACTTTGCAGAATGGAGCGTGCGGCGGGCTGGTACGGCACCACCAGATGCTGGATGTATTTTGGCCCTGGCCTAGATTTGGTCTTATGCATATATCACAGGGCTTTAAATTGTATTTGTTTACCTTCAGGCAGCCAGTGTAACTCACAGAGGAGGTTAGAAGCCAATGCACTTTTTGGCAACCGATAAAGCAACCTTGCCGTGGCATTCTGCACCATTTGTAGATGCTGAATGACTGTCTTATCTGCTCCCAGATATAAGATGTTGCTGTCATCTATTCTTGAGAGAATTAAGGGCCTGATTGGAACCTTGGTGGAGTAGATTACTCCATCATAAATGTGATGGATATCCCTTCTGCGGTACTACAAGTTTTATTGAATACAATGGAACTTGTAATATGACGGCTGGGATATCTCTTTCATTTGTGATGGAGTTATCCACTTCACCAAGCTTGTAATCAGGCTCTTAGTCTTGCACCACAGTTTTCTGGGCAGGCAGTGTGGTATAAAGCCAATCATCTTTTTGACCCATCTCAGCACACCAAAGCACATAGAGGCCACCTTGTCTACTTTGACTCAGTTGATTGCTTCTCACCCAACCAGAAACCAAGATTCTTAACCTTAGATGACACTACAGGAAAGGTTCTGAATACTTCCGGCCAATGCTGAGGGCCCCATAACCGGGGTTTGTTTCCAAGAATCAATACCTCAGACTTTTGACTGTTAAGCTTGAGTGAATTATTTCCCATCCAAGAGCCCTGGCACGCCGGAGGTAAGAGCACCTGCCGCTGATCTAACGCTGGCTGAAAAGATCTGAAATGAGCGACTGTCCAAAAATGATGTCATCCTGGCTGGGCTTTGCCCTGCAGCCCCAGTGTCATCAGCCTGTCCAGGAGGATGGTATGGGACATAGTATCAAAGGCTGCGCTGAGATCAAATAAAATCAGTGAGTCTGTACCGCCCTCATCTAGGAGCTGTCTCAGATGTTTCGTGACTCCTAGGAGGGCAGATTCGGTATTGTGCCCTGCCGTAAAGCCCGACTGCGATGGATGGAGAAAAATGTGGCCTTCAACAAAGGTGGACAGCTGCAAATTCACATGCTTCTCTAATTTTGGGGAAATTAGATAGCATTTAAATTGGCCTAAGATTAGACCAGTTGGTGGGATCTAGGTTAAGTGTCTTTAGAAGTGATAGGATGATTGCATGTTTCCAAGCTGGAGGGATAAGTCTCTCCCGCAGTGCAGCGTTAAGTAGGACAACTACTATTTGAAGTAGGTCCTGGCCCAACAAGTTGAATTTAGATGGCAGAAGCACATCTAGCGGTGAGCCTGATTTCATAGTATGCAGTAATCCAAGACTTGCAGGATGTCTAACAGGGGCAGTGCTTCCAATGTTGGAGCCTCCACAGGCATGTTTGAGGAGTTATCCTCCCTACTTCAGACATAGTTCCAGATATTAATGCTGAGGGGGACATCACTGACCCGCTCCTCGGCCATCTGCGCCTTGGCCAAGAGAAGCTGGGTATCTGCTACCTTTTTATTGAAAAAGTGAGCCAATTCTTTGCACTGATTTTGCGATAGCACAGGCACTGGAGAGGCTTTACTTGGATCTGAAAGTTCCTTAACCACATAGAAAAGTGCTGTTGGAGAATTCTGGACATTCGCAGTTTTGTCCGAATAGAAAGCTGACCTGGCTGCCTTGCAGCAAATGATACTGTTTTAGAGCTAATTTATACTCTGCTTTTTTGTCCTCCTCATAGGACTTTCTCCAATCTCTTTCTAAGCCCTTATAGTATTTTTTCTAGAACTAACTCAATGAACCATGTCCACTCTCGACCAGATCCTTGAATCACCCATGGATATGGCTTGTCTTCTACCAAGGGTGACTTGAATCCTAAAGGAAAAAGGTACCTCTAAATGATGTGACCTAGGAAATAGCAGTGGTGCTCCTGAGGTGAGATCCTTAATGTTGGAAAAGATGGGATCAAAAAGAAGGCAGCCTCATGTATAGGCGGTACGTTAATAAGATTTAGGTGCAGTGCACTCAAGTCTTCTATAAATGTTGCCACCAAATTGCATGTTCTGGCTTAAAGATGGATGCGGAGGTCACCCAATAGTATAACATTGGCACACTTCAGAATATAGGGGGCAAATTAGTCAAGAGCCATTGAGCACCAGTTCCTGGTGTACCCTGGAGGTTGGTAGATTAAGGCTCCAGAAACTGTGAGTTTATTACGAAAACATAGTGAAAGGAGCAGAGCTTCACAGTCAGAGATAGATATGTCCTGGACTTTGCATTGTTATTCATTTTTTTAAATGATTGCGACCTCGCCTCCCTTCTTCCCCTGCCGATCCTTTCTAACAATAGCATTATTAGAGGGCACTGCGGCAACTATATCCGGCTCTGATGCATCATGCAGCCAAATTCTGGTTAGAAGCAGGGCACCTGGATCATAATCCCATAAGAATCCCATAAGAAATTGAGGGTGTGCTGTTGATCCTTATGGAGGGATCCGCCGATATCAGCTTGATTATTGGGAGAGTCAATGTAGTTTTCAAGAGTGGCATCATGAACCTGTTCCCAGGATCAACTTGAAATCTACAGGTATAGCAACTAATTGGGCATATCTGTGGGTCTAAAGAGGACAAGCAGTCCTTAGAGCAAGATGGCCGAAGAGCTAGTAGATGTTTAGGGGTATACACTTACCTCTCTTGCTGGCGAGGTGCAGGGTTCTTGGCCTCTGGACCTGTACGGGCGCAGACAGGCACAGATGGGCTTGCCTTAAGCATGCCTTTGGCACACCAGCAGCATGCCTGCTGCATGCGTCTGCTGCGCGTTCGCACCTCCGCTGCTTTATGTAGGGCTGAGTGCGTGAGCTGCACCGCTAGCTCAAGTGGGCGCACAGTGCGTCCAAAATGGCCATCAAGAAACAACCGATGCAGCACTTAACTAATGCTCAATGCTTCCGAAAACCTTTATTTACAAAAATTAAAAATTAACAATTAAGGCCCCGGGTTCTCCCAACTTGAGCATACACTGCACAGCTCAGCGATTGATTTAAAAAAAGAAAGTGCTCCAACAAACAGCATAGCTGTGCCTCAGGGAGAATCTCTGACCTGCATGTAGGTTGTTTGCGCCATAGGCGCTCTATGTAGGGCAGAGCATGTGAAAGCTGCACTGCTAACTCAAGTTTCACGTTTGCCACCAGTGCAACACACACATTCTGCATCATTTCTTAAATCAACACACCTCTCTCCATTCCACATAGCTGAGTCCTAGGTCTTAGAGTCCTCATCATAATGGTTTCTATTTAAAGTTGAGAACTTACTTCTTCTAGCTGTTGACGTAGCCCCACCCTAAGTCCTTCCATCCCCTTCTTGACTCTGAGTAACTCAGTCCCAGTCCCAACCTGAGCGAGCTAGACCTATAGTGCACTGTTATTGAAGAACAAGTAAAGAAACAGAATTGCAATATGTTTTATACATTTGTGCACTAAAGTGACTGGTCTGGTCCCCGAAGAACCAGAAAAAAAGGAGTGGACCCTACAGGTAAATTTCTGCTAAATAAGTTTGTAAAGACCAATCACCTTCAAGAAAAATGATCACCCATGAGGCTACAAACATTGCAATTCATCAAACTCAAGTTTACTATTAATTGAACACCCTCCCTCGCTGTCTACCACCACATAAATCATCAATCATCATTCGAATTCACTCAGTCACTGGTGCAATAGTTGTAGTTACCTTTTCCAATGCAAGTACAGGTAGGTACACAATTGTATCTTTGACACAGGCAACACATTGGGATTTGGTATTGGCAGTCTTGTAAATCAATGATCTTCTGGAGTAGCCCTCCTAAGTGATGCAAAAGAAGATAGACATGCAAGGGAGGCAGGCATTGTCTCCAATGTTATGAAGGACTTGTGGAGGCTTCTTCACTGCACACTGGTCCAACTCTAATCCGGCCATCCATAATGTGACTAAAAAATGGTGGAGCAGCATAAATCAGACACAAACATATGTTCCACTAGGTCCTTGTTTTTTGTAAAGAACGAAGTTCAATTAAAAATAATTAAAAAGTTCTGTGGTGGCACTGGCATACTCACCCTGGGAAGTAGAGTTTATCCTCCAACTCAGGTGGTTCACCCAGAAATTGGTCAGCTAACACACTTGATTTTGACCAATCATCCTCCTCCTCCTGTGCTGTTTCAGGAACAGTGTAATCGTATGGCATGAAATGTTGGTTCAATTTTATCATGGTCAATCTTTCCACATTTTGATTCGAGAGATGGTCCTTTACACTGTAACAACTGTGCCAGCTGCACTGAACACATGTTCAGCAGATACACTGGCTACAGGACAGTCCGCATACTTTATTGCCAGCCTGCTAAACTCTGGCCATTGACATATCTTTCCGTACCAATTCACCAATGGGTTTTGATCCACATACACCTCTTTTGGGTCATCCAGATATTCTCTGAATGGTCGTTGGTGCTGCCACTTGCTCAACCTCTTTTGCCTTCGCCTCTGCACTGAACTTAATACCTGCCACTTGAAACCAAACCAATGCAGAAATTGGTTCTGATTCTTCTGTTGTTGCCAATGTTCTTGTTGCTGGTGTTGGCTGCTGTGATGAGACAAAACTGCCCCCTCTGGAAGTTGAATGCGGCACCCCAGAACTGCAGAGATGGACTCTAAGTTTCAGCCCTTCTTCTTCCTGTTACCCAACTTGCTCAACAATCCACCTCTTGTATTTTGAAACATCCCTTTCAGAAAAAGGAATGAAAGTGGGCAGAATTTTTTTGTACCGTGGATCAAGTAATGTGCCACAGATGTACTCTTTGGATGAAATTATGCCATTTTGCAGCCTTGCATTGCAAGCCAAGTAAAAAATTAAGCTCTCAAACAAGTCAAGAGCTTCTGGAATTTCGATAACACTTGCGATTGCAAACCTTTCAGATACCTTCTTTAGCTGGTCCTGTAGCAAATGTAACAACAGGATAGCTTGGCCCATCGTACATTCCTCCTTGCTAACTTTCCGTGTGAAAACCTCAAATGGGGGTAGCATCTGTGTCAGACATTTGACTAAGACACATTTGTCTGCATCCATGGTCATAGCTTACCCAATTGTATCCCCACCTATTTGAATGATATAGTCATTGATCTGTCTGTACTGCTCAAACAGACATTGCAACATGTAATAGGTCGAGTTCCAACGTGTTGGCACCTCCTGTATCAAGCCTTTAACTGGTACTCTATTAGTATGCTGAATAATCCGCAGCTGCTTCTGAGTTTTAAAAGAATGGCTGAATTGGGTGCAGAGACTTCAGCAGGTGGTCAGTATGTTGCTGACTATGTCTTTGTTGCGCCACGGCGGACCGTGGGACGAGCTGAGCATTCGGCTCAGGACGCGGCGCGTTTTGTGGCAGCCAGGTGTGCCGCACCCCTGCTGTACTTTACTTTCTCAAATTGGGCATGGGGCCTCGGCGAGTTTTGGGCACGGCAGGCCCTCAATATTTCCTTGGGCACCTTCCCCCATACCCCTCACTTACCTGGTGAGCCTGTCCTTTTTTCTTTCCTTCTTTTCTTTTTCTTCCTTTCCTCATGTATTTATGAGCTTCTTCAGCTGCCATGTTCTTTCTTCTTCCCATCATGCCTTCTTTTTCCCTGCATGCTTTAGGAACCTTTTTCAACATGGTGTCTTTTCTCTATATGTTCCTATGTTTCTTTCCCAATCCAATATGGTGACTTTCTACTTCCTATTGGTCATTTCCTGCTCTCGGGTATATAAGGTGTTCTCCTTGCGCTGCAACACTTCCTTTGGTGGTGATATTCGCTCCTGGTACTTTTTCACCAGTTATTTTTTCCTTGCATGTTCCAGGTTATTATTAGGTCAGTATTATTTTTCCTGTTGAAAGACCTACCTTTTTGCTTCTTTTTGTTCCAGGAGTTCCTGCTTAGAGGTTTTTCCCTTTTGGGTTTTTTCCTCTGGGACTCCTTCTGGAGGGCACGGACTGCTTTTGGCGTTCCTCCATTGGGTGCACCGTGGCTACCAGAAAGGGCTGCCCCTACCTGGGTCAAGGCAGAACCTGCAAGAATCAAGACATCTCTTCAGTTCCAGTGGGGCAAAGACATAAACAACGAGTAGCCCATGACAGATTGCAGCGCCAAAAGAACCAGACTTCGTCAAGCAGAATGGAGAATACTGCAACGGTTCCTGCAGAACCAAACCAGTCGCTACTCTTAACTATTCAACAACAAGCCCAGGAACTGCAACAATTAAGAAATTTAAATGCGGCTCTACGAGAAGCCCTGGCATCCCCAACCACAGATGTTCCCACTGTCTCTGCTACTACACCTCATTTCTCAGGAGACCCAAACAAGCTACGAGAATTTCTTGATGTTCTGACTGTCTATTTTGCCTTTCGACCAGCACAATTCGCGCAAGATAAAACAAAAGTGGGTTATCTCATCAGTGCCCTGTCTGGTCCTGCCTTGGCCTGGGCGACTCCGTTAGTAGCCTCCAACGACCCCGTGCTGTCTGACTATTCATCTTTTGTGATAGCATTTAAACAAATGTTTGAATGCCCGGGACTAGATGTGTCAGCAGAAGAAGCTTTATGTGACATTCAGCAAGGTACTCAAGATGTTCTCCAATGTATAACACGCTTCAGACGATTGGCAGCCGAGACGACATAGATAGAACGTACTCTGGTGACTCTTTTTCGCAGAGGTCTTCGAGATGACATAAAAAATGAATTAGTACATTCTGCTAGAGTAGCTTGATGGATTTAGCACTTTCCATAGAGTATTGTCTACAAGAACATCGTCTAGAAAAGAGAAAGAATTGTAGACCTTCTCATGCAGGAAACCCACGTACAGTCATCCTTCATCCTGAAGAGCCTGCACATGCATTAAAGGAGACAACAGAAGGGGAACCTATGCAAATAGATACTGCTCGTGGTCCTCTCTCTACTAGTGAACGCGAAGATAGACGGACAAGAGGATTATGGCCCTCATTACAACCCTGGTGGTTGGTGATTAAGTGGCAGTAACACCTCCAACAGGCTGGCGGTAACAAATATGAAATTATGACCACAGCGGAAACCGCTCAGACAGCCAGCCACTTTAACACACCTACCGCCATGGCAGAATCGCCAGGCACCACAGCGGTAACCGCCTACTGCCAGGAGAAGACAGTGTTCCACCCACTGTATTAAGACATACCAATCCGCCACTTTTTCCAGGGCCGTACCAACGACATCAAAAGCCTGGCGGAAAGAGATCTCAGAAGTCAAAGGACTCACCTCTGGAGACTCAAGGAAGAACCACGCCGCCATGGAGCCCGAGTTGCATGTGTTCCACATGTTCCTCTACGTTCTTCTCCACTACGAGCACCAACGCCGGCGAAGACGACCACAGTGAGTACTGCCGCCTAGCACACAGGGGAGAGGGGAAGGAAAAAGAGAGTGACACACACACGCTATACCTCCACCCCAAACACCATACACACAAGCAGATGCACTAACATTACATATACACCCCGTACCCCTCAGGAATATTGCAAGGACAACCAAAATAGAGTAAAAAGAGTGTCATAACATAAATATATTAGTACTACGTGCATCCAAATCCAAAAGTATATACATATTCACAAATCAAGGGACACTGCCCAGTCCTCAATGTTCGTGGGCTACAGGGCCACATCACAAAATCCAAGGCCCCACCTCACTCCTGCACCAACACGGAGAGAACACTGCAGGGGCATCAGGTCGAAAATAGCCAGGCACCTCAGGGGGACAGGGAATGGGGGAGCACCTCAGCCGGAAGATGGTAAAATGCCACTGGTTCTGCAGGGGGCATTGTGCCCATTGAGCTTCATCCTGGGGAGGATGGGCTGAGTGGATGGCTTCTCCACTGGTTCTGTAGGGGGCATTGTGCCCAGTGAGCTTCATCCTGTGGAGGATGGGCTGAGTGGATGGCTTCTCCACTGGTTCTGGAGGGGGCATTGTGCCCAGTGATACAGATCTTTGGAAGGTCACACTCTCTCACCTGGGTGTCATACCCACAGGAGTTGTAGGGGCCAGGCCGCACAACAGCCCATGGATGCAGGACTACACACTGTCCGCCGACGGTGATGGCTGCTCAGTGGTGGCAGTGGTGCTGCTGCTGGCAGTGCTGGCAGTGGTGGAGGGAGGCTCCAGCACATCCCCTACAGCCTTGGACGGCTGCCCACTGGTGCTGCTGGCGGAGCAGGTGGTGGTAGTGGTGGCAGTGCTGCTGGCGAAGCTGGTGGTGGTAGTGGTGGCGGTGCTGCTGGCGGAGCTGGTGGTGGTGGTGGGGGGAGGCTCCAGCCCATCCCCTGCAGCCTCAGACAGCTGCACCACCATGGTTGGTGGTGGGGGCTCCGACTGAGTCCCAGCACCAGGCCCCTTGTCTCTACTGCCTGCAGTTGCAGGCCCCTTTCCCTTCCTTCCTGCAGCTGGGGCTGCCTCCTTGCCCTTCTTCCCTGCAGCTGGGGCTGCCCCATTGCCCTTCTTCCCAGCAGCTAGGGCTCCTCTTTGCCCTTCTTCCCTGCAGTTGGGGCTGCCTCCTTGCCCTTCTTCCCAGCAGCTGGGGCTGCCTCCTTGCCCTTCTTCCCTGCAGCTGGAGCTGCCTCCTTGCCCTTCTTCCCAGCAGCTGGGGCTGCCTCCTTGCCCTTCTTCCCTGCAGCTGGGGCTGCCTCCTTGCCCTTTTTCCTAGCAGCTGGGGCTGCGTCCTTGCCCTTCCTCCCTGCAGCTGTATCTGCCTCCTTGCCCTTCTTCCCTGCAGCTGGGGCTGCCTCCTTGCCTTTCTTCCCTGCAGCTGGGGCTGCCTCCTTGCCCTTCCTTGACGCACTTGGGGCAGTCACCCTTTCCGTCTGGCTTGCTGGTGGCCGGGATCCTTTTCCACCTGGAGTAGCTGGGGACACTACTGTGCCTGTAGACTGGTGGCTGAGGAGCCTGCCTGGGTTTTTGACCACCCTGGCCTGACATGAGGGACGGGGGAGGGAGGCCTAGGGAAGAGGTCAGTGTTGGCGAGGGAAAGCTTCTTAGGGACATTGGGGCGGGAAGAGGGAGATGGTTTGGGAGTGGAGGAAGAGGGAGTGGTCGTAGGAGGTGTCAGTCTGCCGTGTTTGAGTGCAGGTGCATGTGCTGTTGCGGGGTGGATGGCTGTTGGGTGTCTGAGTGCTTGCCTTTGTGTACTTTGGGAGGAGGGGGCACAGACAGAGTGGGAGAGGACACAGGGGACATGTGCATGGCTGTTGGGGTGGTGACTGCCAGTGAGGGGTGTGTTGTGATAGGTGTGGTGGTGATGGTGGTAGTGGATGAGGATGTAGTGCATGCAGGTGTGAGTGTAGATGTAACTGGGAGGGAGGTGGAGGACGAGGAGGAGGGGGCCACACTGGAGACAGTGGATGTTGGTATGTCTAATTCTGGATGGTGTTTGTTTGGGTACCTGTGGTGCTTGTGTTTGCTGCGTCCACTCTTGTGTGTTGTCCTGGATGCCTGCACGTCTACCTGTGTGCTTGGGATAGGTTAGGGTTGAGGGGAATGGGATTGGGTGGAGGAAGTTGGAGGGGGAGGGTGGAAACAGGGACAATGGCTGCCATCAGAGAGGAGGCCAGAGCCTGGATTGATCTCTTTTGGGACACAAAGACAGTGTGAATGCCCTCCAGGAATGCATTAGTCTGTTGCATCTGGGCTGCCAGCCCCTGGATGCCATTCACAATGGTTGACTGCCCAACAGAGATGGATCGCAGGAGGTCAATAGCCTCCTCACTCAGGGCAGCAGGGCTCACTGGGGCAGGGACTGAGGTGCTTGGGGCGAAGGAGATGCCCACCCTCCTGGGTGAGCGGGCACGGGCAACTCGCTGAGGGGCTGCTGAGAGGGCAGTGCTGGTACGGGGGGTGGGAGCTGTACCTGTAGCTGCGATGGGCACAGAGGTGTCGGCCACCCCCAGGGAGCTTCCATCGGAGGAGGTATCCATGTCCGAATTGTTCCCTCCTGTCTCCGCCGTGGTGCTCGCCTCGCCCTCCGTCCCATTGGTGCCCTCAGCATCAGTAGACTCTGCCTCCTGGGTACTGTGGGATGCAGCTCCCTCCGTCACCGGTGCCTCTGCTCCTTCTCAAGATGACACTAATGCACATAAGGACAGGGTGACAAAACAAAAAGGGGGGGGAGAGACAAAGGATACACTTGGTCAATGGTGGCACCAACACCCCCGTTGGCATACACAACACATTCACACACATGGAACAGCCCTACGCATTAGGCAATGCACTACCAGTCAGAATGCTAGTCACCAGCCCATGGATAGGGCCATCTAACCCAAATTGCAGCATACCCGAGACTCACAGAGCCCTGCCCAGTAGTGGATGCCTACCAGCTTGGTTGGAGGACTTTCACATCAGAATCCTGCACAACATGGGACCTACTCTGCAATGTCATGCCTGACCTAGGGGCACCCACAAGTCCACATCCTCCACTGGGATACCACCCCACCAAGTGTAAGTAGTACTGATGGGCCCTTTACTCACCCCCTTGTGGCTGCTGTGATGCCCTCAAGTGCCCATCCAGCTCCAGATAGGCCACCACCAGTATGCAGGCCATCAGGGGGGTCAGGGTTCGACGGGCACCCCTTCCTCCTTGGGAGGCCATCCCCAGCTGGGCCTCTGCGGTCTTCCGTGCCCAGCGTCTCAGTTCCTCCCACCGTTTCCGACAGTGGGTGCTCCGCCTGCCGTAGACCCCCAGGGTCCGCACCTCCTTGGCGATGGCACACCAAATACCCTTCTTTTGATGGGTGCTGACCTGCAGGGAAATAGACACAGGGAAAGGTATTAGGGCCTGATTACAACTTTGGAGGAGGTGTTAATCCGTCCCAAAAGTGACAGCAAAGTGACGGATATACCACCAGCCGTATTACGAGTCCATTATATCCTATGGAACTCGTAATACGGCTGGTGGTATATCCGTCACTTTACCGTCACTTTTGGGACAGATTAACACCTCCTCCAAAGTTGTAATCAGGCCCTTAGTCTGACCGTCCTGCCTGTTACACTCATGGTCCACCATGCCCCTTCCCATCCCGATTTGCACAGACATTGGCCCACCATACATGCCCTATGCTGCCCAGGGCCCATCCAACAACACCCCCCCCAACATGAGGCCTTCACACACAGCACTCCATGCACTCACACCCCATGCTTCGTACTCACGGTGTAGGCCAGTACAGCAGTCGGTACTGGGGTAGGACCCCATACACCAGTCACTCCAACTCCTCCGAGGTGAAGGCAGGGGCCTTTTCCCCAGTGGCACGAGCCATGGTCGGTTCCAGACACAGATCACAGCAGCACTTTCAGTATAGGTCCTCTCCTGTGGAAGGTGAGGTAGCAAGTGAGTGCACAGCTAGAAAATGGCATTCACGTCCGCGGCAGTCCATACCGTCACCACCTGCGTACATCACCATTGGCCACAGAACCTCATAGGGCCCAATGATAACCAATGAGGAGTTGCACGGCGGTTCTTGACCCCCTCCGGCACCGGCGTACAGCGTCAGCGGAATTACCTTATTTCCACCTGTCCCTCCATACACGACAGGTGGACGCCATTTCAGGGGGGGGCATGCAATGGATCATAACTGCATCGCAGTTCACAATTTTCCAACCTTGAAAAATGCCACATATACATTTTAAAAGCACATCATGCATTGTACTGTTGTGGCTACAATGTACAGTTTATGACCGGCTCCTCAACTTTTTTCCCCTTAGATTGCACCCGGTGCAGATGAATAGGAGATGGAGACATCCCCCCATGTACAGACCCCCTTGTGTACTTTGCAACAATGCAGGACAGGCACATTATCCTCACCTATAGACTGGACAGGGCCACAATCACAGAGCTGTGTGCCCAATTGGAGCCTGACCTAATATCTGCTATCCGTCAGCCCACCGGGATCCCCCCTCTTGTGCAAGTACTATCTCTGCTCCATTTCCTGGCAAGTGGCTCTTTCCAAGTGACAGTGGGCTTGGCAGCAGGAATGTCACAGCCAATGTTCTCAATAGTGCTGATCAGAGTGTTGTCTGCCCTGATGAAACACATGTGCAGCTACATCGTTTTCCCCCAGGTAGAGGATTTGGACACAGTGAAAGCTGATTTCTATGCAATGGGACATATCCCCAACATCATTGGGGCAATCGGTGTAACACATATTGCATTTCCCTCCCCCCCACCCCGGCAAAATGAACAGGTGTTCAGAAATCAAAAGAGTTTTCACTCCATGATTGTCCAGATGGTGGGCCTGGTGGACCAGTACATCTCCCACATAAATGCAAAGTATCCTGGGTCTGTGCATGAGGCCTTTATCCTGAGGAATAGCAGCATCCCAAATGTGATGGGCCAACTCCAGAGGCACAGGGTGTGGCTAATAGGTGAGCCCTAGTTCCCACCCAGTGGATGTTGGTGTATGGGTATGGTGTGGGCCCTAAGGGTGAGTGTGTGACTAACAGTTGACCCTCGATATTTGCAGGTTACTCTGGTTACTCCAACCTCTCTTGGCTACCGACCCCTGTGAGGAATGCCAGGACAAGGGCAGAGGAACGTTACAATGAGGCACATGGGCGAACAAGAAGGATTATAGAGAAGACCTTCGGCCTCCTGAAGGCCATGTTTCGTTGCCTCCATCTAACAGGTAGATCTCTGTGCTACTCACCCAAGAAGGTCTGCCAGATCATCGTGGCATGCTGTATGTTGCACAACCTTGCTTTGCGTCACCAGGTGCCTTTTCTGCAGGAGGAGGAGGCTGGAGATGGCCGTGTGGCAGCAGTGGATCCTGTGGACAGTGAACATGAGGAGGCAGAGGATGAGGATAAAGACAACAGAAGTGCAGTCATTCGTCAATACTTCCAGTGACACACAGGTAAGACAGTGTTAGTACACATTTCATTGACAGTTTGATGTGTGACATTGTCACTGGCAGGCTGTGTTTTCCTACTTCTGTGCCCACTCACTGTACCCTTTGGCATCTCTTTTTGCAGATGTTGGTGCCCCACTATTGCTCCTGGTGTGTTCAGTGCAGCCAACTACAGGTCTTTCCAATGTATACATTACTATACAGTTGAGTTGCAATGTTTGAATCTGGTTAAACGTATACATTTAGAAAACATTTGACATACACCATTCTTGTATTTTTTCTAAGTGTGTTAATTGCAGTGCTCTGAAGAGGAGGGTGTAGTGGAATGGGCTGGGGTGATGATGGAGGAAAGTCCAGGTTTGAGTCCAGTCTATGTGTGGCACAGATGCATTGTACAAGGGGGCATAGGAAGGGGAGCAATGGCAGTTCAAGGTGGACAGGGTGACAGAGTGGGAGAGAAGGGTGACAATCAGGAGAGTCTTATTTCCTGGCGGTGGTCTTGGCAATAGTCTCTGGCTTCTGCCTGGATCGCAGGGAAGGTTTGTGTGGTGGTACTCCTTCTGCAGTGGGAGGGGTGCTACTGGCCTGTTGGTACTGTGGTGGGGCCTCCTGTCCACTGGTGGCAGCGGAGGTGGAAGGCTGTTCAGATGTCTAGCTAGTGGCAGGGGCCCACTGGTGTGAGACTGCCTCCCGTTATTATGTTGCCCATGTCTGTCAGAACCCCTGCTATGTAGACCAGGGTGGCTTTAATGGCCTGCAAGTCTTCCCTGATCCCCTGGTACTGTCCCTCCTGTGGCCGCCTGTTCTCCTGTACATTGTCCAGGATCTGGCCCATCGTCTCCTGGAAATGGTGGTATGCTCCCAGGTTCTCTGCTAGTGACTCCTGAAGAGTCGGTTCCCTGGGCCTGTCCTCCCCCTGTCGCACAGCAGTCCTCCCAGCTTCCCTGTTGTACTGTGCCTCTGTCCCCTGAACGTGTGCCCACTGACCCCAGGTCCCTGATTGTCCTGTGTTTGTGGTGTGGCCTGGAGTCCCTGTAGTGGTGGACACACTTCTGATTGACGTGTCCTGGGGAGAGAGGTATGGGCCCGCTGGGTGGGTGCTGTGGTGGTGTTTCCTGAGTGGGGAGGCTCTGTGGTGGTGTGAGAGTGTGCCTGGGTAACCGACTGTCAGGAGGTCCCCGATGGGCCAGGTTGGTCATCCAGATCCAGGCAAGCAGAGCTGCTGTCATCACTGTGGGGGGACTGGATGTTGCTGGCACCTCTTCGCCAGTAACATTAGCTGGGTTACCTGTGGGGATGTAAATGCAGTGTTATTGTTTCTGTGTGTGACATATTGTGCATGGGTCTGTTGCCCTCTTTGGTTGGATTTGCCCTGGCAGCTTTTCCTTGTGTGAGTTGTTATTTGGTGGGCCAGGTGTTTCTCTCCAGTATGCATGCTGTGGTGATAGGTGTCCATGCAGGTCTGTGAGGGGTGTCCATGCATTGGTGTTGCATGCAGGGCTTGGAATTGGGAGGAGTGGGTTGTGATGTTGGGTGACTGGGGGGGGGGGGTGGAGTGATGGGAGTGAGGGGGAGGGTGGGTGTATGTGATGGTATGCAGGTAGGGGGATGGTAGTAATTGAGAGTTGACTTACCAGAGTCCAGTCCTCCTGCTACTCCTGCCAGGCCCTCAGGATGCAGTATTGCCAAGACTTGCTCCTCCCATGTTGTTAGTTGTGGAGGGGGAGGTGGGGGTCCACCGCCAGTCCTCTGTACAGCTAGTTGGTGCCTTTCTGCCATGGAACGCACCTTCCCCCGTAGGTCATTCCACCTCTTCCTGATGTCGTCCCTTGTTCTGGGGTGCTGTCCCACGGCGTTGACCCTGTCAACGATCCTCCGCCATAGCTCCAACTTCCTAGCAATGGATATCTGCTGCACCTGTGCACCATACATCTGTGGCTCTACCCGGATGATTTCCTCCACCAAGACCCTTAGCTCCTCCTCAGGGAACCTGGGGTGTCGTTGTGGTGCCATGGGTGTAGTGTGAGTAGTGTGTGTGAGGGTGTGTAGGGTGATGTGTTGGGGTGTGTGTTGTGAGGTGCGTGTGTGGTGTATAGGTGATGGTGGTATGTGTCTCTGGTTGTGTGTGTGCTCTTGCTGTCTCTCTCTCTGGTGGCAATTATTTATAGTCGTAAAGGGTTGTGGGTAGGGTGGATGTGTGTTTTATAGTGATGTGGGTGTGTGGGTGTGGTATGTGTATCGGTGTCAAGTGTGTGTAGTTTGAATTGTCCAATGTGGTGTTGTTTTGTTTGTGTGTGTGTATTTGAGCGTGGCGGTATGTACCACCATTGAATGTCCGCTGCAGCGATTCGTGGGTCATAATGTAATGGGCATAGTTCTGTTGGGGTAACGGTGTGGGTTTTGATATCGCCAGTTTATCACCGACCTTTGGGCTGGCGGACTTGTGTGTGTAGCTGAATAGTGATGGATTGTTGTGTGTCTGTCATAGTATGGATGGTGGATTACTGCTGCGGCGGCGGTATGTTGGCGGCAGTCGGCATGGCGGTAAGTGGCGTTTACCGCCAATGTCATAATGAGGGCCTATGTTTTATATCGTGGTGCTACCGGCCACTTGCTCTGCACTTGCCCAGTCCGTCCTGTAAAGACCTCGGGAGACGCCAATTCCCGTCCTCTGTGAGAAGGGAGGGGACGGGATCTTCTGCAATACCTTCCATCAGTTCTTCCAAGGAAGATGCGACTGTCCTGTTTCTGTTACCCATTATTCTGCAATTACCTGACGGTCAGGAAGAAAGGACTTTGGCATTATTAGACTGTGGAGCCAGTGGCATTTATATGGATGTGACCTGGGCCAAGAAACAACAAATTCCACAACTACAAAAGGATGTTCCAGAACAAGTGCATACTGTAGATGGATCCCTATTATCATCCGGTCCTGTCATCAATACTTCTACTCTTTGTCTACTCCTCCCCAATCGTACCATAATCCTAGGAATACCTTGGTTTATGAGACACAATCAGTATATCAATTGGGAAACCAGAACCATTTCTCTGTCTTATAAATTCTGTCAAGACCATTGCTATGCTTCCGAAACCTATTGGTCCCCAAAACAGATGTTATCCCCAGAACAGGAATTAGGTAATTCCATAAACTCTATTCAAGGGGTACCTAGTTACTATCTGGATTATACAGATGTGTCCCAAAAACCATCAAAACCAGTACTACCCCTACACAGAGACTACAATTGTACCATTCTCCTGGAACCTGGAGCGGTTGTTCCCTTTGGTAGAATGTATTCTCATACGGACCCTAAAAAACAGATACTCAAGGACTATCTGCAAGAAAATCTACAGAGTGGTCTTACTACACCATCTTCTTCTCCTGCTGGGGCTCCCCTCTTCATCGTGCCCAAGAAGACGCAGGATCTTCGTCCCTGTATAGATTTTTGTGGATTAAATAAATTCACTATAAAAGACCGATATCCACTACCTCTCATCAAAGACATATTGGACGCTGTTAGGAGGGCACAGATGTTTACAAAATTAGACCTTCGGGGAGCATACTATCTCTTACGAATTAAGGAAGGAGGTGAGTGGAAAACTGCCTTTCGAACACCCTTTGGGCATTACGAATATAGGGTAATGCCTTTGGTTTAACAAATGCCCCCTCTGTTTTTCAAAGATTTATGGATTTGATATTCTCCGACCTGTTGAATCACACGGTAGTGATTTATTTAGACAACATCCTTATATATTCCAAACACCCTGAACTCCATACTGAACACGTAAAGCAAGTATTAAACAGACTTAGGCAACATCAGCTCTACTGTAAACCTGAGAAATGTGAATTTGATAAGACCGAGGTGAAATATTTAGGTTATCACATTAATCAGATTGGTATCTCCATGGATCCAGAAAAGGTTCAGGCCATTCTAGATTGGCCACCCCCTCATCAATTAAAGAAACTCAATGTTTCGTAGGTCTGGCCAACTTTTATCGTCAATTTATTTCGAACTTTGCTGAACAGACTAGCCAAATCACACAGACTCTTAAAAAAGAGAGTTTGCAAAACGGTTTTCTCTGGACAAACGTGGGTGAAAATGCTTTCCAAAATGTAAAACAAGCCTTCACCCAAGCACCTATACTAAGGCATCCGGACACCAACAAACAATTCATAGTTGTTACTGATGCTTCGGAAAGAGCTATTGGGGCAGCATTATTACAATGACAGGACGACGATGGATTAGAACATCCAATATTTTATCTGTCTCGTGTGCTCTCTGATTCTGAGCAAAATTATTCGGTATTGAAAAGAGAACTCCTAGCTCTAAAAACAGCTTGTCAAGAGTGGAGACAATTCTTCATTGGTTCAAAAGAACCCTTTGAAGTAAGAACAGACCATCACAATTCACAATGCCTACGAAATTTTCAGTGTCGGAACAGTCGTCAAGCCCGTTGGGCCTTTTTCTTTAATCAATACAATTTCTATATTACCTATATTCCAGGTTCTCAAAATATTTTGACAGATGCTTTATCTTGAAGCTACCCTGACAGTACTAACACCCCTTCACAATCTCTACTTGAACCAGACAAAATAATTGGTTTAGTCCAGTCTTTCCTCGATGAAGTACAGTCTGAGTATTCAACTCTTTCAGAACAAGAACTGAAGGAACTGCGTCCAAAAGCACACAAGAGTAAAGAGTACTACTATCATAAAGATGCGTTATTGCTACCTTTTAAGAAAGTGCAAAAAAAGGCACTCAAAATGTGTCATGACTCCCCTGTGGCCAGTCATCGTGGTATCAAAGCCACGCAGGAATTGCTCCTTCGCTCTTTTGGTGGCCTACACTGAAGCAAGATGTTGAAAGTCACGTAGTATCTTGTCTCATTTGCGCACAAGTAAAAATACCCCATATGAGGCCTGCAGGACTACTCCAGCCATTACCGGTTCCACCAGCCCCCTGGCATACAATATCAATTGATTTTATGTGTTCTTTACCTCCCTCAGCGGGAAACCGAGTTATAATGGTGACTGTAGATTTGTTTACAAAAATGGCTCATTTTACTGCCTTGAACAAGTTACCTACATCTAAAGAATTGAGCCAGATCTTCATCCAAGAAATCTTTCGTCTCTATGGCCTTCCTCATGTTATTGTGTCAGATCGGGGTCCTAAATGCATATCACGGTTCTGGAAGCACTTCTGTAAGGTCTTAAATATCGACGTAGCCCTATCTTCTGGATTTCATCCTCAAACCAATGGACAGACAGGAACGTATGAATCAAGGACTTGAGCAATATCTCTGCTGTTTTTGTAATTCCACTCAGAGCAACTGGAGCACATACTTAACCATTGCTGAATTTTCTTACAATACCATACACAGTGCCTCTAAAGCCACTCCTTTTTTCTGCTCATATGGATTTCATCCCAAATCTTTTCCTGCCACTCCTAAGACCTCTTCTACACTTCCTGCAACTGTTGCATGCCACTGAACGCTCTTAAAACTTTCTTCAGGGCCAAGACCTATAGATAGCTGTTGCTTTACCCCCGCAAAACAGTTCTAGTGTGCAGTGATGAACATGTGATCAGTCACTTGAGAACTGGTCCTCATGTCAGTCATCAGGTAGATAGTGTGAACAACACTTTGCTGCAAAGATTGTCCAACCAATTTGCAGCACATCGTGATACAGCACTGGAACAGCAACTATGGCAAAATAGATCAGACTTGAAACCTTCCATTTCAGGCAGATGGCTGTCACAAATTCTAAAAATCCCACCTCTTCCACAAAAGAAAAAGGGAGGTGATCCAGCACTACCATTTTTGCCAAGTTCCCATTGTACAAACGTGCTGTTGGGTTCTTGCGGTCATAGGGCCCTCCTGCCTAAACATGCCTGTAATAGTAGCCTGGATTTTCTTATGTTCTGGGGCCACTGATGCAGGCGACTTTCAAGAAGTAGGCGGTGGTAGACTCAATGTGCATCGTAGGGCAGTCACTGTATGGTGTGGTGTCTCCATCTGACTCTGAGTCTTCTTGTGCCATTCTGAGGTAGCTGAGACAGGTGATTCTGGTGCACTGCTTGAGACAGGGCTGCTTTGCATGAGGATGTCACCCTCTTCTTCCTCATCATGACCTCCCACCGTGATTGGACTTGTAGCTGATGTTTCCCGGCTCTTCTCATCTTCATCACCATAACCACGTTCAGCAATATTTTAAGGTACTCCTCCCACCGGAGTGCGTGGTGTTTTTTCGTATGGGTCGTTTGGCCTCCAGTACCATAATGTGAACCAGGCTTACCTTGATGAACATTGTGGGGCAAATTAAGCAATTGCAGTGTTCTTCTCATGTTTGCTAAGCATAAAAAGTCCCAAACTGGGTGGAAGTACTTTCTTTGTGGGCCACCACCAATGCCTGAAGAAGAACTGGAGGTAGGTGGGTGTGTCTTCGATTTCCTCTCTGTAGTGCATACTTCTCCTGATGTAGGGGTTGGTGCAGGTCTCAGTTGGTGCCTTACAAATATGGGAGCTGGTGCTGCTAGCTGTGCCACATCCGTCAGAGCAGATTGAATAGGAGGAGTAATGTCAGACTCCTCTGTGCCAGCTTCCACAATGACTGGCTCGTCATCACCATCCTCCTCATCATCCCTTTCCCTAGTTCTAAGGCTTTCAAGAACTTTTCTTTTCCTTGTCCTCTCCTGCCGTCTCGAGGGCTCTGCCGTGGTCCATTCCATGTCCCTATCATCATATTCAGAAGTGGTGCTTGGAGAAGATGGTAGAGAACCCTTCCTTTTCCTTGCTAGAGATCTGGGAGCAAATGATGCTGAAAGAGGAGATTCTTGCTTGACAGGAAGATCGATCTCCTGTTTTGCTCCATCTTCAGAATGTTCTTCTGTAAATGGCTACGGCTGCTTTCCACTTTGCTTTTTTCCTGAAACAATTGGGTGAAAGGGACAAATCCAATTCAACGTCACTGCTTGTCGGCATTGCCATGATTGCAGTGCCTGACTAACTGACAGACTGGGCTTAGGTTGGGATGGAGGCATTGATGTGGGAGTGCTGCTCCCAGGTTCCTCCCTGGAGGCTGGTGCGGCAGGCACACTTCTCTCAAAAAAAGTTGTGGTCAGCACGCCACTGGTGGAAATCTGCTTCTTCTCACTGACCACTTTCTTTGGAGAAACTTTCTTAGGGGCCATCTTAAAACTCTCAGTTTCCAGTGGCACTATGCTGCACAAGCGGAAGAGATTGGATTGGAGGACTGATCTCACTGTACAGGCCTTCTGTTTTGCAGTACTGTGGATGATGTCTCTTCTCTTGCACACCTAAAAGCAAACAAGCAAGAAAAACATTTAGAGAACTGTGGCATAGTTGCAGTTTGAATTAGTACCGACAAAGGCAATATTAGTGTGGTTGGTCAATTAGGTAATAATAAATCAACCATTTTAAAGTCAAACCACACCACTATACCATAAAATGTAATTTCCATTTAGGATAGAACAGCATTCAGCTATAGCTCTTTGCTTTATGTTCAGCTATTCTAAAGGAGACATTGTGGTAGTCCAGAGGTGCAAGATTAAATGGAATAATCCTTAAGAAAATGAAGGTTAGTGTGCGCTTATGGCAGGCATGGTGGCCCGGGGGGAAATAGAATAATCATAAAAAAAATGAATGATGCTGATGAGTCTGAAGTGCACCACAAGAAGGTTGTCCAGGAGGAAACAGAATTATACCTAAAAATTTAATGCTGTTGTGCGGCTGTGCATCTATGGTGGATGGATGGACCGAGACAATGCAAAAAAAAAAAAAAATGTTAAAATCAAAAATGAGAATGTACAAAAAAAAATTAAGTAAAAAATGTAATTAACGAAAAATTCATATACAAAAAATCTAAATATAAAAAATTAAAACAAGAAAATGACAAATCATTGCTGATGTTTGTATGAGAGTATGAGAAGAAACCTATTGTAAAGCAAGGAGGTTATTGGCGGTGGCACGTTCTGGTTGATTGTTACGGGGTTCCAGCCAGGCAGAACCTACCACTCCCATCAGGGGTGGGTGATTACACTCACTGTATAACCTGTGCTCACCCTTGAGTAGCTTGACACTGAGCAGCCAGGCTTATAACAGAGGCAATGTGTAAAGCATTGGCACAGAACTCTCACGCAATAAAGGAGGCATGGGGAACAAAGAACACATGCAAGCCGATGGCAAATGAATACTCGCTGGATGCACAAAATGCCCACCAGCCTCATGGTCAAATAACAACAATGAGCAAGGTGGCATGGAGAACAAAAAACACATTCAGGCCTATGGACACAGACTACACAAAATGGCTCCTGGCCACATGGCATGGAGAACAAAGACATGTGGTGGTCAATGACAAACACACTCACACACACAATGGCCAGAAAAAGGAGGCAGGTATAACACTGAACAAAACGCTACCATTTATTCAGCAAGGCAAAACACGAAAATTGACAGAGGCAAATTTTTTTTACAACATACATCCTCTAATAGCATCAAATATTATCCTACATATACACTTTTTGCAGAAAAAAACCCACGAAATACAAACAATAGCCAACATTTTTAATTCAATCCAATGCCATCCCCGCCCTAAATGATGTTTAAAACAAATTATACCACAGAAATATTTGTTTCATGCACTGATGACTAGTACTGGGCCTACTGGCTGGATGGGCCGTTGGAAGCTTAGGCCACATAGTAAACTAAATTAATATTGCAAATGTAACAAGCATGGAGAAATGGTACTGAACCATGCAACATTTTCCCTTTACAAAAGGTGAAAAATTAAATGCAAAAAAATAACTAGGCTCCTACTTACAGGCCACCTACCACAATGAAATTTAAAAATACAATACATTTATAGAGCGCACAGCTACCTCCGAAGAGGCATCCCGGCGCTAGCAGAAAGAAACACCATCAAGAGATTTGCCCATGAGGAATCTGATTGACATCAAGGCAGGAGTCAAAAAGTAAAGTTTTTAAGCCTTTCCTAAAAGCAGCTTCCATTGGACTGCTTTTTAGCTTAACTGGGAGAGCATTCCACAACTTTAAAGCTTGAAACACAAATTATCTCCCACCAACTCTGGTCTTGTGGATATGTGGGACTTGGAAGAGTTTCAGACTATTGGATTTTAGCCGCCTCGTCTGGTTGTAAGATTTGAAAAACGGCACCGTAGATATAGAGGGCCTTTGTGATTGTAGGCCCTAAATGCGAAAATAGGAGCCTTGAACTGAATCCTATTTTTGACTGGGAGCAAGTCAAAGATTAACAGATACTGCTGTCCAAGGGGGAATCTTAAGAATAAAACAGGCAGCCACTTTCTGAATGATTTGAAGACGCTGGATCTGAAATGTGGGTAGCCCCAAGTACAGGCTATTGGCATAGTCCCGATGAGATGTGATCAAGGAGTAGACAATCATTTTGTGGAATACCATAGGAATAAGGTGCAACATCCCCCTTAAGGACTTGCGGGTAAAGAAGCAGGTGAAGAACAATGCCTTAATTTGGAGCTCAAATGTCAAGTTAGAGTCAAATATTTTAACTCAGATTTTTAACTACTGATCCGCGGGCGTCAAAATTCCACCATGTGCGTCATTTTTTGGAAGGGGGAACCAGCCTTGCGTTAATTATATGCAAGGTAGGCGTTCCCTTCCAAAAAATGACTTTAAGGCCTGTGCCCCTTATTTATACTCTGGCGTCATTTTGACGCACAGGAGGGGGTGGGCCTTAAAAAACGGCGCACAGCCTGATGTGCGCCGTTTTTTAACGCCTGGGTCAGGGCAGGCGTTAAGGGACCTGTGGGCTCGGAAGGAGCCCAGAGGTGCCCTGCCCTGCCCCCAGGGACACCCACTGCCACCCTTGCCCACCCCAGGAGGACACCCAAGGATGGAGGGACCCATCCCAGGGAAGTAAAGGTAAGTTCGGGTAAGTATTTTTTTCCGATTTGTTTTGTGGCATAGGGGGGCCTGATTTGGGCCCCCCTACATGCCACTATGCCCAATGGCCATGCCCAGGGGACATAAGTCCCCTGGGCATGGCCATTGGGCAAGGGGGCATGACTCCTGTCTTTGCTAAGACAGGAGTCATGTCAATGGAGGTTGGGCGTAAAAAAAAATGGTGCAAATCCGGTTTGAGGCCTGAATTTTGCCTCAGACCTGACTTGCACCATTTTTTGACGCACAACCCCCATTTTCCCATACGCCGGCGCTGCCTGGTGTGAGTCATTTTATTTTACGCACACCAGTCCGCAGCGCCGGCTAACGTCATTCCATTAATAAGGCGCCCGCATGGTGCGTTGGAATGGCGTTAGCCGGCGGTAAAATTTTTGGCGCACAACTGCGTTGGCGCAGTTGTGCGTCAAAAAGTATAAATATGGGCCTTGGTGTCAAAGAAAAGAATCTTAGTCTTAGCTGAGTTCAATTTTGAGCAACTAGAGCTCATCCAATCAACTACTGCTTTAAGGTAAAGTTTAAAGGAGCATAAAGTTGAGGGAGCATTTTCCTGGAGAGTAAGGAGAAGTTGGGTGTCATCTGCATAAAATACGACTCTAAGTCCCCAAACCTCAACCAGCTTTGCCAATGGCTCCAGATAAATATTGAAGAGAGTGGGGCTCTAGGCAGAGCCCTGCAGCACACCACACTCCAAAGGTTTAGGGCTAGAGGTAAAAGGAGAAAGGAAAACACCCTGAGAATGATCAGTGATGAATGATTTAAGCCATAATAGGGCTTGATATATAATACCAATCCTTTCTAGTCTCTCAAACAAAATAGTATGGGGGACTGTATTGAATTCAAAAGACAGGTCAAGTAACATGACCATAACTGGAGTGTTAAATCCAGGTTCTCTCTAATAAGTTCCGAAACTTCTAGCAATGCAGACTCAGTGCTGTAGCCTGATCGAAAACCAGATTGAGAGTTGTGCAACAGACGATTGGCCTCCAGGAAGAACAATATCTGCCTATTCACCCTGAAACTCAAATAAAAATACAAAGAAATAATGTTGCATGCCCTATCAAACAAACAACACCCTTATACAATAGTTTCTGAACTTACTTGTGTTATATCACAAAGACAAAGGTCCTGATTTAGATCTTGGTGGAGGGGAATGCTCCTTCATAACCGTGACGGATATCCCGTCTGCCGTATTACGATCCTATTATATCTAATGGAGATCGTGATATAGCAGAAGGGATATCTGTCACGTTTGTGACGGAGAATTCCCCTCCACCAAGATCTAAATCAAGCCCAAAGTCCTTAAATCCAAAGGCATATATCCAGCAGACAAAGAAAGTGATCCTTCCACCTCGCAACCCAAGTAAAAAGTGACCAGGAGATGGACAAAGCACTGAGAGGAGCCAGCTGGACAGAACAGGAAGTTGTAGTCTCTGGGTCACTTCCTTCCTGTTGGAAAAAAAAGTTTTAAAAAATGCTTTTCACACTAAATAACAACTTGAACGTTCAATTGGAGAAGATAATCCCCTTGAAAATGTCTTTTGAGTAGATTTATCTGCTTTTATGCTAGAAAATCTACTCGAGCTGTGTTCGCGAGCGGCGCTATGGTAGCAACTTTGAGGGCCGAAGCCACACGAGTGGGTGTGAAATATTGCGTGCGTGCGTGCGTGCGCTTGGCAGCGGCCTGAGAATTTCGTGGTGCGAGCACCAAAATCAAATCTTGCACGTCCAAATGGAAACAAAGAACTCAGCTTTGTGCCGGATGGTGGAATTTGGAAACTCCGCGCAATTACGCATAGTGCACAGTGCCAACATTTCCAAAACTCTGCCAGCAGAGCGGAGTTCACCACCCAGGTCTAGTCTTCAGCAGATTTCCAACTTTTATGGGAGTCACAAAGAGTTGGTGCAGGATTCTGGCAATCTGTGGCAGTAGTAGATTTTGAGGAGTAGTATTCCAACTTTGCATAATGTACTCACATGAAATTCCACATGAGTAAATGATGAATATATTGGATTTTCATATGTAGCACTTGTTATTTTCTTTCTTGTCAGGGAAAGTATATTTCTTCATTAGAGCTCTCTTCCCTCAAATACAAAACCATCCCTCCAAAGCACATAACTATGCATTTTATAGTAGATTTGTATGCTTTCCTATGGTGGAGGCCAGCCTTCAAACTGTTTACGATACCCACAGGTTTGTGGGTCTAAGCTGCATATTACAAGGTCATCTAGTGCATGGAGCACCCCTGTTCCGTCACTAATGGTAGATGTTCCACCAAAGAAAGTGCAAGTTAGGAAACAAAATTCCTAAAGTCTGGATTTCGTGAATTGAGAAGTGGATTTACTATTGTTAAATGCTGTTTTGCTCACCTTTGTGACACAGGTGTTTTAGTTTTAGGATAGGAGTTCTTCAAACCTTGGCCTGAATGCTGGGCTCTTTCAAATTAAGGTTTTGCAGCCATCAGTGGCAGAGAAGACCTATGGCCCACTGCTGCCATTTTCTGAGATATGAAAAAGGCACCAGGCGGTGTTGGGTCCCAATCTTTTTCAGTTCCTTGAGTGACTGTAAAACTTCAAGTTGGAAGCCAATAGGTCTTGCACTAACTGCCAGTCTTTCGATATTGTGAATGCTGGTTTTGTCAATGTTTTGTGAAACTTTTTTTGTTAGAGGAGTTGACAGGCCCTATTAATAAAAAAAAAAATCTAAAACCAAATATATTTTTGTTCCCAAAAAACATGTTTTGAAAAAGTAGTCAGTGGCAGAAAGGAACTATTTTCTGTGTGGATGTACTGTGAAAGTGTGTAATGCCATCACTCACAGTGAGGTTAGTCGGTGGCTAGAGAGGGTTGACGTGCTGCCCCATGGTGTATGCTGGAGTGAGAGAATAAAAAATGTGAATGATATAACAACAGACCGGTGGATGAAGAGAGTGGCTTAAAGCCCCTATAAGTATACCGTACATATAATTTTTATAAAATCAAAAGGTTTTGTCTAAGCCAGACATAAAAATGAACCATGTTAAGTCATTGCTTGTAATGTCTTGTAACTTCCTCGTCATGTCATTTGATGTCTATTATATGGCTGGCGTGTACAGAAATGCATGCTCCAGAGAAACTCCTTTGCAGCACCAATGTTCATAGGCTGTCATGAAAGGACATGGGACCAGATTTAGAACTGGGCGGACAGGTTTCTCCATCATAACAATGACAGATATCCCTTGCGTCAAAATCTAAATCCCATTATATTCTATAGAATCAGGCCCATGGCCTTTAGTTGGGAGTTATCTGAACTACAGATGATCTACATCCAGCATCAAAGATGTTGAAATACTGGACAAGTGACATGGAATGGAGACTGATTACATTTTCTTCAATTTTTTTTAAATTTGCCCCTTACCAAGCCACATCAAATTAAATATGGACTCAGTGCATGCATGCAGTGTAGTCCACAGGAAAGCACCTGGATGTTGGTTATCGCAATTGTGCAGCAGTGTAGAAATATTTGACAACATACAGCACATTTCTCATTGTGTGTTATCTACTCTTCCCTGTGGACCTAGGCTTGAGGCTCAACCACAGAGGAATCTCCAGCCGAGGTTTGTAAAGGTATCCAACAGACTTCCTCTCCTGGCCTGAGATTTAGAAACACCTTTAGTTCTCAGAGAGCGTGTGATGGATTCATCTCTCCAGAGGATATCTTTTCTGTTAGAGCTTCTGTGTTCTGGCCTATCAAGATTTGCAGACTTCCGGAGAGGCAGAAGAGCCTTCTCCTATGAATACCAAGTGGGGGTGGGCATGACCCGTAAGAATCTGTATTCCTCACTCCATCTTTGATATTCGAAGGGGACCTCCATTGCTTGTTGTCATTCCTCATGTCTCTCTTCTTTTAGATATCATGTCTGTGCATGCATTGCTAAAAAATGTTGAGGCATATTTAAGAGCCGCCAGCGCCATCTTAGTGACGCCATAGCATTGGTTTTTTTTTATGCTAAAGTGGCACTAAGGTGGCTTTTGTGCCATGCCATATTTATAAAGTGGTGCAATGTATGCATTTCACCACCTTGTAACCTCTTGCGCCACATCATGCCTGCGCCAGGCATAATGTATGCAAGGGGGGGTTCCAGCGCTAGGAGGCCCGCAAAAATGTTGCAGTGAAATTTAAAAGATTTCACTGCAATATTTTTTATGTCATTTTTAATTCCAGCATGCGTTAAAATGGCGCAAACATAGAAACCTGTGGACCTCCTTGCACTTTGCTACACTAGTGTTAAACTTTCTGACGCTAGTGTAGCTAAGTGCCACAATAGAGTCAATAATGTTGACGCTAGTGTACTAGCGACCGCATAAATACGATGCAACCATGGTGTCATTAGGTGCCGGTAAGGGGGGGTGCAGAAAAAGTGTCGCATCATAGCTGATGCACCACATTTTCTGAAATATGGGCCGTTGTCTTTATACTCTCAGGTATTTGTCACTGTTGCCCACCTGTGGAAGCAGCACATGTCCTCCTGGGCCTGTTTTTCTTTCCCTCCCACTTCTCTTTTTGAGGTGTTCCCTGGCACCAGCAACAAACTATCCAACAAGAATTCAGGATATTTCAAGCACAGACTGATACAAGTCATTTTGTACAAACAATGTAAGTAGTTGGCGAAACAATTATCAATCTAGCTGCATAAAAAATTCCTCTTAGATTAATTATATGCAAATTAAAGTCACATCACATGATATCCTGAAATCTGCGCGGATTGGCTCCTTCTGCACCACCTTTGGTCAACTGGAAGGGAGAGGCTTGAAGTGTCTGGACCTAGATGTTTCCGATGGGGCTTCCTGCAAGATGCACAACCGATGATGACTGACGTGATCTTCCTCACCAAAGAGATGACACACACCAGGTACTTTAACCCCTTCGCTGCCAGGCCTTTTCCCCCTCCTGTGCCGAGCCTTTTTTTGGCTATTTGGAGCAGTTCGCGCTTAGGCCCTCATAACTTTTTGTTCACATAAGCTACCCACGCCAAATTTGCGTCCTTTTTTTCCAACATCCTAGGGATTCTAGAGGTACCCAGACTTTGTGGGTTCCCCAGAAGGAGGCCAAGAAATTTGCCAAAAAACAGTGAAAATTTCGTTTTTTTTTTAAAAATGGGAAAAATGGGCTGCAGAAGAAGGCTTGTGGTTTTTTCCCTGAAAAGGGCATCAACAAAGGGTTTGCGGTGATAAAATCACCAGCTTCCCAGCTTTCAGGAACAGGCAGACTTGAATCAGAAAACCCAATTTTTCAACCCAATTTTGGCATTTTACTGGGACATACCCCATTTTTACGATTTTTTGTGCTTTCAGCCTCCTTCCAGTCAGTGACAGAAATGGGCATGAAACCAACGCTGGATCCCATAAACCGCAACATTTCTGAAAAGTAGACAAAATTCTGAATTCAGCAAGGGGTAATTTGTGTAGATCCTACAAGGGTTTCCTACAGAAAATAACAACTGAAAAAGAAAAATATTGAAATTGAGGTGAAAAAAACATCAATTTTTCTCTAAGTTTTACTCTGTAACTTTTTCCTGCAATGTCAGATTTTCGAAAGCAATATACCGTTACGTCTGCTGGACTCTTCTGGTTGCGGGGATATATAGGGCTTGTAGGTTCATCAAGAACTCTAGGTACCCAGAGCCAATAAATGACCTGCACCCTGCAGTGGGTTTTCATTCTATGCAGGGTATACAGCAATTCATTTGCTGAAATATAAAGAGTAAAAAATAGCTATCAAGAAAACCTTCGTATTTCCAAAATAGGCACAAGATAAGGTGTTGAGAAGCAGTGGTTATTTGCACATCTCTGAATTCCGGGGTGCCCATACTAGCATGTGAATTACAGGGCATTTCTCAAATAGACGTCTTTTTTACACACTGTCTTATATTTGGAAGGGGAAAATGTAGAGAAAGATAAGGGGCAATAACACTTGTTTTGCTATTCTATGTTCCCCCAAGTCTCCCGATAAAAATGATACCTCACTTGTGTGGGTAGGCCTAGCGCCCGCGTCAGGAAACGCCCCAAAGCGCAACGTGGACACATCACAGAAAACAGACCTGTTTTTAGCAAAGTGCCTACCTGTAGATTTTGGCCTCTAGCTCAGCCGCCACCTAGGGAAACCTACCAAACCTGTGCATTTCTGAAAACTAGAGACCTAGGGGAATCCAAGATGGGGTGATTTGTGTGGCTCGGACCAGGTTCTGTTACCCAGAATCCTTTGCAAACCTCAAAATTTGGCTAAAAAAACACATGTTCCTCACATTTCTGTGGCAGAAAGTTCTGGAATCTGAGAGGAGCCACAAATTTCCTTCCACCCAGCGTTCCCCCACGTCTCCTGATAAAAATGATACCTCACTTGTGTGGGTAGGCCTAGCGCCCGCGACAGGAAACACCCCAAAGCGCAACATGGACACATGACAGAAAATAGACCTGTTTTTAGCAAAGTGCCTACCTGTAGATTTTGGCCTCTAGCTCAGCCGCCACCTAGGGAAACCTACCAAACCTGTGCATTTCTGAAAACTAGAGACCTAGGGGAATCCAAGATGGGGTGATTTGTGTGGCTCGGACCAGGTTCTGTTACCCAGAATCCTTTGCAAACCTCAAAATTTGGCTAAAAAAACACATGTTCCTCACATTTCTGTGGCAGAAAGTTCTGGAATCTGAGAGGAGCCACAAATTTCCTTCCACCCAGCGTTCCCCCACGTCTCCTGATAAAAATGATACCTCACTTGTGTGGGTAGGCCTAGCGCCCGCGACAGGAAACGCCCCAAAGCGCAACGTGGACACATCACAGAAAACAGACCTGTTTTTAGCAAAGTGCCTACCTGTAGATTTTGGCCTCTAGCTCAGCCGCCACCTAGGGAAACCTACCAAACCTGTGCATTTCTGAAAACTAGAGACCTAGGGGAATCCAAGGAGGGGCGACTGGCGGGGCTCGGACCAGGTTCTGTTACCCAGAATCCTTTGCAAAGCTCAAAAATTGGCTAAAAAAACACATGTTCCTCACATTTCTGTGGCAGAAAGTTCTGGAATCTGAGAGGAGCCACAAATTTCCTTCCACCCAGCGTTCCCCCACGTCTCCCGATAAAAATGATACCTCACTTGTGTGGGTAGGCCTAGCGCCCGCGACAGGAAACGCCCCAAAGCGCAACGTGGACACATCACAGAAAACAGACCTGTTTTTAGCAAAGTGCCTACCTGTAGATTTTGGCCTCTAGCTCAGCCGCCACCTAGGGAAACCTACCAAACCTGTGCATTTCTGAAAACTAGAGACCTAGGGGAATCCAAGATGGGGTGATTTGTGTGTCTCGGACCAGGTTCTGTTACCCAGAATCCTTTGCAAACCTCAAAATTTGGCTAAAAGAACACATGTTCCTCACATTTCTGTGGCAGAAAGTTCTGGAATCTGAGAGGAGCCACAAATTTCCTTCCACCCAGCGTTCCCCCACGTCTCCCGATAAAAATGATACCTCACTTGTGTGGGTAGGCCTAGCGCCCGCGACAGGAAACGCCCCAAAGCGCAACGTGGACACATCACAGAAAACAGACCTGTTTTTAGCAAAGTGCCTACCTGTAGATTTTGGCCTCTAGCTCAGCCGCCACCTAGGGAAACCTACCAAACCTGTGCATTTCTGAAAACTAGAGACCTAGGGGAATCCAAGGAGGGGTGACTGGCGGGGCTCGGACCAGGTTCTGTTACCCAGAATCCTTTGCAAATCTCAAAAATTGGCTAAAAAAACACATGTTCCTCACATTTCTGTGGCAGAAAGTTCTGGAATCTGAGAGGAGCCACAAATTTCCTTCCACCCAGCGTTCCCCCACGTCTCCCGATAAAAATGATACCTCACTTGTGTGGGTAGGCCTAGCGCCCGCGACAGGAAACGCCCCAAAGCGCAACGTGGACACATCACAGAAAACAGACCTGTTTTTAGCAAAGTGCCTACCTGTAGATTTTGGCCTCTAGCTCAGCCGCCACCTAGGGAAACCTACCAAACCTGTGCATTGCTGAAAACTAGAGACCTAGGGAAATCCAAGGAGGGGTGACTGGCGGGGCTCGGACCAGGTTCTGTTACCCAGAATCCTTTGCAAAGATCAAAAATTGGCTAAAAAAAACACATGTTCCTCACATTTCTGTGGCAGAAAGTGCTGGAATCTGGGAGGAGACACAAATTTCCTTCCACCCAGCGTTCCCCCAAGTCTCCCGATAAAAATGATACCTCACTTGCGTGGGTAGGCCTAGCGCCCGCGACAGGAAACGCCCCAAAGCGCAACGTGGACACCACCAAAATTTTGGAAGAAAACAGAGGTGTTTTTTGCGAAGTGACTACCTGTAGATTTTGGCCTCTAGCTCAGCCGGCACCTAGGGAAACCTACCAAACCTGTACATTTCTGAAAACTAGAGACCTAGGGGAATCCAAGGAGGGGTGACTGGCGGGGCTCGGACCAGGTTCTGTTACCCAGAATCCTTTGCAAAGCTCAAAAATTGGCTAAAAAAACACATGTTCCTCACATTTCTGTGGCAGAAAGTTCTGGAATCTGAGAGGAGCCACAAATTTCCTTCCACCCAGCGTTCCCCCACGTCTCCCGATAAAAATGATACCTCACTTGTGTGGGTAGGCATAGCGCCCGCGACAGGAAATGCCCCAAAGCGCAACGTGGACACATCACAGAAAACAGACCTGTTTTTAGCAAAGTGCCTACCTGTAGATTTTGGCCTCTAGCTCAGCCGCCACCTAGGGAAACCTACCAAACCTGTGCATTTCTGAAAACTAGAGACCTAGGGGAATCCAAGGAGGGGTGACTGGCGGGGCTCGGACCAGGTTCTGTTACCCAGAATCCTTTGCAAAGCTCAAAAAGTGGCTAAAAAAAACACATGTTCCTCACATTTCTGTGGCAGAAAGTTCTGGAATCTGGGAGGAGCCACAAATTTCCCTCCACCCAGCGTTCCCCCAAGTCTCCCGATAAAAATGATACCTCACTTGCGTGGGTAGGCCTAGCGCCCGCGACAGGAAACGCCCCAAAGCGCAACGTGGACACCACCAAAATTTTGGAAGAAAACAGAGGTGTTTTTTGCGAAGTGACTACCTGTAGATTTTGGCCTCTAGCTCAGCCGGCACCTAGGGAAACCTACCAAACCTGTACATTTCTGAAAACTAGAGACCTAGGGGAATCCAAGGAGGGGTGACTGGCGGGGCTCGGACCAGGTTCTGTTATCCAGAATCCTTTGCAAAGCTCAAAAATTGGCTAAAAAAACACATGTTCCTCACATTTCTGTGGCAGAAAGTTCTGGAATCTGAGAGGAGCCACAAATTTCCTTCCACCCAGCGTTCCCCCACGTCTCCCGATAAAAATGATACCTCACTTGTGTGGGTAGGCCTAGCGCCCGCGACAGGAAACGCACCAAAGCGCAACGTGGACACATCACAGAAAACAGACCTGTTTTTAGCAAAGTGCCTACCTGTAGATTTTGGCCTCTAGCTCAGCCGCCACCTAGGGAAACTTACCAAACCTGTGCATTTCTGAAAACTAGAGACCTAGGGGAATCCAAGGAGGGGTGACTGGCGGGGCTCGGACCAGGTTCTGTTACCCAGAATCCTTTGTAAAGCTCAAAATTTGGCTAAAAAAACACATGTTCCTCACATTTCTGTGGCAGAAAGTTCTGGAATCTGAGAGGGGCCACAAATTTCCTTCCACCCAGCGTTCCCCCACGTCTCCCGATAAAAATGATACCTCACTTGTGTGGGTAGGCCTAGCGCCCGCGACAGGAAACGCCCCAAAGCGCAACGTGGACACCACCAAAATTTTGGAAGAAAACAGAGGTGTTTTTTGCGAAGTGACTACCTGTAGATTTTGGCCTCCAGCTCAGCCGGCACCTAGGGAAACCTACCAAACCTGTACATTTCTGAAAACTAGAGACCTAGGGGAATCCAAGGAGGGGTGACTGGCGGGGCTCGGACCAGGTTCTGTTACCCAGAATCCTTTGCAAAGCTCAAAATTTAGCTAAAAAAACACATGTTCCTCACATTTCTGTGGCAGAAAGTTCTGGAATCTGAGAGGAGCCACAAATTTCCTTCCACCCAGCGTTCCCCCACGTCTCCCGATAAAAATGATACCTCACTTGTGTGGGTAGGCCTAGCGCCCGCGACAGGAAACGCCCCAAAGCGCAACGTGGACACATCACAGAAAATAGACCTGTTTTTAGCAAAGTGCCTACCTGTAGATTTTGGCCTCTAGCTCAGCCGCCACCTAGGGAAACCTACCAAACCTGTGCATTTCTGAAAACTAGAGACCTAGGGGAATCCAAGATGGGGTGATTTGTGTGGCTCGGACCAGGTTCTGTTACCCAGAATCCTTTGCAAACCTCAAAATTTGGCTAAAAAAACACATGTTCCTCACATTTCTGTGGCAGAAAGTTCTGGAATCTGAGAGGGGCCACAAATTTCCTTCCACCCAGCGTTCCCCCACGTCTCCCGATAAAAATGATACCTCACTTGTGTGGGTAGGCCTAGCGCCCGCGACAGGAAACGCCCCAAAGCGCAACGTGGACACCACCAAAATTTTGGAAGAAAACAGAGGTGTTTTTTGCGAAGTGACTACCTGTAGATTTTGGCCTCTAGCTCAGCCGGCACCTAGGGAAACCTACCAAACCTGTACATTTCTGAAAACTAGAGACCTAGGGGAATCCAAGGAGGGGTGACTGGCGGGGCTCGGACCAGGTTCTGTTACCCAGAATCCTTTGCAAAGCTCAAAATTTAGCTAAAAAAACACATGTTCCTCACATTTCTGTGGCAGAAAGTTCTGGAATCTGAGAGGAGCCACAAATTTCCTTCCACCCAGCGTTACCCCACGTCTCCCGATAAAAATGATACCTCACTTGTGTGGGTAGGCCTAGCGCCCGCGACAGGAAACGCCCCAAAGCGCAACGTGGACACATCACAGAAAATAGACCTGTTTTTAGCAAAGTGCCTACCTGTAGATTTTGGCCTCTAGCTCAGCCGCCACCTAGGGAAACCTACCAAACCTGTGCATTTCTGAAAACTAGAGACCTAGGGGAATCCAAGATGGGGTAATTTGTGTGGCTCGGACCAGGTTCTGTTACCCAGAATCCTTTGCAAAGCTCAAAATTTGGCTAAAAAAACACATGTTCCTCACATTTCTGTGGCAGAAAGTTCTGGAATCTGAGAGGGTCCACAAATTTCCTTCCACCAAGCGTTCCCCCACGTCTCCCGATAAAAATGATACCTCACTTGTGTGGGTAGGCCTAGCGCCCGCGACAGGAAACGCCCCAAAGCGCAACGTGGACACCACCAAAATTTTGGAAGAAAACAGAGGTGTTTTTTGCGAAGTGACTACCTGTAGATTTTGGCCTCTAGCTCAGCCGGCACCTAGGGAAACCTACCAAACCTGTACATTTCTGAAAACTAGAGACCTAGGGGAATCCAAGGAGGGGTGACTGGCGGGGCTCGGACCAGGTTCTGTTACCCAGAATCCTTTGCAAAGCTCAAAATTTGGCTAAAAAAACACATGTTCCTCACATTTCTGTGGCAGAAAGTTCTGGAATCTGAGAGGAGCCACAAATTTCCTTCCACCCAGCGTTCCCCCACGTCTCCCGATAAAAATGATACCTCACTTGTGTGGGTAGGCCTAGCGCCCGCGACAGGAAACGCCCCAAAGCGCAACGTGGACACATCACAGAAAATAGACCTGTTTTTAGCAAAGTGCCTACCTGTAGATTTTGGCCTCTAGCTCAGCCGCCACCTAGGGAAACCTACCAAACCTGTGCATTTCTGAAAACTAGAGACCTAGGGGAATCCAAGATGGGGTGATTTGTGTGGCTCGGACCAGGTTCTGTTACCCAGAATCCTTTGCAAAGCTCAAAATTTGGCTAAAAAAACACATGTTCCTCACATTTCTGTGGCAGAAAGTTCTGGAATCTGAGAGGGGCCACAAATTTCCTTCCACCCAGCGTTCCCCCACGTCTCCCGATAAAAATGATACCTCACTTGTGTGGGTAGGCCTAGCGCCCGGGACAGGAAACGCCCCAAAGCGCAACGTGGACACATCACAGAAAATAGACCTGTTTTTAGCAAAGTGCCTACCTGTAGATTTTGGCCTCTAGCTCAGCCGCCACCTAGGGAAACCTACCAAACCTGTGCATTTCTGAAAACTAGAGACCTAGGGGAATCCAAGATGGGGTGATTTGTGTGGCTCGGACCAGGTTCTGTTACCCAGAATCCTTTGCAAAGCTCAAAATTTGGCTAAAAAAACACATGTTCCTCACATTTCTGTGGCAGAAAGTTCTGGAATCTGAGAGGGGCCACAAATTTCCTTCCACCCAGCGTTCCCCCACGTCTCCCGATAAAAATGATACCTCACTTGTGTGGGTAGGCCTAGCGCCCGCGACAGGAAACGCCCCAAAGCGCAGCGTGGACACATCACATTTTTTCATTGAAAACAGTGCCTACCTGTAGATTTTGGCCTGTAGCTCAGCCGGCACCTAGGGAAACCTACCAAACCTGTACATTTCTGAAAACTAGAGACCTAGGGGAATCCAAGGAGGGGTGACTGGCGTGGCTCGGACCAGGTTCTGTTACCCAGAACCCTTTGCAAAGCTCAAAATTTGGCTAAAAAAACACATGTTCCTCACATTTCTGTGGCAGAAAGTTCTGGAATCTGAGAGGAGCCACAAATTTCCTTCCACCCAGCGTTCCCCCACGTCTCCCGATAAAAATGATACCTCACTTGTGTGGGTAGGCCTAGCGCCCGCGACAGGAAACGCCCCAAAGCGCAACGTGGACACATCACAGAAAATAGACCTGTTTTTAGCAAAGTGCCTACCTGTAGATTTTGGCCTCTAGCTCAGCCGCCACCTAGGGAAACCTACCAAACCTGTGCATTTCTGAAAACTAGAGACCTAGGGGAATCCAAGATGGGGTGATTTGTGTGGCTCGGACCAGGTTCTGTTACCCAGAATCCTTTGCAAAGCTCAAAATTTGGCTAAAAAAACACATGTTCCTCACATTTCTGTGGCAGAAAGTTCTGGAATCTGAGAGGGGCCACAAATTTCCTTCCACCCAGCGTTCCCCCACGTCTCCCGATAAAAATGATACCTCACTTGTGTGGGTAGGCCTAGCGCCCGCGACAGGAAACGCCCCAAAGCGCAACGTGGACACATCACAGAAAATAGACCTGTTTTTAGCAAAGTGCCTACCTGTAGATTTTGGCCTCTAGCTCAGCCGCCACCTAGGGAAACCTACCAAACCTGTGCATTTCTGAAAACTAGAGACCTAGGGGAATCCAAGATGGGGTGATTTGTGTGGCTCGGACCAGGTTCTGTTACCCAGAATCCTTTGCAAAGCTCAAAATTTGGCTAAAAAAACACATGTTCCTCACATTTCTGTGGCAGAAAGTTCTGGAATCTGAGAGGGGCCACAAATTTCCTTCCACCCAGCGTTCCCCCACGTCTCCCGATAAAAATGATACCTCACTTGTGTGGGTAGGCCTAGCGCCCGCGACAGGAAACGCCCCAAAGCGCAGCGTGGACACATCACATTTTTTCATTGAAAACAGTGCCTACCTGTAGTTTTTGGCCTGTAGCTCAGCCAGCACCTAGGGAAACCTACCAAACCTGTGCATTTCTGAAAACTAGAGACCTAGGGGAATCCAAGATGGGGTGACTTGAGGGGCTCTGACCAGGTTCTGTTACCCAGAATCCTTTCCAAACCTCAAATTTTGGCTAAAAAAACGCATTTTTCACACATTTCGGTGACAGAAAGTTCTGGAATCTGAGTGGAGCCACAAATTTCCTTCCACCCAGCGTTCCCCCAAGTCTCCCGATAAAAATGATACCTCACTTGTGTGGGTGGGCCAGGTGCCTCCAACAGAATAAGGCCCAAAACTTGTAGAGATACAGGGGATAGTACTGCGAGTTTATAAGGACATATTCTTTTATACATCTTTAGACTGACTCTGCTTTGGGGACCCACATACGTGAGGTGTCATTTTATTTGGGAGACTGAGGGGAACACTGGGGAGTAGGAATTTTGTGCTGGAGTGGTGATCGTACGAAGAAAAGTCAGGAAAATATGCTTTTTTTAAGCACATTTTGAGGTTTACAGAGGAGTCTGGGTAAGAAAATGTTGGGGGATCCACGCAAGCCACTCCTCCCTGGACTCCTTGGGGTGTCTAGTTTTAAAAAATGTCTGGGTTTGGTAGGTTTCGCTAGATGAAGGCCGCACACAGGACCAAAAACATAGGTGCCCTCTCCCCCCCCAAACACAGGTAGTTTTGTAATATATCGTTTTGATGTGCCCACATACGTCCGTGATGTGCCAAACACTAAAATTTTGAAAAGAAACACACTTAGGTTATGTGAAAAAGACCCCTCACCCACCAACCAAGTTGGTGGCATGCTTCATCATCGGGGTCCCACCTGAGGCACCTAGCGTGTCATAGGTGTGCTGCGACGCCTGATTACAGCGGAGCAGGTTTGGTCATTTTTACCACACATACTGGTTGGATTTGGCACGAGGGTGAGTGATGGTTCAGTGGATCAAATTTTACTAACAAGAGCTTTCACAAAAATGAAAAGCACTGTTAGTAACTGAAAGGCAAAAAACTGAACCAATGACTCACAGCTCGTGAGCTGTAAAGCCGCGACAAGGCACCAACCGCTTTACAGTCCATTCACACAACTTTCATACATGACACACACAAGGCCATTCACACCGCCAGCCACGGGCCCAGCACATTACAACACTCACATCGACAGACAGCGCCACTCAAGGGCCCATCATTTACATACGCCCACATGCCTGATACAACAATCACACCAGCTGATGGGAGTGTGTGGACTGGTGTTTGGCTGGCAGTGTGTTGCAGTAGCCAACATCAAGTCAATATGTACAGTCTCAGCCAAGCCCCACTCCACACACAATGGCATCATATATATATTTTTTTTTTAAACAGAGGAACCCCTAACTAAGTAGAAAGAATTACAAAACAACAAACACAAAAGCTCTAACTAAGAACATGACAGAAATGCTAACCATGAAACTAAACACATGAAAATACAAAACAGACATGAGTTTACACTCATGGTTGTTCCCAGAAATTCTTCTGGGTGTGGTAATTCTTAAAACAAGCACCGACACACAGCCCAGGCTTTAAAGGACAATCTGGGCAGTACATTCGAGACTCCCTCCGGATACCTCTTCGAAAACACACTCTACATTTCTTAGCTGGAAAGTCTTTTTTGGGTGTGGGAGGAATGTGCTCAGCAAAGTGGCGATCTTTCAATCTAGCCACATCCTCCACCACTGCTTCTCTAGGAACTCTGGCCTGTTCCACCACAATAAGGCTCTCTATCACTGACTCCTGAAATTTCACAAATGTCTTCTTTGAGTCTGGAGACCTATCCCTAAACACAATAAAAGCATTGAAGGTTGCTAAGTGGAAGAGGTGAAGTGCTAACTTCTTACACCAAACATAAGACTTACGAATAGCAGTATAAGGTTCCAACCTCTGGTCAACTCTATCTACACCTCCCATGTGCTTATTATAATCTAAAATGCACACAGGTTTGCGCACTTCAGCAACCTGGCCCCAAACAGTCACAGGGGAAGTACTCTCATCATGGATGGTACTTAGCATGTAGACATCCCTCTTGTCTGAAAATTTCGAAGCTAGCAGCTCCTCGTTCCGCAAGGCACAGCACTGTCCCCTCTCAAGTTTTTTACAGACAAGCTCCCTTGGATAGCCTTTCCGGTTAGAACGGATTGTGCCACAAGCAACTGTGTCCACTCTAAACAATTCCTTGAACAACTGCACACCAGTGTAGAAGTTATCTACATACAAATGGTGACCTTTGTTGAACAGTCGTCTACCAAGATCCCACACTATTTTCTCAGTAACTCCAAAAGTGGGAGGACAACCAGGGGGGTCAATATTGGAATCCCTACCAGTGTACACACGGAAACTATACACATATCCTGTCCTACTTTCAGACAGCATATACAATTTAATTCCATATCGTGCCCTTTTGCTAGGAATGTACTGCCTAAAAACCAAACGACCCTTGAAGAGGACCAAAGACTCGTCCACACTTATCTCTTTGCCTGGAACATAGACCTCCGAAAACCGATCTACAAAATGATCAAGGACAGGCCTAATCTTAAAAAGACGGTCAGAATCTGGGTGATCTCGTGGCAAGGCTAATGCATTGTCAACAAAATGCAGCATCCTAAGAAGAAGCAAATACCGATTACGACTCATGGTAGCTGGAAATATAGCTGTTGCCATCAAGGGACTAGTAGACCAATAAGAAGCCAGTGACGGCTTCCTTATCAACCCCATCAAAAAAGTCAAACCCAAAAACTGTTTTATCTCCTCCAAATTTGTGGGAATCCACTGGGCAGCTCTAGAGTGTGGCCTAAGTCTAGCAGCGTTGTCCCTCAAATGCTGCTCCGCATACAAATGAGTCTGCTCAACAATCTCTTCCAAAAACACATCATCCATGAATAACTCAAAGAAATTGATAGGCATAAAGTTCTCTGTATTGGCGTTACACCCCGGGAGACCAGTAAAGGCAGGCAACTCTGGCTGCTCCATGTTTGGGGCAACCCAGACATCAGGTCTTCTAACGGGAAACCTTTCAGCCCCAGGTTGCTGCACTATTGGCACATCAATGTCCTCCTCTAAAACAGAACCTTCATCTGCACTGAGTGTGGCTTCATCATCAGAAGATTCCCCTCCAACAGAAACATCACTGCCAGAATCTCTGACTTCCTCCTCTGCCTCAGATGCAGAGTCCGTCTCATAGTCATGATCAGACTGTGACTCAAAAAGCATACCAACCACCTGCTGAGCGGTCATCCTACGGCTAGCCATGATCTCTCCTGCTAAAATTAACTGGACAAATTCACCACCAACAACCAGCACTGTGTAAGACAAGTAACAAAGTGTAGCTTTGTTAGTAAGAGTTACAAACTCAAAAACTATACCGCTCACTTGCCTGAAAAAGCTTGATTCACCAGCAATTACACAGCAATCACCAATGATATCCCACTAAAAAGAAAGAAAGAAAGGCAAATTAGAAATAAGACAAAACAAATATCATTGTGCACAAACCTAAGGACAATTTCACACACAATCCTGCATTTAGTACACCCCCTACAAACATGTCATTCATGCATGGCAACAATACTCCTTTGGAGTAAATTGTTTTTACTTACCTAAAACATGCAACTGTGCAAACTGCAGGTCAACCACCACCAAAACCGCAAGGAGCCACAGCAAATAAAGCAAAAGCTTTGAACTAGAACAAAAAGGAGGAAAACATTTATTATCACAAATGCAAAGACTTCTTCAGTTGACAAACACCCCACCATCAAACATTTTAGAAATTGGTGCCTAAGTGGATTCTGCCATAGGGGCAGATGGGCCTACTAAAAAAATAGGCCTGTCTGCCCCAAGGAAGCCAAAAAATACCTTTAGTACTGTGTCCCCATGGAGAGCGACCCTTGCCAAAGGGGACAGCCCTCAAACAAAAAAAAACAAAAAAAACACACACAACACTATCCCTGGTGCCTAAGTGGCTTCTGCCCCCTTGGGGGCAGGTGGGCCTAAGAAAATAGGCCCATCTGCCCCCAGGGGGTGTAGAAATGGCCAACAGGTCAATGCCCCCCTTGGGGGGGCGCCCCGTGACCAAGGGGACGCCCCCCCCACAAAAATAAACACATAAAAAAAAAACCCTGGCGTTCTAGTGGTTTCTGCCCCCCTTGGGGGCAGATCAGCCTAAAAATAATAGGCTGATCTGTCTCCAAGGGGTGCAGAAATGGCCTGGGTCCCAAAGTGGGGGGCGACCCTTGCCCAAGCCCCCCCCCATCCACTAACACACACACACACACACACACACACACTATCCCTGGTGTCTACGTGGCTTCTGCCCCCCTTGGGGGCAGGTGCGTCTAGAAAAATAGGCCCATCTGCCCCCAGGGGGGGCAGAAATGGCCAACAGGTCAATTCCCCCCTTGGGGGGGCGCCCCGTGCCCAAGGGGACGCCCCCCACAAAAATAAACACATTAAAAAAAAACCCTGGCGTTCTAGTGGTTTCTGCCCCCCTTGGGGGCAGATCAGCCTAAAAATAATAGGCTGATCCGTCTCCAAGGGGTGCAGAAATGGCCTGGGTACATGTGCCCCCAAAGTGGGGGGCGACCCTTGCCCAAGCCCCCCCCCATCCACTAACACACACACACACACACACACTATCCCTGGTGTCTACGTGGCTTCTGCCCCCCTTGGGGGCAGGTGGGTCTAGAAAAATAGGCCCATCTGCCCCCAGGGGGGGCAGAAATGGCCAACAGGTCAATGCCCCCCTTGGGAGGGCGCCCCGTGCCCAAGGGGACGCCCCCCCACAAAAATAAACACATAAAAAAAAATCCCTGGCGTTCTAGTGGTTTCTGCCTCCCTTGGGGGCAGATCAGCCTAAAAATAATAGGCTGATCTGTCTCCAAGGGGTGCAGAAATGGCCTGGGTACATGTGCCCCCAAAGTGGGGGGCGACCCTTGCCCAAGCCCCCCCCCATCCACTAACACACACACACACTATCCCTGGTGTCTACGTGGCTTCTGCCCCCCTTGGGGGCAGGTGGGTCTAGAAAAATAGGCCCATCTGCCCCCAGGGGGGGCAGAAATGGCCAACAGGTCAATGCCCCCATTGGGGGGGCGCCCCGTGCCCAAGGGGACGCCCCCCCACAAAAATAAACACATAAAAAAAAAACATCCCTGGCGTTCTAGTGGTTTCTGCCCCCCTTGGGGGCAGATCAGCCTAAAAATAATAGGCTGATCTGCCCTCAAGGGGGGCAGAAATGGCCCTAAAAGACATGCCCCCCAAAGGGGAGCGACCCTTGCCCAAGGGGGCGCCCCCCCATTCACTACACACACAATCCCTGGTGCCTAAGTGGCTTCTGCCCCCCTTGGGGGCAGATGGACCTAAAAAAAATAGGCCGATCTGCCCCCAAGGGGGGCAGAAAAGGCCAACAGTTCTCTGCCCCCTTGGGGGGGGCGCCCCTTGCCCAAGGGGGCACCCCCCTCAACATAAATGCACAGAAAATATAAATCCCTGGTGATCCAGTGGTTTCTGCCCCCCTTGGGGGCAGATCCGCCTAAAAAGTAGGCCAATCTGCCCCCAAGGGGGGCAGAAATGGCCGTAACTAATTGCCCCCACAAGGGGAGCGACCCTTGCCCAAGGGGCCGCTCCCCGCAAACAAGAAAGGGTGAAGAACAACAACAAAAAAAAATCCCTGGTGTCTAGTGGGCATTCCTGCTGCCCGATCGCAATGCGATCGGGCAGCAGGAATGCTCAAAGAGACACCGGGGGAAAGGAAAAGCCTTTCCTTTCCCCCGGTGCCTCTTTAGCCCAAACCCCCCACCCACCGGGAAGAGGAACTCACCTCTTCTCTCCACGCCGCACAGGAAGCAAATGGCTTCCTGTGCGGCAAAATCCCCATAATGAAGTCAGCGCGCGATCGCGCGCTGACGTCATTATGGGGGGGTGGGGGGGGTCGGGGGTGGAAGGGGAAGGGCTTCCCCTTCCATCCCTGACTTTGGGGGGTGGGGGGAAGCACACAGAGGGAGCGAGAGCGCTCCCTCTGGGCTGTGTGCCGAGGACGTAGTGGTTACGTCCTCGGCACAGCAGCACTGTGCCGCAGGACGTAACCACTACGTCCGCGGCACAGAAGGGGTTAATAACTAGAGAAACACCTCTGACATCCCAGCAAGCTACTTTTAGCTTTAACTGTGTTTTATCTTTAGTTAGGAAAGCCATACCATCGCCTACGTTCGACTGGCCACAAGGAAATCGGAAAGTAAACATCACAAAGTTAAAGTGAAGAAGAGTGTTGGTTGCAAAAAAACAGAAAGGGTATTTATATGAGCTTCAGTGCAGCCCTGCAAACGTTGAGCAAGTTTCTTTAAGTGAAAAAACTTCAGCAGGGGCAAAACCCATCTAGACCAGTGGTTCCCAACCTGTGGTCCGGGGACCTCTGTGGGTCCGCGACTGCTTTGAAAATTGTATAATATTGACAGATTAGGTCCCCAACTTTCAGCAATGACTCAGTGGGGGATCCCCAGTTTCTAATTATGATTCAGTGGGGTCCCCGAGTTCCAGTAATGATAAAGTGGGGGTCCACAGAAGTCAAAAGGTTGGGAACCACTGATCTAGACTCTTGCTAGATGAGTAAGCACCTCATCAGAAGAGCCATCCTATGTTGTGAGGCAGTGTGCATGGACGCTTTCCCTGGTAAGTAGGGACTAGACAGGATATTTATCATCAGAACCATGACCATGCAGAGCCCATTTGCAGTGCACTTTCCGTGGTGCTCACATTTTACCACTCCACACTTTGCAGGGTTGCACAGACTTGCATGCATCCTTAAGTCCACTGCATGTTCCATGCACACGTGTTCCTCTGTGCGTCAGTATGATGAAGATCCTTCCCTCATAAATCCTCTTCCTCAAAATCTGCACCACATCTCAGCTTCACACACCTGCCTCTCTGCAGATCCTCTATAGGTACTCATGTCAATGGATACACACCTGCAAGCCAACGAGGACACGTGTTGGTAGATTACTCACATGACCTCACTAGTACAACTTTTGCCCATGGACTGGAGCAAAGCCACCCATTGTCTGCCTCCCCATCACCTCCTTCTGTACCAGCCTCAGGGCAGGGGAAGACTAGTCTTTTTTTAAACTATTTACAAGACTGGCCACCCTGCAATCTGCATACCACGGGAGGCAGCAAGAGGATGGGGCAGCTGGATGCAGACAGGAAAGATGGTGCTTTCTCTAAAAGGCCAACGTCACATGACATGATGGTGTGGCTGTCCTACCATATGATGACACGGCATACAATGATGTACTGTGGAACAGAAGCCTGCATTGAGCTATTTTACATCACACAAGAGAAGATGTAGGGATGTCCAGGTTGGAGCTGGAAAGCACAGTCCAATCGCAGCCCTCTTTTGATGTTTATGGACAATGATGATTGGCAGGTGATGTGATGCACGTCTTCAAGGGATAGAGACAGGGACCTCTTAAGGATTTTGGGGGCCCTGGGCCAAAATATTTTGGGAGCCCCTGTTCAGAACAGATTTGAAGTTATGATCCAGTTTCAGCTCTTCCATGTCCTCTTTGGCCAGGTCACTGACAGCGGACAGGCACTGCCACATTCTACATGTGGTTACATCTAATATTGAGGGATAGTGACATGCTCTTTTAATATTGTAACACAGCAGCAGCTCACTGATATTACTGCTAATAGTAATCTGTGACGACCTCAAATTTCTCATATGTCAGGTCCCCTGTTTTGAACTAAAAGAAACTTTTTATTGATGTTGCATGAAATATAAACACAACATTTATCTGCACAATGTCTGCAATAAACTCTCCCACATCACCCACATTAAAAATAAATTCAAGGAAAATTTTATTTTTAGCAGCGCTGTTTAAGAATTATTTAAGTCCATCAGGGCAAGACTCTCTGCAGAACAGAGCTGGCTCTATCAGAAGCACCCTTTAAAAGCCAGGGCTCTCGGCCAGAGCCCACATTGCCCATGGCTTGAAACGTCTCTGGCCAGAGACGCTGAACCAGGGGGTAACGCAACCCCTGGAGCCCTATTCATACTTAGGGCTATGAATATCCGTGAGATAGGGGAGTCTTAAGGTCCCCTCCCTGCATCCCTGGACAGTGGGAGGGCATCATTTTGCGTGACGTCACTGAACTGGGCGCGTGGCTCTAACACTCATTAAGGAGTCGGTTCCAATAATGGCCTTTGATGACACATTTCAAGGATATTGTGAAGGTTAATGGCCGCTGTTCGATGCCTTCCTTCGAGGACCCTTGTCACAGAGGCGGGCTTTATTCCGCGCCCCGTTGACCTCTTGACCCCTGGCTTGTAACAATGGGGGATGATTGGGTTTCAGTAAATAGAGAAGTATTGATCTGAGCTCTACTGTTGAATGCGGAGCTCCCGTTCTCTTGTTCTAAGGGACACGGGGGCAGGTGGGGGAAGGGGTGGTCTGGGCCCTTCTCTTAGCAGGAAGTGAAACTGGACCAGTGGGCCCTGTATGTGGGCAGTGTCATCTTAAAGGTTTTTGGGGCCTTTCACAAGGCGTTTTTGGGGTATCCTGTTCACAGCTACTTCGAATTGCATTGCCCATTTTCTGCTAATTCAAGCGCGAAGTCAAATACTCAGTGCTTAATTTGTGCTTGTTGTTTCCGGTGTTGAGCACCGGCACTTATTTTTGAGGGTCGAGGCTTATTCTTAAGCCTCAAGCATTTGCTGCGAGCAAAAGACACATATGGGACAGACGGAGGAAGGGAAAAACGAAAAAGCGTCACAAAGGGAGAAAGTAGAAAGCTGCAAGAGTGAGCTGAAGGGGCAGGGAGTGGCTGTAAATGGATTGAAGAGGCCCGAGATGGCTTCAGGATTGGCGCCGCCTGAGTATTCCGTGCTCACACATTTAAATGCAGCGGCCGCGTGTTTAAGAGGAGGGCTTTGGGCACCGGCACCTTTTTATTTACAAATTAAGCACTGCAAATACTGAATCATACCTTACAATATCAGAAAAAGGGGCCACATAAAAATAGCTGAAATTCATCTTGGCAGGTGCTTCAAAATCCTTAAGATGGCACCGGGTAGAAAAAAAGTGAGCCTGAGGTAAGCAGAAAAAGGGAAGAAAGTTGAGAGAGAAATACGGTTTACATAGAAAGAAAATCACTTTTCCAGTGGGCCCCAGGTAAATCGAGGGCCCCTGGCCAGGAGCCTACTTTGCCTAAGCCTTCTGCACACGAGAAGTGTGTCTCCTGTGGCATGCATTCTTCAAGAGGGTGGGTAAACAGTGAGGATGAACCTGTCAGCATGGCCGTGCCATGGGTATAAATGTTGGAACAGTGGAAGCATTTTATCATTCTAAAGCCGAAGAAGAAGAAGATTGTTTATTTTATAAGTTAATTAAAACCATAAAAGTAATCCTTTGACAAAAAAAAAGTTAACAAAACCGTGCTCATATGTTAAAACATATAAATTACATACAAATTTTAAATAACTGAGAGAAAGCATATTTCACAAGGAAAAAGATTCCCTACTTGACTCCGGGTTCTAATACAGTATATCATAGTGGTCTGGCCGTATGGCGAGTATTACCAAAATACCTTCCTATCTTTGTCGTTTTTACTCAAAGTAGGTGGGTTATGTCTCTGTTTGCACCCTCCCTATCACAGGCTTCTTTCAGCAGACCTTATTTTACCGGAGTAAATTTCCAAAAATGTAACCAATCTAATATTCAGTATGGTGTTTTGTGGGTTGAATGCTTCGATTAGTGCTTGTCTGCAGGATCTAATCTTTAGGCCGTTTATTTCTTTTTTCAATAAACGTTTTCTCTCTTCCGCCAGTGCCGGGCAAATGCAGACCACATGCATCAGGTTTTCTACCGCCAGATGACAAAGGCGGCACTCCTGTGCGCCCACTTGTGGCCCTTTCTTCCAGATTGGGAGGAGGTCTGGCGTTGGGACATCGCCCAGCCTAAGCCTTAAAAAGCATTGCTTAATTTTCCGTGAGTATGGGGCGGCCAAGAGTGTAGATTCTTTTAGAGTTTTATAAAAATTAAGGGTCAGCCAGCCAAGCGACCTTTTGGTCAGAGCCTCTTTATCTTTTAACCAAGTAAGCAGTTTACATGACTTATTGACTGCTTTGTTAAAAGTCATCGTGGAAAGTGACTGATCCTAAACCCCACCTAGATTCAAGAGGCTTACACTCCTTTCCAGATACCTTTTGTAGCTTCCGTTGCCTCTTTCCAGGGTGATTTCCTGCCAGACTAGGTTGGCTAGAGAGCCTTCTTGGGCGCGGCTTAGTTTGTAACAGCATTTGATGAAGGCTGCCGGGCGAGCCAGCGACTGTTTAACCAACATGAATTCTAGCATGACCTGGGCAGTGGGAGCATGCCTTGGTAGCCGAAAAACACACTTGTACGTCTTTATCAAAAGCTTCTCTAAGAGAGTTTCCTCCATACCCCTCATTATTTCTGCCCCATACAAGAGAGTTGCCAATAGTTTGGCTCTCATTATGGCTGTTAAGGGATTCAAGGCGTGACCACAAATTGAATTAGCGAGTTTGCAGAATGCGTAAGCAAGGGTCTGTGCCCTGTTTTTTATTGCTTCTTTTTGAGCTGCAAAGTTGCATCTGGCGTCGACCGCGACTCCTAGATATCTGTAGGAGATTACTTCCTCCAGGGTCTTTTAGTTTAGGAGTCATTTACGCTGGCCGGTAGGCCTGTGGTTGAGGGTAATCATTTTGGATTTTTTGTGATTGCTTTCTAACTCGTTTACCCTTGCAAACTATCCTAATTTATTTAGCAGTTTCTGCATGCCTACTCTGGTGTTACTAATTAGTAGTAGGTCATCTGCATATAACATATTAGATAATTGCTGGCCGCCCAATGAGGGGGAGTGGGAGGGTCCTTTGTAGACAGATCCGCTATATACAGGTTAAAGAGTGTTGGGGCCAATACGCAGCCTTATTTAACACCAGCTGTTGTTTTAACTGGCCTAGATAAATGAGAGCCGCCCCCTAATTTTACCTTTACCCATGTGTCAGAATAAATTAATTCAATGGCTTTTAAAATAGTAGCTGGAAGTCCCCAAAGCTGTAGTTTTACCCATAGTTTACCAGGGGGAACACAATCCAAGGCAGCTTTAAAGTAAACAAAACACAGGTAGGTGGAGGTCCTGGTTGCTTTTGCTCTATTTGTAATGAGTCCCAGTGCCATCAGGTTTGTAAGTGTTCCTTGATGTTTGGTAAAACCGCTTTGATTGAATGGCAAAATGTTATTGTCTGTAACCCAAGACTGTAGATGTTTTAACACACAGGATGAAAAATACTTAAGGTCGACATCTAGGAGAGCTATAAGTCTGTAGTTGCTTGGGGAAGCTGCGTTCCCTCCTTTGCAGATGGGATGAGTTATTGAGCCTCTCCAGGTTGCCGGGACAATTCCCGTTGTGAGCACGCAGTTAAACATCTCAGCCAGGAATTTGGCCCATCTTTCTGTTTCCTGTTTGAACAGGGCCTGTGGTAAACCATTAGGCTCTGGGGCGCAATCCGTTCGCGACTTCCCAATGATATTTATTAATTCTGATACTGAGATCTTTAAGCTTTCTGCAACCTCGGATTCTTGGCTCTCCGAGAACCCTTGGGATTGCGGAGCGATTTCGGTGTCCAATTCCTTAAGATGTGACTTTAGATGGTGTACCCAAGCTTCCTCAGAAATGTTTGTGTTATTAGCTGCCACTGGTCCCTGATTTTCCAGAATCTTTTAGGGTCAGATGATTTAGATGCGTAGTGTAGTTTGGCCCAGAGCGTCTCCTGCTGCAGTTTTTTTAAAATACCATAATTTGCTTTTTAAGAGTTTCATCTGCTCTCGCAGGGCGGCCAATCGTGGTCCATTGTCTGGGAGTGTTCGCATTTGCCTTAGTAATTTAGCTACGATTGCTTTCCTTCTCCGTATGGGCTGTGGAAGATATAAACGCTTTTGGTGGCTCAGTTACGCTCCCTTTCTTGTGCTTCCTACGTCAACTGCATTAATAAGGTTGGTGGAAAAATTCTCCCAAACCGTTGTCAAATTCTCCCCACCCGTGGCCATTAATTCTAGGCTTAGTAGAGCATCTTCTGCTTGGGTTACGATGGTATCGGATGACCATTTAAGTCGTTTTAGGTTTTCGATGCCAAAAGCCCCTTCCAGGGCTACCGCTTTTTCCAGTTTGGGTGGTGATGAGCGGATCCCTATTACCTGAGGCTTGTGATCACTTTCCACTCGGTCCACAACGCTGAAGTTACTCACTGATGTGTACAGGACGGGGGTTTCCAGTGTATAGTCTAGGTAGGAGACTGATTTCCCAGAGGATCTTGTCCATGCTGGAGGAATGTCGAGCAGCTTTCGACCATTTAGTGCGAAGAGGCCTATACCTTCACAGGTGCGGATGAAACGCTCACCTAATTTGTCTTTCCTGATTTTAGTTGGGAGAGATTGGGCGGGCACTGTTGCCACTGTTTGGATGTGATTTTTGCCAGGCATGTGGAATAGATTGAGTTTGAAATCGCCCAATATTAGCCAATATGCTGATTGTACCATGCTTTTCATCCTTATCAATTCGGATAGTAACTTATTTGCTTCAATTATTTTAGTTTTTGGATTGATGTATATATTGACTAGGATCATTGGATCCTGTATATTTTTTCCGCATCCATTGAGCCTGATGAGTTGGAAGGGTAGGTCTTCCTCCTTGTGCTCTGTGATCTTTGCTCGGATGCTCGTGCTAATGTATGACACTAGACCTCCCCATGGCCGGCCGGGCCTGTTCATTTTTATGGCTGGACTGAAATGTTCAATGAATACTACTAGCGGTATTGAATCCATCGCCCAGGATTCCTGTAAAAGTATAATATCAAAGGTGCTAAAAAACTTTGTTACCTCTGGGTCCTCTATTTTTGCCCGCAGGCCACCTATATTCCACAAGCAGATATTCAATACTCTTTGTGGGGATAATTCCCCAGCTGTTCAGCTGTTACCCGATGCTCCCAAGAGAAGAGCCGGTGGTTCCCATTCCCTTCCAAGGCAGGAACTCTGAACTTGGACCAGTCTTTTCCTGCCTTCCTGCTTCCAAAATTGGACGTGCAACAGGGATATGGAAGCCTTTTCTCGATAATAGTTTCTGCAGGGCCTCTGCTGTCTGGGGTGGCTGCACACGCACCATGCAAGACGGACCGCATGCCTTTTGGCGTTTCCAGAAGATGAGAAGCTAATAATGGTGGTGGATATTGTTCACCTTTGTAAATGCCTACCTTAATACCCCAGGCTTTCAGTAGGTCGTTTCTTTCCATGATCTGAATGGGTAGGGCTGGGTCCGCAAAAATACTGAGCGTGGGGTCCGTGTGTTGGCAGCCTCTGGCTTGGATGAATTTAATTGCAGCGATGTCACCTGAGGCCACATGCTGTAGATCCGGGAGAGCTTTTATCAGTCTTAGAATAGAGGAGCGATTAAGAATATCAGTGGTAGATCTTGGGATGAATTCCGGAACCCACAGCAACTGAGGGGTTGGTTCATTGTTTTGGGTGCCTTCGTGAAGGGGCTGGCGTTGCTCTACGAGGTTGGTATGTTCCATGTAGGCCGCTTCGCCCGGCCTTGTGCCATGGACATACCTCTTACCAGTCGGATCTGCCTGCGGTGTCTGTCCAGGCTTAGTGGTTTTTAGTTTTATGCTCTGGTAGTCCTCTTGGTGTCTATTACGATTATCCGAGGGTTTGCTGAGCACAGCGTGAGGCCCCATCTGGGGCTTTATTAGCTGGACAGCTCCTATTGTGATAGAAGGGGGCTTGGCTCCTGTTTTTGTGTTACTGCTAGTGCTTGCTGGGATGTAGATATCACCATTCTGCCTACCACTTGGAACCAAATGCTCCTGACTTTGCTCATGTGAGCTGATTTCGGAGGTCTTTGAGATGGATAGTTGAAGTGCTCGAGCAGATCGTCTTCCTTTTCTTGCCCGTTTGCGTTCTCTTTTTGATAGAATCCATGAAGGGGGTTTCTCGCAATTCCCGGGTTTGACAGTGTCTTGCGATGGGAAATAATTCTCCATATCTTCCATTCTAGGGCTAACTGAAGCAATACTTCCTGCCTGAGAACTTTTCACTTTTATACTCGACGGTACAACTGTTTGAGGGGAGCGAGGATTTCCCTCTTGATTTTGTGCAAGCGGGACAGCGGTTAACAAGGTAGCGAGGGGAGTTATATGAATGTGTTCATCCTTCCGGGGGGAGGCGATTTCTTTAAGTATACCTTCTAGGAGTTGCAGCAGTTGAAACAGTTTATCTACCACCTCCTTACAGGAGCAGATGGTGAAGTCGTTGGCTTGATTGGCTTGTGCCCTTGTGATTAAGGCATTTAGGTCTTCCAGCTTGCTGTCGATACCGGAGACAAATACTGCCATTGTATTTAACAAGTCTACCTGAATGGCCATTTTGTTTGAGTGGAACTGCAGGGCCATAACTGTAGCTTGCATTGAGTTTAGGACTGCAGCCCACATATCTGCCCTTGCCATGTCCGGGGGACGTGGTTGTAATTGAGGTTGCAGGTTGAATTTTGTAATCCATGCTAGAAGTACTTCCGATTTTAGTTACTTTAATTTCTTTGCGGGCATGGATCTGAGCGACACTCTCAGAATCTTTCCCTGTGCCCGAGCGAGCGTCAGACCAGGCTAATCCTGGTGCTGCTCTCATGCTTGCTTTAGCATGATAGCAGCGTCTGGACTGGGAGCATGTGGTGACTGTCGGGAAGAGAGGGAGCAGCCAGCAGCAGGACAAAGCAGCAGCAGCAGGTACGTTTTTTTTATTTTTACACCCCCCCACCTGACACCCCTCTTCGAAGCCCCCCTGATCCACCATCCCTGATTGGCAGTAGCCGCCACTGCTTGCAGCACCTTTAACTATCTTCAACAGTCTCTGTTTATTCACCCCTGAGACCAAGGATAGCAAGGGATAGTGCCAGGGGTAGCAAAGGGCAAGGCAGGGGTACCAACTGAGCTATTGCATAAGCTAATGCATTACCTTTGACAGGTGGAAGTAAAGAAATTGTAGATGGATTGCACAGGAAGCCTTGAACTCAACCCCAGACTAGCAGAGGATCCAGATGGTGGAGGAGAGGCGTTTAGTGCTCCCATCCATTGCCCCCCATTGGAAAAATATATCTGTGTAGAGGCCGCGTTAGAGGATGATCTCTCCACATAGAGGTCATGCTGAAGGATGATTCATCCATGTAGAGGTCATGTTAAAGCATGATCCATTGATGTAGAGGCCATAGTGGAAGATGATCCATCCACATAGAGGCCATGTTGGAAGATGATCCTTCCACATAGGGGCCATGGTGGAGGATGATGTATCCACGAAGAGGTCATGTTGAAAAATGATCCATCCACATAGGGGCCATGGTGGAGGATGATCCATCCACGTAGGGGTCATGGTGGAGGATGTTGTATCCACGTAGGGGACATGTTGAAAGATGCTTCATTCACGTGGGGGCCATGGTGGAGGATGATGTATCCACATAGGGGCCATGGTGGAGGAGGATGTGTTCACGTAGAGGCCATGTTGAAAGATGATCCATCCACGTAGGGGCCATGGTGGAGCATGATGTATCCACATAGAGGCCATGTTGAAGGATGCTCAATCCTTGCAGAGGTATGGTGGAGGATGATCCATCCGCATAGAGGACATATAGAAGGTTGGTCCATTCATGTAGAGGTCATGTTGAAGGGTGATCCATCCACTCAGAGGCCATGTTGAAGGATGAGCGTGAGAACACTGATAATGCTCAGGCTGACTGAAACCCAGGGCCAGGGCAGCTCCTCCGATGAAGCCCCCATGGAAAGGCTGACGGTAAGGAGAGTTGTAATCAGCCAGGCGGTGCTGAGTTCAGTGCCACCCTGGCTGAGTACAACTCTGACTGCTGCTGTCGGGAACCATGTTCCCGACAGGGACAGCGGTCCCCTGGCAGGTCCGCCTGCCACGGTTGTAATTGGGAGGTCGGCCTGCCTGCAGTGTGGTGGTCCGACCGTCAATGCGAGTTTGGCAGTCCTCAGACCACCACACTTGTAATGAGGCCCTTAGTCTTAGATGGGAAAAAGTATGCCAATGATGTTTTCCGTGCATTTTGAATCTTTAAACCTGAGGTCAGCACCAACTTTTTGATGGTCCTTACAGGCTCTAGGATTTCCTGATCTTTGGTAAGATACTACCACATTGTTAATGACATTATACCACCTTGCTTAAATTTTAAAAAGTGTTAAAAGTTCAGTAACTACTGCATATTCCTGAGAAGCTGTAAGCGAGCACACAAACTTTTGAGTTTACCTCTCATCAAGATATTTTGTGAGCTAATAATATGCACTACAAGTTGTGATTTTAAGTGAAAATTTTCACCCATGGGTGGTGCTTCCTGCCCCGAAAAAAACACCACATCCACAGATATCACTTACCACACAACCCGTAGTTTATTATTTAAAACATCACTTTTATCTGCAGGGCCTAGGTTTTGTAGATCTTGTCAGGTTCAGGGATGAAACAGCTTTTGCTCACTTGCCCCATGCACCAGAGACTAATGTTGTAAAGCTTAGCCTAACTGTCCCCATTTCCTTGACTCTCCTGTGATAGCTGAGACCGAGCAGACGTGGCTTACTCAGAGGAACCAATGTGAATGTTGGCTTTAAATACAGTGCAACACACATTTTACCATAATCAATAATGCTTAGAGTTAGGTGTTGGCGTAACTGGTGTAATTCTCTCTGGCATAGTTACTTGTGATTACAGCAAAATTACTCGTAATTCTGCTTAATTCTGTCAGAAGCGTAATCCAGTATTTAGCGCTATGTTCTTAGTGCAAAATGCACATTCGCTTCCTAAATGGGCCCGAAAAATGCATGCAAATGGATGCATTTTGCGCTAAGAAAATAGCACTAATTGCTACAAGACATGAACAGTAGTAGCAGCAGCCACTCGCTGCCTCTTAGTTCACTCTTCCTCTGCTCCTGCTGTAGGATTGGTTCCCTAAGTTACTCTTAATTGCTCAAACTGGCATGATTGCTAAATTTCTGGAATTTTTCATCACAAGAGTAATGAGTAGTTACTGAAATTACTCCGATTACACCGGTGTAAAAAAAAAAAATTGCCCAGGCCTAGTTAAAGTCCACCCAGATGTATTTCTTTGAGAAGGAATGTTCGTTTAATAAAACAGTTATAATGAATTGTAATAGTGAAAATCAGAGGTGCATGGCACTAAAGTTACTGAGTTCCAACCACAAAGAGCTTTCACATGTTGTAGTGTAATAATAAAACAAAATGGCAGCAGCCGTCTGCATTACAAAAGGAGGGAGGTTTCATAGTTACATAAAGGCTACTATGTTTCTAAGCTGTAAGTCGGTCAATGAAACTTTAGCTCAGTTGCATTATTGATACTGCTTGGTTTTTGGCTAAAAGACTATTCACAGTCACCAAAGTTGGATCCAACAAACTTTGTGTATTAACAGGGATCTTGTCATTTTATAGTTGCAGTTTTCTCAATGTCCAGCGGTTCCCTAGACCATATCAAGGCATGCAGTTTCCAGTGAGGACTCCTGGATGGACAACCTGTCCAATATGTTGCGGGTAACTGTCTGTAGTCAACATTTTCTGGTGGTGCTGAGATTCTGGGTGCTTCACGGTACTCTTCAGGATACTTAACCATCTTCTTGGAACCCTATCTCAGACTGGATGGTTGAAATCAAGATATTTCAGTGTACTGTTCTAGATTTAAGATGTGCGGAGTAAGATGGAATGCTAGTATGTTCTGATGTCATGTAATCTCACAGAGTTGTTGTACCTAAACATTCTTATTAATATCAGTTGGTTGTTCTTTAGAGTCAGGAGCTGCTGATCTACTGTTCTGCTTATCTTAATAATGTAGAATATATGTTTCATTTTTTACATGAGATTTGTTGGCTTCATCCTTGTGGCTTCCGGGATGCATTTCAGATGCTGATAAATATATAAGTATGAGTGGTGGTTGGAAAATTCTTTCATTTCTACTTTGTGGACCATTTGTTTGAAAAGGTTTGAGGGATCCATGGGTCAAGGCTTGGGTTCCTCTTTGGGGACCATTGACACACATGAACTAGTTTGGATACTTGGTTATTTGTGACTAGGCCACAAAACCATACCAGAATAAAGTTAGAGGGGATGACAGGTGCCTCTTTTTGCTCTCACTTAAGCTCAAAAATGTGTCCTGGTCCCACACTCAGTGCGTACACTATGGAGTATGTATGATGTGTCCAGTACTAGTGAAAGGGATTGACAAAAACTCTCATTTTGCTGCAGGTGGATACACACGTCATCTTAGACACTTCTCCAGGCTCCTCAACTGTTTAAAATCATCCTAGTCCAATGAGCCTAAACATTGCCACAGCATCTACTATTCCTCATCTGCGCTGGTTTTGAGACTCATGGGGCCAGATACAGCTCCTGTGCTTGCTGCCTGTGGGTCATCTGTGGGGCTGCCTCCTCTTCCTCTGACTCTCCCAGTTGCTGAGGGTCACCCGGGAATCCCTTCCATGGGTTGAGTCCCCCTGAACCTTGCTAGTCCCCGGCAGTTCCTCTTTTCTTCATTTTTGACATTTGCCTTTGCCAAGGCTTGTTGGTAGTGTTGCCACACCACATATCAACTGTAATTCTTCATTCAGTGTGGGAAGTTGAATGCATCACTCAGGAACCCTTCAGCTGCTCCAAGGCTGCATTGCTGACCTTCTTCGTCTCACCGTCGACCATATCCGGCATCCACAGACAGGTGAGTAGTGGCTCCTGCTGTCACTGGGCACTCCTACATGAACTGGAGTTGGTCCCCTTCTTTTCCAGGACTTTCTCTTCCAGGATCCACCTTTGCTTTCTTGCAGTCTTGTGTGGGTCTTGCAATATCCTTCTCTGAATTCCTTCTGGTGGGTTTGGGGAGGACCAGTTACTTACCTCTTTTCTCTTGGTTGCTGGGGGGGGCGCTCTGGTACTTAGCTTGTGGGTTTCCTAGTTCCTCCAGCTCCCCTTTACCAATTCCACTTCCTTGGGTGGGGGCTCTACTTTCGCATTCCACTTTCTTAGTATATGGTTTGGTTCCCCCCCCCCAGGCCTTCAGTATTGCCTATAGCTTTCACTGTTTTCTATTGCATTCTATGCCAATTACTGACAGTTACTGTATATATATTAGTGTGTTTTACCTACCTCCTCTGGGGTATTGCCTATACAGTATTCTTATATTTGTGTCACAAAAATAAACTACCTTTATTTTTGTAACACTGTGTGGTTCTTTCATGTGTGTAAGTGCTGTGTGACTACAGTGGTATTGCATGAGCTTTGCATGTCTCCTAGATAAGTCTTGGCTGCTCATCCACAGCTACCTCTAGAGAGCCTGGCTTCTAGACACTGACTACACTTCACTAATAGGGGATACCTGGACCTGGTATAAGGAGATAACACCATAGGTACTCACCACACACCAGGCCAGCTTTCTACACTTACAGAATAAATGAATAATGAATTCATGATTTTTTTATAAAGCACGAACAAAGACCCGAAGGTGTCTAGGCACTGTGAGGGATTCAAGGAGAAAGTAGAACAGCCCCTTAACCACTTGCTTGAGTGAAAAGCCATGTCTTTAGGAATTTTCTAAAAAGAGAGACGGAAACAGTAGGCTTTAAACTAACAAGAAGCTGATTCCAAAGTAGAACTGTAGATCTAAAAAAGCTTCTGCCGCCCCAGGAACAGCCTTTAATGGAAGGAACCACCAGATTCATGGCAGAAGTGGAACGCAGAGTTCTTCCCGTGATGTATCTTCACACCTTTAGTTGGAAATAGTTAGGACCCAGTCCATTAAGGGTCTTGTAGGCCAAACACAGTGCCTTAAAAATAACATTGCAGCTGCATTTTGCAGACTTTGTAGTCTGGCTGGAGATCCCTTGTCTAGATCCAGGTACAGACTGTTACAGTAGTCCAGTCTGGCCAAAACTAGGGCAATGACTACTGTCTTTAGCAAGTCAAAACTGGCTATAATAGGTTCATAGGGCAGTTGGACAGGGGTCCAGCTTCAATTGGTACATGTTTGATGTTTTGGCAACAAGCCAACTAGGTAAGAAGGCGGATTTGAAGGTTTCATCTAAGCACAATTGATAGAACTGGTAAAAGTTGAAGCAGTGTGTGTATTTCATCTCTCCAGCCAGAAAACTTAAAAACAACTCCTTGTTTGGATGTTGGCAGGGGTTCCAGGACGAAGGGATTTGGGGTCCACAGGTGTTACTCTGAAGAGGGAAGGTACAACACCTCATAAATGCCTTACTCAAACAGGTATCTAATCCAGGCCTTAATCAACCATACAGTTCATAATGTCACCACACACAGCTGGGTGAAAGGAAGCGTCCTATTGGTGGGAAAGTCTAGGAATTTTAATAGGAGCTCAGCAAACCTCAAACATAGTGACACATAGTAATGTGGCTATTCCCGAGGGAGCTTTTCCTGCATGAGGATGAAAGAACTGCTCATTGACTAGACAGTCTAGCACTCTCCCGGGTAGCACTCTATGGCTGACACCTGGGTGGTCTCTGGAATCATGGGATATTTGGTGAAAAGGAGAGTCTTCGGGGGAAATATTGAAAAAATAGAAGCTGAAACAGCCGCCCTTGTCAGCAGAAGCCTTGCACCTACCCTTCCCACCTGTACAAACTGTTCTCTTCCAAACAAAGCATCTTCTCAAATATTAATTAATCAGGCTGGTACACCCGGAAAGAATAATAAAAAGAAAACAAAAAGCTGGAGTTCTAGACAGACAAAGAGACTAGCTTGAATAAAACCTTGCTGAGCTGCCATGAATGATTGAAGTGGAGAGACAAAGGGTGTTGGCGAGACGACTGACGCGCAGTGTGCTCCTCCGCCCCTGGAGACATTGGCCAGCTTTCTGCTTTTGTAGAAATGACACTGCCAGCTCATGTGTCCCTTTTGTCTAATATGGATTGTTTTAATTAGATATGCATCAATTCGTGAGATCAGCTTTAATTAGCTTTACTTTAATTAGATGCGTATATCACAATGGATGAACCCAGAGGAGCCAGGGACTATTTTCAGAGGTTGGGATACTTCATAGATACACTGAGTCGCCTTTTTTTCATAATGCCACGGTCTCATGCGCTCTGTGAGGCAGCATGTTCTTTGTGGTGTGTACAGTCCTAGGGATCCCTCCTGTTAGGATGGTCTCCTACTGTACAGGGGCCTGGAAGGCTCAAAAGCCGCTGTAACACATCTCTGCCACTAGGGGGCAGTGCAGAACACCCTCCTGCTATTCCCTCCAGCTTTCCCCAGTTGAGAATGAAGCCAATGAACCGCTCACTAAATGGGTGAGTAATTTATTTTTTGGGTGAGGTGGGCACACCTGGGACCCACTTGATTATTGAGCCAAGTGTCTCACAGACTTATAAACTTAAGGTAAGAAGAGTTCTCCATTACCAATTGAGACAAGTGTCTATTAACAGAATTATAGGGTTAACAAAAGAACGGTACTCCATTACAAATTTGAGAGTTCTACATGTCTGCTTTTTTAAAAAAAAATATCCTTGTAGGAGCAGAAATAGATACCTAAAAAAATAGGATAAATCTAACAAGTACTTTGGGAACTTCCGGTTAAGCAATGCCTTTGTGCACTTCCGGTTAGACAACATTCACTTTAGACACTTCTAGTTGAATGCACGTGCTTTGTAGACCTTCAAGGATATTATGACATGGATTTAGAACCTTGTGGCAACTGCAACGGCTTGCAAAGCAGGGCCATTCTGGAATCCCTGAACATTTCTCAGGTCCATGCGTGACTACCTGTTCCAGTCCAGGTTTTTTGTTGCATCCTGGGACTTGTTTACTCCACTCTAAATCCTGGACTACAAATCCCCAAATCCACAGAAAAAAAAGCCTGGACGGAAGCAGTTAGACAAGCATGGACGAAGGAAACTTGACAGCTATGTTCTTGTTCATCCGTGAGTCCATAGCCTCCCCTCAACACAAAGTGGGGGACACTTTAGCCCCCTCCTCCATATACAGTGCATGCTCTGGAATGAAGTACAGAGTTTATCAAATTCCTGGCACTTCTCTGTGATCTGTGTCCCCGGATGCCAGATTTTTCTCTTCTAATTCTAATTTCATGGTCGAAAAAGTGAGGTAATTGTCAAATGGGAAGGGTCAGTCAGTGGTTTCTTTGACAAATCTACATATTTTGCAGTTTTACAAGACAGACCGACCATAGAATTAGTTCATAGATTAGCTCATAAAGTCATTGCTGAAATCAACACAGTAATTACTAGTTTTTCACACCTTCAGACATTCACGCCCAGGTTTTACTGGCACTAGAAACTCAGACACTGCTCCAGAAAATAACATTTTGGGAAAGTTGTGAATGAACTTGACACTTAACACACAGCCCCACCTCATCATATGAGTTAGGTATGTTGTGTGTAGATAATTAATATAAGTTTCAGTTGTATCTGACCAGCCTATCCCGCCAGTATCCAAGGTCAGATGCACAGATAAAGAAAGAAGCAAGAAAAGAGACTTACCAGGCGCTCAAGCTCAGCCTCAAGGCACTTCCCCCAGCAGCCAGGAAGAGAGGGAAAACCATAGGCCTCATTAGGAGTTTGGCAGACAACTTCCAACGAGGAGTTTGCTGCTACACTGGCTACCTCCCCTCTGACACTTTAACAGTTTCCCACTGGGCTGGTGGGTGGAGACAGAGAAGGAAACAGGTGACAGCATTGTCTCTGGCACGTAATCGAGCCAGCGGCAATGCTGCCCTCGCAGGGTGCACCAGCACCTTCGCAGTGACCATTGCAACAGTGCTGGGCAGGGGGACCCCTGCATTGCCCATACCAAGTGCATGGGCAGTGCAGGGGCCCCCCAGGGGCTCCCTGCACCTGTTCTCTGCCAGCCTTTTCATGCGGTGAAACTGCCATGAAAAGGCTGGTGGAGAATGAGGTCGTAATCCGCAGGGCAGGGCTGCATGCAGCGCTGCCCTGCGGATTACGACCTCCACCACCCCCCGACCATCATGGATCCCGGTGGTGCTGGCAGAACCCTGGCGGTCTGACCGCCATAGTCTTTATGTGGTGGTCGTACCGCCACAGCAGCTGCAGTTCTGACCGCCACCGCGGGATTGGCAGTCTTCAGACCACCAGCCTCGTAATGAGGTCCATGCCTTTAGTGCCAGAGAACATACTTTTGAAACAGGAAGCAATCTGACATCACACCTCGGTAAATGGGACAGGCTGTGTTTAATTAGGCACAACTTAAGTTCACAAATCACATATCCTTGTTAAATAGCTAAATACTGCAATAACAATGAATGCCTAACACTTCCCCATCCTCTAAACAATTCCCCACTCCTGTCATGCATAACAATATATCTATTTAACTAACATTTGACCAACTCAACATCATCTTGTTACTCCGAACTCTTCAACTTTCCATGCATCAGTTTCACTTCCCTGTTCATCCTGCCCTACCCGGAAAAAAGCCTAGCTTTCCTATGGACTGTAGGTTTCACTCCTCTGCTATTTTTTTCTTTCTTTATCAGCTCCATAAATCCTGACTTTGACACAAGACAAACTCTTCCATGAGGCGCTCTTTCTAACCTGTCTCCTAGTAGACAGTTCGCATCCAGTTCCCTGATGAGCAATTGTTCCAAATAAATACTATTACCCAGTAGGGACAAGTGAGCCTGATCATGGCAGTATAACACTGAGCATTCAAACGTGATATCCACCTCTCTTACCACCCCTAACTATCAATTCTCACATTATGTGGAAATCCCTCTGATTTCCTCCTTCCTTCCCTGTTGATGCAGGGTTCCTTGTAGTGCTTAATTTATAAATAAAACATGCCGGTGCCCAAAGCCCTCCTCATAAACATGCAGCTGCTGCAATTAAATGGACACTGACACAGAATACTGAGGCAGGGTAATCCTGAAGCCATCTCAGGCCTCTTCAATCCATTTAAGGCCACTCCCTGCCCCCTCAGCTCACTCTTGCAGCTTTCTGTTTCTCCCTTTTTTGACACTTTTTCGTTTTTCTCTTCCTCCATCTTTCCCATATTGGGCTTTTGCTCACAGTAAATGCTTGAGCCAGAAAAATAAGTTTGGGCCCTCACAAATAAGTGCTGGTGCTCCGCACTGGAAACAACAAGCACAAATTAAGCACTGGTTCCTTGCCACCTCCACACATTCCTGGGCAGCAGCTGTGTCCAAAACCCTTTCATTCGGGCCCACGAACCCTTCACTCCTGCCTTGTTCCTTGTTATTCTCTTTATTAATTCCAAGCCTGTAGCTTGCACCAAGTCATTTTCACCCAGGTGTATCAACATCTCGTTGGACTTGTGCCATTTCCCTCTTATTTACAATAACTTAACCATTGGCTGTGCCCATCTCATCCCTCCAATACCTGATCACCACTTACTCAGATGGCAATCCTAAATCCCGGCCACTGCACCGCCCGCATGCTCTCTTGCCCATTTCACAATGGCATGTACACATAGCCAAATCACTTTTTTCCCTAAAGCTCCATACCCTTCTGCATGTGGGACAGACCACGTTATTAGGCTGTAGGTCTCCTTGACCCATATCTGGCCTCATATCACTCAATATTCTCTCCTTCTTCCGAGGGTCTTCAAACTCTCTTGGCTAAGTCCTATCTGAACCCTTCCATCACTGCATGGATCCAGAAAGAATGTGTCCTGTATTTGTACTTTTCCAGTCCCGCCTGTCTCAGACAAGTGCTCAGCACTTCTAGCACCTGCCTGTCTGATATCGCACCACTGTATTGTATTGTATTGTAATAGTATTTATATAGCGCTTACTACCCCTGATGAGGCGTTGAAGCGCTTTTCGGAGAGTAGCACACTACTCAGGGACCCAACAAGAATTAGTGATGGATTAGTATCAGGAAATATGAGTACAGTTTTAGTATTATTATGAATTAATTTGAGCCGCGGATATGAGAGTTTGTTAGTTAGATTGACTGGAGTAATGGAGGGGTGGAGGAGGAAAGAAATCCAGAAGTGTTAATTGGCAGTATATCCCTCATTTACTCATCCCAAAGGCTTGGGATGAGTAAAGGGGGATGGAGGAGGGAAGACTCTGTGGAAGAGTTAGGGATATCATAGTAGCAGGGTGAGATAAATGAGGGAGAATTTAGTAGGGTTGTGTGGGAGGTCATGGTAGTAGAGTGAGGTTTGGTGAGTTAGATGTGGAAGCGGAGGGAAGAGCTTAGGCAGAGTTATTTAGGAGATGAAAGTAGTAGAATGGATTTGGGATGAGTCAGTGTGGGAATGGAGGATAGTTTGATAGAGACATGACATTTGATGATGGGTAGATAAGTGTGATAATCTGTCCTCCTGCGCAAACATCCTCCCTGAGTCCGACTCCCTCAAGTGTACAAAGCTCACACGTAGTACATGGATCTATCCCAAATGTTACTCTCATCTGTTTTACACCTCCTCACCTTTACACAAATCCTGCCAACTACCACCCTCGCACAATAAACCACTGTAGCTCCTTGTCCCAGGAACATCTGACACCTTGAATGCCCAAAAGATCATGACAGAAAATGTGCCCTAAATAAGTTGAATTCTGAAATGGATATGCCCACAGATCTCACATGGAAAATTAACCTCTTCCGTATGTTATCAGTAACGAGGTTCCTCATGTCCTTGAGAAGAACCGTGATCCAGTTGCTGCACTTTTTTCCTATCCAGGTACTGCTGCAGCCAACCCCTCATCCTCTCAAGTTTAACTGGCAAAGTTGCCCTTTCCAAACACCCCTTGATTGTCACCTCTGCTCCTACCCCTTCCCCTCTGCCCATGGTCTGCCACACACTGAAGCACTGGGTCTTTAGCTCCACATCTGGAGCTGTCATGTGGGATCATGCATGGGTACCAGTAGCACGGCCCTTTCTTAAAGTTTCAACTCACTTCAGTCGTCCGGGCCCTACACGCTCATAATCCTTCCCCCACTCTCAGCAGGGGTGGGTCGACCTGGGAAGAGCGCGTACAGAAGTGGCGAACCGCTCCCCGTGTGCATCCCCTGCGTGAGCCCCGTTGGGTTCTTAGACTGTTGTCATAGCTCATTGTCCAATTTGCCCCTTGACTTGACCGGATTCATGTATCTCCTCAAACAGCATTCCTTGTCACAATGTAGCAATATCAGCCCACCAAAGCTGATACTGGTCATCCTTATTACATCCCTGTTCTTGAAGGACATCAGGCTACTCTCAGGTGACTTCTTGCAGATGACACTGGTATAGATCGTAATCTTCACCGTCTAAGCATTGATATTGGTCAATTCCCCAGGGGGTCTCTCCAGTTTGCTCTTCTCCACCTTAAATACCTACTAACATATCATCTCCTGTACCAATAGGCAGAATGTATCCATATATTTATTCGGTTAGATTTTGTGGTTAGTGCTTTGTTTTAATAGTCCCTCTGGAAGGGTCTGCCACCCCAGTGTAAGGTATCTTCTTGTATTTCTTGGTGTCTGTTCCCACCCCCTCTTATTCCGCACTTGTCCCCATTCATTGTCCCTGCTTTGACATTGTTACTTCTGCATCAGGGCTTAATTTGAGCCAGTGGTTGCCTGTGGGGGCTAACAGCACTTAATGTTGCAGACTAGCACTTATTGTTCCTCTTTGGAAATTTCCCGAGAGCAGGACAGGGAAAACACAAAACAGAAAGAGGGAGGAATAGAAAAAGAAAAAATCCTTCAAAAAAGGAGACAGCAGAAACATGACAAAATGACATAATGGGACAGGGAGCACCTGGCAGCAAATTAACGAGGCTTGAAGTGGATTCAGGACTAAGCACCCTTGGCATTCGGCACACTGATATTTTATAGCGCTCGCCGGGGTGTTTGAACAGTGTTTTGGGCACCTTCACTTATTATTTTACAAATAAAGCACTGATCTGCATCCCCTTCAAACGTGAGCCCTGTCCCGTCCTGTATTTCCTCAACCCTTCCCAAGTCCCTTGTGTCAGTCCTTTGACAACCCATGTCCTTTTTGTCACAACCTTTTCTGGTGCCCCATTTTCCTGGTGCCTCCTTTCCTGGTCCTGTGAACCTCGCCTTGCTCTCTGGAACCACTCAAACTCCACACCATCCCCCTGCCTTCTACTCCTATCCTAACCTTCCATCATAGTCCCTCTCAAGCACTCAGTCTGCCTCACATCATCATCCCAAGCATTCCACCATCCTCTTTACTCCCCCTTCTTTCTCCTCTCGCACTCCGATCTCCATGGCCTCTTCTCCCTTGCACCTCTCCTCACTTCTCCCGCTACACAACTGCCTCCTGTCTAGTGCTTTAAATGGAAATATAGAAGTGTAGGTGCTCACTATTCACAGAACCTGTTTGCTGCTGAGAAGTGCTGGTACTCTCCCATTAAATGTATTACAGCAGTGCTGAGAAGTGCAAACTGAAGAAGTGCAGGTACTCAGTACCGGACGGTACCTGCCCATTTAAAGCACTGCTTTTGTCACGCCCTGGCTCCACCCACCCTCTCTTGGGGCGAACACTGGTGACCCTCCTGGCCGTGTAGAAATCTATCTATTCTGACCATGAGGACCACCAAGGTCTACTGTTGTCTTTGTCCTGCCCTCAACTCTTCTCTCGGTCTGTCTCCTGTCTAAACCCTCCTTTCTCGAACACCTCTATCCGGATCACCTTCTCCTATACCTGCATCTGCATCTTCTTCTCCCGCCGTGCATCTTCTCCTACACCCACCCTCTGTTCCTTCACCACCAGGCTCCACCCCCCTTCCCCGCTCTCATGAACAACAATTCACCAAAATGCCAGGGGTAGCGGAAGTGACATCAGATGCCCTTTGACCTTCACTTTTAATCACATACACATGCTTACGCATACACACACATTCACACTCTCTCCCATAAACACACTCTCACCCGCAAACACGCACACAACATAGTCACCTCAGGGTCATATTCCAGCTAATTGTACTCTGCTGTTTATTACACTAATAGTGAATAACAAGATATTATTCACTATTAGTGTAATACCACATTGTCAGAATACAAGGAAACTGAAGCCCCAAAAACATTCATAAGGACGAGCTGGCACTGTGTTCCTGGCACTGGTTTGGCGAACCCTGCGCCTGAGGCCAAGGGTTGCACAGGCAGTGCCAGGGGGTCACAAGGGGCAACCCAGGAGTCGCAGCAGTGAACCTTGGCCACCCCTAAATGATGTCCATGCCTGGTCTGCCCTGTACACCATCACAACCAGTGATCTGGGAGCAGCTCCATGCTCCTCTGCTGCGTTGGCTTCCTCACACCCCCTGTGCCCAAAGTCTCTTCCTTGGGCTAAATTCTTTCCCAGGGCAGAAAGTGCCCTTGCGTCCTGAGGCCTCTCTCGTCTCTCCAAGCTGACCACCCCCTGCTCCCTAGTTTCGAAGGGCAATTCCTGCAGGCAGCAGCCGGAGGGAATTGTGCAGACAGAACATTGTGCTAGAAGTAGTACTTTATCAAAAACAATGCATGTTTTTGCACATTATTCCCACTAAAAACCTCAAAAGTAATAATCTGGTGCAAGAAATTAAATATGCCACCCTGAGAAACATGTTATGTTTTTAGGTTTGACGTGTGAATGAACGAACACTATTCATAGTGAATACATTGTACTCTTTACACACTCTACATGGCATTTCTGTAGCCTCCTTCAGCCTTTGGCTTCTATGACTCAGGAAACTTCACCCATTGGCTTGAGGCTTTGTCAATCACATCTTGGATCAGCCCCCTGGAGTATTTTACTCTTCTTGTCTTCCTGTTAGCTGTGTGTATCGTTCCACATCCATTGGCATGCACATAGGACTATTTCACATCTGAAAAGCTGTCATCAATTTCAGTTCTTTATCGCATCCAGACATGCACTGGATTCACAAAACAATCATAATTTTTTTCCAAATTGTTTTGCACTGAAGCAGGCATTTTTGTTTTCTTTTATTAGGTCGAGTGCGCAAGCTCTCTGATGTGTTGTAATCTCTGTGGGCTTTTAACCATGCCCACCACACGTCCATCACTATCACTCATTCGTGGGCTTGTCTTTAAAAAATCCTCTGTTATCATTGGTAAATGCTCTTCGTTTGTCCCTCCTTGGGGCAGTTTTGTAACCGCCTTGGCCCGCGCCCCCTTTACATGGATAATTGCACTTTTGCCGATATGTTTGACTGCGAGCGAACTTTTTTTTCCTTTTGTGTCTTTCCTTCGTGCTCATGACGGCCGTGGCGCTTTGAATCGGCTCGCTTATGTCAACTGTTTTGCTTTTCATTTTCAATTTATGCAGCAAGAAAAGTCCAGTTAGGAACTTACAGCTCAAACAGCTCTAACTCGAGCAAACACGAGACCTCTTGCATTGCAAATGCTTGTTAGTACTATTGCGATTGACAAGTCTATTGGTTTTGCCAGTGCTCGTTTAGAAGGTATAATAATCGCAGCTCTTGGAAAGAGGACATCTCTCAACTCTTGGCTGGACATGTTTGCGGTGTGTGGTTCTCCCCACCCATCTGAGTTGTAAGTGGTACTGATTGCAAGTGGGACTAACCTGCCTTGACGTCCCTGATTACCCTGCACCACAGCTCACATTTATTTTCCGAATCTTTGGCCGATGATGGCCCCCATGTCATGCAAACAGACAATAAGTGCCCTGTTGTGAGTGAAATGGCGGCTGAAAAGACGGGATAAGTGGGTATTGATTTTGGGGGTAGTAATTTCTAGGGTGAGGGAGGGCGGCAGGTGGGCCTCTGGCGCACCCGGCTCTTCCTGGGGCTCCGAGTTTCAATCTATCCCTGAATCCGAGATTAGAAGAGGGTTTGTGCCAGAAAGGTCAGAGCTATTCAGACGCGGCGCCATTAAGGGCTTTGCTTTTGATCCATCGATTCTAGAAATGTCATTTCAGCGCACGCCCTCCAGCAGCAAATTAGCAGCAGTAGGATGAAGTGGGGCGATTACTCGCTCCCCTTTGGTAGGCAGGTGACAGGGTGACTGTTCAGCTGTGTCCGGGCTTGTTTCAAAGGCTGTGGTTTGGTAATAGGTAGGGGTTCTGGCTGGCGCATACCCTTGCCTGAGTGACGCACGCTCAGAATGCCAGTGCTTAATTTGAGCCGGTGGTGGCAGGTGGGACCCACCTGCACTTGTTTCTGGCAACCAGCACTCATCAGGCATTGAGCCAAAACAAACGAGTGAAAAACACAAAGATGGAAAGAAGTGAATGATGGAAAAGTGGCAGAGGGAGAAAGCGGGGACCAAGAATACATTTTAGGTGTGAGGGACAGGGAGTATCTGGTGATGGATTAAAGATGCATTGCAGGCGGGGGGAATCAAGACCGTGCAGCCTTCTGGGTTCTTTACAAGCTTGGCGGTCGGATGAGCTGACTGCCAAACTCGCGTGGATGAGGTCGCCTGCCTCCCCTCCGACCGTATTACAATGCTCCCACCGGGCTGACCGGCAGGAACATGGTATTACGATGTTCCTGCTGATCAGCCCTGTGGGAATAGTCCTACGGTATTGGCCATGGCCTTGGCCGAGGCCAATACTGTAGCAAACAGCACCCTCGGAATGCACACCGTCTGTCCGAGGGTGCTGGGCAGGGGGGCCCCTGGACTGCCCACGACATAGGCATGGGCAGTGCAGGAGCCCCCATAGCCCCTGTACTGTGTTTCCGCCAGTCCTTTCATGGTTGGGTCCCCTCCATTAAAAGGCTGGTGGAAACGACTCATGATCAGCGCGGTGACCCTGAACTCATCACTGCTGTGGCTGACCACGTCTCTGATCACCGTCAGCCCGTCAGGAACCATGTTCAGACCACCAAATTCGTTATTTGGCGGTCGATCGCCTGGAGTGCAGTAGTCCAACCGCCACTACGAGTTTAGAGGTCATTGATTCTCTCCCTAAGAATTTTAGGTCTGGCTTGACAGCACAGCTATCACTAGATTTAATGCGATCAACCTAAAAAAGAGCTTGTTGGAGTACTACAGCAAGGAGATTTGGCTCCACCCATATGATGAAAGCCAAGAGTACATGTTTTGATTGGGCAGAAGTTGTGTGCTTCCACAGAAAAAAAAAGCTTGCCCACGCTGCTATGATTATTTTCTTTTTATCAGCCGGAGCCAGCAGCAGAATGGCTACCTAAGCTTGAACTTATGGGGGTACACACGTGACAATATAATACAGTTAAAGTGTCTTAGGTAATTAGATAAATTATGGTGTTTGTTTTTCTCTGGCAGAAGCACAGATGGAAGGAAGGCAGTCTGTTGAGTAATGTATTGCAGTCAAAGCACCCTCTACTTCCATTATTAACTTTAGACTTCTGAGTGCAGTTTTATGTTTGAGATCAGGATGGTATGCCCTGGTCTGGATCCATCGATTTCTATGTCTGGCTTGGCAGTACAGCTTTTGGAGCACCTTATGTAATCAACAAAAATAGTTTTCAGAATAATACTGAGGGAGGAGCTTGAGCTCTACCCACATGTTGGTCCCCTAAGTACAGGTGTTGATTGGGCTGAATTTTTGTGCCTCCATTAAAAAGACTACTTGTCTTGCACTTTATGGCGGGTGGCAGGTAAAGGTTATACTCAATAAAGCAAAACTGAGTTGGTTATGGTGACACACCAATGATCATGGCTGTAGGCTTGATATGTATATTATGAAATGCTATGAAAAGGCAGTAGGCCTGGAGTATTTATTGTGTGTCTGTTAATGTCAATAGACATTTTATGTGTGGATTGGTGTTAATCCATGTGAAAGCCTACAGACAGATGTTTTGTTCCATATGAACCTCACAGATTACCGTAGTAGGCAACGGTTTTGGTCACTCAGTGTGACAAACTGTGAATATAGTAGGTTTGCTCTGTGAGAATCTTTGTTGTGCCATTTTAGGAGAGATGGTATTTTGCTAAGCCATCTGTAATTTTGTATACCTTTCTAATTTTATGGCTGTATGCCCGATGGCTGCTTTGTGGAAATGTTTACGCTCAATATTGTGGGCTTGCTTTGGTGATGGTGACAAGCTCGGTTGGTGCATTGGGGAACATCATATCTGATGCCATACGTCTGGTCTGCTTACTATGAAACATTACGACAAAGGCAGTTGGTCTACCTTATTTATTATGAAAAGCCCTTGTTGAAGCCAGTAGGCCTTTAACAGTTGCCCATTATCACATTGTGTTGTTGGCTATAGACAGGTAATTGGTTACATGTAATCTCACAGATTACCATAGAAGCCAATGATTTTGGTGTTGGTCCCCCACTCTGACAAACCTGGGGGTAGAATTTCACTGTGATGATTTTTGTTAGGCTTTAATGAGCTGGGTTGTATGTTGTTTTGCCAACTGTAATTTTGTACATACATGTAATTTTACAACTGTATGCACGGTGGTTACCAGATTATGTGCACTTCAGTAGACATGTGTTGTCTATAGTGCCAAGTCATTAGTAAAGGTTCACTTTCTGGTGCATGGAACGTTGTGTCAGATTTCTTATGTGCGATATGTTTATAATGGAAAGTTATGACAAAGCAAGTAAGTGTTGTTTATTTATTGTGAAAAGTCAACAGGTTTTTAAGGGTGGGTTGTGATTCCATTGTGCTAATGCCTGCAGGCAGGTATTTTGTTACATGGAATTTGGTGATCCATCCGAACGAGCTGTGTAGATAGATCATTTGCAGTATGGTCATCCTTTTAAGGCTGTATTAAAAAATATTTTTATATTGTTTTGCCAACTATGTTTTATACATATTTATAGTTTTATTACAGTATACCTGATGGTGCCTTGTAGGAAGGCTTATGACAAACACAGTAAGAATGAGCTGGTTATGGTGACAAAACAATCACAAATGTTATAGGCCTGATTGTTTATAATAAAAAGTTATGATCAAGGCAGTAGGCCTGACGTATTAATTGTGAAAAGCATATGTTAAAGTCTGTAGGCATTTAAGGGGAGATTGTTATCTCTCTGTACTAAGGTCTAGATCAATATTTTGTTACATGGACTCTCACAGATCACCTTAGCTGGCAGGAGGTTTGGTGCTGGTTACTCAATCTGATAAAACACACGGATAGAATATTTGCATTGTAAGAATCCTTGCTTGGCCTACGTAGGAGAGATAGAGGCAGATTTACAAAAAGTGGCACTGCACATAGTGCAGCGCCACTTTTCCTGCGCCCCTTAGCGCCCCCCTAATACCACCATGTGTGCACAGTAGTTAAAATACGGTGCACCATGGCGGTAGTCAGGGGGACTAGCGTCATCATTTTTTTACGCTAGTCCGGTGCTTTGCAGGATTAGCACCAAAAATGATGACGCTTATCCTGCACAGCACCCAGAAGCCCATTGTACACAATGGGGGCCTCTTTTGAATGTTTTTAAAAAATGCAGATAAAAATGACGCAAAGAAATCTCTTCGATTTCTTTGCGCCATTTTTTGGGCCCTCCCAGTGCCCCTCTTGCATACATTATGCCTGTTGCGGCATAATGTGGCACAAGGGGTTACAAAATGGCGCAATGCAAGCATTGCGTCACTTTGTAAATATGACACTGCGATTTTGGCCTTCCATGTGGTGTTGGAGTGGCACTAGGCCCACATAAATCTGAGCCACAGTGTTTTGCTTTGCCGACTGTAATTTTTTATATCACATATTTTTATGACTATATGCCTGGTGGTTTTCTTGTGGGAAAGATTAAGCTTGGTACAGATGATCTCAGTTGCTTTTGGTTTTAAGCCAATGATAATAGCTAGAGGACTTCAGTTTGTTTCTTAAGAGGATGCTACAGCTCTCCAGAAAGTGCTAACAGGTCACTTGCTTGTTTGCTGCTAATTTTATCTGCAGTGCACTGCATCCCATGTAGCTACTTCCTCTAACCCAGGAGAGCATTATGGAATCTTGTTGTCCATAGTGTATCACTGCTTTACCATTCCAAGATGGCCAACATGTTGCTTCTAAATTTGGTGTCCAAACTTGGACTTCAAAACAAAGCTAGACTAGTTACAATACCTCGGCAAGAAAGACACATGCTATTTTTAGTTTTGTTGTTGGATGCATATGCTCGCTGTGTTTAGATGGCATGTTTTCTTTTTAGGGTTGAGCGCGCAAAGCACTCTGTCCCTGTTGTAATCTCTTTATGAGCTTGTAACCACGCCCATGTCAAGCCCATCGGTTTGGTTGGTTCATGGGCTTGCCTTTTAAAATTCGCTTGATTTCATTAGTGAAAGGCATGCATACGTCATGTTTTTTCTGGTGTTTAGCCCTCCTCAAGCGCACCAGCCAACTACTGAAAACATACGAGGCTCCATGTTTTCTGTATGGTTTCTGGACTGCTTTTTTTCTTTATTTCTTAGGCAGCTCGATCTCGCTGGGCAGTAGTTGAGTGCTGTGCATGACATCGACCCTGTTACATGGATAATTGCACTTTGCCGGTTACATGGATAATTGCACTTTTGCCAATATGTTTCACTGCCAGTGAACCTCTATTTCCTTTTGTGTGTCTGCTTCACACTCATGGCAGCCGTCGGCGCACTTCTGTGAAACTGTTTTACTTTTCATTTTAAGTTTTGTGGCAAGAAAAGTCTGGTTAGAACTTTACAACGCTAATAGCTGTAACTTGAGCAAACGTGAGACCCAGTGCATTGCAATGCTTGTTTCTACTTGTATTCTTTTAATTTGTCTTGCGTAGTTTGTGGAGTTTCTATATGCTTCAATGCAGCTGTGTCAGAGAGTGAAGGCAGGAATGAGTCACTGGATGGGTGAATAGATGCATGAGTGCAAAGATGAGTGAGAGAATGCATGTATGATGACTTAAACCCATCAGTGACGCAAAGGGCACTGTCAATTCATCAGCCCAACCTATCGGCGTTTCAGTGATTGTTAGAATGTAGCAAAGGTTGGTTCAGTTTTAAATCATGGTGTTGCAGTAACACACATCAAGGCAAATATTGTTCAAAAAGAACAAAATGATATTTAGGAAAATTAAAGGTAAGTAGGAAATTGAAAAGTGCCTTTGTCATTTGTGCTTGAGCATTGCAAACCCCTCATTGAAATTAAAGGCTGTTTCTTGCCATTTGAGGCTGTTCTTGAACATTGTCTGGTGCGTCTGGGCGTATGAAGGTTGTTCCTTGGCTTTGGGGCTATACCTGGCCGTTCTAGGCAATTCCTTTACATTTCACAGAGTAATTGGCCATATGAAGAAGTTGTACTTCGGAATATGACGATTTGCCAGGGAGAGTGATGGCTCTGCCTCTGCCACATCATGGCCTGATGTGGAACAGATGTATACCTGGCATATCAGGGCACTACCCAAGCTAATGTATGATAGACTAGTGTCTGTATTTATTATATTACAATATTATTGTTACCACATCAGGAATAAAAAAATATATTATTATACCGTTATTTTAGTTTTTGTTACTAGTAGTAATGTCACTTGGTATGATGTATCTTGGTCAAGGTTCATGGAATATCATGTCTTGTGACTCACTAAGGAGTGCCCAAATAGTATGTGGTCAAACATACATGACATCACTTCCAGTACCCTGGTGATTTTGGTAAGTGAAGGTCCATGTACCATGTAGTCTAAACACAAAACAGTTCACTAGAAGTCAGTTTTCGAAGCAGGCGGTTATTGGAAGGGCACAATGTGCCCATATTTTTGTAATTTAAGGAAATAGTTTCCCTACTTTTTAAAAAAGAGAACCATGCTGGGATGAGAATTCAGACAAATGAAATGTTTCAGCTGAAGTACAAGGCAGGGAGTCTATGGTGCTGTGTAACCGAGGGAGGGGGAGACAACTAAACAAGCCTGCTTGCCAGGGTGCCTGCTTGTTGAAAGAAATCTGAATGTGAAGAACTGGTTAATCTGCAAATGTAAAGGGTGTTTGGAACCGGTATTAGCTTTAATTGATGGAATCATGTAAAGCTTCCCGATGACACAGATTTATGCTTTTTAAGAGTTACTTACTTACATAATCACAGTGTTTTCTGTCACAGACTTGGACCTCATAGCACTAAACATAGGTAAGACACTATTCTCCACTGCACCAATCAGGATTCAGTGCTGTGGCTCTCTGGTTACACACACAGACCTCTGCAGCACATTAACTAATAGGTGACATAATGCAGTATTGTGCATTTCCCATTGATTAACTTAAATTGCATCTGATTTTCATTAAAGCTGTGTGTTTTTCATATGTAGTTATCTGAAAGTGAAAGACCACAAAAAGTTACAGAGTACTTTGTTTTTAGGCATGCTCTAACGCTGTATCACCTCACCCGATTGCGCGCCGCATCACATTTCCCATACTTGTTTTTAATACACTTGAACGGCTGGTTGAAGTAAACACTTTGATAGCTTAATAATGCAAAAGCAATCATCGTCCTAAGCAAACTGCTCAATGTACCGAAGTGTAATGGAAGCATTGAAAATAACCCTAATACTGTCACGGCTGGCGGATTGGTAAAGTGGTTGGGATGCGCTGTTGGGGGGCTGACAAAACAAGCAAAAAAATAAAAAAGTTAACTTACTTGAATCTCGCTACATTTGCATCACAGCTCTTCTGGCTCCACAAGGCACAGGCCCTCAGACTGCCCTGCGGCCAATCCTAATGCTGCTCTCATGCTGCTGGCAGTATGAGAGCTGCATTAGGATTGGCTTGAGCACTCTCACTTTGTGCTCTGAGACAGACTGGGAGCCTGGGTCTACTTTTTCAACCCAGCAATGCTGCTCGGGTTGGAGAGAGCTCAGTGCGCATGTGGGTTTGGTCACCCTCAGACAGCCAGCCAAACACACATGCGCACTGAGGATAGTAAACACCACTCTCCCTCCCTGCCTGTCATCCCCTATGGCCCCACCCCCTTGGTTTATTATCGTTTTATTTTTCAAGTTTTGCAGCTGTTGTGACACTACCCTTTCCCTGTGCCTCACAGGCGATCATTCAAGCTAGCAAGGTTTGTGTAATATTATACTGTGGGGTTAATTTCTCAGGGCCTCCTCTACGCCTGCTCAAAGGACTCATGTGGATGAACAGGAAAGCAAGGCTTAATTAAAGCCATTTATGCTGAATCCTGTGAAAAGCAGGACTTCTACTGGTTTGCATACAGGCAGATCTGCATATGGCCACTCTCTTTAATGGCACAGTGATCAAAAGTACAATTGATTGGTATGTAGCCCCAGGAATCAGGAGGGGCTGAGATTAATTAAATCGCTTCCACCCTTTTTGGTTTTCTTTGGATACTAAAAAAACCATGAAGCCCTGCATCGTTCCACTTCCACCGACCGAACTTCCCCATTTTTGGAGCAGTGGGGTGGGGGAAATTAATCCGAACAATTCTATTTTGTATTTAGAGTTTCTTCAGAGGTTGGGAAATTTTCAGTTACCGCCAACTCTCTAAATCAGACCCTTAATTACCCCAAAACAGACATCTCACAGAGACGTTTAACAATCACTGACGCGGATTGCCCTTACTGTGATTGCACCGCGGAGTCCGAAACCAATGCAAAAAGCGCGGGCTGTGTAGGTGACGTCACTTTTTGTTGCTATGAGTGGGCTCTGCCCGAGACATAGTCATTTGTTAACAGATGAATCATTATCCCTCTGAGCCACCGAGCTGGCATTTTCACGAGCCTGTTGTCAAATGGAGCCTGATTGCTGTTGGAAATCTTTCCGCCTTGGGCGCAGGACGATGCCAGTAGGCCCCGGGCCAGCATGCCCTGCCTGGCACTGTCGGACAGCGCTGAGAGAATTTAATTACTAAAAAATGCAGTATTCTACATGTGGCAACCTGGAAGGGCGACTCCAAAACGTGCCAGTCTGTGACCTCTTGGACGCCACGGCAACAGACAATTAAGTTAAAAATATACTTTTATTTGACGCACTGGGGGTAATTTAAAAGCCCCCAGCGCCTTCCCTCGTCACATTAGCGTAATTTTTGTTTACGCTAGTGTGACATTAGGAAGGCTTTTTTGCCTCGTCGTATTTACAAAGTAGCCCCTTGCGCCACATTATGGATGCACCAGGCATAAAGTTTGCAAGGGAGAAATTCTGGTGCTGGGATGCCCGCAAAAATGTGCTGTGCTCAGAGCAGGTGTTAAAATACCTATGTGCCTCCTTGCACTTTACTGCACTAGAGTCTAAATTTTTGATGCTATAAGCATCACAAAAGCATAAAAAGTGTTGACGCCATTGGCCTAACAACCGCCGTGGTGCACGGTATTGTAGATATGACGCATCCATGATGTTGTTAGACGGGGCAGGGGCTACACAAGAAAACTGTCGCATCAGGACTGATGCGCCAGTTTCTTGTAAATATGCCCCATAGTCTCTTACTTGATAACACCTGGAGTTTTGATGCTCAAGTCAGCCGTACGACTATAACTTGTTTTCTCATCATTAGGACGCTGAGAAAGATTCTTCCTTACATCCCAGAGAATTGGTACCAAGCAACCACGATGGCACTCATTACCTTGCGACTGAATTACTGCACCTCTCTTTATCTCAATATCAATGCGTTCTGTGTTAACAAACTTCAAGTTGTCCAGAATGCAGCTGCCAATCTTATCCTTAATATTCCGAGGTATGTGATGGTCAGAGAAGGGATTTGTTCCCCCCACTGGCTTCCTATAAAAAAAAAAGGTTAGTTTTAAGGCTCTCTGTATGGTTTTTCTTGCCTGGCGTCAAAAAGGCCCTAGTCAACTTAATTGGCTGTTTCTTTGGTACTCCCTGAGAAGGTTTCTTAGATACTCCTTAAGTAAGCAGGTGTGGGTTCCTGTAACCCTCAAGGCCAGGTGGGGAGGTCGGTCCATCTCGGTGGCTGCTGCCCAACTCTGGAATATTCTGCCCGCCCATGTCACAGAGGCTGACTCTCTTGCTGCATTAAAAAAAAACAGCTCAAAACTTGGCTTTTGACTCTTTATCTCTCTCAGTGTTGGAGGCCCCCTCTGTTTTCTGTTTGGTATTGGATGCTTTCTTTCCGTTAGCGCTTTGATGCCTAGGGCCTGATTTAAGAGAAGTGGAGCTGCATCCCATGCAGCACCACTTTTCTTGTGCACTTAGCGCCCCCCTACCGCCACCAATCATGTGCTGTATTTAATATACGCGCACCATGGGGCAGGGTAGGGGCAATAGCATCAACATTTGTTACGCTATTGATGTATTTTGCAGGTTTGGTACCACAATTTTGGCGCTAATCTTGCACAGTGCATACAAGCCCATTGTAAACAATGGCATGTCCCATTTTAATGCCTGTTCTGTGCAGGCGTTGAAAATAGCCGGCAAAAATAATGCAGTGGAATCTCATAGATTCCACCGGGCCATTTTTGCGGTCCCCCTAACGGGGGAACGCCCCCCTTGCATACATTATGCCTGGCAAAGGCATAATGTGGCGCAAGGGGTCACAAAGTGGCGCAATGCATGCATTGCGCCACTTTGCAAACATGGCGCAGCGAATTTGGCCTCGTTGAGCCACAGCGTAAAAAAATGACAGTAATGTGATGCAAGGAGGTGCTAGGCCCTCTTAAATCTGGGCCCTAGGGTATAGTGCGCTCCAGAAGTTCCAATAACATAACATAACATCGCAAACCATAACCTAACATTTAACATGACATAACACTGGAGTTTCAAGTGAACAGGGACACCTGTTTTAGTACCAAGGTGGCTGTGTTTGGCAATTCTATCCACCAAAAAGTTAAAAGTAGCAGAAATGATGTTATACATAGATTAATCAATGATGGCATCACTTAGCTGATCCTTCTCAACTTTCTCCACAATTTTACCACAACACATTTCTGTTTGCTGCAGAGTGGCTGGGTAAGAGCAGCGTCTGATAGCTCCTTGAGGCTATGGGGTAGTAACTGCAGTGCCAGAGGTACTGGGAAGCAAGGCTATCCATTTATTATTGATGTATAGTGTTCTGAATACCAGCGACAGATAATGGTTCAGTAATGACACCAGTGTGAGACTGATATTCTGTTTATCTGTTTCTGACGTCATGGTGCCTTGCTTCCAAACCTTTTGACGTCACAATGCTCCCACTGTTTACAAACCTCGCATGAAAGTTCTCATGACAGATGCTGCTGGGCTCCAGATTCGCTTCACAGTTGACTGACACTGTGTCTGCCACTTGTTGCACCCAATTGACTTGGAGGTTGCCTGAATCGTCGCTCATTTTTTTATGTAAAAAAGGAAAAGCACAGTTTGCATAAGGTTCGCACAACGGGACAGCGGGTTTGCGCACTGCAAAGTGACAGATGAGAGAACAAAGGTTTTGTGGTTTGAACAGGTTTACAAAAGAACCAATGTTTAATGACAATATTATAACATGCAATTATTATCTCAAAAAAGACTATACAGATGTATACCAAGCCACAAGTGCTGGGCGGCTCCTCCGTAATAGCTGTGGAGCGTTGCCCCCTTGCTCAGAGTCAGGCAATGACAAATAAAATGCTAATAAAACTATTTTCTTTTTCTTTTATTTGTCACTGTCTCTCTGACAGACATGCATGTCTAGGATGGGTGGGGCCGGGCCAAAGGGAGGAGGAGTGGTGGGCACAGTAAAGTGTGCATGCCAATTTGGCCCACTACCTTAGGCCAGCCAAACCAACATGCGCACTTACATTTCTCCAACCCAGCTGTATTGCACAGCAGGGTAGAGAAATGGCACAGGCTCCCTTTGCCTGAGCGAGTGTCAGACCATCCCACTCAGGCTAATCCCAGTGCTGCTCACACGCTTGGTAGAGCATGAGAGCAGCGTCTGGATCGGGAGTCTGTGCTTTTGTGGTGACTGCTGGGGGGGAGAGGGAGCATCCGGCAGCGGGACCGGGGGCAGCTGAGGCAGGTAAGTTTTTTATTTTTTTTATTTTCATACCCCCCCCCCAGACCCACCCCACCACTTGTGATTGGCCACTGCACAGAAGGATTTCAAGGTGGACAATTATCTGCCTTTTTGGCAAGTTTGGTATAATTGTTCTGTGCTGTAATTTCTTTGGACACATGTTATATGCATTTAGCCTTCATTGACGGATCTACATGGCATTGTTTAAGATCAGTCTTTCTCTTATCTTAGGGAATACGTTTTTGGAAATGTTTATGCAGATTTGTTAAATTGGAACAAAGTTATTAGCAATCACAAAAGTGATTTAAATGAACACCTGAGCATGTTCCTGTAAACACAGGGGCCCTAGTCGCAAAAGTAAATTTACACATGTAGATTTACTCAAGTGGCAGTTTATTCTAACGCTTTGCAGTATGTTTACTACTTTTGGCTAGTCACCATTTCCAAGTGTAAAATTATGCCAAGGAGTAGACTTACATGTCTTCACCCTGTGAAACCAGGGAATGAAACCAAATTTACAAGGGTAAAGTTACGACGACCAACTTTACACACATGGGCAAAAGACTCCACCACCGGGTAGCGAGCTCTCTATTCTAAAGTATAGAAAAAAGTAAAGGGTTTCTTAAGTTCAAAAATAATTTAGTACAAATATTTTACTGTTAAATATTCGAATCTTAATGTAAATACACACACACACACACACACAGATATATGGTGGTCACCACTTGGTACTTATAGTTATGACCTTGTTTTTACAGAAAAAGCGTTTTTTACTTGCCTATATCTTGGCACTAGGTGTCACAAAATTTTCCCAAAAAATTTGACGCTCACATCAGCTACTGTATGGAAAGGTTCAGGGTGATTTGTCAAGCAGGGGCCAGGAAAAAGGGGGTCCCAAAACATGTTTCTCCATGTTAATTTCCATAGGGATTTTGAACAGGAATAGAGCCCGTGCCACAGGACAGATTTACACCAAATTTGGCAGATAGCTAGCCCTTGGTCCAGAAAGCACCCCTTTTGTGATTTGCTGTAAATCTTTTCAGTGGTTTTCGAGTTATTAAGTGAAAACCAAATTTGCAAATATAGGGAAGTGGATCCGTTGCAACTCCTGCGTGGAGCGTCGGGCTCCACATGCCAGGGGCAGTGCTGTGATTGGCTGGCTGCAAACTGTGCAGAAAGTTGCGGCCGCCATTTGAAAAACCGGGACAGGGCCTCGGGGATAAAAATAAAGTGTAAAAAGAAGAGAAGGTGTCAGAATAGAGGTATTCTGACCCCATGGAGGCATTTAATAGGTGTCTGAGAGACCCTTTATTAGTTAAGGCTCAAACCCCCTTTTTTTATTACACATGCGTGTAGTTGCAACTCAGTGCCTCCCCGCGTAACGTCGCAACAGAGTCACGAACGTTGATGAAAACATTAAAAAAATATATACATTCACACACTCACTCACACACTAATGCACACACTCACACACCCATTCACATACCCACACAGACACTTATACGCCCACTCACAGACCCACTCAGACACTCATGCACCCACTCACAGCCCCATTCAGACACTCATAAACCCACTCACACACTCATGCACCCACTCACAAACCCTCAGACACCCACTCACAGACCCACACACTCATACTCCTACTCACAGACCCAGTCAGACACTCATACACCCACTTACCGACCCAAACAGACACTCGTACATCCAGTCACAGAGACACTCTTACACTCAGATACAACCTTTCACACCTACTCTCACACCCAGATAGACACTTTCACACCCACCATCATACTCACATAGACCCTCTCACACTCATTCTCACACCCATACAGACACTCTCACACCCAGAGACACCTTCTCACACCTATTCTAACACTCGAATGACAGGACCTGCTGGCAACTCCCGCCGTGCACGGCCTTTTGCCATGCGTGGCAAGGGGTTGGGTGGTTATGGGGTTGGCTACAGGCCCTGCAGCTAACTCCCGCCACACACAGCCAAAGGTTTTACATGGCTCGGGGTTTGGTGGTTATAGGGGGTTGGCCACAGGCCCTGCGGCCATCCTCTGCCGGGCAGGGCCAAAGGCGATGCGTGGCAAGAGTTGGATTAACATATTGGGGGTCATTCCAATATTGGCGGGCACCGCCCGCCAAGCGGAAACCGCCAATTGGCCGCTCCGCGGTCAAAAGACCACGGAGGCCATTCTGGCTTTCCCGCTGGGCCGGTGGGCGCCCGCCAAGGGAGCGCCCGCCGGCCCAGCGGGAAAGGCCCTGCAACCCAATAGCCGGCTCCGAATGGAGCCGGCGGTGTTGCAGTGGTGCGACGGGTGCAGTTGCACCCGTCGCGATTTTCACTGTCTGCTAAGCACCCCTGCTAAGCGCCGCTATGGGGATTCCGACCCCCTTCCCACCATCCTGTTTCTGGCGGTTTTGACCGCCAGGAACAGGATGGCGGTAACGGGTGTCGTGGGGCCCCCTAACAGGGCCCCAGCATGATTTTCACTGTCTGCATAGCAGGCAGTGAAAATCGCGACGGGTGCAACTGCACCCGTCGCACCCCTGCAACACTGCCGGCTCCATTCGGAGCCGGCTTCTATGTTGCGGGGCCTTTCCCGCTGGGCCGGCGGGCGCCCGCCGGCCCAGCGAGAAAACCAGAATGGCCTCCGCGGTCTTTTGACCGCGGAGCGGCCAAATGGCGGTGACCGCATGGCGGTGACCGCATGGCGGGCGGGCGCGGTCAGAATGACCGCCTATGTGTCTATGGGAAAATGTGTTCGTACATATGGCCCTGAGCTATGTAATTCCTGAGTATCATCATGCCTTCCAACAGCTGGGAAATCGACTATGATCACATCTCTCCTAGACCCAAAGGTCAATCATCAGATGATTTCTCTACTCCCAAAGTATACTAAAGGAACAGAACTGTTGCTACCCAAACAGCTGCTGGTGTTCCTGGACTCCAATAAACTTCTACATGGAAAGCAATCTGATTCCTGCAAGGGTCACAGTACAGAGAGAGTTTTAATTTAAGGTAATTGATGAAACTAGACTGATAGAGGTAAAGGCGGAGTGCGCACCCTGATCTTATTACACCTATCATTGGCATTTGATACCATCTCACACTCACTTCTTCTCAGCAGCCTAAAGGAAGTGGGCTTGCCAGGTACAGTACTTAACTGGCTTACTTTCTTTCTTCAGGATCGCTCACATACAGTAAGATTCTCAGACCACTATTCAGCTCCGAAAGTCGCAGCAACCGGAGTACATCAGGGCTCCATTTTGAGTCTTGGTTTATTTATTAAAAATTAGGGGAGTGGGGCTGTACATCCCCTCTCATCCCCCAATGATATTTAATATGCATTAAGGCTGGGCCCCGGGGGATGGGGCCCCTGGGGACAAAACTGGCCAGGGGAGGGGGCAGCGCAGCCCCCCTGCCCCAATATGAAATATGAGGAAATCTCCACAAAATAAAGAAGCAATTACGGCATATAGCTAAGAGGAAGGGCCCTGGTTTGGTGGAGATATACATCTCTGTAGTCTCGTTGGACTCTCTATAGGAGGATTCATAATATCGCAGAATTTTGGAGAAAGATGCACAAGTCACAATCACATTGCCAAATGCACACAAGGTCACTGGAGTCACTTCCTTGTGGTCCACAACACACCTGTACTGTAGAAAACACCAGGGACAGCTCCTCCATTATGGCGGAGGAGCATCGCCCCCCCTCCCTGACGCCAGCAGCGGCAGCTGCAAACCTTTTGCCAAAAAACGAGAACAATAATAAACTGTGTTTATTATCATTTTTTGGTAAAAGGGGCGGGCCATGGGGATGACGAGTAGTGAGGTTGAATGCACAGCACTCCCCCCCCCTTACTGCGCATTACGGCCGGCCAAACAGACATGCACAGTAGGGTCTCTCCCTCCAGGCAACACAGTTGCCAGTCTGCCTGGGAGCGCCCTGGCTGGCCAAAGGGAGCATGTGCCCGAAGCCACTCCAAAGTGTTTTTTTGCATTTTTATTTATCCCCCAGGTGAGGTTCCTTTCTGGCCGAGTCACTCCCACAGTTACTAACACACCCACACAGAAACTCACACACCCACTCACAGACGCACTCAGACACTCAGTCACTCAGACACTCATGCATCCAATCACAGAACCACTCAGACACTTGTGAACCCAGTAACAGTCCCGCTCAGACACTGATGCACCCACTCACAGACCCACTCAGACACTGACGGACCCACTCACAGATCAACTCAGACAATTGTGCACCCATTCACAGACCCACTTAGACACTCATGCATCCACTCAAAGACCCACTCAGACATTCATCCACCCATTCACACACCCACTCAGACTGTCAAACACCCATTTACAGACCGACACAGACACTCACACACCCACTCACAGACACTCTCCCACCCAGAGACTCCCTCTCATACCTACTCTCACACCCAGACAGACACTCTCACACCCACTCTCCCACCAACATAGACCCTCTCACACCCAGACAGATACTGTCACACCCACTCTCACACCAAGAGACACCCTCTCACACCTATTCTTACACCCAGAGAAACAGGCCCTTCGGGCAACCCCCGCCGCGCCCAACCAAAGGGCGTGCACAGAGCGGGGTTGAGGAGTTACAGGGGGTTGGCCACTGGGCCTGGCCACAGGCCAGGTCCTGCAGCCAAACTCCACCATGTATGGCCGAAGGCCATGTGCGGCAGTGGTTGGATTAACGTACAGTAATTAAAATTACTTTACGTTAAAAAAAACATAGAAATTCACTCAAAAAAACAAAGGTTACAGGGACTTTCTAGTTAGGAAATAGAATTTAAAAAACCATAGAAATTCACTAAGAAAACCGAAGGGTATAGGTGTGTATTTCAAGTAACTGTAACTCACGCCCTAAGGTAAGTAGAACTCATGCCCCCGCCATGCACAGTTTTTTCTTCAATAACTTGATTGCTAATGTTTGATTGATATTTTTATTGACGTTATAAAAGTTATCATGAGTGCTGTAATATCTGGGGTAATTAGCAGTGCATGGCAAGTGTGCGAGTTATAGTGACCTTAGCGCACAAGTTACAGTTATTTGAAATGCCTCTAACTATAACTGCTGAACTTCTCTGCTTTTGTGTGGGTAAATTCAGAACCTAACTATAAGGTCCCTGTAACACTTGGTTTCTTTTAAGTGAATTTCTTTTTTTTTTTAAATTCAGTTCTATTTTCTAACTGTAACGTCCCTCTAACCTTTGTTTTTTCAGGGAATTTTTATGTTTTTTTTACATAAAGTAATTGTAATTACTATGGGGGTCATTCCAACCCTGGCGGTCATTGACCACCAGGGTGGATGACCACGGAAGCACAGCCAACAGGCTGGCGGTGCTTCCCTGCCCATTCTGACCGCGGTGGTAAAGCCGCGGTCAGAAAAGGGGATCCGGCGGTTTCCCGCCAGATTTCCCCTGTCTGGGCTGAATCTCCATGGCGGCGCTGCAAGCAGCGCCGCCATGGAGATTCCGACCCCCTTCCCGCCACCCTGTTTCTGGCGGTTTTTACCGCCAGGAACAGGATAGCGGGAACGGGTGTTGTGGGGCCCCCTAACAGGGCCCCACCTTTTATTCTGTGTTTATAAAAAGCCACAAATGAAGAGGTGAGTGCTTCGAAATGCTGTCTGTAGCAGGTTAGCTATTCATTCACAAGCTATGGTGCAAGGGTGCCTGCGTTGGTGCTCAGCAGCAATTTGTGCACCACACAGGGGAATGGGCAGAAATGCATTGTATCTTGTGAATATGGTGCATTTCTGCCCTTTCCTTGTGTCGCTGGGCAGTGCAGCAAGGTTACTCGCTGTTCTGCTCTGCACCCTCGGGCTAGTAAATATGCCCCATAGTGTCTTGCGCCCCGCAGCAAAACTTTATGCAGGGTCACTTGAAGTATGATGGTGACACGGGGACGGGGATCCAAATTAGGTGGCAGAGCTGGGTAAATTATGCAGAAAAGAAGCACAAATTAAGCTGCATACTGTATGCGTATTTCGTCATTTTTACTCATAACACTGTATGGGCAAAGATTCCACCTCGTTAGTACCAGTTTACCAACCAAATACAGCAATAAGTAACTGAAAGATGACCAGTCAACTTTTACAAAGGGCTTTCCACTCCGTGGGAACACTTACAGTGTCTTAGCAATTTTTATCAGTTCGAGCTAGAAACATTTTTTTTTAAGTCTACAGAATATACAGCAGATGATGTATTATGTTGCAAATGCAGCAAATCCATAATTATGCAGAAAAAAGCTGAAAAGAATAAAATAATTTTTTTGGCCCTGTCTTTATCAAAGGGTTTTTTTACTGAGAAATAGTCAACTGCTGAATGTGTTGAGCATGTAAATTTTCAACAGGAAAGAAACTCCCATTTTTTAGCATCAAATACAATTGAAGCATGTCAGATTTTTAGTACATCACATAACGTAAATGTGCATACAGTTCATTTGAATGTGACACATTTAAAATACCAGTGGCTACTTTAAATCTGGTGTGCATCTAAAATCTGTGAACCAATGTTGGGCATCACTCGAAACAAGCATTGGCAAAGCCTGTGCCTATGTCTAAGCAACTGGTTTCCTATGTAAGAGCATCTGGCTTTGCCAATGTCCTTTAGCAGTGTAGCTGCTGTTCAGCATGTATAAAATGTAATGCTGTGGTGTAGAGTAGAGTGGCGTAGAAGAAATTGGAATAGAGTGGCGTAGAGTGGAGTGGAGTTTCGTGGAGTGGAGGAGCATAGAGTAATGTGGAGTGGTGTAGAGTGGCGTAGAGTAGAGTGGTGTAGAGTAGAGTGGTGTAGAGTGGAGTAACATAGGGTAGAAGGGCATAGGGGAGAGGAGTGGCACAGAGTTGAGCTGCGTAGAATAAAGTGGGTACAGTAAAGATGCATAGGGTAGAGTGGCATACAGTAGAGTAACATGGAGTAGAGTAGATTAATGTAGAGTAGTGTGGCTAGATTACAGTGGTGTAGAGTAGAGTGGCATAGAGTGGAGTAGAGTAGCATTGAGTGGAGTGGCATAGAGTAGAGTGGAATAACGTAGAGTGGCACAGAGTGGAGTGACGTAGAATATAGTGGTGTGGAATAGAGTGGCTTAGAGTAGAGTTGCATGAAGTGGAGTGACGTAAAGTGGAGTGGTGTAAAGTGGAGTCAAGTGGCATAGAATAGAGTGGTACAGAGTAGAGTGGTGTTGAGTAGAGTGGTATAGAGTAGAATGGTATGGAGTGGAGTGGTGTAAAGTGGAGTGGCATACAGGAAAGTGGTGTAGAGAGTAGTGGCGTAGAGTGCTGTAGAGTGCAGTGATGTGGAGTGGCATAAAGTGGGGTGACATAGAGTAGAGCAGAGTGGCGTGGCGTGGCATAGCGTAGAGTGGAGTGGCATAGAGTAGAGTGGAGAGGTGTAGAGTGGCATAGAGTGGTGAAGAGTAGAGCAGCATAGAGTGTAGTGTAGTAGAGTAGAGTGGCATAAAGTACAGTCACAGAGAGTAAAGTGGCATAGAGTAGAGTAGAGTGGTGTGGAGTGGTGTAGAGTAGAATGGAGTGAGTAGAGTGGGGTAGAGCAGACAGGCATTGAGTGGAGTGCAGTGGCATAGAGTGGTGTAGAGTGGAGTAGAATAGAGTGGAGTGTTGTAGAGTGCTTCAGAGTGACATTCTGTGGAGTGGAATGGCGTAAAGCAGAGTGGAACTGAATAAAATGGTGTAGAGTGGTGTAGAATAACATATGGTGGAGTAGACTAGTGTAGAGTGGAATGGAATGTTGTAGATTAGAGTCATGTAGAGCGGAGTGGAATGGAGTGGTGCAGAGCAGAGTGGCATTGAGAGGAGTGCATAGAGAGGAGTGGCATAGCATAGAGTGGTATAGAGTAGAGTGGCATAGAGTGGGGTGGAGTGGAGTAGAGTGATATGGAGTAGATTGGCATAGAGTGGAGTGGTATAGAGTAGAGTGGTGTAGAGTGGTGTAATGTAGAGTGGTATGGAGGTGCAGAGTCGAATAGATTACGTTGAATGGAGTAGCGTAAAGTAGATTGGCGTGGAGTAGAGTAGCACAGAGTGGGGTGGTGTGGCGTAGAGTAGAATGCCGTATAGTAGAGTGGCATAGAGAGGTGTTGAGTGGAGTGGAGCAGAGCAGAGTTGATTAGAGTGAAGTGGTGTAGAGTGGCATTGGGTGGAATGGCATAAAGTACATTGGAGTGGCACAGATTAGAGTAGCATAGAATAAAGTGGAGTGGCGGAGAGAAGAGTGGATCGGTATAGAGCACAGTGGCATGGAGTACAGTAGAGTGGCATTGAGTGGCATAGAGTGGAGTGAAGTGTTGTAAAGTAAAGCGGAGTGACATAGAGTGGCATAGAGGAGAGTGGTGTTGGGTGGAGTGGTGTTGAGTGGTGTAGAGTGGAGTGGAGTAAAGTGGAGTGGCGTAGAATAGAGTGCGGTAGGGTAGTTCAGATGTGCGTATGAGTAACTAAAGTGTCAACAGAGACGACCTATAGGGTGAAGGCAACATAAATTAGAAGCCATATGCCAGTATTTTAGGAATAATGTTCAGGAATAATACAAAAACTCATAAAATGTAAACAATTGTGTGCTGCATAAAGAGGAGGAAGAACAAAGACAATGAAAAACACATGTACTTGGTCTATGTTCCATGGAAGAGCTACCATAAGAAAGGAAGGGAAGCCTATTGGAAATAAGCAATCAAAAGATTGAAAATGAGAGAGATAATGCAAGTAACTAACTGTATGCTGTGGGCGGGTTGCAAGCCCACTGAATTGTAAACAATGGGCCACATTTACAAGAAACTGGCGCAGCGCGGTGCTGCACCAGAATAAGCAGCGTCGCGGTGTGCCAGTTTTGAAATGCAGGGCTGCGTCATATTCACAAGAATACGGTGCAGTCCTGTGTTCCCCCTGCGCCAGTGCTAAATTAAGCAGCCTGCGCCAAGGCAGGCATCCTTGCACCATAGTGCAAGGGTGTCTGCGTTGAAGGGAGTGATTGTTTATGTGCAGGAAGGTATCTCTTCCTGCACATAAACAATCTACAATGACAATCTGGCACTTCTATGTGTGCTGCATAATGCAGCACACATAGAAAAAGCAAAAAACAAGGAGGAATAAAAGCATTCCTCCTCGTTTTGTCATGCTAACGCCGCCCATGCGGTGGTGTTAGTTTTTGGCGCTGCCACAGATTTTCGATTTCTCGTTAATCTGGGGCAGCTTCAAAAGCAATGGGTGTTGCGATGGAACACCCAATGCAACACCCGCTACACGCCCCTCTTACGCAGAAAACTGCGTCGGAAGGGCCCATATTTACAAGGAGGCGTAACTCCACAAAAAGTGGCGTTACACATCCTCGTAAATATGGAGCAGTGGTTAGCGCCACCGGAGCATCACAAAAAGTGACGCTCCGTTGGCGTTAGGGCTTTGTAAATCTGGCCCAATATGTTTTGCAGCACAACCCATGCGCTGTGAAGGTGACACCTAAAGACGCAGCCTCATAAACCGACAGACCTCTTCAGTTTCACTCATTATATCTGAGTAGTATCTGCTCTTGGTTGGGAGAAAGATTTTCCACATAGCAGGCAATACTTGTTTTTGTCACTGAGAGCGGGAGGAAAAAAGGCCCAAAATATATAATTTAGCTCTTTAGTTAAGGAGTGCACTGAAAGAGATCTAAGGTGCTCTGGTAGTACCCAAGTGTACCCACATTTGCAAGCATTTGCAGACACCTAAAAGTAAGTGTGGTGCAGCTACACCTGTCTAAATAGCTAGAAAGTGTGTATTAGCACTTGCCAACTTTCTTAACTTTTTCCAAGTGGAAATAGAAATCCACCCTCTGACCCCCCAAGCCAAAGCCATTTTGACAATGTCTGCCACACCTGCCCTTTTCCACCTTAAAAACGAATTTTCTATTGACCTTGAGAAGGCTAAATCATAGGTCATATCCATTGCAGAAATGCGCCCTCAAAGTTTGTGATGGCCACAAACTCGCTTGCTTGGTGATGTTCAGCGGCCTTCCAAGGAATCCAGCGCCTGGAAAGGCCACTCCAGGTGCTGGGAACGGATTCGCTCTCGTGTGATATAGCACATTTGAACACTGCTGGGCACTGTGAGGAATGATGATTGGTGGGCAGAATTAACTGCTGCTGGCACTGATGCCATAAGGATAATAGACCTCAGTGACTATTTTTGTAGTTTTATATAGCACAAACTTTGCCCAAAGGCATCAGAGCGCTTTACAGGGAGGCAGGCTGCATTTAAATCGACAACTCTAGCAAGGAATGGATATAGACATGTAGGAATGTATACATTCCATTGAGTACAGACTGCATTAGAATGCCAATTTTGTATAACAGTTTAGACTCATCAACTCGAGCAGAACACAAGATGTGCATTAACTGGCTGGCACGAAAACACATGTATTGCAACAATCCATCAGTGTAAAAAAAGGGGCACAATTGCGTTTGTTGGTGCAAATTATGTGCCAGTGTCTGTTTGTTCACAGTGCCCACCGGAGTGGAAGAGACAGGATTTACGCTCAGTGCCAACGGCGCCATGAAACCAGAACAAATAAACGGGCAGAGCGGGCGAGCTCCGCCGCTCGAGCGAGAGAGTCGTAAAAAGTCAGATTTACCGCCCGCTTCCGGGGGAACATCTGCCGCCTCTGTTCTCATTACCGAGCGCCGTGTCCTCCTCGAAGGAGCTTCCCGCCGCTGCAGCAGAATAAATATCCGAGTCGCGCATTCTTATGGTGGCGATGTTTCTGCTGCAATAAAAATGTTCACTCTGAAGAACAACACTGCTCTATCAAGCTTGGCCAACACTAAATCTAGTGCCTTAAAAAAACAAAAAGAAGAATGTACAAGGTTCAACATGTGCCCATCACCATCCTTGGCCTTGGGACTGTCATCTTGAGCCTCAAAAGATGCCACCGCAGCTAGTGATTAATTTGAGCCGGTGGTTGCCAGTGGGGCCCACCGAGCCTCTTTTTTGGGGTCCGGCACTTATTTTTTCTCAGCAGACTTTGGGCCTGATTTAGGTTTTGGTGACACAGATGTGACAGCTATCCTGACTGCCGTATTATATCCCACAGATATCCCATCTGCCTTATTGCATCCCTGATAGCCTACGGAGATCCTAATAAGGTGGATGGAATATCTGTCAAATTTGTGACGGAATATTCCCTCTGCCAAGATCTAAATCAGGCACTTTAACTGAGATCAAGAGAGAAAAAACACAAAGTGGGGGAAAAAAGTGGAAGAGAAAGACGGAAAAACAATGAGAAATGGAGACAGCAATGATCAATCAATCAATCAAGGAATTTGTAAAGCGCACTACTCACCCGTGAGGGTCTCAAGGCGCTGAGGTGGTGGAGGGGGGGAGAAGGTGCCACTACTGCTCGAACAGCCAGGTCTTGAGAAGTCTCCTGAAAGTAAGGAGGTCTTTGGTCTGATGCAGGTGGGTGGGAAGAGTGTTCCACATCTTGGAGGCAAGGTGCGAGAATGATCTGCCGCCGGTTGTAGTTCTGCGGATGCAGGGGACAGTTGCGAGGGCGAGTTCGGTGGAGCGGAGTTGTCGGGTCGAGGTGAAGAAGGAGAGCCGTCTGTAGAGGTATTCTGGTCCGGTGTTGTGCAGTGCTTTGTGAGCGTGGGTGAGGAGTTTGAAGGTGATTCTATTGTTGACGGGGAGACAGGTCTCTCAGATGTCCTGTGATGTGGCAGTGGCGGGGGTTGTCCAGGATGAGGCGTGTGGAGGCGTTCTGGATGCTTTGCAGCTTCCTCTGGAGTTTGGCCATGGTTCCTGCATAGAAGGCATTGCCGTAGTCCAGTTTGCTGCTTACCAGGGCTTGAGTGACTGTTCTGGTTTCGGTGGGGATCCATTTGTAGATCTTTCAGAGCATGCAGAGCGTGTTGAAGCAGGAGTAGGAGATGGCGTTGACTTGCTCCGTCATGGGTAATGAGGAGTCCAAGATGAGTCCTAGGTTGCGTGCCTGGTCGGTGGGAGTCGAGGAGGAGCCGAGAGTGGCAGGACACCAGCAGTCATCCCATGCCGAGGGGGTCGAGCCGAAGATGAGGATTTCCCTCTTGTCGGAATTGAGTTTGAGGCAGCTGTTCTTCATCCATTTGGCGATGGCCTTCATTCCTTTGTGAAGGTTGGTCTTGGCGGAGTCCTTCGTGAGTGAGAGGATCAGCTGGTGTATGGGAGGATGCTTGAGGCTGTGTGATCGGGCGATGTTAGCGAGCGGGGCCATGTAGACGTTGAAGAGGGTCAGGCTGAGGGACGAAACCTGGGGTACGCCGCAGATGATTTTGGTGGCTTTGGAGCGGAATGGGGGGAGGCAGACTCTCTGGGTTCTTCAGGTGAGAAAGGAGGTGACGCAGTCCAGGGCTCTATTGCAGATTCCTGCATTGCTGAGACTTGTGCGTAGGGTGTGGCGACAGACGGTGTCGAACGCGGCTGAGAGGTTCAGGAGGATGAGGGCCGTGGTTTTGCCGTTGTCCAGTATGGTTCTGATGTCGTCAGTGGCAGCGATGAGGGCAGCGATGAAAAGCAACATGAAAGAGTGAGATAAAGGAGGTGGGTGGGTGTAAAAGGCATACAGTGGAAACAAGAGAATACAGCCTTGGTATTCAGTATCCTGATAATCATAGCACCAACTGTGGGCTTCTGACAAAAATTTTGGGCCCCGGCACTCGTGGTTTTACAAATTAATCATTGAATGCAACTGACTTAGTGAGTGATGGCGGTCGAGCAGAGCCCGACGACAGGAACACGCAGAAAATGTCACACGCTTATGAGTGTTCTGCAATACTTTTATTGTTACAGCAACTGCTCTGGTGGCCTACTGCAGGCTCTATAAAGTCAGGGCCATACCATGCCCCAGTCCTATTGCCCACAAAACAGACTAAAGCCCTTCTGGGGCTTACACTGAACATTCCTCCCAAAACTAACAAACACACAAAATGCACAGCATCCCTGCTTACTCAAAATCCTGAATATTAACCCATTTGGGTACCTCACAGTTACTACAGTATGTAGCCTGATCCTTGGAGGAGGTCCTGGCTTCAAAGGACTTTTGCTCTCAGGGTTGCAACCCTGGTCTGTGATCCAGTCACCAACTTGCAGACAAATGGTCTTAGCTCATCGCCGTCAGCTCAAGATGTCATTTACATGTTTACACCGGGCGGCCATACCAACCTTATCCAGCTACTGGGAGATCACGTAGGGTGTTGATGAACCACGTCCTGCACCGGCTGGCCCTTGCACAACTGACTGTGAGTCTGTACGGATGTAGTGTGTGGAGTCTGCTGATACTCCTTCAGAAAGTGGACAAAACTAATTCCAGGTGATGGTGTTGGGTATGAGCAATACAAATCGCCATTGTTATAGTCCTCATGAAATGTTCAACTTCCGCATTAACTTGGGCCACTGGCGTGTGACCTTCCAATGTTGGACCCTTAGGGATCGAAAATACTCCACGATTTTATGACCCCAAAACTGCAGGCCATTGTCAGTGGGTAACTCTTGTACTAGGTCATGTGTCTTAGAATCTTCTCTAGCTTTGGTATTACTTCCTCAAATGCTGTGCTAGTTACCACCTACACCAGGGGTTACTTTGAAAAATCACATATGACCACTAGCATGTACTTCCCGTCCAGAAGACTTACAAAGTCAGCACTGACTCTTTCCCATGGCCATTGAGTTAGGTAGTGTATGATCACAAGAGTGGGTGGATCAGCTGCTCCAACCGCCTGACACATAGGACAAACTTGGACCACATTTTCCGCTGCTACCTTTAGTAGAGGAAACCACATGTTATTGCGCAATCGTCTCCTGGTCCACATCAGTTGAATAACTTGGGATGCTAGACTTGGGGAATGACCAACCATTGCCCTCATAAAAGGCACAGATCCTTAGAGGCTGCTAGCTTTCGTAATGTGTTACGTAAAGACATGAAAGTCTGTTGAGCCTCAGGTGTTCGAAAGGACAGGTTCTGCTTAAGTCTGTCTGCTCCTGTATCAGACTATACAGCTTCCAGAGCCAACAGGAGAGACCTGGAGAACAGTGCGCAGCCACTGATAGTGTCTGCCAATGGCACTGGAAGAGGTTCAGACTTTTCAATGATCATTCTTACATATTCTTCCATGTCCAAGCACCAGGTTTGTCTTCAGGAGTTCCACCCTGAGGATGCAGGAACAAATATTCTGCAGGGTTTTGCACTCCTGGGCTGTCTATTACAGCAAAGGAGTACTCCTGGAGCTGCGGTGCTCATTTCTGAATGCCTGGAGGGGTTTTCAAAGCTGACCCTTTGAGCAAGTGGGATCAGGGTTTTGTGGTCTGTGTGCACTGTGAAGAGACTCCCATACGAATGGAGGTGAAAATACCGAACCCACCAATGCACTGCAATAGCCTCTTGTTAGAAATGGAGTCTCACCCTGTCCAAGTAGGGACCCTCACTCTAGTCAGGATAAGGAAGAAACACAGCTCAGATAACCCCTGCTCACCCCCTTGGTAGCTTGGCACGAGCAGTCAGGCTTATCTCAGAAGCAATGTGTGAAGCATTCGCACATAACACACAGTAATACAGTGAAACACTACAAAAGGACACCACACCAGTTTTAGAAAAATAGCCAATATTTATCTATACAAAACAAGACCAAATATGATAAAAAATACAACATACAATAAATAAGATACCCATTTTGCAAGAATTACTTGAAAAATCAGTTCCTTATAGTCAATAGCTCCATCTGGGGCTATCAGCGTAGTGAACAACAAATCCAACAGTTCAGGCCGGCCACGGCGTTGCAGGCCAGCTACGATGTCAGGAAGACCCGCAAACAGTACCTTGGAAATGCAGGGCGTTGTGATCCTCGCAATGAGGTCTGGAGAGCAGCATTGCTGGCGTCGCAGTGTCGGTTCCAGAGTACGGTGTGGGGGTCATCGGGCCCTTGAAGTCACATGTGTTCCAGATCGAACTCTGGGTTCATGAAGTCAGGAGCGCTGGAGTGGATGGCGTTGGGGCTGCGGTGTGAAGCAGGGCGGTGCGACGTCGGAAGGCCCAAGTCGGCAGGGTGGCACGGGTCGGGCTCTGTGCGGCGTCCACGGGTTGTGGTGCAGACAGGGATGCCTGGTGACGACACTGGAGTCGATGGTGCTGGCATCGGCGTACCAGGGTTGCGCTGCGGGATGGGATGGTGCTTCGTGTAACTTACGAGTGGTGTCCACACGCCATGCTGCAGGCAGCGGTGCCGGTGTCAGCAGAAGCGTCGCCGTCAGGGATACCCAGGCTGCAGTTTGAGCAAGGTGATGCCGGAGTGCGTGCCCACATGTCACGGTGCAAGCAGTGGCTCAGTGGTGGCGTCAGATGGCAGTGGCGGTGGGACCAGGGTTGCGGTGTGAAGCGGGGTAGTGCGACTCCCTGCGGCATCATTAGGTTACAGTGCAGGCCAGCGGCATCGTTGGCAGCACTGCAGTTTTTTTTTCTTGAACAGCAGAGAACACACAGTTCCGAGTGCTGTAAGCAGATGAAGATGAAGTCTTTGATATCCCTGAGACAGGTCAGAAGGCAAAAAAACAGGGGAAACATGCCAAAAGCTGCCATGCCTAATACATGTCCCCTCCAGCTGAGAGTAGGGGGAACTACCCAACCCCTGGGGAGTTCTCCTCAGTAAGGCGGAAGAACCTGGACAGGCCATCCGTGTTGGCATTTTCTGTGCCAGGGCGGTGTTCCACCATAAAGTCCATCCCCTGTAGGGAAATGGACCACATCATCAGTTTTGGGTTCTCACCCCTCATCTGCATTAACTATCTGAGGGGCCTGTGGTTGGTCTGAACCTGGAAGTGAGACCCGAACAAGTAGGGTCTTAGCTTCCTCCGTGCCCAGACCACAGCAAAAGCTTCCCTTTCAATTGTACTTCACCTCTGTATTCTGGGGAGTAGTCTCCTGCTAAGGAAGACTACAGGCTGGTCTAGACCCTGGTCTAGACCATCTTTGTTCAGCTGTGAAAGTACTGCTCCCACACCATGCTCTGAAACATCTGTCTGCACCACAAAATCCTTGGAAAAGTCAGGGGCCAGCAGCAAGGGTGCTGTGCACATGGCCTGCTTCAGGGTGTTGAACGCATTTTGGCATGCCTCCATCCAGATCAACTGTCTAGGCTGCTTCTTGGAAGTCCTTTGGGACCACTGGAATTCCACATCTGCCCCACCCAGGGGGTCCTTGGGATATTATTTCCTTTTTGTGCTTCTTGGAAGTCATCTCTGTCAAGGGGGGCAACAATGGTGCCATGCCCCTTGAAAATCTCCTGTAGTACACGGTGAAGTCTAAGAAGGCTCTCACCTCTGTCTGGGTCTTGGGGGTGCCCAAGCCCGAATGGCATCGATCTTGGGCTGTAGGGGCACCACCGAGACGTTCCCGACGTGGTGTCCCAAGTACACCACTGACCCCTGCCCTATCTGGCACTTACTGGCCTTGATAGTGGGGCCTGTGGCTCGCATCGCCTTCAACACTTCCCAGAGGTAGTGCAAGTGGTCCTCCCAACTGGAGCTGAAAACAGCACTGTCGTCAAGGTAGGAGGCACTGAAGTTTTCAAGCCCAGCCCGGACTTGATTGACCAACCTCTGGAAGGTGGCAGGGGCATTCTTTAACCCGAAGGGCATGACCCGGAAGTGGAAATGCCCCTCTGGCGTTGAGAATGCCGACCTCTCTTTGGCCCCATCAGTTAGGTCAATCTGCCAACACCCAGATGTTAAATCAAATGTACTGACGAACTTGGCAGCCCTCATGAAGGAGCTCATCTGCTCTGGGGATGGGGTGGGTGTCAGTCTTGGTGATGGCATTGAGCCCCCGGTAGTCCACACATAACCAGAGTTCTGGTGTGGCACCAGGTGCAGCAGCCTTGGGTACCAAAACCACTGGGCTGGACCAAGGGCTGCTGGAGCGCTCAATCACCCCTGAAGCCAACATCTTGGACACCTCGTCCTTGATGCTGACCTTCACTCTGTCAGCTAACCTGGAAACCTTGTGTTTCACAGGCAGGTTGTCCCCAGTGTCCACATCATGTGTGCATAGATGGGTGACACCTGGAGTGGGTGAGAACAGAGCCTCAAACTGTAACTGGCGAAAGTCACTCTGCTGCTATAGAGTCAGAGAAGAGGAGAGGACCACACCTTCTACTTACCCATCCTGCTCTTTGGCAGACAGGAGGTCAGGGAGAGGTTCACTCTCCTCTTCTACCCCATCATCTGTAGCCAGAAGCATGGGTAACTCAGACCTCTCGAAGTGGGGTTTGAAGCCGTTCACATGTAGGACCCTGAAGTGGTTCCTTGGAGTCTGCAAATCCACTAATTAAGTGACATCACTCATGCACTCCTTCACCTCAAATGGCCCTGTCCACCTGTTCTGTAAGGCACAGAGCTCTACTGGAGCCAAGACCCATACTTTCTGGCTAAGCTGAAACTCAACCAGAGTGGTATTTTGGTTGTACCAGCATTTCATGTACTCCTGGCTTGCCTCTAGGTTCTCTTGAGCGAGCTTCCTGAAGTGGGCGGTCTGATTTCTGAAGGCCAACATGTAGCTTAATACATCCTGGGGCGGCTTCCTAGGAACTTGGTCCCAGCCCTCTTTCACCTGACTCAGAGGTTCTCTGACCGGCTGCCCATACAACAGCTCAAAGGGGCTAAAGCCAACCCCTTTCGGTGGTACTTCCCATTCGGCAAACACAAGGCATGGTAAGAGGATGTCCCATTTACACCCATTACTTTGGGGGTGGTAAGGAGTGGTGAATTTGTAGTTGACACCACACTCCTTCCACATAGCCTTTATGTACATGAACATAAAGATGGTAATTGGTCAGATACCACCTCCTTGGGGAAACCCACTCGGGTAAAGATCTCCATCAGTGCCCGGTCCACAACTGGTGCCGTCACTGTCCTCAGAGGGATAGCTTCTGGGTACCGGGTGGCATGGTCCACCAAGACCAGGATGAACCTGTTGCCCAGGGCTGTCTTGGGGTCCAGAGGCCCTACTATGTCAATGCTCACCCGCTTGAAAGGGGTGCTCATGACAGGAAAGGGTTGGAGGGGGGCTTAACATTTCCTCTCCACTTTTGCCACTCAAGTCTGACAGGTCCTACAGAACGCATCTGAATTGTTTCTCATTTGGGGCCAGTAGAAGTGGGTGACAAGCCTGTCAAAGGTCTTGCCCTGCCCCAAATGACCTTCCAGAGGCACATCATGAGCCAAACCCCGTAGGAAGGCTCTGAAGTGCTGGGGTACCACCAACGCACGGGCTGCCCCAGGCTCACCAGCCTTAGTCTCACTATACAGGAGACCGTTCACCCAATATATCAGGTGATCCTTGGGCTTAGCGCCAGCTGCCTGGTCCTTAGCCTGCTGCCTAAGACCGACAAGAGTAGGGCACACCTTCTGCTCTTCGCAGAGCTCCTCCCATGTGGGACCCCCCCCTCTTGCTGCTAATGGGTCAGCTCAGGTAGGTCTCCCAGTTCGGCCACTCGTTTCCCCGTAGGTGCCAGGACATCCCCCTCAAGGTCAGCTTCCTCCTGGACCATGGGAACTTCTGGGGTGGGTTACCCGTGCCCCTTGCCCTTTCTATTGGCAGTCACCTGGGCCACTGTTTCAGGCTCCAGATCTGTCTGACCCCCCTGATTGGCTGCTATGGACCGAGTGGTCACACACAGGAACCCCAACATCCTCAAGTGTGACCTGAGCTCCACCTCCTTCCAAGCCGAATTCTCCAGGTCATTGCCCAACAGATAGTCAACAGGCATGGGAGGACTCACAGCTACCCTCAAGAAACCAGAGACCCCCCCCCCTCTCATAGGGATCCTGCGCCACCCTACAATGGCGCTCAGAGTTGTCCACTGCAACTACTTGGTGGAATGCACCAGGGACTATCTGCTCTTCAGGCACCAGGTGACACCGGACCCCGGTCACACTGGATCCAGTATCTCTGAGAGCCTCCACCCTCTGCCCATTGATGGTCACCCACTGCCTGTATTTCTTAGTGTTATAAGGCATTAGGTTTCAGTGAACCATCTCATCGTCCCCTAGTGAGACAAGGGTCATCTCAATTGGTTTCTCACACCCACCTGGGACCAATTGCTAGCCAAGCGCTACACTGTCCAACCCCTTGGTCTGCCCACCGGTGGGTGGCTGTGTCCACTTGGTACATTTGGATACCCCTTCATGTGACCCATCTGGTCACAAGGAAAGCACTTACGGGGTCCAGCCTCTACAGGCTTTCCTGAAGAGGCCCATGGTTCTTATCTCCTGGGGGGTGGGAATTCTTACATGGGTTACTCGATTGGTGCCATTTGGAGAACTCATTTTGTTTACCCTTGTGCCCCACACTCTGCTGCTGAGAACCCTGCCCACCTTTGGCGAAGTATCCACCATAAACTTTCTTGTGGACCCTGGTACTCATGCAGTGGTTCGCCTCCATACCAAGCCTCCTGGTGTCAGTCAGCTTACTATCAGTCAAGTGCTGGCGCAGCTCTGCAAAACACAGACTGGACAAGTGCTCCCATGCAATCAAGTTGTACAGCCACTGAAAATCTGTAACATTACTGCCCTTCACCTAACCATCCAGTGCTCTGCAAAAAGAATCTTCACATTCTAACTAGGTCTGGGAGTCAGTTTTCTTACTCACTCAAAATGATCTCTGTACTTGTCAGGAGTGAGACCATACCTGGTGAGAAAGGCCTCCCTCATGTCAGCATAGGTGAGGGTGTACCCCTGACCCAAACTAGCAAAGTGTCTCTCCCCTGCTCTGTGAAGTGGTTCCACAATCCTGCTCCCCAATTCTTCTCAGGGACCCCATTCATGTAAATAGATGCCTTATACACCTGAAACCAACTCTGGATATCATCTCCCTTCTTGTGCTCTCTTACTACATTCTTGGGAAGATGCACTATTCCGTCTGACTGCACTGAAGTACTGCTGTCACCATCGCTGCTGGATCTACTATTTTGATTCAGCTCCTTTACTCTGAGCTCATGATCCAATATAATTTTCTTTTCCTTCACTTTTAGCCTCTCCAACTCTATCTGGTGCCTCGTGGCTTCTTTCCTGTCCTCCAGCTCCTCTGGAGTCAGGCCCTTATTACAACCACTGCTGCCTGACCCGGGGTGTACCTCCCCTCCTAGCAGCTCCTACACCCACAGCACATCTTCCCTAGGATTTGGCTCCACGGACTCCCCAATTGGATCCTCAGAGTGCCCATTGGCAGCTCTGGCTGCTACCCAGGCAGTCAGCGCCTTTTGTAGCTCCTCCTTCTTGATGAGGCCTCTGACCTGGACTTTGAGGTTTTTGTCTCTGTGCACTTTACCACTGCTAATCAGAGACAATAAACCAGCAAAAACAGAGTCCAGTATACCATAGAAACAGGAGGTTAGAAGGCAAAAAGACAGGGGAGACACGCCAGGTCTAACACCTGTCTCTTAATCTGTAAGTAACGTTGTTCTATCACGGTGAGGTCCCGGCTGGCATACACTACAGGAGTCCATTCTCAGTCCTTTTGTCATTGAGACAGTACTGCCCCTAACCACCTGGCATCTAATTCCACAGATACCTCCATCTTCTTGCTGGGATAAAAGCATGGCAATATGGTCTTGGCTGACAGTGCCGCTCTGCTCTTAGTAAATGCTTATTCTTGCACTGTACCCCATGACCACCTGGTAGAGGACTTGGGCAAGTGTCTCAAAGTGGCAGTGAGTGATGTGGTCGATTTATACACAATAATTTACCATTACAAGGAAAGTCCATGCCTCAGTGACTGATGAGGGGTACTGGTGGTTTTCATGATCTTCACATTGTCAGGGTCTGGGTTCACTCCATCCACTGAGAAGCGATACCTAAGGAAATTGATGGATGGTTTACAAAAGTCACATTTGGCCAGATCAGGTAAAGGGTTATACTACTGTCCTAGAGTCTTTGAGGTACCCCTCTCAGATGCAGATAGTGCTCTTCCAGGGTAGAAACATCTCTCAAAATATCGTCACTTACATTTAGGACTCCTTGCAGTACCAACAGGACCTCTCAGAATACATTTTGAAAAATTACAGTGGCCTTAAATGTTCCAAAGTTCAACCGCTTATAGTGGTGTAGCCCTATGTGGGTCAAAAACGTAGTGATGTATCTTTGATTCTGGGGCTAAGAGAATCTAGTGGTACCCAGTAAGTAGGTCTATCTTCGAGAACCAACTGGCTCCACTCACTTCACCCACGATGTTGTTGCCCATTGAGGTGATATGCTACTCCCTTTTAATGCAATGTTTAGGAGATGCATATCAACACATATACGCACTTCACTCAACTGCTTGGGTTTCTGGTTCATCAATATGGGGGATACCAATATGGGGTGGGCCCTTCCATTACCTGTTTGATCTCTGTTCTTCCAGTTTCTTTAACTCCTCTTCTGCACATGCTTTCACAATGGTGGGCTGCAAATAGGGTTGGTTCTCTAGCTTGTCCAACAACTGACGAGTCATCCCATTAATTGACTCCCCAGTGTTAATGATTGCCATCACAGGTCTTTTCCCTTTTAATACGAGGCACTTCAGAGCTGAACGCGGTGTAGGACTGTTCTGTCCCTGGGTGTTGATGATGTGGATAGTTTCACTTTCCTCATCACCCATGTCCCTCATCTCTTGTTCTATGTCGGCTTCAGTGAGGGCAGATTTGGAGAGCTCATGCACATTGCGCAATGAATGACCTGCACACCTTCACATAGTTGCTGGCCTTGCCGCAGGCTGCATTTTTTCCCTATAGCTGGGCAATCTCTGAGAGGGGGTAATGACCCCTCTCCCACATTGCCCACATGGCTGTCGGGCCTTGCAGCTCCCTTCGCCCTTCTATGAAGTTGCTCGTTTTGTGATGAAATTTACACGTTCACTCTTGAAGGACATGTTTAGCATCGACATGTGTGATGCATGAGCTTTGGGTGGCTCTTTAGATCGCCACCCCGTGAGAATGTTGGGCAGGGACTTTCCTGGCTCTTGCCGAATTAGTTCTCGCAGTTAAGCTGACGCAGACCATTGAATTATTTGCACCCTTAGCTCTTTGTTTTCTCCCTGGTGGTGCAGGTGGTTGCTAATTTTTTCACGTGTGTAGAAGGCATCAATGGATTAATCTGATTATTGCCTTGCTTGTAGCAGCACAAATCTCTCTTGGTCAGGTTTAGCTATCGGTTCAAAATGGGCATTTATCACTGCTGTTTCATAGGTGTGTGGAGTCCCACTTTCTGTAGACTCCTCAATAGTTTTTAATCATCAGCCCTTCCAAGGTGAAGGAGTAGAGGACACTTTCGGGTCTCGTCTACCCCACAAAGTACATATTCAGGCACTCTACTTTAGGGCTTGTGTCGAGGGCGGGATTGAGATGATGAAAGGTTATAATGCTGGTATGTTCCCCACGCTTCACGGAGTGATTGTTTTCTTTGCTGAAGTGATCCCTCAATTACCAGTTATCATCTTCTTGGTTTGGGCATTGGTGCACTGCTTCAAAAAAACTTGCTTCTATTTATGGCCACAGACTTTGACTCTCCCTTATGCCTATTCTTTGGGATATATATATATATATTTTTTATTGTAACTTATTTGTTGTTTTTTGAAGTCTCTTGTGGCCTTGTGGGTGGCTATGTTCTTTGTACCTGTGGGCCTGTGGTGGACATCTACTCTATCCAGGTGCTTCACATGCAGCGACTCATACGCCATCTAGGGGTCGCATCAAACACTGCACCGCAGTGGCGTAATGAAGCTTGAGGACCCCCCCTGCACAGTACAGGGCTCACTCAGGAGCTCTCAGGCTGGGGTACTGTGCTCAGGGGGCTTCATGGAGCTTAGGGCCACCTGCACAGCGGGGTTGCGGGGCCCTTGTTACGCCACTGCTGCTCCATTGTGACCAGGCTCCCCACTCTTACTTCTGCAGTCTGGGACTATGCCTGGGCTGCACATGTGCTGCTTCTGGGGGCCTGCTTCAGGAAGGGGCCTGGCCACCTGCACAACATTGCAGTATGTGCATCCACATGAACACGTGCTCTGGGCTCTGCATGCACTTCCACCTGGAGTGGGAGCTTGGACCACCGTCCTCGTCACCACAAATGTTATGTCATCGCCTCAGCGGGGCCCGACGGCAGAAACACTCAGGACACACTGGCGAGTGGTCTGTAGTACTTTTATTGTTGCAACAACTATTACAGGCTGTATGACATCACTACCCCACTACTAGTCCGGGCTAGGGAGTTACACGTCCAAGATAACCCCTGCTCCACAAGTTCCCCGCAGCCCAAAACATACTAAAGCCTTATTGGGACTTATACTCAACAAATGCAAGTCAGAATTTGTAATTCATAAAAGTGCTTTGTGATTCATAATTCCCATTATGATTTACACTGCACATATTGTGGTAGATTGACAGTTACAAGGAAAATGAGGCAGCCTTGGAGCATTCTTCCTCCATCACAAAATATGCACACATGCTTTGCAACTTTTTTGTGGTTGCAAAACATGGTAGGATTAGCACACCCCAAGAGAGTAAACACCCACAAAATTTAAGCTGTCAATATCAAAGATGGAGACTCGGGAGAGTTTAGAAAGCGGTACCACAGTCCACCAAGTACACTCCCTGATGTAATATCCTGGCATTCACTAACGTCTGCAGTCAGTCACAAGCTGATTCATATCCCATTGATATTGATCAGTTGGACAGTTTGTGATTTCTTTTGAAAAGCCCTTTTACTCTGTGTGGAGTGAGTCTTTTGCATGTAAAGGATGAGACTAGTTGCAGTGCAAAGCAACACATTGCCACTAAATATTGTAATCAACCTAGATCTTTCCCACTATGTTGTTAGTCCATTGCAAACACCCTTGATGGTCCAGTAAGAAACAGGCACTGACAAACCAAAAGTTCAGGAATTTGTATTTTTGATATTGGAGTAGTAATGCCTTAGGTCCTTACATAGAGTCTGGCGCCTAGGTTACGCTGCCAAAATGTAATGGAAACTCCCCCCTCCATATTGCTAGTACCATGGGATATAGTATACTAGTGGACAGGAGTGTGATAGAATATCCTGTTTGCCAAACTCTAAGTAACACCCTTAGGCCCGTATTTATACTTTTTAGTGCCGCATTTGCGCCGTTTTTTGACGCAAAAAATGGCACAAACGTACAAAATTGTATTTTGTAAGTTTGCGTCGCTTTTGCGTCAAAAAATGACGCAAATGCAGCATTAAAAAAGTATAAATAAGACCCTCAGTCTTTTCGCGGGGCAATTTGCTGCCAGCTCAGCGATCACAGAGGACACCAGTCATCAACTTATCAAGGATGTAAGAAACCTGATAATTAAATGCTGGTCCTGCTTCCAACCCTCTGTGTGTGCCCAACTTCCCCCATAAGAACACAGTGGATTTTTTGTGTGTTTTTTTCACTTTTTTTGTTTTACATTTTTTTGCTGTTTTCAACCACTGCTTTTTATATCACTGTAATTTTTCTATTTTTTCAGTGTTTAAACTGTTTTTGACTACTGTTTTTGATTTGTTTATGTTCTTGTAACTTTTTTAAACTTTTGTTTACTACTTCTTTAATTTTTGTACGTCTGTGTTTTTTCTTGCACATGCTGTTCCAATGCCCCTGAATACACTTTTCTGTTCACTTCACAACAGGCTACAACTTTATGACAATGTCTGCAATATATCCCAAAATTCTGCATTTGTTCATTATTTTCTTCGTCTTCTTGCTGCAGCAGTTTCACCAGAGCAGTTAGCTGTCTTTCAACTGCTCATTTCTTTTGCATCTCTGCATGTGCTATAGGGCCAGATGTAGCAAGCAGTTTTGCCCATTCTGTGTCTATGGGAAAATGTGTTCGTACATAGGGCCCATAGTGTTTGGCACATAGCCCTCAGGTGGTTCACTACACTAGCCAGTCTTCCCCCTGTGGCACAAAGTGCACGTCGCCTCCTGTGCACTCATTTGTTTTTATTTATATTCACAAAGTAGTTTCTCCTGAAAAGTAATATATATTAAAGTAAAGTAATTGTAAATATCACCTGTTTTGCTCCTCCACCTCAAAGCTAAGCTAATCAAGCTGGCTGTCCTCCTTGTATATCTGGTCAGCCTAGAGGTGCGTCACCTACTGCGGGGTGCAGGGTACCCCAGTGTGGTGATGCTTGCTCTGTTGCCTTCTTCCCCATTGCAGCTTGTGCTCCACCAGGCTGTGGCCTTTCCCTGCATTGCTGCCAGCATGAGGGGGAGGTGACGCTGCAGAAAAGAAGTAAGGGCTGCCATGGCTGCCTTGTTAACAATGTAGTGGGCAGATACCACCCAGAGTTACCCCCTTGCACTACAGGAGGTCCTGGAGGGCATTATGGCACTGCCTGCCTCTGCCATAGCTATGGAACATAGAATAACTAAAGAAAAAGACAATGTAGCCAAAAATAAAATCCAACCGTGGGTAAAATATGAAAAATAAGTGCATGGAGGCAGTCAAAAAAGTGACTAAAAGTGAAAACAAAGTTGCAAAAACGGAGAGGTGGGCAAGAGTGGGGTGGATGGGGGTGGATGTACTGATGAACCAGGGGAACAGGAAGTATTGCTAGGCTAAAGCTCGATGGAGTAAACAAAATGGCCGCATGCTTGCGCAACACAGGTTGCCATTTTGCACTATGGGCCAGATTTAAAAGGCCTTTGCGCCACATAGCGTAATTTTTTGTGATGTTAGGTAGGCATTTCTGACGCACAATATTTGCAAAGTGTTGCAATGCTGTATCCCCTTGCGTCACATTGTGCCTGTGCCAGGCATAATGTATGCAAGTGGGGCTTTCCCCGCAGGGAGGGCGCAAAAAATGGTGAAGTGAACTGTACAAGATTTCACTGCGTCATTTTTTCCGTCATTTTTAATGCCTGCACATTGCAGGCATTAAAGTGACAGGCCCATAATAAAACCTGGACCTTCCTAGTGGTTTGCTGGACTAGCACCATAATTAATCGCGCTAATCCAGCAAAGCACCACAATAGTGTTATAAATTCTGATGCTATTGTGCTAATGTGCGCCATGGTGCACTGTATTGTAAATACAGGGCTACCATGGTGACGTTAGGTGACTAAGGGCGGCAAGAAAAGTGGCGCATCAGGGCTGATGCTCAACTTTCTTGTAGATTTGGACCTATGGTTTTTACCCTGAAATACATCTCTAGCATAATTTTTTAACACAAGTCTCCGGAGATGCATTTCATGAAATTACACATACTTTGCATGTTTTTTAAAACATATCTTGCATTATGCGAACACTACTTACACAAATTTTGCACATTTCTAGGTTATTAGGCCCTTGGTTTTCACTCTATATTTGGCCGACCTGGGAGTATCTTACAGTATGTGAATGATACAGTCATTGAACAAGACTCTTTGTGAGCTGCAGAAATCTTTATGACATCTGAAAAGCTGTTGTTCTGAAAACAATCTAGGGATAAACAAAGATAAAACTGAAATAGTTGTTTTTGGCCACAAAATATCAAAAAAGGCCAATAGCAGATTGATATGTGAAACTTGAGCTGCGAAAAAGTCACATATATTTTGGCATAAGGTTGGAAGAACAAAGTGGCGCAGCAACTCAACACTAGCACTTTATTTCTGTTTTTTCCATTTGTGGATTAAGCTGAAACGTCCCTCAGAGGTCTCTTAGACCCAGATTTAGGAGGGCCAAGCGCCTCCTTATGCCACATTAGCGTAATTTTTTATGATGCTAATGTGGTTCAACGAGGCCAAATTCGTCGTGCCATATTTACAAATTGGCGCATGCATGCATTTCGCCACTTTGTAACCCCTTGTGCCACAATATGCCTGAGCCAGGCATAATGTATGCAAGGGGGGTGTTCCCCCATAAGGAGGACAGTTAAAATGGTGCATTGGAATCTAAGAGATTCCACTGTGCTATTTTTAGCGGCTATTTTTAACGCCTGTACAGAGCAGGCGTTAAAAGGGGGCACGCCATTGTTTTCAATGGACCCCTATGTACTCTGCAGGATTAGCGTCAGAATTTCGGCACTAATTCTGCGCAGTACATCAATAGCGTAAAATGTTTTGATGCTATTGTCAAATTGGCAGTTTAAAACTGCACACACAGACACTGCAGTGGCAGGTCTGAGCCATGGTTACAGGGCTACTAATGTGGGTGGCACAACCAGTGCTGCAGGTCCACTAGTAGCATTTGATGACAGGCCCTGGGCACCTCTAGTGCACTGTATTAGGGACTTACCAGTAAATCAAATATGCCAATCATGGATAAACCAATCAAAAGTACAATTTCTATGGGGAGCACTGGCACTTTATGTTGGAAAATGGGTTATTGGTAAGGGCAGGTAAGTACCTACACTTGGCAACAGGCCACTAACCTCCACTTAGGTCCAGTTAGGTCTCAGTAAATTAAACCCAGCTCAACCCTTGGTAGCTTGGCAACGAGCGACAAAGCTTAACTTAGGAGTCAAAGCGTAAAGCATTCAAATATCACACAACAGTAATTAAATAAAACACAGGAAACAGTTTAAAAATCCAAAATCAATTCATAACAATAGGAAATATTTTTAGCTTTAAAATGACACCAAAACAAATACAATTGGATAAGGATAACCGGAGATATGAATTTTTAAAGAATTAATGCTTTCTAGCGCATAGAAACAAAAAGCACCAATCTGGTCATTTGGTCGCACCTCGACCGGGGCAACGTCAAAGTTTAAGGCTGACCGCGATGGAGCCCGGCTCGGCTACAGCCCGCGGGAGGCCTCGGTCAAAAGTTTACCTTAGGATTTAGTCGTTTTTCTGGAGATTTTCTTCAGGGGGACGAACCAGCCAGTCCAATCCGACCTCCTGGAACTCTTCCTCGGATACGTATCGTGGGAGCCCTCAGTGGAGATTTTTATTTTCGGACTTAGTCGTTTTTTCGAGGTGAAAATCCTTTGACTGGGGCAAACCTGAATCTTGATCCGACGTCCTTGGAGCCCTCTTCGGATATGCTGGCTGGGAGGTCCCGGTCAACGTCCTACGTTCGGACTTGGTCACTTTTTTGGAGATTTTCTTCACCGGGACGAACCTGCAAGTCAGGCCAGGTCGCAGTTGAAGCAAGCCGGCTAGAGTTGCCGCTGCGGGTTGGTCCCTCTATGGAGCTTTTTTTCAAAAGTTCTCCAAACTTTTCCAAACTTCTGGATCTTCTTCCAGATGTTCTTTTAAGGTTCTTTTGAGGTCCACAGTTCACCCCAATGTTCCGGAAGCTCTGAGATGCACCTGGGGGTTGTGGACTATAACTCCCAGAATGCACCTGGCGCAAACTCCTTTTTGGCCACTGGACAGTGGTCAGCTGGTTGGTTTCTTTAGGAGTTGGTGCAGGGGACTCTGGTTAGCAAGTTTTCACCCATAGCAAACAGGGAGTCCCACCTTGAACCAGTTGAAGCCAGGCACAGTCCTTCTTGTGGTGAAGCCCAAGTGTGCAGCTGGTGCGGTCCTCCAGAGTGCAGTGTCCAGGTGCAGGCCAGGGGTACAGCAGGGCAGTCCTTCTTCTGTAGTTCTTCCTTGTTGGAATCTGATAGGGATCTGGTAGGGAACCTTGCTCCTGGGTGAAAAACAAGGGGGTCCTGGTTCTCCAATCAGAGGCAGGGTCCTTCCCCCGGTAATGACCACTTCCTGGGAAGTGTGGCAAAAATCAATCCCAGGGAGCAACATTCCTCAAAAATCCATCATGGCTGAAAGTGATTTTTGGAGGTTACATCCGGCTGAGCCCACCCACTGGTGTGGCTAAAAATCCTAAACACACCCCTCTCCTAATCTAATCAAGGAGGCACCTAATTATCTGGGTTTGGGTGTTGGTGGGTTGCTCCAAATGTCCTTCCCTGCCTTTGAAGACAAGTTTGGCAGCCCTCCTGCTTCCCCATCTGCTGAGGGGAGATCTCCTCCCCCAGGCACATCTCTTTGTGTGGAGCCAGGCCACTTCACACCTCATCAAGGAAGCCTGGCCAGGCTGCCAGAGGCTGGCCAATCTGAGCAAAGCAGCAAAAACACTGCAGGGCTGAATTTGGCAACTTTTCAGGTAAAGTTTAAAACTCTTTACCTGAACAAGTTATATTAAATCCAACAACTAGAAGTTGTGGGATTTATTATAACAACTAATTTGATACCAAACTTGTAGTATCTGTTACTTAAGGGGACTTTTAAAATTAAAATAAAGTCTCCCCATTCTAGCCTATGGAGGCCATTCACTACAATTAGGGAAAAACAAATGTGGTTGTTTTACTTCACCAGGGTTTATAAAACTAGTTTTATAAGGTCCCTGCTTCTACTTACATGGCACCCAGCCCTAGGGGCACATAGGGCACACCTTAGAGGTAACTTATATGTACAAATAAGGTAGTGTAAGACTTTGGAACTACTTTTAATGCCAAAGTCGAATTTGCATGTAACGTTCATTTAAAAGCAGCCAGCAAGTCAGGCCTGCCTTTAAAATGACACTGGGCACCTCAGCAGTGCACCTATGGGTGCACTACCTATGCTAGGGTCCCTAAACCTACATGCCCTACCATGTACTAGGGACTTATAGGTAGGTTGACTTAGCCAATTATAATTAGCCTAATTTGCATACTGATTTCACACAGAGCACAGGCCTTGGGACTGGTTAGCAGTACCCAGGGCACCAGCAGAGTCAGGAAAACACCAGCAAAAAGTGAAAAAATGGGGGCAAAAAGTTAGGGGGCCTCTGCAATCAGCCCTGTTCTCTCATCCGTTAGCACTGATTAGCAGTGGTAAAGTGCACAGAGACAATAAACCAGCAAAAACAAAGTCCAGTACACCATAAAAACAGGAGGTCAGATGGCAAATAGACAGGGAAGACACGCCAAAAAGCTACGAGGTCTAACAGCCAAGCGGGAAGATCTCCGACTCCAACAAAGATGGAGGAGAAATGTTTAGTACCAGCTACTTGGGGTCTGGAAGTGGGACACTGATTTGGGTCTGGCAAACAGTGCCCTTTTGCAGCACTGCTGTTGCAATTGAACCAGAGGTATGTATTTGTGGAGGGAACGTTAGATAGCAGGGCTGTCTTGTTGGGGAGCACATACTTAACAAATGACATGCAAACACAATTCTAGCAAACGTATCATTGCTACTATTATGTCAATGCCATCTACCTTGTATTATAGGGGAACGTTTTAAGTATATTTTATATCCTACACTGGACAGATCTAATTCCCCTCACCACCACTCCCCTACACTGCGTGTTTCAACATTTCTCTCACACTGGCTCACCCAATGGTCCTGGTTGACACCTGGTGAGCCCTCCACCCGGCCAAACTGAAATACTATTTCTACTCCCCTCCGCATGACCTACATAGACTGTACTACATTCTCTGTCACTCCACCACACAACTCCTAATAACGGACTCAGAATACCTAGGAAAGACATTGTTAGATCATAACCCCCTTATTATATGGCTCTCATGGGGACAGCCCACCCCACCTGTGCCTACTTCATGCTTACATTCCAAAGCCTTCGAAGACCCCATATTCGGGAAAACAATCTGTGAAACCATCATCAATTACATTGCTGAAAATAGCAACACTAGCACCACATGTGTAGTAGAATCTGATGTTCTAAAAATGATGGTGAGTGATCCCTACATTCACACTACCATTAGGGCCTGGGGTACACTCCGACGCAAATTAGACCAAGTAGAGGCCTCCTTGGGAGGCTTGGAAGAGGCCGCATTGGAGCGTGACACTGCCCGTACAGAACTGAAAGAGGCTAGAGACCAAAACGCTCAGCTGCTTGAATCATTACGATGTATTGTCCATAAGGCTTACCAATCCAAGATGCATGCAGAGGGTGACAAGGCGGGTCACCTTCTGGTGTGGCTGCTCTGGAAAAAAAATATTGAACCTATAACCACCATCCATATAACTTCCAACACTACCGTCTAGCCCCAGGGTGACATCCATAAAGTATTCTGTGCACACTACCAAACATTATACCACCCGGACCCTGTCGGGCAGCCGGCCAGAACAGAGGAAATCCTTCTAGCTGTGACACTGAGACCAGTGACAGTGGAACAGATTGATGACCTTAATGGCCCCATCATGGAGCAAGAGATCCATGGTGCCATACTTGACTCTGCCATCAGCAATACCCCGGGCCTTTAAGGGGTAGCAATAGAATTCTACAAGACAAACAGAGCCTTGTTAGCAACTAAATTAGCTGGCCTGTATTCCCTGCCCTTGACATCGGCTGCTTACCTCCTGCCAATCATGAAGCGGTGCTGGTCTTGCTGTCGACGCTGGGTACAGACCCCCTAGAGGTTGCCTCCTACAGACTGCTATCCATGATGGGAAGCAATTACAAAATACTCAGCAAAATATTGGCAACACGGTTGCTGGTATATATGCCTGAGTTGGTCCACCCTGACCAAAATGGATTTATACCCAGCATAGATATGTCCCTAAATATCTGCCATCTACACCGGCTGCTCGAGGAAGCTTCAGTTCACTGGCTTTACCCAACTGCCCGGCTCTTGACCTCAAAGAAGCGCTTGACACTCAAAATTGTCAATATATGTTAAAGGTTTTTTAGAAAAATTAAGATGAAGATGACCAAACTACCCTGTAAAGAGGCCATGGAGAGGTTAGAAATAGGTAAATTGATCTCAAAGCACTTCCCAATTGGCAGGGGCATGCACCAGGGATGCCCCCTGTCCCCACTCCTTTTCAGGCTGCTGATGGAGCCCCCTCAGATTGGGATATTCTACTTACGGCGAGACGCGTGTCATCTTTCCTAATGCTCATGACATTCTGGTGTATATAAAGGATATATGGGAAGGCATAGGAGATTTAGCCAGCATCTTAGATACCTTCTGAGAGGCCTCTGGGCTGGAGTATATTGGAGTAACACCTGCCTGTTATAGCTACATTATGCTTGCCCACCACACTCTATAGTGGTCGCCACACATTATATTATATGGGAGCTTCACCATCTTGGAGTGGTAAATTAGACAGAAACCAAAAATGGCCCCCTCACCTCCACATTCACATACGGCATTACACTGGGACCAGCCATTTCCGCTTTTTGGGTCGAGCATAAGGGTATGGCCTCCTGTGTACTTTTAAGTATACTTGTACTGTGAGCTTAAAGCCATTTCATTTGTTCATGTCTGTGTCAGTTAAAAATCCTGGCTTTATAGTGGTTAGTCATGTCTATTTGTCCCTCCTTTTTCTCTTTGGGAGCAGGACCAACTATTGTATAATTACGCTTTGTTGTGTTCATCGGGGACTTTTTTTCTCTTTGTTTCTTGCTCTTGTTCAGTGTAGCTTCTCTTTTCATTTGCAGAACATTCTTGCTCTCATCTTAGCTATGCTGGAAACAAGGCTGTAAATCAGGCTGTTGTTCTTGGCCACATTTGCTCTTCCATGCTCTGCGCCCTCTTTCACTGCTCTCTCTCAGCTGCCTGGCTCCCACCGTTCCTTGGTTTGGATTCTGTTTACCAAGTGTGCCTGCCCAGTGTGTTTATTTAACTACATGTTTGCTAAGTAACCCAAACTCCATCCGAATGTATTGGAGGCTTTACATAAGTACCAGCTACATTACACCAGGACATATTAATTTTTTGTAGGCACGTTAACGCCCTGACTCGAACCCAGGTCCTCAGTTCTGAAGTCGGCAGGTTCGCTGTCCCACACCTTCTCCCTGTTCTACCACGTTTCAGTGGTGTGCATGAGGCATTTCAGTTCCTTTCATTGAAACAGCACGGCACGCTGTGCTTCATGTTTAACTCCTTCATTTTTGTATTTAATTACTTGTTCAAACCTGTTATTGTTTAATGGTAGGGAACAAGGACTTCTCAAGCGTGAGCGTCCTATGTCACGTGACCACCACAGATGCTTGCACAAAACTGCACACACACTCGCAGGTCGCACTTTTAAAGTAGACACATCAAGCAAACGACATGCAGAAACTCCACCCAAAGGTATTGAAGGCTTTGCATAGGTACCAGCTATATTACACAATGCTATATTCATTTTTTGTAGGCACGGCGAGATTAAGTGATGTTGAGCCGACGCTGTGACTGGAACCCACGTCCTCAGTTCCAAAGTTGCCAGCTGTAGTCGTTGTGCCACACCTTCTCCCTGTTCTACCACATTTCCGTGGAGCACAAGACATTCCAGTTCCTGTCATTGTTACAGCACGGCACGCAGAGCTTTATGTTTACCCCCTCCATTTTTTGTTTAATTATTTGTTCAAACCTGTTATTGTTTAATGGTAGGGAACTAGGACTTTTGCACACGTGAGCATCCTATGTCACATGACCACCACAGATGCGTGCTTAAAACTGCACGCACACTCGCAGGTTTCACTTTTAAAGTAAACGCATGAAGCAAAACACATGCAATTCAGTGTATTAGTAGATATAGCGACTGATACAAAGCCAGGTGATTCTGAACATGTGATCTTAAAGACACCACAGTTTGTGGAAAAAAAGTCCATATAAAATGAAACCAAGTTTGTTGTGAATAAAAAACAGGCCTTCTTGTGTCTTTCTAGGTCAAATGAGGAGATGGCAAACGAGTTTGTGTGCTGGCTAAAATAGGAATCTTTATCTTTCTGCAAACCGCTGTTGTCGCATCGCAGTCCAAGTACGTCTTCAGCACCTGCATTTCTGCTCTGAAACAGACTTAGACAAATGAGTGTTAAGTAAACTTAGTGACAGGCCTGCTAACGTCCGCATTCCAGGCAGCTATGTGCTGCTGCTTGCAACATCGCCTCAGATTATGACACCTTGGGCGAGGGGCTTCCCAAAGAACTTGCGCCCACCTAGCAAAGTGGTCTTTCCTCTGCCAACCCACAGCCTACTCTGAAACAATTTTTAAAAAAGTTTGTCATCCTTCTTTAATCATCTTACTGGAACCTGGGTGCTGTTTTATCGTTTGATATCAAATACACAAAAGCATAATTCTCTCTATGTTTAGAAATGAATGCTGGAAGATTATCATTCGGTTGGAAATTTTATGAAGTAGCATGGCAGATGTAAATTAGGATATTAAATGGCACCATTTTCATTTTTTGCTGCAGATAGAGGAAGAAGGTAAATGGAAGTGCTTTAATTATATGCAGGGCCACTGGAATTATGTGGCAGGAAAAGACCAAATTGTGAGGCAGGGTTGAGCAATTTATGTGGCAAGAAAAGTTCAGTTATGAATTTACAACACCAGTAGCTTTAACTCAAGCAAATGCGAGACCTATTGCATTGCAAATGCTTGTTTTGTTTTTGTTGATGCTGTTTAGCATCAGCAACAAGCAATTTTTCCATATTGCCTATGCTCTCCAGCATCAGCAGCAAGCCTTCCCAGATCCAAATGATTGACTAACACGTTTCAAAGGTGAGAACTATTGGATTTGGCAATGCTTGTTTAATATGTGTCTCCTTGTCTTACCATAAAATCTTCTTTCTGTTGAATATACAAACAAGTGGAATCAGGCACATTTCTCCAAAACAATTTCAAGTTTAAACACATTTAATCCATGGCAATCCAGGCACGGGAGTCATGACATAAACGAAGAAATATTTATATGGAAAAAAGTGAGAGCAAATAAAAAATAAAGTCAAGCGTTCTATGATCTGGTATTCTTTTAATTAAAAACAAAATGAAACTTAAATACTTTATGAAATAATATTGTCCTCTATATTTGTTTTCAAACTGCACTGTATTTGCCTCAGTGTGAATTTAATTAGACCCAAAAGCGGGACAATAATATTGCATTGCTTGCTCAAGGCTGAAATATTTATCATCTAAAAATGACACAGGAAATGCGGTTCCGCTTTGGCACTGGAACCCGTATTCCATACATCGCCGCGTCTGCCTACACCCGGCACCGTAAATGGCGGGGGCTGAGGGAATGTTTGACTCAAAAGGAATGAACAGGAAGGGGGAGGGGCGGGGAATTCATACTAAATGAAACAGTTGCTCCTTTATTTCTCATTGAAATAGACAAAGAGGAAACATGCCTACTCCAGTGTGGGCTCCTTTTATATCTGCAGGTCAATATTTAAATCCTTCCTTTTAATATCTTTTCTCAACTTATGGCCTGAAGAAGCTTCACAATTGAGGGCACTTTCTAGAACCTATAAATAAATAAATACATAAATAAATGTATAATTAAATAAATATATAGATCAATAAAATTACTTATTTGAGATTTTAAAAAAAGTCAAGGGTGGGCGTGCATACTCAGCACGCTCTGCACCCTTTGATGGTGAGCTCACTCAGCAGCTTAAGTAGGGAGGGAGTTTTGGGTTGTGGTTAACAGTAAGTCTCATTGCTTAAAGCGGACACCGCGGACACACCAACACTCCTCAGCGTGAGTTGTACACCTTAGCAGCGAGTACCCACGAGTCACCATCCACCATGCCACGCCATGGTGCGTTACTTGCAGCCGATTCCCGTGCCTCCGTTTTCAGCTCGGCCCATGCATACGTTTAGCGTCACAGTTTTTTTGCCCACCAGAGAGAAAGGCAATCACGGAGTCCAGCAAATGTTGGCTCACATGGCCGCATTCAAATTAGGCTCACGATGCACAAGAACCATGGAGACACCTAGGCTGGTAACCAGACAGACACCCTGGGCCAAAATAGCACGTTGACTGCTCCTCGTTGACTAAAATCAATCCAACATGCTACAAAGATGGGTGTGTGGTTGTCTCCTATAGAAAGTACGTTATAAAGGCACAGTTTACGTCATCCTGCTGCTAACTGTACACCAGTTATTATTACTTTATAAAGGTGAGTAAAGAAAGAGACATCTGGGAGAGGATTTCATTCACGGAGGCTGTAGAGCGGCTAGATGTTTCCTTTCTCTGGTTCTCCTGTGGTTGACTATCCTAACTTTCCCACATGTCCAAAGGGATGCTCTTTGGATGAATAAGACAACCAAACATTCTTCGACTTTTCCTGATCAGGGTGGCTGTTACGATGGTCAGCATAGTGGTCCACATACAGCTTTTGGGTGGTCCTTCTCCCCACGCTGTGCATCCAGTGGGCCCCCATGGGCAGAGAACGCAGCCCTGATCCTATGTTCATCAACAAAAAATCCGGTTTGTGGTCCTCCATTGTCAGTGGCGCGTGGGTTTGATCATGTTCCTGATCATCCACTTCTGTCCTGAGCACCTTTGCACCACCAGCCGCAGCCCGAAATTAGCATCCTTGGACATCTCCACTTCCAGACACCTTCCAGTGTCCCTGCTGACAATTGGACTATTCTGCAGTTTAAAAAACAAAGAAACAGTATTACAGAATTCTTGTAGCACCACAAGATATTTTGTTCTAGCTCAATATTGTCTAAACTTGGTCCACAAGGGTTGGAGCCATGGCATATTTCTGAATACATACAAGAGACATAGGGCCTGATTAGAACTTTGGAGGAAGGTGTTAATCCGTCCCAAATGTGACGGATATACCACCAGCCGTATTACGAGTCCATTATATCCTATGGAACTCGTAATACGCTGGTGGTATATCCGTCACATTTGGGACGGATTAACACCTCCTGCAAAGTTGTAATCATGCCCATATTTTCTTATAATGAGCCTGATACACAAATGTATTTGTTCGCCTAAATTCAACATAGATGCACCACAAGGGAATAGAGAATTTGTTCAAAAGTTGGTAGAAAATCAGAATATTATGTTTTAAGAGATTGTCCCCAAAGTTCCATCAAACACATCTACAACATCCTGAAATGCATGAAAAATGATGCAATTAGTATGCTTAAGGGTGCATGGTAAACTGAGCAGTGTTTGAATATGAAGAAACGAGTTAGGCCTCAGTAACACCATAGTTGAAATATTTGATGGTGTACCACATTCTGGAGGCTACCTTTGTAGCACAGTGTTAATTTCTGTAAGCTATAGCTGAGGTTCTGTGTCCTGTCCCGATACCAAAATTAAATTAAAATGTAAAATTCCAGAGGGTACATCTAGCATCGCAGTTGCACCACGTAACAGGGTGCAAGCGAGACGCAACTACTAAATGCGATTTATCAAGTCATGCAAGGCCTCCTTGTGTGGCCCTGAGTGGAGAGTAACACAACACAACACAGCACAAATTGCTGCCTTGCATTACTCTTCCCAGGAAGGCATTCCATGGGTGGTGCGTGGGTGTTTCCATGCAACACCTATGAATTTTTACACATTGCCAGATTTACCATAAGTGGCAGACCTGGGAATGCGGCCAAACTGTTACACCTCCCCAGGTGAGGCATAACGAGGAGAAATATATTTATTTTGCCTCATTTGTTCCTCTTTGTATGAGTGCTGCACTCAGAAGTACACATAGAAAGAGGAAAATGCCCCAGTAGATTGTTTCTGTGCAGGAAGGAACACATTCCTGCACAAAAACAATCCTGCTTACAATGCAGGCACCCTTGCACAATGGTGCAAGAGTGTCTGCGTTAGCGATAGGCAGCACATTGTGCGCCAGCACTGGGAAAAGACATGAATGTGTTGTTTTAGCCTTTAAAGATCAGATCCAGCGTTAAAGACCTGAGCCAAAGGCGAGGGCCTTTAACAAGGGAGCAGGACTTCAACGTCTGGAATAGCCCTGCTACTTGGCGAAAAAGTGCTTTGACGCCTCGTCAGAGGTAGTAAGCGACATATACGTACTATTACAATACAATACACTACAAAGGGCTATAAGGCTATTAGAACATTCCGCCACTAGAAGGCAGAATTTTCTAATAAATTAAACAAAAGTCTCAGGGAACCTGAGGGGATTGAAATCCACTTGGGCTCCCTGAGGCCTTTGTTCACAGCTGTTGCTGTGTGACAAATATTGGAATGTTGGAGCGCCGGGCTTTTACCAGCTATTAAAAGCCCAGAACACTCCGTTGTCTGCAGTGGAGCTCCCAACATTCCAATGTTCTAAACAACGCCCTTTCCCTCGTACACAGTGCAGCAAGGTGGCTTGCTGTGCTATGTGACTATTGGATAAATAAGCCTTCTAAGCTGGTGTTGCAATGTATTTTTGGGGGTTACAGCTAGGGTACTGTGTCTTGTTATGGTGATCCCATTAACGGAACTGTGTCCAGTTCTGCAGGCTACACCTGGAGTATGGTGTCTTCTTCTGAAAGTAATATTTGCAGAACTGTGCCTGATTATTGACACCATAAGTAGACTGTCAATGGAGAGTATTGTGCAGGGGCAGCTTCTCTATTAGGGCAGAGGAGAGTCGCTCACCAACAAAAATGCCCTCAAAAGCCCCAAAGAGATGAAAAATAAAATGGCAAGAAGGTTAATTTATTACCATTTTATTTTTCATCCGCCCATCCTGAAGCAAGTGTCAGGACCTGATGAGTGGCAGCAGCAGAGAGGAGGGTGAGTGCCCAGGCACTTCAGTTCAAATTGCGCATGTGCCTTTGTCCGACCATCTTGCGATGGCAAGACAAACATGCGCACTTTGAAACCTCTTTAACCCAGCTGTCTTAAGACAGCTGGATTGGAGCAAGCACAGGCTTCCAGTGCCCTCAGGAGCACCCAGAGAGGCCGCTCCCTCCAATCCTGGCACTTCTCTCATGCTGGTTAACAGCATGAGAGCAGCAACAGGATTGGTTAAGAGAGCTGTCTGTGCCCGCGATGAACACCGGACTGCAGCGGAAGAGGAAGTGCAGCGAGGAGGAGGTGTCCTGCGTGTCAGGTAAGTGTATTTTCTTTATTTTGGTTGCGGGGTAATCGTGCATGCCACTAATACTACGCACCACCCTTTTGCCGCCCCTCCACTCTCCTTCAATGCCAGCCGCCACTGGTAATGTGTGGGGTTCTGGTGCTTATTTGAAAATTTGTGTGCGTTCTGAAGGTCACATCTAGAGTATTGTGTTCAGTTTTGAGAGCAGCAGCTCCAGGTATGACCAAGAGACAGACTAGAGATAGCCTTGTGGAGGAGAAAATCTGGAGATAACAGTAGAATTTGAAATGTTTAGACATTTGTGCATATTTTATCAAATTCTGTTTAAGTATAAACATCTTAAAGATATTTAGATATCTCCAGATTTGTTCCAAGGCAAACATTATTGAATAAGGTACAAGATGAGTGTTCGGTGTAACTATGTCATGCGTGTAGCATCTTTCAAGTTGCACCAGAGAACATCTTTCCGAATCTAGCTCACAGCAAGCAATGGTTCACCCATGAAATTGTTTCTGTATATAATCTCTGACACATAAATGAAAGTGAAAACAAAGTTTGTAGAGCACACTAAACCCAAAGGTGTCAAAGCGCTGAGCCAAAAAACCTCCCAACCTGAAACCGGCCAGCAACAGAAGCCAGACCCCATAAGAAAAAAGACATGTTTTGAGATCACAAGCCTCAATCAATGCAGGCATTTTGGCAAATTTTTTACTTACTTGTAGCCATCAAATTTACCATTTACTTGTGCCCCAATTTAATGCTGGCCTGTAAGAGTAAGAGGAACCAGAGCTCCCGATATTCTAATTACGTGATATCAGACCAGATCAGGGACTTTCCACCTCCCCAGCCTTGTCACAGGAATGGTGGTGGATAATGTGCTGTTTCTTCGACACCCTGGTTGTACGTCAGAATATCGAGCACCTCATATTGTGCTGCAAAAATATTTTAGCCAGAATATTGACTATCAAAACATGGTGGAGTCAAGTATATACAGGCATATTTATTATTCTTAACTTCAAATCTACATACCATGAAGTATAGTAAAACTATATTTACCTCTCAGGGTCGGCTTCCATTAGTGAAGCAGATAGCTAAGAAAAGAGACCCATGTTTGCAAATTAGGGCAGTTTTGAACTTTTAAATACATGGTATTAATGGCCTCATTACGAATGTGGCAGTCTTAAGACCGCCACACTCGCAGTGGCGGTCCGACTGCCACATAACAACTCTGGTGGTCCAACCGCCATGGAACCAGCAGCTCCGCTAGGATCTTGGATCACGGAAGCAGCGCTGCAATGCCGATTATGACCTTGTCCTCTGCGAGCCTTTTCGTGGTGGTAACACCGCCATGAAACGGCTGGCAGAGAACAGGTGCAGGGGGCCACAGGGGGCCCCAGCACTGCCTATGCACTTGGAATGGGCAGTGCAGGGCCACCCCTGCCCAGTACCATTGCAATGTTCATTATCTGCTTTACAGGTGCACCCTGCAGGCAACAGCATTGCCGCCGGCTCGATTAAGAGCCAGAGACAATGCTTTAACCTGTTTCCTGCTAGGCCAGCTGGCGGAAACTTAGGTTTCTGCCAACCGACCTAGCGGGAAACCCTTAATAACTCCGGTGGGGAGGTTGCCGCATAGGCAGCGGCCAACCTGTTGGGGGTTTGGCGAACAGAGTTTTCCATCCGCGAAACTCTGAATGAGGCCCTAACTGTTTTGAAGATACAGAAGACTGCTCGGATTTGTGCTTGCTGCAGGCAATGTTTGTGGTAATATCAGGGAAGTCAACAGTAAAAACCTCCCCTGCAGACCATACAATAGGCCCACCACCTGCCAAAAACCCTACCCAGACACTGACCAGTCAGAGCGGCCCCTAAGGCACTGCCTGATTTCCCGATAGGCCTGTCGAACCCTGTTACCTCTGTAGACTTTTGTTCGCCGTATTTTTGTAGTCAATATTCTGGGTATGACATGTTTGTTAAATGATATTTAAGAATCAATATTTTTGCAGTATATTGACACCCCATTACCTGCGTGAAATCCCAGAGCCTTTGGGTAGGTCTCAAGACGTCTTCACACTTTTTTAGTGTTGGGGTCCTTCCTTTCCCGTCATCGACAAGGCATTTAGTATCTGGGAGGAAGGCAGTAGATCCCAGGGGGCCCAACTGCAGAAGCCCTTCCGAGCTGTAGCGAACGAGCTGGAGAGAAAGAAACAGAATGGTTTGAGACTCCATGGATCATAAAACAAAGAGTCTGCAAGAGGAACACAACTCATAAGTGACCGCTGTAAAACAATATATCTGTACAACAGGATAACAACAAATGAAAAAAATGAGAAGTCTTTGGGGCCCACCACGAGTCTGGTGGTCACATGACAGCCAGACTCGTGGTGGCAGTTGGACCGCCGCAGCTGTGGGGGTCCGACCACACACATTACAAGGTCTGCGTGTAGACCCGCCAACCTACCACCGTCCGCGTCAGGATCCAAGATCCCGACAGGCTGATGGCGGTCCTATTTGTAATTAGCCAGGACAGTGCTGAACTCACCACCGTGAAAAGGGTGGTGGAGAACAAGCACAGGGGGGCCCCTGAACTGTTCATGCCTGTGGTATGGGCAGTGCCGGGGTCCCCTGCACAGCACCCTTGAAATGCGCACTGTCTGCTGCACAAGCAGTGCAAATTTCAAGGATGCTAGTGCTCCCTGCGTACGGCAGCACTGCAGCCGGCTCAATTATGAGCTGGGAAACAATGCTGCCACACCTTTCCCACTGGGATGACCGGCAGAAACCAATCCCAGTGGGAAAGTTGTAATGGGGCCGGTGGGCAGACTGCCAGCACCGCAGCAGTCTCCGCGTCTGGAGTTTGGCAAACAGATGTTTCCATCTGCCAAACTCCCAATGACCCCCTATAGTACATGGCATGGAACTCCCTAGTTCCTCCATCTTATAAAACACAGAATTAAAGCAGCGTGGATCATTTGTAAATGGCCCAACCTCTAAGATGCTCTTTCGCTGGAGGTTGTAACCACTGAACGTCGTGGTATGTTCTAAGAGGCCTTCAAAACACTGTTAAATTGATGTTTCTTCTCCATTGCTCACAGGACTGGCACAAAAAAGACTATTATAATTTGTTGAACAGTAAATACAGCATTAGAGACTGCTTCTGGGGTCTATAGATGCTGTTAAATGGTCTCTCCTAAAGTGATAGGTCCATGCAAAGGTAAGGGCACCGGTTGTTAAAAGTGCTCTGTCTCTTGGTAATAGGTCACAGTCATAGGAGGTGGCCAATAATGGAAGAGACGGTTTCTAATGACCGGTGTAGCCCAAGGCAGAGGGGTTATTGTGCTAGTACACAACTCTACCCATAGTGGGCACACTATCTTAAATAAAACTGCAGTCCCATGATCAGTTTTCTGACTCTTCCCTAGGAGCTCCCATTATTCTTGTGTAAGCTGTAGTGTACGTATGCTTAGTGTACAATAAATTACAAACATTAAGCAGATGTAGATGCTACTGTAAGTGCATGGATTAAAGGTGTTTGTGAAACATGAATGACAGACATAAGTACTTTATAATTCCACGTCAGCGGTACCCTTTGGAAGAGGTTTTGATGATTGGTGTGTATGTGAACACAACTTGCAAGCACCTTCTGAAAATGTCAATGATTGCGGATACACACTGTTGCTTTCAATGCCAAGGTGCAAAGTCATTGTGCTATATCATGCATTAGTGTTGGACATGCATGACTAGTGACAACAAATGTTTAGTAATATTAGTAAAATATGGAGGCAGGTGCTATCCAGCACTCCAGGAAAGTGGGATAAGATATGTAATCTCCAACGATATTCATAAGACCTTTTCATAAGGTGCCGCTAATGTCTCGCGGATTGTGTTTTTAGGCCTCTCCCAGGACTCGAAATCACATGCCACATCACAGTGGCTGGAAGAAACTGGTGGAAATCCACACAGGAGAGGACAATTATTGTGCTCAAGGGAGAGTAAAACAAATGAAAATTGATTTAGAATACTTCATTTAATAGTATATATAGTTGTAACTAATTGAGAAGTGAAGACTAAGGTGGGAAGATAATACTGGTGGCAGCAGAGTGGCAGTGGTGTTTTTGTAAGGTTTTGCTACTTTGCTTGCTTTGTTTGTTGATCACTTGGTGTTCTGTATCTTTTGATCTATAATCAATATTGTGATAAAATGATAATATTTGTAGAAATATGGGGCATATTTATTTACATTAAAGTGGCTTTAGAAACACAGGGATGTGCAGTATTGGGAAGAATACGGCACACCCCTGTGATTCCTTCTGCACCGGCGCTAAATTTGCTGACGTGTGCCAATGCAGCCGCCCTTGCGCTATGGTGCAAGGATGACTGCTTTGTGGGAGATCGTTTTTGTGCAGGAAGGGACACCTGGAAAGAGCAAAAAACGAGGAGAAATGAAAGCATTTCTCCTCGCTGTACTGTGCTAACGCCACCTCTGGGGTGACGTTAGATCTTGGCGCTGCCTCAGATTTATGAAATCTTGTAATTCTGGGGCAGCGTCAAAAGGCAATGGGTGTTGCTGTGGAACGCCCACAGCACACCCATTGCACGTCCCTTCCACGCAAAGTGCTGGTCGTGAAGGGGCCATATTTGCAAGGTGTTGTAAAGCCACAGAAAGTGACTTAACGCCACCTTGTAAATACGGTGGCGTGCGCAGTGCCACCAGAGCGTCACAAAAGCGTGAAGCTCCGGTGGTGCTAGGGGCTTGTAATTATACCCCTATGGGTCATAATTTCAGCCAACTCAGGAGAGGGGAGCCCAACAGTAGACTTCTCAGAGACAGAGAACATGGTATGTTGGTTTGCTATGTTTGGTTGCAGTGCTGGAGCTTTCATTAGTAACCAAAGGAGAGATCCTCCAAGTTGGTTATTCCACGAGAATTTGCTGATATTCGTTTTCCATAACACGATAAGAGTATAACCCAGGTGTAAAGAGATCAATTTGTTCAACAATTACTACCCCCAACACGATAGAAACTTACTTGTTACCCACTTTCTTACAATCTTGTAACCTTGGGCTCTCATCCAGCGTTGAATGCTCTGTTGCTTCCAGGTAAGTGTGCGCTACACGTACTGTTACCTACACACATACATACAAACCATCACATTGCATGTACAGCTGTGAGTGATCCATGACGCTCTCACATTTTTAGAAAAGTTTCAAAAACCAAGAGCCACTGATTCAGCGAGCACCATGGGCTGAAAATGGGGCAGAATATTGCCCCCAACCATGGACACATCAACGTTTGGACATTGAAATTACACAGGTCTTTGCTGTAACACATTGCTGTTCAGGGTTCACAAAAGTGGACATTCTTTGAAGGGTTCCTGACATGCAAATGCTCAGGGATAAGCAAAAGCAACTCAAAATAGTGATTCTATAGGCTGAGACCAACTGCAGTGATGCATGTCCTGCAGGGACAACATCCCGAGAGGGCAGTATGTGCTGCACACATCTTGCCGAAGGATGCACAGGCAAGTGATTTCTGAGGATAACATGAGGGGTTCAGTATGAGACCCAAACACCATTTCACCTGTTTACTATGAGCCTTGCTACACTTCAGATGAATCAAATAGTGCAAGGTTCACACAGTCAACCTACACAGCTCACTTTGCAGAAAAAAATAATAAAAGTTTACAGTGTGATGTGTCTGTCTGCACAATGCACACAATACAAATCGTTCAGTGTTTACAGTGTGCCTCTATCTGTCCACTGCTCACGCTCTCTGTGTCTACCTACACTATGCTATAATACAAAGAGTGTTGTACCTAAGTACATTTCCCACATCCCACAAATAGGGCCAGGTTAAAGCACAGCTGAGCTTAAGTATACTGTGCTCATGATAAAAACAGAGCAGACAAAGTGGGTCTTACAGAACTGCCCATGTAAATACTTCTGTGCTCCCCAGAAAGCTGAATATTACTTCCCTGTCCAAATGAGTGAAATATTATACAACATTGCACATTAGATAGAACATTACACACATAGACACCAAAGTGTCTGAGTGCTTATAACAGCGCTCAGCACTACTACATACAAAACAATTAAGACAAACTCATAGCTTACACCCATCACAGACCAAGTTTACAAGTGATTCACTGATTCATCTCTCTTTCTCTCAGTTATAAAAGCATTGTGGTACTGACAAAAAAAATATCGAGAGCCAAAATAACAACTTTACGTAAAGTACTAACATTATTTTAATTTAAAATAAATGTTATTTTATTAATATATTATTAAAAAGCAACGTGAAAGTTACAAAAGCATTCTACTATTGACTTTTACAAATTATTCGAAAAATACATATAACTGTAAAATACGGTTAGAAATTAACATAAAAAATGTAACATTAAAGTATACATCACAATGTAGTGCATTTATTAAACAAATATTTTTTATTTGAAAAATATATAATTATTTTCTATTAAATAATAAAATACAATATAAAGAAGTATAGCTTCAACAGATTTAAAATAATTAAAAACATATTTTAAATTTAGTAAGGTATTAGAAATAATTTCTCAAAATATGTAACCATTTTTCACATTTTTAAAATATTAAAACATAACAAAAATACAAAATAATTAAAAACCACAACATAAATATACAAAAATAAGATTACAAAATACACAATTTCATTTAAATATTAAATAGATATATATTTTTTAAATTCCAGGAACACGTAACTCCATTTCAAAACCATTATAACATTAAACTAATACAAAAAAACAAGTACGCTATTCAAACCACAATCCTATAAGCATTTCGACAAATACATATATTGTGGTGGTGATAGGGGTGAAGTGAAGGCATAGGCACTGGAAGTAGAGGTGCGGGGAGTGCTGAGCACTCCCAAAAAACATTCAGGGGTTCAGAAGGAAAATGGGCAATCTAATGCCTTTAAATTTTGTGTTTATCTTGGCACATTTGCTGCCCATGCAAAGTCAAAGATCAAATGCCAAGCTATGTCTTCTGACAAGTTGCTTATTTCTGGAAATGAAACTACTTTTATTTCTCTGACTGGAAACTGAGAGGACTTTTGCAAAGTGACCTTGGTGACAATCTTGCTGGGGTAGAGGAAGTGAAAGGAAAGGCTTAGGATGTCAGTTTCTTTCTAGCACACATTTATATACTATACACATCTTTCAAAATAAATCAACAATTAGGAAAGTACAAATGAAGCATATTTTTTGCAATACTGGGTTGTAATGGAAACAAAGATTTTAATAGGATAAAATCAGATCAAGACACTTTACTTGGTGATGGGCAAATGACTACATTCTTGCTGAAACCAGATTTCCACACAATACGTTTGTGCGCTATACAGTTTTACCAGTCAGGCTGCGTGACTATGGAAATTTGGTGGCCATTTCAATGGAAAATGTGCTGTCTGTAATTATAGTGTGCTACCTCACTAGTGCTCCGAAAAAAACATCATTGGCTATATACCACTCTCTTAACACTGTCCAGCTGAATGCGTGTGCTACACTTGTTGTTTGTGTGACACTTGGATTTTTCACAATTCCTATGACCTCAGTGATACAACATTAATAGCAGCACCCCCACTCTGAAAGTTGTACCAGCATCACTGGAGGGAGGGGGCAGATTTACTATTTGAACTCGAATCTCACAAACACTAGGCAAAGCGAATATAGTAAGGTATTGTGGCTCAGATTTATTATTCTAACCATAAGCAAACAAACATTTGAGAGAGTGCGCTGATTTGGGGGTAGGGGCTGGTTCCAAAGCATCCATAAATAAGGTGGTCAGCTTTAATATTCTATCTCCAGTTTAACACACACTGGGGGAAAATGTTTCCATGGGCAGGGGTGGTTGTTTCACTCTTCTAACTCCAATCCAGCAAGCATTGAGGCTGGGGTCATGGTGGTCAGGTTTAGAGCCTCGTTACGAGGCTGGTGGTCTTGAGACCGCCAGCTTCGCAGTGGTAGTCAGGGCCGCCACTGCTGTGGTGGTCCGACCACCACATAAAGACCCTGGGGGTCTGACTGCCAGGGTTCCGCCAGCTACGCCGGGATCGGTGATCTCAATGGGTTGACGGCGGGTGGAGGTCGTAATCCGCAAGGGGGGCACTGCATGCAGCTCTGCCCTGCGGATTACAACTTCGTTCTCTGCCAGCCTTTTGTTGGTGGTTTCACTGCCATGAAAAAGCTGGTGAAGTACAGGTGCAGGGGGCCACAGGAGGGCCCCTTCACTGCCCATGCACTTGGTACGGGCAGTGAAGAGGTCCCCCTGCCCAGCGCCCTCACAATGTTCACTGTCTGCTGTGCAGTGAGCATTGCAAAGGTGCTGGTACACCCTACAGGCGACAGCACTGCTGCTGGCTCTATTTCGAGCCTGAGACAATGCTGCCGTCTGTTTTCCATTAGGCTCACGGGCCAAAACCTCAATTTATTCTGTCAACCCAGCGGGAAACACCTAATCGGCCCGGCGGGGTGGTCGCCAATAGGGCGGCAACCACCCTGTCTGGAGTTTGACGGACAGGCCTTCCCGTCTGCCATACTCAAAATGAGGACCTTACTGTTCTAACTCCAGTCTAACAAACATTGGGATAAGTGCAGACATGGGGGAAAAGGAGGGGTCAGATTTAAAAGTCCAGTCTAACAAAAATGGGGAAAGTGCTTACATTGAGGTGGTCAGACTCCCTATTCTAACTACAATCTAACAAGCACTGGGGAAAGTGTTTACATGGGTGAGGGCAGATTTACCATATTAAACCCAATCTAACACAAATGGTGGAAAGTGCATAACATGGGGGGTAGGGAGTGAGAGGGAGATTTACTACTCTAACTCCAATCCCACAAAAAGTAGGACAAGAGCACAAATTTGAGGAGGCAGTTTTAAAACACCCAATGTTATCAGTATACATTTAAACAAATGTATGAAGATATAAACTAACACATTTAAAAACCTACATCTCAAATAAATTTAGACAACTTTTAAAAATAATTAAAATACTTTTCAAAAAACTTAAAATGATATCCGAACTATTAGAAAACTGTTCAAACTATTACATAATGATTTAAAATGCAGTATTCCTCAACCTGCAACATAAAAAACACAAAGCCATAAAGAAATAAATTCTCTGATAATGGAAATGTGTTTCAAAATCAAAAAATCTGTTTACAGTTTTCACATTTTTACATTATATATTTTTACATTAACGATAATGTATTAGTTTAATTTGAAGAGTACCATGCAAATCACTATTAAACCTAACATTGCCAAAATAAAAGTAAATAATTTTAAAACTAAGAAACATGCAAACACGTATACAATAACATAAAATGCAATACATGTAAACTATTTAAAAATTAAAATAATTAATATGCACTTAAAAAAACACTACCCACCCAAATCAAAAAAATTCCTCACAAAGCATAAAAAACATTAAAACATGTTTCTAAAATAATGTAAACAGTTTTATATTTTAAAATTAATTAAACAAATACAAAATTATTTTAAAATTAAACAATCAGTGTTGTTGTTAGACAACCTTTCCTTTTTATCCACTTATAAATATTGTGTTAAAAAACACTATCAACCCGATAAAACCTACACCATGACAACATGGCTTGAAATTTAAACTTATTACATTTACTATATAACATATTAAAATGTAAAATATAAAATAATTACATAACAAATAATTAACATATTAATCATTTACATTGATATATTATTCTAAACCACCACTCGCCCAAGGCTCAAATAAATCCTAGAATTAAAAAATGAATACATTACTATATTACTTCTTAAGAAAAATATTACATATTCTTTTCACAAAAAACTAGAGTAATAAAATAATAATGATATTTTATTAATGAGTACTTCAATATTAGTGTAAAACAGTAAAATAACGTAGTTAGTTTTGATATTTGTGCCCACAACATTTTTGTAGCCACTGTATATTGATTATAGTCAAATGCTCTTTTTGAGTCAATGTTTAGGTGGATTACTCTCCCTCTCTCTTTTCTCTCGCCCTTTCTCCTGTTTCTCTTCCATTACCCCACAGCTCATTGGACTTGACAGCTGCATCTAACGCAGGGACAGACCCAATCTCACCACTGATAGCAAATCTTCACAAGCGAAATAGACTCCAGACAGCTATGAAAACCTTGGGACCATTTGAAAAGTCAGCCCAGACAACGAAGACTCTGCCTGTCAATAATATAACATCCATTTCTGTCCAGCCTTCTGATTATACGCTTCACTTCTCTTCTCTTGATTCTTCATGCGTGAGGCTGGAATTTAGTGGTTGCAGCCTGTCAAGTAATGAAATGCACTTAGTTTGACTTAAGTTGGGGGTGGGGACAGAGAAGGAATCATTGCTAACTACATTTGCTGACCTCATGGATGCAGAATTAATTACCGCAGCTGGATAAATGCTTGCTGTGGTTTTCCTTGTACTTTCCTGTGGACAGACTAATGTATAGATAAACTGCACTGAAGATTCAACATTCCTACCTCCCTTGAGTCTCTTATTTCAGATATCTTAGATGCTAGGCATGGTGAAGAAGACTAATGGTATAGCGCTGTGATGCCGACCTGTGGTTAAATTGTCATCTGTAGAAACTACATGTTTGGGTCCTGCACCAGCTATGTATTGAGTAAATAATTCCCGTTGACTGAATGCCTTTGTCTGACAAAGTAGGGACCAAGTAGAAACAGGATAACTCTGGTCTTAGGCACTATATAAAAACCTGGATGTTTACATTTACATATCAGGGTGTCAGAAACATTAAGCAATTGGGCAGACTCAAACGGCTCACCAGGCCTTACCAGTCATAAAATGTAATTATATGTTAGACACATTTCTAAGTTTCAGACCTTGAAATGAGGGATAACACACTAATGGTGCATGTTTTCACAGTTCCGAAGTATGCAAAATCAGGTTGACCCAGATAAAAAATGTGCAGAGAAAGACCCATTGGTGCCGTAATCACCACAAAAATCAGTATCTTGTTTCAGGAGTAAACAGTAGTTTGTGCTTGAATCAAGAATTGAAGTGCACTTAGAAAGAGACTCCTAGTCAGAGATAGGTTTATTATGTAATACAATTCTATAGAAATCTTGCATTTGTAATACGTCTGGAGCTTTGTCGGGCTGCAAACAATTTAATCCATGTGAGAAAACTTGACGCTGTTCAGTATGTGAAGAGCTAACTGAAGTTACATACTATGGGCCTGATACGAGTTTGATGGTCGGACGAGCCGACAGCCAAATTCGTGGAGATGAGGCAGTCATCACCCCGGCTGCTTCACCTCCCCTGTATTACAATGTTCCCACCGGCTGAACAGTGGGAACTTTGTAATATGACATTCCCACCGGTCAGCCTGGCAGGAACAGTGCTACGGTATTGGTTTCGGCTACCCAACGGGAGCCGAGGCCAATACTGTAGCAAACGAGCACCAACAGAATGCGCACTGTCTGCAAAGCAGTCAGTGCACATTACAAGGGTGCTGGCAGGGGAGCCGCTGCACGGCCCGTGCCATGGAAAGGCTGGCGGAAAGGGGACTCTTGCTCAGCATTGCAGTGCTGAACTCAGCACCGCTGTGGCTGAGCACGAGTCAGACCGTTGTCAGCCTATCGGAAACCATGCTCTTGGCGAGGACAGCGGTTCCCTGGCGGTCTGACTGCCAGGGTCGTAATGTGGCGGTCGGCCTGGAGTGTGGCAGACCGACCGCCACCACGAGGCTGGCAGTCTCAAGACCACCAGCTTCACCATGCAGCCCTATGTCTGAGGGACTGAAGCTTGTAATTGCAGGACAAATACTATTACAAAACCTGATAGAAAAAGAACAAGCATTGGCAAAACGAATGGACCACACCTTTACAATGAAAATGCCAAGGTATTGGCTTTGGTGGTGCTTATTTGTAAAAAATTGTTGAAAGAAAAATGTAAAAGAAAATAAACTAAATAATGGATGAAAAGCAAACACAGTTTAAAGTATAGCGAACCTGAACCCTGAATTCCATGTTTTTAATCTGTAAAAACAGCATAGTTTATTTTTCAAATGTCATGCAGGAAAATAATCTGAATTTTCAAAACCTCTTGTCCGTGAGCCAACTTAAAAATGCCACAAAGGACTGGCTACAGGTACATAATAGATGTCTGATGTTCTCAATAAGATGTTGTCAGACTGTAAATAAATTGTGCTGGCTACTTCCCACACAACTTAGAACTGAACAAATCCTCTGGCTATTCAGTGCCCTTCTGAAGCCTGGGCATGAATGGAGCCCTTTTGTGACAGTGCCTGGGCTTTCATACAATATGTGGGATGCAGGAGATAAAAGAAAACTAACCTCGTAAAGTCTTTTCTCCAGTCACCATACATGTTCCTGTGATTTTATGAATGGTCTGGGAGAGATGAGGAGCAATACGTTGAGCACAGGGATGGAGATGTGAGGAGGGAAGCACCATTTATGAGAGAGAGCATGACAACACATGCACTCTCATGGAATGCTGGAGACAAAAGCAACAAGCTTGATAAAGACAATAGTTCAGGTTTACTGTGCTAACACATGCAGTGTTAACTAGAGACGACACATAGGAAAGAGAAAACACGAGCGGACACATACGACTTCAGTTGTGAAGTAGACTCAGATGCAATTCTGTGCAAGCATTTGAGTGGAGACAGAAGGATACACTTAACAGCCAACAGCATTAGATGAGAGGTGGATATTCTACTGGGCTGAGCCAAGATATGTTTGACAATGACTTAACAGCCAATGGCTGAAAGAGGCAGGTTGAAGACAGTCAATGGTTGAAATGGGAGGACTCGAAGCCCAAATGTATGTTGTTAGAAATAGGTCTGTTGACAGCTCTTCTGTCAAACCCCAGACCCAGAAAGAAATTCCTAATGTGGAGCTGTGTATGGATACAACTTATCCAATCAAATGGATGGTAAAGAAGATGATTTAGAGCTGAGGAAGGAAACAATCTTGTCAAATGGATTATACAGAAGATATTCTCCAGGGGAGGGACTAACACAGAAGAGAAAACCACTCAATTAAATGAAAGCAAAGGAGATTAACAAGAAAGCCAACCAATTGTAGGCAATGGCCCGACCTAAGGCCCACTCTCAATATTGGCAATGTCTATAATAGGTCTATAACAACAGACTTATACAAGCTTCCTGTAAGCAAGACATAGGAAAATAGGTGCATGATGGGTATTTCTGAGGGAAGAACATTTCTAAATATGGGTTTCTTACAACAAATGGCAGGAGGTTGCCTGTAACACAGATAGGAAAACAGGATGCATTTAAAAAGGCAGTGGCCCTACTCTTTTTTAACATTCTCAAAGGGTAAGTGGTCCCTAGTGTGCCCCATTCCCTTTGTGAATAGGTTACCACCACTTTTAAAATGATGCTAAATTATTACTGTTTTGCAAGTGGAATCCAGTTGCAAAACAGTATTGGAAGGGTCGCCCAATACAGGTTCCTTTCAAATACCAAATCGCAAATGAAAATTGTGATTTGGTAACAAGTTAATGAATCACATTTTGCATTTTGTATATTTCAAAGAGCATTTTTCAAGTCGTGAACGGCCCGATTCTGTGAATCGGGACAATTTTGCAACCGCAAAAATGCTTTGTGCATCTAGTCCATTATCACCAAAAGTACAGCTTCCAAGCGCAACACTGGCAGCACAAAATCACATCACTTCCAAAACTCCCTTAAGCTAGCTACTAATAAATGCTTGTACTAGGTCCAGATAAAAGTACTACATCTTTGGAACTATTGACAGGCACAGAATCTGCCTTACTCTTCATAACTGAATCATGGCTGGGGGAAGACATAGCTCCATGATTGCAAGATGCTGTTCCACAGGGCTATCAAGCCGTAAAGAACTTGTATGGATGAGGTGGCTTAGCCGTCATATTTAAGAAAAAAAACAAATTCTCACCAAATCTGAGGATGTTTCCATACAAAGTTGTGAGCCCTCCTGGTCAAATGAACTCTAAGCCCACCTTCACCTGTTACTTTCTTCTTCACAGACCATCACCCAGCAATGGAACCTGCCCAGACACCTTTTTAGACATAGTTTCAAACCTACTTCACAAATATTCAAACTTGGTGACCTATATATTTGTTTTGACAAACCTAATATGCCCACATCAGAGAGAGCCTCAACAGCTCAGTCCCAAATCCACACACATTGCCGGACTATCCTTACACGTCATTTTGGCAAACCAGATCTAGTCGCATTCCACAATACAACACAACTCAGCTGCTACATACTGACATTGGTACTTCCTGCACATATCTGGACACAATAAACTCAGTTCAAAAACTGTATGGATGTGTGCTTGAAGCTTCTGATGGATTAAGCCCTTAGAAATCATCAAAACATAACAAAAGAAATAAAAAATGAAAAAAACTCTTAGGATGAATGCAAATTGAATAAAACACTTCGGACATGGCTCAAAACAGGAAAGTCTTGGACAAACTCTTTCTCCACAGACTAACATAATCTACAAGCCATTAACCAGAAAAGCTGAAAAAAGTAAAAAGCAAAAAAGCAAAAAAAAGCAAGCATAATTCACAATGTAGAATGCCTCAATAAATATTTTTTAACATATTCACAGACATTTTCAAGCAAAAATGCTTTGAAGGAACCCAATCTCATTTCTCAGGAATGTTGTTGTAAACTGGAAACACATTACGCAAATAAAGCAGACATGTTGGGTTCCTACTTAACACACAAAAATAAAGGCACAAACCCATCTCCAACAAACCCATTTGGGGAAGGATAACACAACCTATGTTCTCTTTCATAAAACTATAACCAGCCAAATGTCACAATCTTTTCAAACCTTGTAGGCCAGCTGGCTGCCCTTCTGACCCTTGCCTTCTAAATATCTTCAAAAACCTTCTTCTAGCAACCTCACTGGCCATCCCAGTCAGTATAGTGATGAACAACTCCTTAATAACAGAAGGTGTTCCAGAAGACTTAAACATGACATATATATGCAGATTATTAAAGAAAACAAACCTGGACCCTCAAGACCCCAACATTTCCAAACCAATAGCAGACAGACCATTTCTAGGCAAAGGTATGGAAAGAGAATAATTTGACAAGATTTCAAAATTAATAGAAAGAACTTCCTGCTTTCCAACTTCCAAATGTGATTCCATCCCCCGAAAGGCACAAAATCAGCCCTAGTCCCCATGCGGGACAAACTTAAAAACAGAGTAGACCTCAATGGCGTTCCTGCACTACTTCTCTTGAAAACGTCAGCTACCTTCAACACAGTCGATCATGACACTTTAATTCTAAGACTCAGGAAGACAGAATAAAAGATATCACTCTTTTTCTTGGATCTCCCCTTACCAACAAAATAGAATAAATGTGATCCATGTTCCTCATTTCTCGTCAACACTGCAGCATAAAAGTCCCTCAAGGCCCTATCATCTCACCCCTTATTTTCAACATCAACATAAAATCCTAGCCAGAACAAATCAATGTGTTTTTGAGTTCAGCTTCTATAACTGCACAGAAATACACATATACTTCTTAAATTAGAAAGCCTCAAGAACATTGGGACCTTAAACATCTTCAGTTGCTCCGGGACCACTGACCAGTGGATGACCTCAAGCCACATCAAATCGAATGCCCCTAAAACTGAAATACTCATTTTTAGTTTCATTTGTGGTGTTTCGAAAGCATATGACTCTCTCAATACCTGGCCTGACAATCTAGGACAACTTCCAAAAATATCCAAGGAGGTAAGAAACCTTGGAGTTACCAATGGACTCCAAGCACTCCATGAATGCCCAAGTGGATGAGCTTTCAGATAAATCTTTTGTGCCATGAAAATGCTGTGACACATCTTCCCACACCTAAGATTCTCCCACAAGGTCCAAGCAACACTGTCTCATGTCCTAGAAAAACTAGATCACTCAAATGGTCTATTTCACAGTTCACCATTTCAACCATGAAACGATTGCAAATAATTCAGAACTCTGCTGCCAGGCTGCTCCTACATGTAAAAACACAAGCACATCTCTCCTGCCTTAAGAGCCCTCCACTGGTTACCAGTTGCAAGAAAATTCTCCTTCAAGCTGCTTTGTATCACCCACAAGGCAATAAATGGCAAAGGACCACTTTTCATCAGGAAGAAAATAACAAAATACATCCAAGAATACAACCTATGTTCTAGAATGACACCTGCATGAAAATCCCAGCATACAAGGTAAAAAATTAATGGGTGGGATATCTTTCTCTGTGCACGCGGCTAAACTATGCAATTCGTTACCACCACAAATAAAGTCTACTGAGTCAAGGGTCAATACAGCAGCTGTAGAACACAATGCCCTTTCTACTTATAATAACTGTTTGAAGTAGGCACCGCAAAGGCGGAAAAAGTGCCAGCTTTAGGTGATTTTCTTAATATTTGCACCCGTACGAAATTAAAATGCAGGTTATGTCGATATAAACCCGGCCAGGCAGAAACCATAGCGCTGCATGGTGTATTTTGCAAGTAAAGGCGTTTGTTTGTTAAATGACCCTAGACATAAAGGTATTCAAGCACATGATCCGCAAGTAGGGTGACCACCTTTCTTAAAAAAGTACCAGACATTGGTTTACTTGTTGCTCTTTTGGAACAGCTGAAAGCTGGTAAGTCAAATAGAATTCATTAACAATGATCAGGATTCTTTTGCAGCAAGGCAATTATCACTTCTTTTGCTCTAATAAAATTCTGAAATGATTTAGACAGCTCACAAATACCTTTTAAATGACTTCCTTTATATGTTTGCTGTTTTAGATTTATGTATCGGAAGGGACTAAGTATTGGGTTTCTTGGTCTTTCCTAATATTTTTACTGGCCTATTTGAAGCCCTGTCTGGACATAAAAAACAGGCCAGGCTGCTGAATAATGGGGCAGGTGGCAAGCAAGTTTCAAATAGATATACGCAGCAGGCAACTGAACCTTCATACCAGATTTGCAACACCATGTCCTGGGAGAGGATGTGGCGTAACAGCCAGAGCTGCCGACTATGGAGGTGGGGAACCAGAGCTGTATGACACATATGGGCGTTTTCCTTGTTTGCATCGAGTGCACCAAAAGGACATTGTGTCGTATTAGATTGAATGCGTCCTGGGGGCAGCGCATTCATGTGAAATACGGAGCAGCTATGAAGCACCCACTCTGTATTTCACTGTGCAGGCGGCAATCCGCCTGCACTTTTAAGAAGGGTGAGAGATCCCCCTGTAGGCGGAGGCAGTAAGTGACTACACCCGCCTCCCAGGGGATGTCAGGGGGGGTCCATAGGATCCCATTCACCCCTTCCAGAGGGCTGCCGTCAGGGGGTGCACTGAGAGTGCATTACCTTTTGTGGCACACTGTCAGTGCACCTCCTGATGGCTTCTTTGCACTCCTGTTTATTATTTGCCACAGGCGCAGGGGCAAAGGGATACCATCATTTGCATGGGGCCATGCCACCATGCAAATGAGGGTATGCCCTCTAGTGACATCGTGCCAGTGCTATCTGTATTTTAGACGGGCCGCACAAGCACGTGAGAGACCTTCTGTAATACCAAAGTGCCCCAGGAGCATACAAAATGGGTGCAAATGCCCTTGGCGCCCCAGGGGTACTTTGTATAATACTCCCCCTGGTTGCAGTCTCGCTGTTCGCTCAATATTCTGTGATTCTGGGCAAATCGCTTAATCTCTCGGTACCTACAAAAATGAACGTTTAATGTAACTGATGCTCATGTAAAGTGTTCCAATACCTTTGCGTCGAGTTAACACTATATAAAAACTGCAAAAAAAACAGAATGAAGCATGTATGCTTAACCAAAAAAAGAGTTAATTAAATAGAACCATGGCATACCATGAAAGGACAGTCACAATGATTATTTATAGGTTGTAAACCGTTTGTACTTTTTAGCGCAGAGGGACCACGAGATGCTGACTGTCGACAATCCTACAGGAAGTGCTTGCCAATGACGGAAATGGATTTAAAAAAATCTAAATCTCGAGATGTTGCGGTCCATGAGGACCCAACGATGACGAAGCTATCAATATGCAAATGTGAGCCACTTTCCCAACACTCCATGGGAAGTGATCTCGCCCAGACAGAATATCAATGCGCCGCGCGCCTCCCTGGGGCCCATGACGTGGCCTATTGATAGCTCTGCCTCTAATTAGTTTTCATAAAATAAACATTATTGAAAGATCCCAGAGAAGTGGCCTCACCGGCGGGCAACTAAATGAACGCAAATTGATGTAGGAGGCGAATGGAAGGGAATCTTTATAGCTAAGAGGCGGGGCAGGAAAGGGCCGTGCTGGGGGTGAACCTTGGAAGTTTCGAGGGTTAGCAGCCTGTAGGCCATGCCACTGGCGTAATGAAACTTGAGCCTCACCCCCCCAAAGTAATTGGAGGGCACCCTTCCGGACCCACCCAGTAGCCCTCATGTCAACCCCCTGGGGATCGGGGGCCACTAAACTACGCCCTGCCCCACCCACACAGCACCGTGGTGGCTGCGGTGGCCTTTGTTACGCCCCTGGGCCACGCACCATGACCTGGCCCTGTGTTTGTCTTTTAAGTAACAATGCACATCCAGAGGCATAGTTCAGTCAGGAATATTAGGGGGTGCAGTGCTTGATTTGTAAATAAAAAGGTGCCGGTGCCCAAAGCTCTTGAAGCACATGGCTGCAGCAATTAAACGTGCGACCACGGAATACTGAGGCCGCGTAATCCTGAAGCCATCTCATTCCATTTTAATCCATTTACAGCCACTCCCTGCCTCTTCAGCACACTCTTGCAGCTTTCTGCTTTCTCCCTTTGTGATGCTTTTTCATTTTTTTTATCTTCCTCCGCCTTTCCCATGTGTTTCTTTTGCTCGCAGTAAATGCCTGAGGAAGAAAAATAAGTGCCGGCCCTTAAAAATAGGCGCCGGTGCCCCGCACCGGAAACCACCGGCTCAAATTAAGCACTGAGGGGATGTGAGTCAGAATCTTCCCGACACGCAAGGCTGTGTACCCAAGTAAAAAAGCAATACATGGGCCACAGGAAGAGGTGGGGCGTGGTGTTAATGGCCAGGGCTCGGAACCATTCACAAAGGATCCAGAGCTTTGCAAAATTTTGCCGGCAAAAAATAAATATCCCTATTCAAGAATATGCCATACATAGTTATGTAACAATGTCATAAGCCAATCACACGACACATTGCTGCATTAAAAGTGGCATAATGCATTGCCACATTCACAGGATGTACACTAGTATTATGCATGCATGCCACTCTGTGTGCATGGCATGGCATTTGTTGCTCTTTCTTACTAACAAGCAGCGCATACCTTGCTGTGCCATGATTGTGATTTACAGATAAGGGCGGCTCTAATGACATATCAGGACTAATTGGTAGGTCGGATGGTGGCATATGACTAGGACTTCTTGTTTCATGGTATTTATGTTTTTTTCACATTTCCATCTGTATTTATCCATATTTATTTTTGGTTAATTGTATATGCTTTTATCTATTTACTGTGGGAAGACTGTATCTGTAGCTAGTATATAACAATATTTTTTACCAATAAATATACACTCGTACTTGAATTCTTGACAATTTTATGACCGCTCAGATTATAAATTAATACACTACATGAATATATGCAAATTTTAGTATCAAACCTGTGCATGTCTACTACTAGTTAAGCCTGGTTATTAAAAATGCCTTTCTTTTTGAACCCCCCCATCTGTCAGTTTGCACAGCCATTGGCCTGGCAGTCATGGCTAACAGCACTTAGAATCACTCAAAAAAAACAACCCAATTTCCATTTTTATATACATCTAAAATAAATACAGACAGGAAAATAAAAGGTTTTCTGTCGGTATTTAACTGCAAAAAAGCCTTACACGTAGGGAAAGTAGATAAAAAAATTGCAACCAGAAACAAAGCATAAAATGAGAGCTGTGCTGCTTGAAATAGAGAGCTGTCACAGAGGATAAAGCAAAATTATGTGACCTCACAAAATATTCAGTAAGAGCCCTTGAGTTTAAGACCGCCATGGAAAGGTTGGTGGAAAGCTGAGTTGTAATCAGCACCATGGCGCTGAGCTTAGCACCGCCTTGGTGGAGTCCGACTCTGTCTGCTGGCTACCAGTCGGGAACCTCATTCCTGGTGATTGCCTGGCGGGTCCACCCACCAGGGTTGTAAATATTAGCATTACAGTATACTACAAATATATGTTACCATGTTATGTCTGTATTTATGGAAATCTCATCCTGTGCTCTTTAACTCCCCATGGTATACATCTGCTCAGCTGTTGGCCTGGAATTCAAGGTTGACAGCATGTCGAGTTACTCAGAAGAAGCCCGATTTGCTGTAATATTTTATACTTTTCTAAATAATTACAGACAGTTCTGTCTGCATTTATTTGTAACAATCAGTAAAAATTGAAAAACTGGGTGCCCCTCTTATGTTTGACACTTTGATGGCTTATGTGTGACTCTTTTGTTGTGCATATAACAAATGAAGCAGTTATGTCCACATCATCTAATAAATATTAGAAATTATCTTGGTAACAGCATTACAACATAAATGGACACTCCCCAGAAGGACAAAAAGCAAATTATTGGAAAGTGTGATATTAAGTTGGTTTACTAAGATTTAGGACTTGCAAACACACATTCATGATCATTGAAACCACTGTAAGTTAGTGTTTCCTTAGTCAAAATAAAGGGAAATAAGACTACTAATCTTAGGTGCATTATGTTATAGATGAACAGTCATGACTGGCCATCCATTTCTCTGTGCCATGTGGGTCTTCTAGGTACCCACTGTAAATACTGCTCCTTTAATGACATCAAGTGCAAAGTAGGCCCTGCTGGGATTTGTGCCTATAAACAAAAGCTTACTAGAAGTCATCTTCAGCAGGGACTCAAACATCTGTGCTTTCTTCTAACTAAAATATACAATGACATCAAATATACCAAGCAAAATACCATCACAGCAAATCCCACTGAAACAAACTCTTGAATGCTTAAAAGGGACTCATACAGGGTTCAATATGTGAAGCAGATTCCACAGCAATGCTGCTTGCAGTGGGGCCAGTATATCAGTTCTGATTCTCTGCACTGGCCCAGGCGGCAGCAGTCGATGATCTGGGCTCCTTGAGGTTCTGCAGGAAAGGCTTGGCTCAAAGGATGGCTCCTAAGAACTTGCAAGCCACTCCCCCTGCTGCTAGTCAGCCCATCATCCAAGCTGCCTGGACAGGGGTACCTGGGTCTGCAGGAAGGATGAAGCATAGGATGTGGCCATGCCTCTTTAAATCCAGCTCAGATGGGCAGTGGGAGGCAAGTCCTGAACACCACCATGCAGGCAACAGGCACTGGGATCATGGAACAGGAGGCCTGAACCTGCCTGCAGGTGAGAGGACAGTCGAGCCATTGCTTTTGGGGTAGACACACACTCTCAGAAGCCAAATTCAAGTCCATCCTGAGTGCAGAGGTGCCACTGAAGACTTGAAACATTCTTCATTCTGGAAACGAACAACTCTGTCGGCCCACAGCACAGATGATTTCAAATCAAACTAATGCGGCACACCACAACAGCCAGGACCCAATCCCAACTTGTGACGACACCCGACCTATCATGCGGGCCACCTGACTTTGAAAAGTATTGGGGGTGTGTCCTACTCTAGACACGCCCCGAAGAAAGTCCCTGTGTACAGCTCCCTTAATAATGGTGTGGCAGGACTGCGCACAGCGCAGAAGACCAGCGGATGGAGGTGCACCAGATTTGGGGAGCTCTGTTGTCATTTGGAGAAGAAAGTCAATCCAATGAAAACAACACTACAAACAACTACACCAATCATTTTATGTATGTTACTTGTTGTCACAGACTTCCTGCCCTGTTAAACTATGAAAAAACATGTCAACTCGAGATGAAATGGGAGCTCATTCAACTTCATCCTTTGACCTACCATGCATGTGAGCGCTGAGATGGATCCCATCAGTACCTCAGTGCACCTATGAGACAGGACCAATACTACGACTGACTCATACAAGAGCCGTCCTGTCTGAACATGCATGCAGGGCCGGATAGGGAACCCAAAGCAACCCTGGCAAAGTTTGTCCGACCAGCCCACATATGGTGCAAAGTGAGCCTGACCACTACAATGGGGGTTGTGGTGTTCTCCCTCCACCCCCAAGAACATTTGGGCCTAAGTGGCACAAACAGTGCATTCTACAACATATTTTCCATTATATGTTCAAATGTATTTGTTTTTAAAGCATAGTAAATGATGACTTTATAGTGCACCACAATACAGCAATCTTTATTGGGGTTCTCAATGATTCCCTCACCCTCGAACAGTGCCTCATCGCTCCCTAGCATTTCTCTCATATGTATTTCATTTCTCACCATCGCCCTCTAACAGTGCCTCTCATCTCTCCATATTACCATCGCCCTCTAACAGTGCCTCTCATCTCTCCATAGCCCCTCTCCCATATGTATTTCATTTCTCACCATCACCCTCTAACAGTGCCTCTCATCTCTCCATATTACCATCACCCTCTAACAGTGCCTCTCATCGCTCCAGAGCCTCTCTCTCATATGTATTTCATTTCTCACCATCACCCTCTAACAGTGCCTCTCATCTCTGCAGAGCCCCTCTCTCAAACGTATTTCATTTCTCACCATCACCCTCTAACAGTGCCTCTCATCTCTCCATATTACCATCACCCTCTAACAGTGCCTCTCATCTCTCCATATTACCATCACCCTCTAACAGTGCCTCTCATCTCTCCATAGCCCCTCTCTCATATGTATTTCATTTCTCACCATCGCCCTCTAACAGTGCCTCATCGCTCCCTAGCCCCTCTCCCATATGTATTTCATTTCTCACCATCGCCCTCTAACAGTGCCTCTCATCTCTCCATATTACCATCACCCTCTAACAGTGCCTCTCATCTCTCCATATTACCATCACCCTATAACAGTGCCTCTCATCGCTCCAGAACCTCTCTCTCATATGTATTTCATTTCTCACCATCGCCCTCTAACATTGCCTCTCATCTCTCCATATTACCATCACCCTCTAACAGTGCCTCATCGCTCCATAGCCCTTCTCTCATACGTATTTCATTTCTCACCATCACCCTCTAACAGTGCCTCATCGCTCCCTAGCCCCTCTCCCATATGTATTTCATTTCTCACCATCACCCTCTAACAGTGCCTCTCATCTCTCTATATTACCATCACCCTCTAACAGTGCCTCTCATCTCTCTATATTACCATCACCCTCTAACAGTGCCTCTCATCTCTCCATAGCCCCTCTCCCATATGTATTTCATTTCTCACCATCACCCTCTAACAGTGCCTCTCATCTCTCCATATTACCATCGCCCTCTAACAGTGCCTCTCATCTCTCCATATTACCATCGCCCTCTAACAGTGCCTCATCTCTCCATATTACCATCACCCTCTAACAGTGCCTCTCATCTCTCCATATTACCATCACCCTCTAACAGTGCCTCTCATCTCTCCATATTACCATCGCCCTCTAACAGTGCCTCTCATCTCTCCATATTACCATCGCCCTCTAACAGTGCCTCTCATCTCTCCATATTACCATCACCCTCTAACAGTGCCTCTCATCTCTCCATATTACCATCACCCTCTAACAGTGCCTCTCATCTCTCCATATTACCATCACCCTCTAACAGTGCCTCTCATCTCTCCATATTACCATCACCCTCTAACAGTGCCTCTCATCTCTCCATATTACCATCAGCCTCTAACAGTGCCTCTCATCTCTCCATATTACCATCAGCCTCTAACAGTGCCTCTCATCTCTCCATATTACCATCACCCTCTAACAGTGCCTCATCTCTCCATATTACCATCACCCTCTAACAGTGCCTCTCATCTCTCCATATTACCATCACCCTCTAACAGTGCCTCTCATCTCTCCATATTACCATCACCCTCTAACAGTGCCTCATCTCTCCATATTACCATCACCCTCTAACAGTGCCTCTCATCGCTCCATAGCCCCTCTCCCATATGTATTTCATTTGTTGTATACCTCCTCTCTTACCAGCGTAGGGTGTTGGAGCACTTTACATCACGCACACATAGAGAGACAATAAATCCTACATGTGTGAATCAGTGTATAGAAAATGTTACAAAGTGGACTGCAAGGTGGAGGATTCACATGGCATCCACACTGGGAGGCATTTTTAAGTGTGCTTGGTCTGGGAAGCATAAACTCAGGATTCAGAATGTAACACTGTGGTTAGGGTTGACTTTACTAATAGTAATTTAATTCTACCCAAAAAAAAAAAATTTTCAGCAAAAATAGGATAAATAAAAACCGGAAAAAAAACCAAAACTTTCTAACCTGTTTTATGCAGTTCGCATGCAGCTCTTTGATGGCAGTTCATAGCTGACTGTGCTAGATTATGATTGTAATTTATGAACTGCACAGTAACTAAAGCATCTCTGTGACAAAAGCAGTACCCCACTGAACAATGTACATACAATATTGTTCTGTTATCTGTATAGTACATGTTCTTTACAGCAGGCACATTAACCCTCTGCATTACCTTACATGAGGCAAAACTGCCAGTAGACAACACCCTGATCTCTCTTCGGTGGTGCATTAATCACCAGAGTTTTCTTGGCTCTTTTATTGTTGCCTGAAAACTGTTGAATATACAAGGAACTCTGCAGTGCTTTTAAAATTGCTGCACTGCACCGCTCCCCAGTAACAAAAGGAGCCCCTGCACTTCCAGCCTCCTGGGAAACCGCCCAATGCCTTACATGCATGGGTTACTGGTTGAGGTCAATCTAGCTATGTGGACACTGTCTCTGGTAACCTCAAAGGCCTTTCCAAACTATGCCGAAACTGTCCCTGCAAACCCAAAAGGCCATTCTGAGCTATGGGGACAATGTCCTTTCTCCCAACCTTAAAGGACTTTCAGAACTATGGGTACACAGTCTCTGCTCCCAACTCCAAAGGCCATTCCAAGCTAAAGGAACACCCTCCTTGCCCCCAATCCGAAATGCCTTTCTGAGACATAGGGCACCCAGATGGATAACTGGGTTGCAAACTTTGGCAGTCGTCCTCTTAAAGCGGCACGGCCAGAGAAGCGTAAATATGAATCCTTTTCAGGAGAAGTGGTCTATGTAATTATCCTGTGCTTTACTCAGCATGCCACCTGACTAGTAGTTGAGTGTGTCTCTATGAGCTTTCTGTATCCAGACGTATTACACAATAACGGACACGCACTTTAAGCAAAACCAAATATTGGTTTTGCCTGTGCTTGTTAGCAGTACCGGATAAATGTGGATGAGACTGTGAATTAAACACTACTGAGGTCTGTGGAAGTGATGGTGGTCTTTAGAGTCCATTCCTGTTCTCCACTTCACACCACTTTCCTCTGCGGCCTCTCTGTAAGGCACTTCCAAGCCTTCTCTCCTCACACCTTTCTGAACTCCTCCATCTGCGTCGTCCACACCTTATCTTTTTCCTTCTCTGCACCTTCCTTTCGCACTCTCTTTCTGAACATAGTTCTTCCTACCTTCTTGAGTTCACCACCAAAGTGCACACACAACGCACCTGAAAACACTTTCAACGTCAATATTTCAACAACTTTGTTTACCTCCTTCACCCACTCTGGGATATTGACACAGTTACAAGAGGCTCATGTCACCATTGCTTGCTCACTCTGCGGGGGGTGGGGGGGTAGGGTTTAAATGAGCACTTTAAGACCCACTGACTGGCACTTTGAGAACCTTGCAATGCCTTCAACCTCAACTCCAGAGGTCTCAATCATGGATGTTAGAAATGGGGTTTTTGGTTGGCAGTCAGGTTACCCTCTGACCAAGCAAAAGCCCTCACTCTAGTCAGGGTAAGTCACACACAATCCAAGATTATCCTGTGCCCACCCTCTGGTAGCTTGGCACGAGCAGTCAGGCTTAACTTAGAAGGCAATGTGTAAAGCATTTGTGCAATAAATCATACAATACCACAATATAACACCACAAAAATACACCACACAGTGTTTAGAAAAATATATAATATTTATCTGGGTATTTGCAGGTCAAAACGATCAAAGATGCAATATGAATTTGTAAAGGTATCACTGAAAAGTGATATAAAGGGGGTGATTCTGACCCCGGCGGTCTTAGACCGCCGGGGCCAGGGTCGGCGGGAGCACCGCCGACAGGCCGGCGGTGCCCCGCAGGGCATTCTGACCGCGGCGCTTTGGCCGCGGTCAGTGCAGGAAAACCGGCGGTCTCCCGCCGGTTTTCCGCTACCCCTAAGAATCCTCCAAGGTGGCGCAGCTCGCTGCGCCGCCGAGGGGATTCTGACCCCCCCTACCGCCATCCTGTTCATGGCGGGAAAGCCGCCATGAACAGGATGGCGGTAGGGGGGGTCGCGGGGCCCCTGGGGGCCCCTGCCGTGCCCATGCCAGTGGCATGGGCACGGCAGGGGCCCCCGTAAGAGGGCCCCGCAAAGTATTTCAGTGTCTGCCTTGCAGACACTGAAATACGCGACGGGTGCCACTGCACCCGTCGCACCTTCCCACTCCGCCGGCTCGATTACGAGCCGGCATCCTCGTGGGAAGGGAGTTTTTCCCTGGGCTAGCGGGTGGTCTTTTGGAGACCGCCCGCCAGCCCAGGGAAAAACTCATAATACCCTCCGCGGTCTTCTGACCGCGGAGCGGTATAATGGGGGCGGAATTCTGGCGGGCGGCCTCCGCCGCCCGCCAGAATCAGAATCACCCCCAAAGTGTCTTAAGTCTTTAAAAAGCAAACAAAGTCTCTTTCAAGCACAAAGTACCTGGTTTCTGATGGAAAATCTCTGCAGAGGGCCGCAGAAGAGGAGATGCGTGGAAAAATGGTGTGTGCGTCGGTTACGGCCCTTCACACACGGACTTGCGTCGTTATTTTTCACGCAGGGAGACGTGCGTCGTTCTACGGGAGGAAAAATGGTGTGTGCGTCGGTTGCTCCCCTTCACACACGGACTTGCGTCGTTATTTTTCACTCGGGGGAATATGTGCATCATTTTCCGGCACACCGACTGTCTCCTTCTATGGTTCGCGGGGATTACCAGATGTCCCGGGTCTGTGCGTGGATTCTCCTGCTTGTTTTCCGGCTGCACGTCGTTCCGCGGGGCTGTGCGTCGAAATTTCGCTCTCACGGCAGGCGTCGCGTCGATTTCTCCTTGGAAGTCGGGCGGCGTTGTCCTTGCGAGGCCGTGCGTCGAAGTTCTGGTTGTCCCGAAGGCGTTGCGTCGATCAGCGTCGGTGTGCGGCGTTTTTCTCGCCGCGGAACAAGCTGTGTGTCGAAAATTTCGGCGCACAAAGCGTCCAAGTGAAAGAGAGAAGTCTTTTTGGTCCTGAGACTTCAGGGAACAGGAGGCAAGCTCTATTCAAGCCCTTGGAGAGCACTTTTTACAGCCAGACAAGAGTTCAGCAAGGCAGCAGGCCAACAACAAGGCAGCAGTCCTTTGTAGAAAAGCAGACAGGTGAGTCCTTTGAGCAGCCAGGCAGTTCTTCTTGGCAGGATGTAGTTTCTGGTTCAGGTTTCTTCTCCAGCAAGTGTCTGATGAGGTAGGGCAGAGGCCCTGTTTTATACTAAGTTGTGCCTTTGAAGTGGGGGTGACTTCAAAGAGTATCTAAGAAATGCACCAAGCCCCCTTTCAGTTCAATCCTGTCTGCCAGAGTCTCAGTAGGGGGTGTGGCAGTCCTTTGTGTGAGGGCAGGCCCTCCACCCTCCCAGCCCAGGAAGACCCATTCAAAATGCAGATGTATGCAAGTGAGGCTGAGTACCCTGTGTTTGGGGTGTGTCTGAGTGAATGCACAAGGAGCTGTCAACGAAACCTAGCCAGACGTGGATTGAAGGGCACAGAAGATTTAAGTGCAAAGAAATGCTCACTTTCTAAAAGTGGCATTTCTAGAATAGTAATATTAAATCCGACTTCACCAGTCAGCAGGATATTATATTACCATTCTGGCCATACTAAATATGACCTTCCTGCTCCTTTCAGATCAGCAGCTGCCACCTCAACAGTGTATGAGGGCAGCCCCAATGTTAGCCTATGAAGGGAGCAGGCCTCACAGTAGTGTAAAAACGAATTTAGGAGTTTTACACTACCAGGACATATAACTACACAGGTACATGTCCTGCCTTTTACCCACACAGCACCCTGCTCTAGGGGTTACCTAGGGTACACATTAGAGGTGACTTATATGTAGAAAAAGAGGAGTTCTAGGCTTGGCAAGTACTTTTAAGTGCCAAGTCGCTTTCTGTATCCAGACGTATTACACAATAACGGACACGCACTTTAAGCAAAACCAAATATTGGTTTTGCCTGTGCTTGTTAGCAGTACCGGATAAATGTGGATGAGACTGTGAATTAAACACTACTGAGGTCCGTGGAAGTGATGGTGGTCTTTAGAGTCCATTCCTGTTCTTTACTTCACACCACCTTCTTCTGCGGCCTCTCTGTAAGGCACTTAAAACCCTTCTCTCCTCACACCTTTCTGAACTCCTCCATCTGCGTAGTCCACACCTTATCTTTTTCCTTCTCTGCACCTTCCTTTCGCACTCTCTTTCTGAACATAGTTCTTCCTACCTTCTTGAGTTCACCACCAAAGTGCACACACAACGCACCTGAAAGCACTTTCACCGTCAATATTTCAACAACTTTGTTTACCTCCTTCACCCACTCTGGGATATTGACACAGTTACAAGAGGCTCATGTCACCATTGCTTGCTCACTCAACAGTGTATGAGGGCAGCCCCAATGTTAGCCTATGAAGGGAGCAGGCCTCACAGTAGTGTAAAAACGAATTTAGGAGTTTTACACTACCAGGACATATAACTACACAGGTACATGTCCTGCCTTTTACCCACACAGCACCCTGCTCTAGGGGTTACCTAGGGTACACATTAGAGGTGACTTATATGTAGAAAAAGAGGAGTTCTAGGCTTGGCAAGTACTTTTAAATGCCAAGTCGCTTTCTGTATCCAGACGTATTACACAATAACGGACACGCAGTGAAACTGCACACACTGGCCTTGCAATGGCCGGCCTGAGACAAGGTTAAGGGGCTACTGAAGTGGGTGGCACAACCAGTGCTGCAGGCCCACTAGTAGCATTTAATCTACAGGCCCTAGGCACATATAGTGCACTCTACTAGGGACTTATAAGTAAATTAAAGAGCCAATCATGGACAAACCAAACAATAGTACAATTTACACAGAGAGCATATGCACTTTAGCACTGGTTAGCAGTGGTAAAGTGCCCATAGGTCAAAAGCCAACAACAACAGGTCAGAAAAAATAGGAGGAAGGAGGCAAACAGTTTGGGGATGACCCTGTCAAAAAGCCAGGTACAACAATGGCCCTTTACAAACATCCACAATCAGAATTCCTGCAGATGGCCCAGTTCACAGCATGCACAATAAAAGATTAATATGCTCCATAAAATTATCAAGGAAACAAAATTCTGGAAAAAGGAAATACTTTTAGTGAGTAAATTAAGCAAAATGTTGAATTATGGACAGGAGCTACCTCACTGATATGGATTACCTAAATGGTTTTTACAGTCAATGTTGAGCTAGTGATGTTGAGAAGTCAGGTGTTTTTCACTGTAAAAGACATCAGTAGTAGTCCTGCTAGGGACTCATTTCAAAGTCATTACTGCTGGGCTTGAGATCCGGAGGGACCTGCCTCACTTAAAGCCCTGGGTTTACTGTCGCTGCTCCAAACCCTAAAGGCCCGTCCATGCTCAGGGGTCTCTGTCCCTTCTCCAGTCCTAAATACCCTCGACTCCAAGCAATGCAGACACCGTCCCCTCTCCCAATCCTACCGACCTTTCAGAGTCACCTGTCAGCTGCAAAATGTCTCCACTTTCCATTTACCCTCATCTTTTCCTTGTCAACAATCAAATAAAGCAACAAAGATGGCTGTTTTGTGACGTTCATCTGAGGTTTCTCTGATGTGCTGGTGTTATCTGTATTTTAGCTGTGTTTGCTGTTCTCGTCTTATCGCTTGTGTCCCTGTGCCGCCTCAGCAGTGATCCTGGGAATTCTGCTGTGTTTCTGTTATTTCACAACTATTGCACTATATCTGCTGTAGTTGTGTGATCGCTGCTGCACGTGTTAAATCACATTAGCAGCTGTGCTTGTGTTTTCTCGGTTGTACGTTTGTTATTTCTTTTGTGTTTGTTCTGTTTCTGCTATGCTTGTTCTTTCTCTGCTGGGCTTAGCTATGTCTGCTGTGACGATGTTATTTCTGTTGTGTTTGTTCTTTTCCTGCTATGCTTTTTCTGCCGTGCTTCATTATGTCTGCTGTGACTGTCTTATTGTGCTGCCTCTGCCATGCTTAGTTATCTCTGCATGGCTGTGTTATTTCTACTGTGCATGCTCTGTTTCTGCTATGCTTGTGTTTTCTCTGCTGTGTTTAGCTATGTCTGCTGTGGCCATGTTATTTCTGCTGTGCTTGGTCTGTTTCTGCTATGCTTGTGTTTTCTCTGCTGTGTTTAGCTATGTCTGCTGTGACCATGTTATTTCTGCTGTGCTTGCTCTGTTTCTGCTATGCTTGTGTTTTCCCTGCTGTGTTTAGCTATGTCTGCTGTGACCATGTTATTTCTGCTGTGCTTGTGCCGTATTTGCTTTGTTTCTGCTATGCTTGTGCATTCTCTGTCATGCTCAGTTATTTCTCCTGTGACTGTTATTTCTGCTGTTTGTTCTATTTCCACTATGCTTGTGAGTAGAACGTACTTACCGCTGATGCGACTGTGTTATTTCTGAGGTATTAGCTCTGTGTCTGCTATGCTTGTGCTTTCTCTGCCATGCCTAGTTATGTCTGCTAAGACTGTTTTATTTCTGCTGTATTTGCTTTATTTCCTCTATGCTTGTGCTTTCTCTGCCATGCTCCGTTACCTTTGCTGTGACTGTGTTATTTCTGTTGTATTTGCTTTGTTTCTGCTATGCTTGCACTTTCTCTCCCATGCTTAGTTATGTCTGCTGTGACTGTTTTATTTCTGCCATATTTCCTTTGTTTCTGCTATGCATGTGTGTAAGGAAATGCCTCCTTGGCATGGTTACCCCCTGACTTTTTACCTTTGCTGATGCCAAGTTATGATTTGAAAGTGTGCTGAGGACTGCTAACCAGGCCCCAGCACCAGTGTTCTTTCCCTCACCTGTACCTTTGTTTCAACAATGGCACACCCTGGCATCCAGGTAAGTCCCTTCTAACTGGTACCTCTGGTACCAAGGGCCCTGATGCCAGGGAAGGTCTCTAGGGGCTGCAGGATGTCTTATGCCACCCTGGGGACCCCTCACTCAGCACAGACACACTGCTTGCCAGCTTGTGTGTGCTAGTGGGGATAAAACGACTACGTCGACATGGCACTCCCCTCAGGGTGCCATGCCAACCTAACACTGCCTACAGGTATAGGTAAGTCACCCCTCTAGCAGGCCTTACAGCCCTAAGGCAGGGTGCACTATACCATAGGTGAGGGCATAAGTGCATGAGCACTATGCCCCTACAGTGTCTAAGCAAAACCTTAGACATTGTAAGTGCAGGGTAGCCATAAGAGTATATGGTCTGGGAGTCTGTCATGTACGAACTCCACAGCACCATAATGGCTACACTGAAAACTGTGAAGTTTGGTATCAAACTTCTCACCACAATAAATGCACACTGATGCCAGTGTACATTTTATTGTAACATACACCCCAGGGGGCACCTTAGAGGTGCCCCCTGAAACCTTAACCGACTATCCGTGTAGGCTGACTAGTTTTAGCAGCCTGCCACACACCAGACATGTTGCTGGCCACATGGGGAGAGTGCCTTTGTCACTCTGTGGCTAGTAACAAAGCCAGTACTAGGTGGAGGTGCTTCTCACCTCCCCCTGCAGGAACTGTAACACCTGGCGGCGAGCCTTAAAGGCTCACCCCCTTTGTTACAGCACCCCAGGGCACTCCAGCTAGTGGAGCTGCCCGCCCCCTCCGGCCACGGCCCCACTTTTGGCGGCAAGGCCGGAGGAGATAATGAGAAAAACAAGGAGGAGTCACTGGCCAGTCAGGACAGCCCCTAACGTGTCCTGAGCTGAGGTGACTCTGACTTTTAGAAATCCTACATCTTGCAGATGGAGGATTCCACCAATAGGATTAGGGATGTGCTCCATCCCCTCAGGGAGGAGGCACAAAGAGGGTGTAGCCACCCTCAGGGCTAGTAGCCATTGGCTACTTACCCCCAGACCTAAACACACCCCTAAATTCAGTATTTAGGGGCTCCCCAGAACCTAGGAACTCAGATTCCTGCAACCTAAGAAGAAGAGGACTGCTGAACTGAAAAACCTGCAGAGAAGACGGAGACACCAACTGCTTTGGCCCCAGCTCTACCGGCCTGTCTCCACACTTCTAAAGACACTGCTCCAGCGACGCGTTCCCAGGGTCCAGCAACCTCTGAAGCCTCAGAGGACTACCCTGCATCTAGAAGGACCACGAACTCCAGAGGGCAGCGGCTCTGTTCCCCAAAGACTGCAACTTTGCAACAAAGGAGCAACTTTGAAACAACACACGTTTCCCGCCGGAAGCGTGAGACTTTGCACTCTGCACCCGACACCCCCGGCTCGACTTGTGGAGAACAAACACCACAGGGAGGACTCCCCGGCGACTACGAGACCGTGAGTAGCCAGAGTTGACCCCCCTGAGCGCCCACAGCGAAGCCTGCAGAGGGAATCCCGAGGCTCCCCCTGACTGCGACTGCCTGCTTCAAAGACCCGACGCCTGGTAAAGACACTGCACCCGCAGCCCCCAGGACCTGAAGGATCTGACCTCCAGGGCAGGAGCGACCCCCAGGTGGCCCTCTCCCTTGCCCAGGTGGTGGCTACCCCAGAGGAGCCCTCCCCTTGCCTGCCTGCATCGCTGAAGAGACCCCTTGGTCTCCCATTGAAACCTATTGCGAACCCGACACCTGTTTGCACACTGCACCCGGCCGCCCCCTTGTTGCTGATGGTGCACTTTCTGTGTGGACTTGTGTCCCCCCCAGTGCCCTACAAAACCCCCCTGGTCTGCCCTCCGAAGACGCGGGTACTTACCTGCTGGCAGACTGGAACCGGGGCACCCCCTTCTCCATTGAAGCCTATGTGTGTTGGGCACCACTTTGACCTCTGCACCTGACCGGCCCTGAGCTGCTGGTGTGGTAACTTTGGGGTTGCTCTGAACCCCCAACGGTGGGCTACCTTGGACCCAAACTTGAACCCCGTAGGTGGTTTACTTACCTGCAAAAACTAACAAACACTTACCTCCCCCAGGAACTGTTGAAAAAATTGCAGTCTAGTTTTAAAATAGCTATATGTCATTTATTTAAAACTGTATATGCTATTTTGCTAATTCAAAGTTCCTAATGTTCTTACATGAAATACCTTTCATTTGAAGTATTACTTGTAAATCTTGAACCTGTGGTTCTTAAAATAAACTAAGAAAATATATTTTTCTATACAAAAACATATTGGCCTGGAATTGTCTCTGAGTGTGTGTTCCTCGTTTATTGCCTGTGTATGTACAACAAATGCTTAACACTACTCCTCTGATAAGCCTACTGCTCGACCACACTACCACAAAATAGAGCATTAGAATTATCTCTTTTTGCCACTATCTTACCTCTAAGGGGAACCCTTGGACTCTGTGCATACTATTCCTTACTTTGAAATAGTACATACAGAGCCAACTTCCTATAATGTGCTTTCTCTGCCATGCTCAGTTATTTCTCCTGTGACTGTTATTTCTGCTGTTTGTTCTATTTCTACTATGCTTGTGTTTTCTCTGCTGTGCTTAGTTACCTCTGCTGTGACTGTGTTATTTCTGTGGTATTTGCTCTATTTCTGCTATGCTTGCTCTTTCTCTCCCATGCTTAGTTATGTCTGCTGTGACTGTCTTATTTCTGCCGTATTTGCTTTGTTTCTGCTATGCTTGTGCTTTCTCTGCCATGCTCAGTTATTTCTCCCGTGACTGTTATTTCTGCTGTTTGTTCTATTTCTACTATGCTTGTGTTTTCTCTGCTGTGCTTAGGTACCTCTGCTGTGACTGTGTTATTTCTGTGGTATTTGCTCTGTTTCTGCTATGCTTGCTCTTTCTCTCCCATGCTTAGTTATGTCTGCTGTGACTGTCTAATTTCTGCCGTATTTGCTTTGTTTCTGCTATGCTTGTGCTTTCTCTGCCATGCTCAGTTATTTCTCCTGTGACTGTTATTTCTATTGTTTGTTCTATTTCTACTATGCTTGTTTTCTCTGCTGTGCTTAGTTACCTCTGCTGTGACTGTGTTATTTCTGGTACTTGCTCTGTTTCTGCTGTGCTTGTGCTTTCTCTGCCATGCTCAGTTATGTCTGCTGAGACTGTTTTATTTCTGCTGTATTTGCTTTATTTCCTCTATGCTTGTACTTTCTTCGCAATGAATGGTTAGCTTTGCTGTGATGGTCTTATTTCGGTGGCATTTGTTCTGTTTCTGCTATGCTTTCTCTGCAGTGCTTAGTTATCTCTGCTGTGACTGCTATGTCTGCTGTGTGTGCTCTATTTCTGCTATGCTTGTGCTTTCTCTGCCGGGTTTAGTTGTATTTGCTGTGACTGTCTTATTTCTGTGGGGTTTGCTCTGTTCTGCTATGCTTTCTCTGCCGTGCTTGGTTATCTGTGTTGTGACTGTGTTATTTCTGTTTTGTTTGTACCGTTTCTACTGTGCCTGTGCTTTCTCTGCCGTGCTTAGTTATCTTTGCTGTGACTGTGTTATTTCCGCTGTGGTTTTTCTATTTCTGCTATGCTTGGCTTTCTCTGCCATGCTTGATTATGTCTGCTATGTTTGTTTTATTTCTGCTATACCTGTACTTTTTGTGTCCTATTTATTTCTGCTGTATCTGTGATTTCTCTGCTGTGTTGCTGTTGTCTCTGCTGTTAGGTGTTAATCTTTGCTGTTATACCTGCTATCTCAGTGTTGTCGCTGCTGTGTTGGTGTTATTCCAGCTATTCTTGTGTTATCTCTGCTGTGCCTGAATTATCTTTGTGTGCTAGTTATCTCGACTATGATTGCATTATCTCTGTTGTGCTTGTTTTGATCTTTGTTGTGGTCTGTCTGCTGTGTTGATGTTATTTCTCTTGTTCTTGTGCTTTCTCCGCTGTGCTTGTTTTATCTTTGCAGTGCTTGAGTGATTGTTGTTTTGTAGCTATCTCTACTAGGTCTGTGTTATCTCTACTGTGGTCGTGTTATCCCTGCTGGCCTGGTGTGTCTTCAGTGTTGGAGTTATTTTAGCTATTCTTGTGTTATCTCTGCTGTGCCTGAATGATCTTTTCTATGTTGTAGTGCTCACTACTATGATTGTATAATTTCTGCTGTGCTTGTTTTGATCTGTGTTATGCTCTCTCTGCTGAGTTGGTGTTATTACTCTTGTTCTTGTGCTTTCTCTGTTGTGCTTGCTTCATCTCTGCAGTGTTTGAGTTGTTGTTTTGCAGTTATCTCTGTATTGATTGTGTTATCTCTGTTGTGATTGTGTTATCCCTGCTGCCCTGGTGTTTCTTCTGTGCTAGTGTTATTTTTGTTGTGGTGTTCCTCTACTGTGCCTGTATTATCTCAGATGTGCATGTGTTATCTTTGCTGTGGTGTAGTTACCTCTACTGTGATTGTATTATCTCTGCTGTCCCAGTGTTGTCGCTGCGGTGTTGGTGTTATTTCAGCTATGTTTGTGTTATCTCTTCTGTGCCTGAATTATCTTTGTGTGCGACAGTTATGTCTACTATGATTGCATTAGCTCTGTTGTGCTTGTTTTGATCTCTGTTGTGCTCTCTCTGTTGGGTTTGTGTTATTTCTCTTGTTCTGGTGCTTTCTCTGCTATGCTTGTTTTATCTTTGCAGTGCTTGAGTTATTGTTGTTTTGTAGCTATCTCTACTAGGATTTGGTTATCTCTACTGTGATCGTGTTATCCCTGCTGCCCTGGTATTTCTTTGGTGCCGGTGTTATTTCAGCTCTTCTTCTGTTATCTCTGTTGTGCCTGAATTATCTTTGTGTGCTATAGTTATCTCTATTATGATTGCATTATCTCTGCTGTGCTTGTTTTGATCTTTGTTGTGCTCTCTCTGCTGAGTGTGTGTTATTTCTCTTGTTCTGGTGCTTTCTCTGCTGTGCTTGTTTCATCTTTGCAGTGCTTGAGTTGCTGTTTTGTAGTTATCTCTACTAGGACTGTTATCTCTAATGTGATCGTGTTATCCCTGCTTGCCTGGTGCTTCTTCTGGGTTGGTGTTATTGCAGCTACTCTTGTGTTATTTCCGCAGTGCCGGAATGATCTTTACTGTGCTGTAGTGAGCTCTAGTTTGATTGTGTGATCTCTACTGTGATCATGTTATCCCTGCTTCCCTGGTGTTTCTTCTGTGCTAGTGTTATTTTGTTGTGGTGTTACCTCCACTGTGCCTGTATTATCTGAGCTGCGCATGTGTTAACTTTGCTGTGGTGTAGTTATGTCTACTGTGATTGTGTTGTCTCTGCTGTTCCAGTGTTGTCTCTGCTGTGTTGGTGTTATTTCTGCTATTCTTGTGTTATCTCTACTCTGCCTATATTATTTGTGTGTGCTGTATTGACCTCTAGTATGATTGCATTAACTCTGCTGTGCCTATATTATGTTTGTGTGCTGTAGTGATCTCTACTATGATTGCATTATCTCTCCTGTCCTTACTTTCATCTCTGGTGTGATAGCTCTGCTGCATTGGCGTTATTCATCTTGTTCTTGTGCTTCTGTGCTGTGTTTTTGTTTTTATCTCTGCTGTGCTTGGGTTGTCCTTGTTGTTTTGCGGTTATCTCTACTAGAACTGTGCTATCTGTGCTGTGATCGTGTTATCTCTGCTGCCCTGGTGTTTCTGCTGTGATGGTGTTATTTCCCTTGTTCTTTGTTTACCTCTGGTTTGATGCAGTTATCTCTGCCGTGTAGTAGTTATCTAGCCTGTGCTCGTGTTATTTCTGCTTTGCTGGTGTGCGCTCCGCACTGATTATCATATTACATGAGGTGGTGATTAGGTGAAGTTTGAACCTTTCTCAAGTGATTTGTCTTGTGGCATGCAGGGGTGCTCCAGGGTGGACCCAGGCGTGAGAAAGAGTGAGTGATGACCCTGAAGCCATGTCCTCTCGTGTCCTTGAGGGCTCCTGGCATCATAATGAGCCACAAGGCACAGAGGCCAGACATTTGTAAATGTCACCAGAACCCCGAGGTGGAATTATTGGACTTTGACATTCATTACCACTTGCAAATATTTTTAATTACTCGCACAAAACTATCTAGGTTGTCCATCCGTTGCAGGTTTGAAATTAATTTAATGAAACAGGGACTTAAAAAAAAAAAAAAAACATTTAGTCTATGTAAATGTAAATGCTGGTGAGAATGAAAACACCAGCATTCGGCCTCGTAAAACACTGAGTTTGATTCATTAAGTCAATTAGTGCCAGCTTTTGCAAGCACAAGCCAGGGCTATACCATTTCATAAACCTGTAAATATTCTTTAGGTAAAGCGACCACCAATGCAAATTCCAATGTTTAGCCATTCCTTTCTCTGACACGGTCTTTTTAGGAGTGGCTAGGGAGCTTTAGATGTATACCAGAGTTCATGTAATAAAAAATAAAAAAAAAGTGGTGCAGAGAGAGGGTTTTGGCTCGGTTCCTTTATTGATCTTTTTATGGACATTTCAATGGAAAGTAGCTGTGTTCGCCTCCCAGTGAAGTACTTCCATTGCTCATCACTGTTAACTTAGGTACTGTGCCAAGTGCAGTAAGAAAGGGGCTTCTACATTTTGAATCTGAGGAGTGTAATAAGAAGTGTTTTTTACATTGTGAAATCTGAATAGTGTAATAGGAAGGGGTTTTACATTGCAAAATCTGACAAGTATAATAGGAAGGGGTTTTACATTGTTAAACCTGACAAGTATAATAGGAAGGGGCTGTACATTGTGAAATCTGACGAGTGTAATAGGAAGGGGGTTTTACATTGTGAACTCTGACAAGTGTAATAGGAAGGGGTTTTACAATGTGAAATCTGACGAGTGTAATAGGAAGAGGTTTTACATTGTGAAATCTGACGAGTGTAATAGGAAGGTGCTGTACATTGTGGAATCTGATGAGTGTAATAGGAACAGCTTTTACATTGTGAACTCTGACAAGTATAATAGGAAAGGGTTTTACACTGTTAAACCTGACAAGTATAATAGGAATGGGCTGTACATTGTGAAATCTGACAAGTGTAATAGGAAGGGGTTTCACATTGTGAAATCTGACGAGTGTAATAGGAAGGTGTTTCACGTTGTGGAATATGACGAGTGTAATAGGAATGGGTTGTTCGTTGTGAAATCTAACAAGTGTAATAGGAAGGGGTTTTACATTGCGAAATCTGGTGAAGGTAAGAGGAGGGGTTGTACATTGAGAAGTCTCTGACAAACAACAGGAAAGGTGTTTACATTGTGAAATCTGACGAGTGTAATAGGAAGGGGTTTTACATTGGGAAATATGAAGAGTGTAATATGAAGGGGTTTTACATTGAGAAATATGAAGAGTGTAATATGAAGGGGTTTTGCATTGAGAAATATGAAGAGTGTAATAGGAAGGGGTTTCAAATTGTGAAATCTGACAAGTGTAATTGGAAAGGGTTTTACATTGAGAAATATGAAGAGTGTAATAGAAAGGGGTTTCAAATTGTGAAATCTGACAAGTGTAATAGGAAAGGGTTTTACATTAAGAAATATGAAGTGTGTAACAGAATGGGGTTTTACATTGTGAAATCTGACGAGTGCAATAGGAAGGGGTTTTACATTGAGAAATCTCTGACACATATGACAGAAAAGGAGTTTACATTGTGGAGTCCGTGAAAACAAACTAGAAATGGGCTTTACATTGCTTAACTCCAAGAAAATGTCTTACAAGGGTCTTGAGTTCACGGGGGATAGAGGTACCTGGTGTTCATGGCACACATCTGTAATGTATGTTTAGCATTAAGTTGTGTGTTACTTAAAGCATTTAAAACACATTGGCCCAGATGTATCAAAGATCTGGTTTGCCATTTCTTAAATAGCTAGTGTTAAGAAATCGCTATTTAAGAAATGTAAAATGGTATGTATGAATTTTGCGATTCGGTAATAGTGATTTCTTAACATTTGCAAATGCTATTACCGAATCGCAAATAGAGAATCCAACCCCTTTTGCACCTATGGGCCTGTTGCGAATGGTTTTGCATTTCCAAATTGCGAATTCCAGTTAGGAATTCTCAATTTAGGAAATGCACATCCGAGGGTGCTGGGGGCCTAAGCCCCCCTCTGCTGCACCCCAAAAATATTTTTATGGACATGTGAAGCACACACATGCCTTAGGGGCATGTGTGCGATACATGTCAATTTAAAACATGCATTTATAATGCATGTTTTACAATTTGCACATGGTTACCAGCAAACTTTAGTTTGTGGTAATTGCATTTCCTAAATGCCCAATTCGCATTTAGGAAATGCTTGATACATGTGCTTTGGAAATCGCAAACAGGAATTCTCTATTTGCGATTTCCTACTTAGAGAATCGCAATTTGAGATTCTCTAAATGGGGTCGCAATTTTAGGGAATCACTATTTTAGCGATTCCTTAAAATTGCACTGCGAATGCCTTTCATACATTGGGAAAGGCAATTTTGCATTCGCAAATGGCTGAATTTTACAATTCGCACCGTTTGCGAATTCAAAAAAGCTTGATACATCTGGCCCTTATTCTTTCTAAAAGTGGTAGCACTGGCAGATCACTGAAAGGTATTATTGCCTCATTTAGGGCCACACGTACAAAGATCCGGTATTGCGACTCGCAATTTGCGACCCCACTGGGAATGGCCGCCCTTACATGGATGGTGGCCTGCTGGAGACAGCAGACCACCATGTCTGTGACTGCTTTTAAATAAACCAGTTTTTTTTTGTTTTGAAATTCAGCCCGTTTTCCTTAAAGGAAAACGAGATGCATTTCCAAATCAAAAATGAAAAGTTTTCTTTTCATTTTTTCAGAGCAAGTAGTGGTCCATGCTGCCATTCACAAAGGGGAAGGGGTCCCATAGGGATCCCTTCCCATTTGCGAATGGGTTAGCACCAGTTTGAAACTGATGCTAACTGCGATTGTTCTGCGACCGCATTTGCGGTCTCAAAACAATCATACGTACCATTTGGATTCGTTATTAGGAAGAGATGCCCTTAACCCGCCCCTTCCTAATACCGAATCACAAAACCCGAACTGCGATTCGATAACAAGTTACCGAATCGCAGTTTGGGCTTTGTACATCCCAAAAAGCATTTTTCAAATCGCAAACGGCCTGATTCTGCGAATCGGCCCCTTTGCGACTTGAAAAATGCTTCATACATCTGGCCCTTAGTCTTCCAGATGCCACAGTAGTTTGATTCCATTTAAAATTAAAGGGGCCCATTTCGGTCTATACACGGTTAGGGTGATCCCCCCTTTGAAGTGGCCTGGTTCGATTACGAACCCACTGGCGAGTTTCCTGCAGGCGTTATTACTGCGTGTGAGGTTCTGTGCTACTTTCGCTTGTACTTTTTCATATTAAGAAATACTGATTCAACTGACGATTTTAAACTGTAATATAATTTTCATATATGGTTTTACTGCATAATAATGGTATTTCTGCATTTGAACTTTTTAGGCAGTTTCAACTATGGATTCAGAATGAGGACCAAAGACGATAAAAAATAAACTAATGGCAAATTATACATCAAACCTTAATAAAAACGCAGTCTGTTTTAAAATCCTAAATCTAGCCAAAATCGGTTCCCACCCTTTCTAGGACTGTTTTCTTTCAGTTTTCTGACTACAGTCCCAGTATATTGGGGGGGATGGAAATTCTTGATACTGAGTTTAGGTGCAGGATAGACTGCTTGTATTGAGAAATGCTTGTTTTGTAGTTATTTTGTATTTGTATAGCGAAACCCTTGCCATAACTCAAGCTGGATGTTTTCGAGTATGTATCTCACTTTACTCTACCAGAAGCTTTGTGTAGTTGGTGTCAATGGTGAATTTTAGAATTTGGATTCTCCCAAAAATTCAAAATCTGAATGGTCAGGATATGGAAGGAACATCTAGCAATGCAATTAGAAGTCAGTATGCCTTACTGAGTTGCATGCCAGTTGTATGGTGATGAAATTCAGTGGCTGTTCCATTAAACTTAGTTGGAAATTAAATAGATATGGTAAGTGCTCCACTAAGAATTCTGTTTCAGGTACCCACCCTGGGTTAAAGCAGGCTGTCTAGGGTGAAGAGCAGACCTAGTGATGAAGCATACCACTTTAATGGGTGAGGGTCCACTGTCCGTAATAAAGGGAAACTTGCGTCAATTGTAAATACTGTCTGTAGTCACTAATCTTGCATCATACTTTTGTTTTGTATGTATTTGATCAAACACAAATTCCATATTTAGATCTCTATGTTTACCAATGCATTCTGTATATTTCTAGCAACATTTTTGACTGGGAATTACCAGCTTTGTACCTGTGACTTGTGGACACTGTCAGGGTGAAAGCTTCCTTTTATGTTGTGTTAATGAGATTTGTGTAGCACTATTTTGTCTTTAATTTGGTGTGGCTGCATCCTTAGTTGCATGAAGCTTCCCGTCCTGGTCTCAAATAATATTTCTGAGTCAGTTCAGAATCTGTTTTGTGTTTATTGAGTAGGATCAATAGAAGTGTGAATGTGGTTAATAATCTGATTTTTGTTTGGTTGTAAAAGTGTTGTTTCTTTTGTGGCTCTGGAGATCTTTACCAGTTTGGCTGGGTGACATCTGGAGGATTGGCATGCGCACTGCATGGCTTAAGGTATGTGTACATGTGTGAGGGCAACTGGGGCTATGGAATTTTATTGGAGTGTACACAATGTCTCTGTGAATGGGGTGTTCAGCGGGTGTTAAGTGTGTGATGTATTGCCTCTGGAAAGGTATACCACTTTTTGAAGGATAGAGTTAGGTCCAAATATATTCTGCCTCTGAGCTGTTCTGGATTTGTGTGTGTTTGTCTACATAGGGTAAGAAGCATTGTGGTGTCACAATCGTGCCACAGTCTGCCCAACAGCCTGGACTTTGGCTCAAGCTTGAAATTGGAAGCAGATGGTGGCCCTTTATAGCACTCCCAACTTCATGTGGATGCAGCACCTCAAAAATGCTTTTCGGTATTTACAAAGGCCAAATTGCGATTCAATAATTTGTTACTGATTCACAATTTGGATATTGCAATTTGGTATTTGGAAAGGGCATGTTTAGGGCGTCCCTTCCAAAACCATATCTGAATGGGATGCACAAATGTTTTGCAACAGAATTAGGGTTGCAAGAGTTCTTATTTTATGGACTCCTTGAAGGAGGTTGTAACCCATTTGCACATGGGAAGGGATCCACAATGGACCCCTTCTCCTTTGAGAATGGGAAGCAAATATTGTTAAACAGCCACTGCCTACCCTTTAGCAAGCATTGGCAAAGTAAATTGGTCTCACCTATAAAGGAGCTATTGGCTTTGGCAATGTGTTTTTGGCTTGCTGTACACCAATGTGGCTGCTGTTCAGCATGGCTAGAAGTTAGTGGCGTGGCATGTCATAAAGTGGAGTGGGGGAGTAGATTGTTGTTGAGTGGAGTAGGGGGAGTAGAGTGTTACAGAGTTGAGTAGACTAGAATTCAGTGGTTCAGTTGCAGAGATTGACAATAAGGGGAGTAGAGTGGGGTGGGGTGGTTTGAGGTAATGGGTGTAGTGGATTGGAGTAGAGTGGGGTGGATTGGAGTGGGGCAGAGTGGGGTTGATTGAGTTGAGTGGGGTTGACTGGAGCAGGGTGGATAGGATGGAGTGGGGTGGATTGAAAAGGGGTGATGTGGATTAGAGTGGGGTGGATTGAAATGGGGTGAGGTGGATTGGAGTGGTTTGGAGTGGAGTTGATTAGATTGGATTGGAGTGGCAGGACAGAGGTGGGTAGATTGGACTGGGGTGGTGTGGACTGGATCATGGTGGATTGGAGTGGGAGGATTAGATTGGGGTGGCTGGATTGGGTGGGAGTGACAGGACTGGGGTGGGGTGGACTGAATTGGAGTGGGTTGGATTGTACTGGGATGGGGTGAGGTTAATTGGATTGGGGTAGAGTGGGGTGGAGTGGGGTGGATTGGAGTGGAGTGTGGTGGAGTGGAGTGTGGTGGATTGGATTGGAGTGGGGTGGATTTGAGCAGGGTGGATTGTAATGGAGTGTCGTAGATTCGTTTGGAGAGTGGTGAGCTGGAGAGGGATGGATTAGATTGGAGTGGGGTGGGGTGATGTGGGTTGGATTGGGGTGGGATGGATTAGAGTGGGGTGGTTTGCATTGACGTGGGGAGGATCAGAGTGGCATGGCCTGAATTGGATATAGTGGGGTGGATTGGATTGGGGTGGGCTGGAAGGATTGGATTGGTTCAGTGGCAGAGGTTGTCGTAAAGTGGAGTAGAGTGGGGTGGGAAAGGTGGAGTGGGTTGGGGAGGATTGAGGTAACAGGTGTAGTGGACTGGAGTAGGAACAGCCCTTATCAAGCCTGCGGATGCATTTGGTTCAGGAGCACTATATATATACATGATAATTGTATGGGGCCATATGGCAAATCATACAGAGAAGGTCAGAAAGGAAGAGAAACATTTTTGTAGGAGTAATTTATCAAAGTGCACACAAGTGCTTACATTGGTCTTCGAGGTGCTACATGTATGCAAAGAATCAGTGCAAGAGCAGTTAGTATGTGATCACTTTGCATATCGGAGAACAGTGCTTAGATACTCTCTCTGGGTGGATCCTTCTCCTTCAGCTCAGTGTACACTCACACAGTGATATACACCATATCACATAGCTTACTGCTGCAATCATCCTAGATAATAACCAGGGGCGGCTGCTAACAGGAAGGGCTGATGGGGCAGTGCCAGAGCAGGGTTGTGAGGGGGCAAATAATAATAAAAAAAGAACACTTACATGCTGTGCCACGCTGTGCCACCTCGGCTCCGCTGCTCCCGCAGTCTCGGTATTTCTGCCTCCCTTCCCTTCCCACCCAATCCACATGCTTCTTTCATGCTGTTAAACAGCATGAAAGAAGCGCTGGGATTGGCCTGAGCGGGCTGAAATACCGCTCATGGAGGGAGTGATAGCCTTCACTTGGTCTCCACTTGGCTGTGAAACACAGCCGGGTGGAGAGTTGTAAGTGCGCATGTCAGTTTGGCGGGCCTCGGATGGCCAGCCAAACCAACATGTGCATTTGGAGTGCACCTAGCGCCCCTTCTCCCAGCCCCTGTGACGTGGAGAATGCTGGCCCGCCCCTCTACCTAGGCGGAAAAATGAAATGATAATAAAAATGCTTTTAATATCATTTTATTTTTCTGATTCTCTGCTTCCCTGCTTCATCCTTTCAGGAGGGCCGCCCCTGATAATAACAACTGTGTGTTGAATGTACAATATCATTACACATCAGACAGCTATCGGTGGCTCGTGATAACTCGTGGTGTGAGAGGCAGGTGTCCTAACAAAGCCATCTACGTCATTTCATCAAGTAAGAATGTTATTCTACTCCATACATAATAACACTACGAATCACAGCAGACCATAGCATAATGTAGCACACCATATAACAAGAACAACATCAAAATAGCACATACTACAGCATACGGTAAGAAACACACAACACAGCACAGAACACACCACAATGTATAGTTTTGCTGCTAGACCAACTGAAATGTACCCACCCTCTTCATTTTACACACTGAGAGGAGAACAGCAGCTCCATTTGAATTATGTAGTAGGGGACGATTGAGTAAATTATGCTGCAAGATAAACCAAATTATGTGGCGTAATACCGCACTTTTTGTGATAGTACTACTTCAATATCTCGTCATTTTTACACCTGTTAACACTGTCTGAGCATTGGTTGCACCCCATTAGTACCAGTTTAACACACACGTATAGCAATAAGCAACATAAAGTGCCTTCCACCGCATGGCAACAAGCATTGCAGCGTTATTAACTTTTGAACCGTTTGACCTACAATTTATGTTAAAATCTGTAGATAATGCAGCAGACGATGTATTATGTAGCAAACCAGTAATTATGACAAAAAAGCTGTAAGACGCACAATCACATAATTCCATTCGCCCTTGGCGTATGATTACCTAGCAGAGGTTGTAAATAATTTAAAATTACCCTAGCACTATAAGCGTCTGACTTAATACACACATTTTAATCCTGCACTGTTTGTGCACACGCGCTTGATCACTGAAGGCGATGTCCCCACTGAAGGTCGAGCTGACAGTAGCGCATCCTTTTCACCTTTGGCTCTTCATCCTATGTCCAATGTGTTTGCATATATATATAAATTAATTGTAATTGTATTTATGTAGCGCTTACTACCCCTGACGAGGCACTGAAGCACTTTTTGGCGAGTAGCATGCTACTCCGGAAACTATATATGTATATGTAGGACAAGAAGGCGACATATTAGATGTCACAGAATAGACACACTGAGGAAGGCATTGGTGGGCAACAAAACACAGACACTTACGACTAAGGCAGGGGCAGCTCCTCCACTATGGCAGAGAAGCGTCGCCCCCCAAGCAGCAGCAGCTGCAAAACTTTTACAAGAAATTATGTTTATTATCATTTTCTTGTAAAAGGGACGGGCCACGGGCTGTGATGAGCACGGAGGAGGAGTGCACAGCACCCCCCCTCAGTGTGCATGTATGTTTGGCCGCCCGCCTCGGGCCAGCCAAACACACATGCGCACTGGGCCCTTTCCACCCCAGCAACGCAGGCACTGCCTTAGGATTGGACGCAGGGCAGACTGGGTGCCTGTTCCTTGCAGTCGAGGACAGAGGAGCGGATTGGTGCAGCGCGGCACAGCTATAAAGGTAAGTTTAAAAAAAAAATCCTCCCCTCGCCACACACTGCCCCATCCCGCTCCTTTTCCCTCCCCAAGCCGCCACTGAGCTATGGTAGTGTACGAGGTATTGTAAAGCAACAAAAACACAGCACAAGGCAGTCATGGGATGAAGGAAAACAACAGGACAATGACTCACCACACACAAGCTTTGATCAAAGCCCTCTTCATTACAAAGGATTAAACCTTTGTTTCACTCCAGAGGTGTCCTAACATGCTGCGCTTGTAAGCCTTGCTGAAGATACTGGGCTGGGAAGTGTGGACTTGTCTGTGGAATGTTGGACCTGGAGATGAGAGAGATGCTCTGTTTGGCAGCGTCACTCCCGCTTTCAGGCCGCATGACGCTTCTCTGTGCCACGGATCCTGCGGGGTATTTACGTTCCAACCAATCATCTCTGGCTCCCCTCGTGTCTCCTCAAGAAAGGAAACTGATTAGCAGACTAGGTGCGGTGCCAGCGCTGTGCTCAGACATGGGGTGCCAAAGGCGCTGAGCCACGCGCCAACTCATCCACATGGAAAGTATTCAACAATATCTACTGCTCTGGCTAAGCCATGTTCCAAATTGTAGAAAAAATAAAATATAATTTCAGAACAAGCTAGAAAACATTGGGGCATATTTATGAGAGCTTTGTGTCTTGCTTGCACCATGCAATGTGATACACACGTGACGCAAAACTCTAAGGTTTTTCGAAGCCACGCAAAGCCACTTTGCGTGGCTTTAAAAGGCTTAAAAAATCTGGAGTAATGCAATGCAGCGCAAACAGCTTTGTTGCATTAGTCTGCGCAAGGGAGGGATTCTATAGGCGCTGCTTGGGTGTTTGCACGCAACTCCCATGGGTTTTGACCCATTACCATATTTACTAAACCTGGTAAACCTGGAAATCCACCAAAAAGATACGCCTCCCCAGGAGAGGCGTAACAAGGAGAAATATCTTTTTTTCTCCTTGTCACTTTTTGCACACATAGAAATAGGAATCATCCTCTAAGGATTTTTGTGCAGGAAGGTGAGCCTTCCTGCACAGAAACAATCCTGCTTTCAACGCAGGCACCCTTGCAGCATTGACGCTAGGCTGCACTTGTGCACCAGCACAGGGGGAAAGGACAGGAATGCGCCGTATGACTTAAACACAGTGCATTTCTGTCCTCTCCCAGAGACGCAGCGCAACAAGGTGACGCTGAGTTGCACTGCGCCACTGTTAAATGATAGAGATTAGAAAGTGATGATGGCGATGGGACGATTCTTGGCCAATGCATGGATCCCCCAACCCTATGCTGAGAACCTGTATGTCAGCAGATCTACGACACACCAAGCAATACTGTTGTGTTAGAGGAGGAGGAAAGGCAATTGAAGAGGCATGAGCCCTGACCATTTCTCTATGTTTACAAACCATGGCCCATATTTATACTTTTTTTAGCGCCACATTTGCGTCCTTTTTTTACGCAAAAGCAGCGCAAACTTACAAATTACAATTGTATTTTGTAAGTTTGCGTCGCTTTTGCGTCAAAAAGTGACATAAATGCGGCACTAAAAAAGTATAAATATGGGCCCATGTGTGTATGTGTATGGGGGCGGGTAGGGGTGACTGTGTGTGTGTGTGTGTGTGTGTTATGTGTGTTGTATTCAAACGTTCAAAATCACTCTTGTGGGATTGTGTACACGAAAATCCCATGTTCATTGTTCTCCACTGCAGACCCCACTGGAAACACATTTATTCCAAATTCGGTATAAAGGCAGTGTTTGTGTCAACAGTAATCCTTTTTGTGGTTTGTTGGAAATCTGTTTAGTACTTCTGTAAATATCTTCGATTATACAACACAAAATGCAGGCATTAAAGGGTTAATCTTTTGTTCATATGTACTATTCTATTTAAATACATTGAATTCAATGGATGAAAGGATTTCGGGTCTCACAGCGGCAGTAAGGGTTTGCAGACCAAGTCCCATGACATTGTTGGGGTAAGCGCTCACAGATTGACTACGTGGGGAATGAAGGCACAATTAGGAGGGTTCAAAATGCCCCAATTCACCACTGCAAAAAGAACAAGGTATGTGAACCCCAGTCTCAGTACATGAATCCAGGGAGCTGATGCCATACTAAGTTGACAATATTCAATGGACCATCACCTGAATCAAGCATCTTTTGGAAACAAGAAGTCAGTGGTTCATAAAACACACACTGATCGTGCTCACATAAGGTTCTACAACAGCTTTTACCTGTTTACAGACCACCCAAATTTAAGGTGGTCATATTCAGTTGACACCTCCTAGCTGGTCAACCTATAGCTACTGAGGGAACACCTCATATGTCACTCAATTATGGTCCTAACCTGCCAAAGCAGTAACCTCCCAGACAGTGGTCTGTTTGTGGAGTGAAGTATACACCAGAACTATAGGATGAATTGGCTGAAAGTGCCCTCCTTGTAGACCTGGGAGTCAGTACTGTAGCACCTGGTGAAGGTTTGGACAGAAGCACATGTAGCAGCGTGGCAGATGTCCAGCCTCCTGTAACGCCTCTAGGCAGGGCCGTAGGTGCAGCTTCCGGTGGCCCTCAGGCGTTCCTTTTCAGTCACAGAATAGCACTGCTTAGTACAAAGTACAACACACCTCTTTACAGTCCATGTCTCGATTACCTTTCATTATATGCCCAAGCAAACTGTCAAAAAGATGAACATCCACTCAGTGCTCCTTTGTCCTGTCTATAACCAATGCAGCCTCTCCTCCTTCTTAGAGGGATGTGGGGAGAGAAAAAAAAGGGGGCAGCATCATGAACTGCCCCATATGAGAAGGCACCAACAACAAGATGGTGCACTGAATGCTTGAAATAATATCAGCCACTGGCATTTGCTTGGGCTGCATCCCAGTCCATCATTTTTTGCCCACCATGCCACCTGACTTTGGACCCAGACATATGCAAATCAGTCTTGACCCTGCTCCGGTGGGAACAGTTCAGTTCAAACTGCCAGGCCTGGTCCTCCCTGACCTAGAACACAAACAACCTAGGACCGGTTTTGCCTTTATTAGGGCTCGTCAGCCAGGTATAGGTAGGTTCTTCCGACACAGTGTGCATGGCACCCACGTCTAGGTATACCCATTGTACTTAGGGCATCACCTGCAACAGCAACAAAAAGGTGATGGATGAAATGCTTCAATTAATCTCAGCTACTGGGAGGTGCTCAGGGCACACCCCAATCCATTCTTTTCCTCCGACCATACCACCTCAGTTTACATCCAGCTGTATGCAAATCAGTCTTGACCCTGCTCCAATGGGAACAGTCCAGCCCAAAATGTGAGGCCCCACCATCAGAAAGGATGATTGAGTCTAAAGGACCAACTTGTCAGAGTGAAAACTGGTCTATGGTGATTGAAAAAAAGCCTGCAGTTTACTTAAAGTGATGCACAGAAGTGAAGACAATGAGAACAACCATCTTGAGTCATAAGTCTCAAGATGTAATAATGCATAGACTCAAAAGACACAAATAAAAAAATAAAAATCAAACTAAGGTCCCACTGCAGCATGATGAACGGATCCGGAGGAACAAATAAGAAAGCCTTTGCAGAGGGGTGGACAGAAAGGGAAATGTGTTAGCACATTGAACACTTTGAATGAGCCACTGGTTTGAAGTAACTGCATGCCAGAAGGGCAGGCAAAACCAGATTCTGCTCCTACTGTACCATCTGACTGTTGGAGGGTGAACTAAAGTGTTTGGCAGTGGTTGCCAATGGTAAGGAAAAGGATGAAGAATGCTGCATCTGCTAGTGGCCCTGGCCCCTGTCGAAACAGCTCCCTCTGGAGCCATGAAAAGGCTGAACAAGCTGCTGAGCAGTCTGTAAGGGCTGCCTCTGTGACCAGGCAACGCCTCTTGTATGTCCCTGGAATATCTTGTACTGTGGTTGGAACTGGATAGCTAGAAAAAGTAATCTGAGTAAATGGACCTCTCATTAAAGTGCTTCAGCACTGAATCCACTGTTTCGATCCTGGCTCCATCAAAGGCAGATCCGCAGGAGCCTGTATCACACATCCAAGCATATTGTCTAACAATTATACTAGGGCTCAGGGCATGGCGAAAACTCTCCGTAGTGTCCAGACTGGCCATAGTGGTGTATTTGGGTGCATCCTGGCCATCATGGATAAAGGTTGAAAGTCCTCAGGGAGAGCGAGCACAAGCTTGCCCATCATATCTCAAAGTGAATGTGTATAACAGTCCAAGAGAGAAGACAAACGAACATAAGGCCAGAATGGCGGTCAGTCCACTTGGGTTCTCTATTAGGAAGAGCAGTAGGGAGAGCACATTCTTGGTGGAGCCTGAACGGTGAGACTCTCTGGTGCACACACTTTCCTCAGGAGGGAGGCACAATAGCAAATCCAATTCCATTTCAGGAGAAGTGTCTAAACCCCTGGTGTTCTGTAGGTATAGTTAGAGTCCAGCCTCAATATAATGAGGGGGAGAGTAAATTGTCCATCTCCCCATCCTCGTGAGCTGCATCAGAGTCAGTGCCAAAATGGCTACCATCCTCTGTACTGGCAGCGAGCAAAGAGAACAGCAGGATTGTCTTCCAAAGAATCAGTTGGGGTGTTACTTATTTCATAGGGCAACACAGGTTAAGATCTCACTCTAGTCAGTTCCAGAGTTGTCATTGGATTGCGGCAGAGCCCAAGGACAGCACAGTACTGGGCACGTCCTGAGGGGCCTGTGGCAAAGATTTCGCAGCATTGCCTCACCCTGGCTGAAGGCTTAGGCTGAGTGGGGTCAGTTAGTTCTACGGTTAGTTACAAAGACACAATGGATAGAGCACAAAGTTGCCCCAAAGGGTCCCAGAAATGTTCAGAATTACTGCATTTTTGTCTCTACAAAGGTCTCAATTTGCAGTAGACTCAACGATGACCTGGGAAATTTGGGGTGCTCTGTTCCAATCTTGTAATTTGTTCTGACTTCGATGACACCGCTGAACTCAGAGCTTCTGATTCTTGACAAGGCAACTTCTCCCTGGAGTGGGAATGGCAGGATAGAGACAAACTCTTCTTGCAATTCGAGATCTGAGACTCTAAATGAAACCGTCCCTATGTCTTATGCTCGGTAGCATGGAGCTTGGCATCATGCTCCCCTACGTCTTGTTTGGATTCAAAGCACCAAAGATAAATCATTTCAGCTAAATGTCTGATTCAGGTCTGACAGAGATGCACTCACAGATCTGTGGATCTAGGTTCACTAAAGCTGTGGCCAGTGCTGAATTTGTAAAAGAATTATTGCCGGGGCCCAAAGTTTTGTTCAGAAGCTTGTGGCCGGCATTACTGAAGGTCAGGATGGCAAACACCAAGGCTCAGTGGTCTTGATTCCACCTCATGCCCCTTTAATTTACCACCAGACACTACCTGCCTGCTTGCCTCACTCTTGTAAATTCTTTTTCATTCCTACTTTCTCCCTTTGTTACAGTTATCCTGTCTTTTTCTTCCTCCAACTGCCCTCTTTTGTGTTTTTCTCTCTCTTGCTGTGGATCAAAGTTTGTTTAGGAAAAATAAGTGCCAGTCCCCCAGTATAAGTGTTGGTGGGTCCAACTTGTAACCACCACCTCAAAATAAGTATTTTCTGTATCTGTGTTGACTAAAGCTGCTGTATGTGTGTTCACTAAAGGTGCTGTATCTGTGTCACTGTTCACTAAAGCTGTATCTGTGTGTTCACTAAAGCTTCTGTACCTGTGTTCACTAAAGCTGTTGTATCGGTGTCTGTGTTCACTAAAGCTGTATCTGTGTGTTCACTAAAGCTGCTGTATCTGTGCATGTGTTCATGAAAGCTACTGTGTTAGACCTGGCATCCTTGGTGTGGTTCCCCTTTTTGCCTCTCTGTCCTGTATTTTTGACTGTGTGCTGGGCTTCGTTTTTGCTATTTTTGGTGCTATAGGCACCTTACCACTGCTGACAAGTGCTAAGGTGCAAGTGCTCTCTGTGTAAATCGTATTGGTGATTTGCTTTTTATTTGGTTAACTAGTAAGTCCCTAGTACAGTGCACTAGAAGTGCCCAGGGCCTGCAATTCAAATGCTACTAATGGGCCTGCAGCACTGATTGTACCACTCACATGAGTAGCCCTGTAAACATGTCTCAGACTTGCCATTGCAGTGTCTGTGGGTGCAGTTCTGCACTGCCAATTCGCCCTGGCAATTGTACCCACTTTCCAGGCCCAAACCTTCCCCTTTACTATATTTAAGTCACCCCTAGGGTAGACCATAGGTAGCCCCATGGACAGGGTGCAGTGCATTTAAAAGGTAGGGCATGTACTGGTGTGTTTCACATGCCCTGCTAATGAAAAACTGCCAAATTCGGTTTTCACTGTTGCAAGGCCTAGCTCTCCCAAAGGGTTTCATGGGGACTGCCTTTTAATATATTTTAAGTGCAGTTTCCCATTGGGAGCAGATAGAGATCTGGAGTTTTGGGTCTCTGAACTCAGAATTTAAAAATACATCTTTTGGTAAAGTTGGTTTTTAGACTGTCAGTTTGAAAATACCACTTTTAGAAAGTGGGCATTTTCTTGCTTAACCATTCTGTGCCTCTGCCTGCCTGTGGAATCCACGTCTGGGTCAGACTGGCAGTTGGGCTGTTTGTAAATTCCCTCTAGACAGTGACACAAAGGGAGCTGGGGAGTGTCCTGTATATCCTGATGAGTCTCCTGGGCTAGAGTGGGGGAGGGAGGAGCTGACACCTGCACCTGAAAGGGCTGTGCCTGTCCTCACACAATGCAGTCTCCAACCCCCTGGTGCTTGTCTGGGGCCAGGCCTGGGCAAGGCTGAATCTTGTCAACAACAGAGACTTTCCTTTGAAGTTTGCCTACTTCAAATGCAGAAGTGGGAATAAGTAGCGGACCAAAAACCTCAGACTTTTAGAACACTTCTGGGTTAAGAGGAAACTCTGCCAAGGAGAAGAGCTGAAGAGCTGGAGGAGAAGTACTGCCCCTTTTCTGTGTGTGCTTTGCTGGGTTGGCCTGCAGTTGCTGCGTCTGCCTTAGAGAGGACAAAGACTGGACTTTGCTGTGTACCCTGCTTATGAAGGTTCTCTAAGGGTTTGGAATGAGCTTGCCTCCTGTTAAGAAGTCTCAGGGGCAGCAAAGACTTCACCTTCCAGCCTCTGGGTTCACTTGCTGTGGACCCTAACTCGTCAGGTGGTACCTATTCCAGTTTCTGGGCCCTTAGGAGTGGAAGCTGGTTGAAAACCAAGAAAAACGAAGTGCACCGAGGCTGGATGACGCCTGGACCGATGCCGCTGCCTGACCCCGAGACGCTGCCTGCAACCAAAGCTGTGGTCCCCACTGGAGTGCGACGACCCCGACTGACATCGTAGCAGCCGCTGACGTCCAATGACTTTGTGAGTCCCGAGTGCTGCGTCACCGATGTTCGTGACACCGAGTAAGCCACGGCGCCTGCAGCCCGTGGAATAACCGCGACCCCATGAGGTTGCCCCACTGCGTCTTCACCTGCCGGACATCCACCCCACCGGAAGCGTAAGGAACCGACGCTGCCTCATCTCCACTGCTCCGCAGCAAGGACCCGATGCTTCGCACTGACGCCTCCACTCCACTGCTCTGCAGCACCAGAACCGATGCTGCACCGGATCCATCGACGCCTCGCTTTCCTGACTCTATGCACCGGCTTGTTTCCTCACTTTCAAAAGGTACTGTGCCTGGGGGTCTGTGTGACTCCGTGACTGGTGCCATTGGTGTCAGATTGTTTGGAACGACTGTGTCATGATGCCGTGATAACACCAAATTGAGGCATTTGAGTTTCTAAGCGCTATATTGAAGTTTAATCTTTGAAAATTCATAACTTTTCTTGTGTATGTTGGATTTTTGTTGGTATGGTTTTGTTTTACTCAGATAAATATTGGCTATTTTTCTAAACTGCCATTTTGTGGTGTTTTCACTGTGTTACTATGTGTGATTGTACTATTACTTTCCACATTGCCTCTGAGATAAGCCTCACTGCGTGTGCCAAGCTACGAAGGGGGTGATCAGGGGTTATCTGAGTTGTGCATCTCCCTTACCCTGACTAAAGTGAGGGTCCCTGCTTGGACAGAGGGCAAACTGACAGCCAACCAGAGACCCCATTTCTAGCATGCTGTATGTGTGTTGCTGTTCACTAAAGCTGCTGCATCGGTGTCTGTGTTCACTAAAACTGCTGCATCAGTGTCTGTGTTCATTAAAGTTGCATCTGTGTGTTCACTAAAGCTACTGTACCTGTGTTCACTAAACCTGCTACATCGGTGTCTGTGTTGACTAAAGCTGCGCCTGAGTGATCATTAAATCTTCTTTACTTGTGCATATGTTCACTAAAGCTGCTGTATCTGTGTTCACTAAAGTTGCTGTATCTGTGTTCACTAAAGCTGCTGCATCGGTGTCTGTGTTCATTAAAGTTGTATCTGTGTGTTCACTAAAGCTACTGTACCTGTGTTCACTAAAGCTGCTACATCGGTGTCTGTGTTCACTAAAGCTGTGCATGAGTGTTCATTAAATCTGCTTTACTTGTGCATGTGTTCACTAAAGCTGCTGTATCTGTGTCACTATTCACTAAAGCTGCTACATCGGTGTCTGTGTTCACTAAAGCTGCACCTGAGTGTTCATTAAATCTGCTGTACCTGTGCATGTGTTCACTAAAGCTGTTGTATCTGTGTCACTGTTCATTAAAACTGCTGTATCTGTGTTCACTAAAGTTGCTGCATCGGTGTCTGTGTTCACTAAAGCTGTATCTGTGTGTTCACTAATGCTGCTGTACCTGTGCATGTGTTCACTAAAGCTGGTGTACCTGTGTTCACTAAAGCTGCTGCGGCGGTGTCTGTGTTCACTTATGCTGTATCTTTACGTTCACTAATGCTGCTGTACCTGTGCATGTGTTCACTAAAGCTGTTGTATCTGTGTTCACTAAGCTGCTGTATCTGTGTTCACTAAAGCTAATGTATCTGTGTCACTGTTTACTAAAGCTGCTGCATCGGTGTCTGTGTTCACTAGAGGTGCTGTATCTGTGTTCACTAAAGCTGCTGTATCTGTGTTCACTAAGCTGCTGTATCTGTGTTCACTAAGCTGCTGTATCTATGTTCACTAAAGCTGCTGTATCTGTGTCTCTATTCACTAAAGCTGCTGCATCGGTGTCTGTGTTCACTAGAGGTGCTGTATCTGTGTTCACTAAAGCTGCTGTATCTGTGTAACTATTCACTAAAGCTGTTGTATCTGTGTATGTGTTCACTAAAGCTGTATCTGTGTGTTCACTAAAGCTTCTGTACCTGTGCATGTGTTCACTAAAGCTGTTGTATATGTGTCACTGTTCAGTAAAGCTGCTGTATCTGTGTTCACTATAACTACTGCATCAGTGTGTGTTTACTAACACTACTGCATCGGTGCCTGTGTTCACTAAAGTTGATGCATCAGTGTCTGTGTTCACTAAAGTTGATGCATCAGTTTCTGTGTTCACTAAAGGAACACATGGGAAGCTGAAGGAAATAACTGGAGTTCTTTGGGACAGGTGTTTGTGGATGCAAGTATTGGAATAATTAAAGGCCTTATTCAGCCTTTGGCAGACTGAATACTCCATCACAAATGTGGTGAATGCCCTGTCCGCAGAATAACAAGTGCAATTATTGCGTATGGGACTTCTAATATGGCGGGCAGGATGACTAACAAGACTTGAGGGAGTATTCTGTCTGCCAAACTGTAAATGATGACACATGTGCAACAGGGTTGTGTTGAGGATGCACTGGAGGAGCAGCTGTGCCAACTCCTGGAGCGTGATGCCATGACAGAGATACTTTAGAAAAGTTGTATGTAGGTTTTAATAAAGGACTAACATTATGGGCCTGATTACAACTTTGGCAGAGGGGGTTAATCCGTCCCAAATGTCACGGATATCCCACCCACTGTATTACGAGTTCCACAGGATATAATGGACTCGTAATACAGCGGGCGGGATATCTGCCACATTTGGGACGGATTAACCCCCTCCGCCAAAGTTGTAATAGGCCCTATGTGTTGCAAGGCTGAGGTGCAGTAGGCGATGGCAGGGCTGGTGTGTATGAATACTGTAATAAAACTGAATGAGGACTGAGAGGCTTTGAAGGAACTCTTTGCAGGTTCCAGCAATGGAATAGCATGGTTGCTCCATTTCATGAGAAGATAGGATGAGGTATTCTGGGAAAGGTCTAGTTAAATACGAGGACTGGAACATCAGAGTGTGCTGCTGAACAGGATAGAGTTGTATTAGCTGGACAAGTGTGTCTGGGTTTCAGATCCGGAAAGTGGGAGACGCTGTTGTGGGGTTTTGGAAGAGCCATACGTGAGTGCATGGTTCTCATTACTAGATTAACAGGGTATATCACAATCTCTTACAGTCTGCATTGGTCTAGATGTATGTGAGTTTCAGCAATGCATTAGTGGAAAAGGGAGCTGCAGTGAATCTATGAGGAGAATTGAAAAAGCTGTCCATGGGGTTCAGTGATGGAACAGCTTAGAGTACTGCAGACCATGAATGAGACGCATTGGCGGAAAGATTGATCTCAGTGTGGAGATGTCAAGGTTCTCTGCCTATTGAGATTGAGGTGCACTGACAGTCCCATGTCTGGATAGAGAGGGTCTTAGATGTCAGAAGGCACAGACATTGGTAGAGCTCTTACTACTGGAGTAGCAAAGGATGCTGTAGTCTACCACTGAAGTGAAAGCGACAACTACCAGTATGGCCAATTAGTAAAAGAACCGTGTTGTGATGCGCTGACAAAGATGTGGCTGCTGAGAGAGTTGTAATAGTTGGAGGTAAAACTGGTCAGGGTTGATGTGCACTGGTAAACGTGACTGTGATTCCCAAATCTGAAAAATATCGACCAGTGAAAAAGGTGGAGCCGTTGAATTATGTCATCAGTAATGTGGGTTCAACACACACATTTATAAAGGAAGAGACAAAGCTAGAGATTTTAAACACCTACAAAAAGATAATATGCACTATAAAGAGAAACTCACAGTGTGGGGGCACATTTAATATCCGAACAGCAAAAGGCACTGAGGAAACTGTCTGTGCGTCTGTATTTCATATCCAGGTTTAACTGAGCTTGATGTCTTTAATTAAGGAAAGTGATAGCTTACCTACCCACTGGCTTCTCGGCGTGAGGGCCCTTTTCAGGCATCGGTTTTCAGCGAACAGTACTGTTAAAGCAGTTTTACAATGTGAAAGGAGGCGCAGAGGTATCGTGGACAGACTATTCTGCCAAAAACATGGAGGAGTGTCCTGTCCGGCAAACCCCTGGTTCCTCTGCTCTTTTATAGGTGAACGAACTGTCATGTTTCCTCAAGCAGAACCTCCGCTGACTGCTCCAGTGGGAACCTTAGACTAACAGCCCCATTGATTTTGGGTTTAAGTACATCTGAGCATCCCCTCTACTTAGAGTGGACATCCTGACATATTTTTTCTCTTTTCAGGAACCCCTGGAAAGGCTGGCAGTTCCAAGCAGTAAAGTTCAGCAGCGGCCCGTCCGTACGGGCTGGGGGTCCATGCCCCTCTACCTTTTTCCTGTGTGAAGACTATCTGTCAGGCTGAACAAAAGTCAGACTGACCGATACTCTTCTAGTTCAGGTCAGGCAGCTAGGAGTTGGACATGCACTAAATGTGCTCCTGGTTGCCTAAGCTGAACTCTGCTGGGCTGAAAGAGTCATAGGCCAGTGGACGTGACCTCTTCAGCCTGCCAAAGGTGCCTCGAGGCCCTCCCCCTCATGACAAGGGGGAAAGTCACTGATTGACTCGAATCAGGGCACTTCAGGGCTTAAAACAGTGACGTCTCTTCACAGAGTGGGGTGGGGTCAGCAGTCTCACTGACCACATCCCAAGGATACAAATTTCTGCAGTTAAAGGGGGATGAGGGGGCTATATTATGTCAGACATTAGAAATTGCTGGAGAAGACACATCCTGGTCCATACTGATGTTCTACCAGATAACTTTAAAGAAAGGGTACTGAGGTGGTTAATGCTATGGAAAGATATGTCAGGTATGGAAAAGGAGAAGTTGTTGATGAAAACGAACAAGCTGATCAAGACGAATTTAGTCAGATAACATGCTACTGACCCAGAAAGGATAGATAGAACATGGAACTAAAGTAAAGAACTAAACTCTTTGTGGATTTGGAACAATAAGTACATTACTCTTCCAGTGGAATGTTTGGATGATGAGAGGTATTTTAGGATTTGTGCAATCTTATACTGAATACAGCCTTCCTGCTTTGGCAATCTTAAACTACTTCATCATGAGGGGATAATAGACAACTATCTCTTCACATGTAGGCCTGATGATGAAGGTCAGGACAACATGTAGAAGAAGAAGTGGATCAAGATCATCACTGGAGTAAGACTATACAAAGACCATTTATACATATAATAAATGTACAACTGACTGTCGAAGAGAATCAGAACTAGACGTTTCCAAAAATGCGTGGCTTGGATTTTGAGTGATTTACAAAAAAATAAGTGTCAGTGTGGAATACTGACTAATGCAATAGTGCATTTGTTTTACATCCTGAAATCTACTAGTACCCTGTCTCAATGTGCAGAATGAAGTTAATTTCAAATGACAGATGTTGGAAATGCAAGCCAGTTAATTGTGCCAAGCCTTGTAGTTAATGAACCGTGGAATGAAATATTATCACAGGTTTAACTAGTCACTTGAAATCACGTTCATAAAAGTAAATTGTAATTATCTTCAAACAATGTGAAGACAGAGCAAACTACTGAAAAAGTAGAAGAAAAAATAAGGTTGTATTTACACAGAAAAATGAAATCTTAAAAAGTAAAATCTGCAAGAACTTCTATAATAGAAGATTGGATACCAAGATAATCAAATTGGCTGCTACCTAAAGAGTCACTTATAAAATAAGCAACTGCCAGAAAGTACTCACCTCATTGTTGGGATCCAGTAGGAGTGATACAGGCGTCCACACTTTAACATACCTACTATCAACCCAATACAGTTGCAAAATATTAGTTAGCAGTAGACCTTGGAAAAGAGGCTGGCATAATATAGAGGGACTCGGAGACACAAGAGAGCGACACTCTGGCTAGTCTTGTCCGCTGAGCATGGACTTCAACTAGTCATGATGGTTATTTAAAACAGATATGACTGTTAGGGCCCATGTGTTATGATGGATCTAATTCTAGGCACATATACATGCAGGCAACAATACACTTTCTGCTCAGCTCTGTACCTCAGACTCTTTTTGGAAGTGGAACCTCTGCTATTTCTGAAAGTTGTCATCATAGATAAGAACCTAGGGCCAGATGTATGAAGCAGTTGTGCTAGTCGCAAATGACCCATCGACCCATTGTTACCGACTCGCAAAATAGGGCTTGCGAGTCGCTATTAGGAAGGGGTGTGCCAAGGGCATCCCTCCCTAATAGCAAGCCTCAGGGTCATGTATGAATGTTTTGCAACCGTGAATGCGGTCACAAAACATTCTCAGTTACCACCAACTTCAAGTTGGTGGGAGCCCATTTGCAAATGGGAAGGCGTCCCAGCGAACCCCTTACCCTTTGAGAATAATAGCAAAAACACTTTTTAAGAGTGGAGAGGGGTCCCACGGACCACTGTCTACTCTGAAAAAATGAAAATAAAACTTTTCATTTTTCTTTTTTAAACACATCCTGTTTTCCTTTAAGGAAAACGAACTGCATTTAAAAACAAAAGATGGCTTTATTTAAAAGCAGTCACAGACATGGTGGTCTGCTGCCCCCAGCAAGCCACCATTCTTGTGATTGTGGCCATTCCCAAACGGGTCGCCAGTTGCGACCCACCTCATGAATATTAATGAGGTGGGTCAATAGAGACGCCATTGGGAATCTCTAAATGTGTCTGAGACACATGTGTACAAATAGGAATGGACATACATCTGGCCCCTGATGTCCTAGGTATATTGTGCCTGTCCTCATTTCACTTGTAAGATAAGAATGGCTACCATTAAATGAAGTTACACTATTCAACTCTTGGTGCCTGCTGTATGAATTTCTAATTGATTAGGACTTCTCTGACCTAAAATATATAACGTGGATCAGTAGGGCATTACCCTGCTGATTACAATAATTATCCTCTTTGAACTATCAATACCTTAATCATAATGTGTAGATCATAAGCATTATAAACCTCCTGAGCTTACAGTTCATTACCTTCATATAATATGGATCCAAATGTACTGAGAAACCATTGTTCAGAAATGCCTTTGGAATTGTACTCACTGCTGCATTTCTAGTCAACAAAATATCAACTATAATATATAAAACTAAGGGGCAGATTAGCGCCCCACTAATGCCACCATGGTAGCCCCGTATTTAAAATAGGGCGCACCATGGCAGTAGTTAGGGTCATTATTTTTTATGCTAGTCCGGTGCTTTGCAGGATTAGCATAAAAAATAATTATGCTACTCCTGCAAAGCACCTGGAGGCCCATTGTAGTCAATGGGACCCTCTTTTTAATGTCTGCAATTAGCAGGCGTTAAAAAATGCCAGAATGCCCCCCGGCGTACATTATGCTTGGCGCAGGCATAATGTGGTGCAAAGGGTTACAAAGTGGCACAATGAAAGCACTGCGCCACTTTGTAAATATGGTGCTGCATTTTTGGCCTCAAATGATGCAAATGTGGTGCATGGAGGCACTAGGGGCTCTTAAATATGCCCCTTGTTGCCTTAATATGATTACAATATCAGAATAGTTCTCTGAATACAACGGCTGGTTCCAGAATGTAAAGCATCTGTGGATGCAGCTCTACTCAAGTTGTAGGAAGATCCTGACTGCAGCAAAGAGACCCTGGATCATACTCAAGTTATTCCCCCAATCAAAGATGGCCTCCACTGTTCTCAAGTGACAGATCAGTTCAGGAATTATGGGCAACGCAGTTCACACTCAGTACCAACAAGCAGTGCCTTCACTAAAGACACAAAGCCTTTCGCCAAAGGGCACTGACGTTTCCTGTTCAACACTATCATTTCCTTTCTTTGACTGGAACCATTGTGAGTTCACCTGACGTATGATGCTGAGATGCCCCTAGAGGACGAAGATGTAAGTCACCTTCATGGCAGAAACAAGAGGAAACATATTATGTGACATATGAAGCCTATGTTGAACTTTATGCAAGATAGATGGAATACTGAAGTTTGGTTGCTAAATAAACTTCTACCTACTTTATCGATGTATTATGTACAGTAATTATTGACCACCTGACATTTTGATTTTTTTAGAGGTTTGTTATGCACTTCAGATACGATTAGTGCTTCTGTAGCGTGGCAATTTTTGATTTTAACTTAGTTGTAGGAACTGAGTTCTTGTGCCACATAGATGTATGGAATTGCTAATACTGATATATAGAGTTATCTTCTTAAGTCTATGGGCCTAATTACGACTTCGGCGGAGAGGGTTAATCCGTCCCAAATATGAGGGATATTCCGCCCGCCCTATTACGAGTTCCATAGGATATTATGGACTCGTAATTCAGCGGGCGGGATATCCGTCACATTTGGGACGGATTAACCCTCTACGTCGAAGTTGTAATCAGGCCATATGTCTGATATTTATGCTTCAAAAGTGACTGCTCCGCCTTCAGAGACCTTGATATCTTCTGATTATATTTATCTTCTCCTCATGGATTAAGGTAAATACCTATTTTAATATTAAAAAGTAGAAAGCAAATCTGGAAGAAGATGAGCATCGTGGCCTGCGGCCAGATGTGGCACTGGGTGGCGGGGAGGGGATGGGGGCGAATGCATGCTTGAATTGACTATGTCTGTTGTATGTATCTGGGCCTGGATAGGGGGGCATCCATGGTGTATGAGGGACAGGTATGTGAAGATGAACCTGAGGACATGTGAGAATCACAATCGAGGAAGGGTTCATGGAAGAGAGAGGCATCAATGGCACTACTGTGGATGGGAGGTATCCAGATGCAGGGCAAATCAGAAGCGGGGGAGAAAGATGGGGGCAAGTTCACAGAGGAGCAGCGGCGGGGGAAGCCGAAGGCTAGATGATAAAATAATACTGTGAACAAGTAAAGGCCTCTCCCCGGTACACTGTGCAAAATAGGTTCCTGTATTACCAAGCGAGCTCTGCCACATAACTGTACTATCACTGCACCTATAGAATGTAACTGACTGTAGACATACTACACATGCAACCGTGCTGATTGCAGAACTATAAAATGTAAATATACGACCATGGGACAGTGGATATTTACTGCTGCAGGTTTCATCCTATGCTTAGGGTAAATTACTTAAAAAAGAATGATCACTGTTTCTAGAAGTACACGTAAGAACTAAAAATATTTCTGAAAAAACTTTGAGAATTCCCCCTGGCCCTAATGTAAAGGCATTTTCGCAGCCTTGTGTAAATCATTTTTTTTGGAGAGCATAAAACCACGGTCTGTGAACAGCGCATGTGTTTTTTTTACTTATAAAGAAGCCTATTCGCCATTGTTAGTTGAACATATCCATGTGAATCGCTATGTGAATGGGCCACAGGCATGTGTAGGGTGGACTAATGCAAAGATTCAAGAGAAAGAAAGATCCAGACATTTTAGGACCAGCTCCCAGACTCCAGAGCTGGAAGTGCCCGAAAGTGTCTGTCATCCTGGTTCCTAGTTTTTAAAAGGTCTTTGATTTTTTGAGACCTAAAAGCATTCAAAAAGGGCTCCGATGCAGAGACTGCGTTCCTACGAAGCCGCTGAGTGAACATAACACATGCGCATGTGTCACTTGCATCTCACAGGAGGTGTGAAACAGTAGCTTATTTTTGGTCCCTCTGTATCTCCTCTGAGTGGTGAGATAATTCTTGTTAGTGCCAGATCCGCTCAGTAGGTGTGCGCGAGCTCCCATGGGGCAGGGAGGACGCGCTCACAGCATTAGACTGCGGGACCTGTGACAGCTCGCTACGCTAGGCTCGTCAATGGCTGACAGTCCCCGGCAGCAGAGATCCCCCTTGGGCCTTCCTTGGAAGACTTCATTATCTCAGACTTCACTTCACTTGCTGCTGACAAGGTGCGAGCCAGGGGGGAAGAGGTGGGCAGAGTACACTAGGGCATCGCCTAACTCCTCTCCTGACTTTGATGTGGTGGGTGCTGGGGCTGCGAAGGAAGAAATGGGAACTTCTGATGTCAAAATTGAAGGCAAGACACTGGAGAATCTTAAGTGGTTTAGAAGATCAGTACACAATGAGTCAATTTTCAGAGCATCTTTTTAAAGAGACATACACCGAGCTGGCAGATGTGACTCACACAACTTGCAAGACGGAAGACCATTCTGAAAATGTAAAGGGGCTGTTGCAAAAGAGAACTGAGAGACCTGGAAAAGGCCACACGTTACCCAGTTGTATGTTAGAATCATATTGATAAAAATATAATCTGAAATAAATATTGTGTCCTAAATATCATTTTTTTTAAATCGTCTAATTTTAAAAATCGACTAATTATTAACTACAAAAGGGCAATATTTTCCAAGCACCTTTGGAACACAATGTTTTTGTCAGACAATGTTTAACAACGATATTCTGGTACCATACCCAGGAAGAAGGCTCAATTTACACCTGATTCACAGAGTACTAACAGAAAAAAATGCAAACCATGTCATCTTGTGTTAGTTGGGTACTAGTTAGTTGCATATACATAATCAATTCAAGCTTATGTCACACCAGTAGCCATTGTCCTGTTCTAATGTGGTGAATGTCAACATAGCCTGAGCTAGATGGAAATTCACAGCCTTGGTACAGTTCCTACACTTTTCAAGACATTAAAGTTTCACCAACTTGATGCAAGTCTAAGTGTGTCAGAAAGTTTGAGTAGGTGCATCAAATTCCAACGTTTGACACAATGTGTGCCTTGGGGGTGAGAGATAAGTTAACTAAAACTAATTTCAATTGACAAACAATAGTTTGCTGATGGAGTGAACACTGGACCAATGCATGCCTGATGGGAGCCGATAATTGGCATGACACCTGGCGAACAAAACTCTAAACAATGGATATTGTGGGATGGGACCATTGATGTTACAATGGCTGGGAGGGGCACCCTGATACCTTTCACAGCAGGCTTGGTATAGTAAAACTGAGGTGTGCAGAATTTTATTACTTTATGGGGTCAAACATATGGGTGATCCCCAGGTGGCCACGGTGATCTACCAGAAAATCTCAAGAAGAGCTAGAGAATCTTAGCTATCTCACAAGTTCCTAAAAAGTTTTTAAAAGTTTTCCGCATTTCTTCCACAGTCTTTTCCGCATTTCTTCCACAGTCTTTGTTTTTTTTCCACAAACATAAATTCACTTATACAGGAATATGGCACAGAAATCAATCATTCTACATATTTATCCTGGCACTGTATCTGGAGACATGTTATCCAGGCAATGCGCCCTGAGCTTGTCTATTCCTGCTCTAGGTTTGTGAGTATCATAGTGGACACTGGAAGAGATGGGTTGTCTGGCAATGTGATTTTATGCCTGATGCTAGAGAAGGTCTATTAACTCCCAATATCTTATTTTTTGTCATACTGAATTAGCCAACTGCTCCCTCTGCGGATAGTCTGTGATGAGATGGACCTCTTGACTTTCTGAAGCAAGCAACACATCTGGAAATATTCTGATTTTTCATGTTATTGCACTTATTTATAATCTACATTTTATGCAAATTTGGGACATATGCAAATTGCAACAGGAAACTGTGTATTTGCCTCCAGGTCCCATTTTTACCCAGCTATTGATACATGTATTAAGTATTCCTGTACTGTGGGCTTTCTTTTAATTTATAAGGATGGTTACAAAAACCTGGACTGCTTGTTTTAAAAAACTCTTCAAATCACATGTAGAACTCACTTCACTGGAGGTGTGCTCGCTCTGAGTTCATTCAGATAATATAAATCACCATGATCTATTTCAGAACGTCACTGCTTGTAACGTGTGTTTTCACACGGGAACTACTTCTGAGTCTTGTGAAAAGCGTCAAATATTTTTGGAGCCATGGACCAGATGTATCAAACAATTGTGCATTTGCAAACGGTGTGAATCGCAAAATTAGACCGTTTGCGAATGCAAAAATGCCTTTCAGGATTTATGAAAGGCATTCGCAGTGCAATTTCAGGGAATCGCTAAAATAGCGATTCCCTGAAATTGCGACTCTATATAGGGAATCACAAATTGCAATTCTCTAAATAGGAAACTGTAAATAAGGAATTCCTATTTGCGATTTCCAAAGCACATGTATCTTGCATTTCCTAAATGCGAATTGGGCATTTAGGAAATTCAATTACAACCAAATCCAATTTGGTGGTAAGCATGTGCAATTTATAAAAATGCATTGTAAATGCATTTTTAAAAATGACATGTCGCAATGTGATGATTATTAGGTGCAGAGCACCAGATACCACTGTCTCAAATTAAGCACTACTCAGGACTGATGGTTCTTGTTCTAAAATCTTCACTTCTTGTTATCAAGTTTCAACAGCATTTCAGGTCATTACTATAGCGCCAACCAGTATCGCAGACATTTCAATGTCTATCCAGAGGGCCATTACCCTAAATGAGGACTGTTTGTGCTAGGAGTCTCTCTATTGGACTTTCCATCCAGGATTCTGCAGCCTCTTTTTGTCCCTTCTCCTTCAAGAGGTCAAGATCCTTAACCCAAGATAGTGCTCTTGTTGCACGTGGGCACTAGTGATCAGCACTAGTGAACACCATGGGCCAAGCTTCAGAGAACCAAAGCTGCAGGTTCTACAATCTCAAAAGGGATCCAGTCACTGCCATCCAGACCTATACAATAGATAAGTTGATCTTTGTATGTAAACAAGGTAGTTCTATGATGGAGCACTGTGCAGTGGCACGGCTAGGCGCTATAGAGTTAGAGTGTGCTACCTGATTGCTGGAGATTTGAGGCACAAAGTGAACAAGATAATTTAGGTGTCCGGTCCCTTTTTTCTACACTACGACATCATCTCGAAGTGGATAGAGTTGAACAATAACACTGAAAATCTCATTGTCATAAATTTTAAAAAACAATGTTTTGAAACCAAAAACCTGATCACTGTGACAATGCTATTTGCAGCTGAGGCTGTGCTTACTTTGTCCAGAAAATTTGTCACAAAGAGGAATACTAGTGAAAAGGTTGACTTGTTCCAGCTTCATGGTGTGCCTTGCAGAAAAAAGACTCAAGTTTCTCCTCTGGGTTCACAAATTAGTTAATGATCCAAAACTCACATTTTAACATCTAAGACACTTAGGCTGAGCAAAAAATGTTTCTTTAGGTATATCACAACACAGGGTTTTACTATGAACAAGATGCCATTGCACAGGGCTTGTCCTAAATGTGTGTACTACACACATGCTCCCTCTCCAGAGCTGGTAATGGCAAGACAAAGGGATCAATCCTTTATCTTCCTAAAATATGTAATCACCTTCTAGCAAGTGATCAGGACACAACGCAAGTCAAGGAGTGGAATCCAGGCAGTGCTTAATTTGTGCAGGTGGTTTCCAGTGTTAGGCACCGGCACATCATTGTGAACACCAGCACTTGTGAAGTCTGCCACATGGTGGTGCTGTTTGCCTCATTTACAGATTAACACAGCAACAGTTGTTTATTAATACAATATACATTCAAAATACCTCCCTTTCAAGCTATTTCTGTTGCTATAGGGGCCTGGAATATACTAAATTGTCACACTTCCATGACTGTGATGGTTTTCAGCTATGTAGGAACAGTCATTGGCAGCGATGTCAGGGGCAATGAGTGGTGCAAGCTGCAACGGCCTCCTGAAAAGGGCCCTGGCGCTTATTTTTTTTTTACTAATTAAGCACTGCATCCAGGAATGAAGAAGCAGACAAACAAGGAAAGAAAACCTGAAAAGATGCAAAACAAATAGACATAGTTTCAGAATGACTTGTTTAGCTCTGTTAGAAAAATTTTGACACAATTGACCTAACGTCCCCAATGGTGCGCCATATTGCAAATATGGCGCACCCATGATGTCGTTAGGTGGGACAGGGGCGACACAAGAAAACTGGTGCATCAGCGCTGATGTGCCAGTTTCTTGTGAATATGCCCCTGTATTTTTTGAGGTGGAGGGTGGAGAATGTTCTAACAGCCCTATTACCCCTATCTACAGGGTAATAATGTCTATTAATTACCTTTCTTGTTACGTGCCCTCGCCTGCAGCTCGAGTCTTACATGCAAAGAGGACATTTAACAGTTGTTATTGCCTACCGATGTGAGCAGTAATTGAAGTCACACTGTCTTGTCATAAATGACCACCTCTAATATCTACTATACTCCTCCGCAATGGGCTTTAATCAGGGCCACTGGACATATGTCATTTTCCGTTCGCGGCTTTTTCCATATAATTACTGATTTGTCACATAATCTGCAGATTTTCACTGGAGGGGCAGATTTACAAGAAAGTGGCGCACCGGTCGCGATGCGCCATTTTTCTTGCAACCCCTTACCGCCATCTAACGTCACAATGGTTGCATTGTATTTACAATAAGGCGCACCATGGCGCCCGTTACCACAACAACGTCTACATTTTTTATGCTATTGTCGCGCTTTGCTACACTAGCAACAAAAATGTTGGTGCTAGTGCAACAAAGCAGAGGGAGGCCCATAGGCCAATACAGGAGCATCACAAATGACGGAAAAAATGGTGCAGTAAAATCTTGTAAATTTCAGAGCGCCATTTTTTCAGGCCTCCCTGCAGGGGAACACCCCTTGCATACATTGTGCGTGGCGCAGGCAGTTGCAAAGTGGTGCAATGCATGCATTGAGCCACTTTGTAAACATGGTGCGTGGGAATGGCCTACTTAGCGCTGTATTAGCGTAAAGAAAATAATAGGAAGGTAGGTCTAATAGGCGCTAGGGGCTTGTAAATCTGCCCCAAAATATTTTTAGCTCAGACGGATCAACCGTTACTAAAAGCACAGCAACAAGTGGAACTACGCAGCGGAAGGCATTTCGTGAAGTTTGACCGGTGGACTTCCGGTTGACTATTGCTCTATTTGGATGTCAACTGGTACTAAGGTGGTGAAGACTTTGCCCAGATAGTGTTAACATGTGCAAAGATGGCGAAATAATGAGGTAATACTATGACAAAATGAGCTGCACTGTGCCGCATAATTTGCCTTTTATCTCCGTATAATATAGTAAACCCCGACACTGCTACATTAATAGGCGCATTCAAAATCACACTAAAAAACAGCCAGGGTGAGCTTCGGAGAGATCTGCAACAAATGCCTGGAAGAGATGTCCGATTCAAAAGTCCATAACTAGCTTTGTTTTTTTGATTGATGCCACCCGTAGACCCAAATAATGAACCGCGGGAGGCCGCAGGATCACCGCACCTGCGGGGTAACAGTCTTCAAACGCAGGGCCCGGCGCCCTGGTCCCTGCCTCCCGATAGCTTCAGCCGCCTCCGAGCTGAATTAATTTTGCAATCTGTGGTCCCGACGATAGCAGCGTTCCTGCCGGGTAATCAGTAATTAAGCGAGCGGTGCCAATGCGACTGCAGACTTTGCTTTTCGGCCGAATGTGAAACTGAGATAAGGCGCCCCCCGTGTCCTGGGCTGCTATTTGTGGAATACAAATGAAGGTGCCAACAGGAGGCAAAGACCTGGGCGTGGAGACGCACCCGGGCATCCCCTCGGCTTCACGCATGCGCCGTGACTGGCTTTAGAAATCCGAGAACAGTTTGCTTTCATGAAAAGCTGGGAGGGCTCCTGGGCAGTGCTTAATTTAGGCCGGGGTTTCCGCTGCTCTGCACCGGCAATTAACTGTCGACATCGGCAGTTATGACAGTCTGCTCCAAGGTGGCGCTGTTTGTACAATTTGATGTAGAGCAGGACGACGGTGGTTTATTAATTCAATATACATTAAAACTGACTATTACCCTCCACCCAAGACCTTCCTATGGATTTGGGGGTTTGGAATAGCCAGAATTGTCACACTTGTAAGAGTGTGAGCGTAAGTAGCTGTGTGGTCACTGTCACTGGGACCGCTGCCAGGGACAATTGATGGTGCAAGCAGGCGGGGCACCCTGGTAAGGGCCCTGGCATTCTTTTTTTTCACACAAATTAAGCACCGCTCCTGGACCGACAGTGGCCACCCCTGTGGAAAATTAGGCCCCCTACCTCATTGGAAGGTAGACATTTCTGGGAAGGGTTCACTCATTTTCTATACATTCAAAGAAATTCCATGCGTCTCCCTGTGAACTGAACAGGCCAGCATGGATAATAATTCTAAAAATAAATAAAATCAAACTTAATGTTGACGAAAATATCGATGGACTTTACAGAAGCCTGCGCGTGTTGACACCCACAAACTGCTCAGAAAGTGTGACTCTGTCTTAACCACAGAAGGTTTCGATTCATAAATTTGTGGACCAGGTTTTCAAGCAACTTTTTCAAACCTACCTATGCACGGGTTGTGAAAAAAACACTTCCAGGTGCAAATTTACATAACGAGTTAGTGCAGGTGCCTAATGAGCCAGAAGAGAATGAGTTAAAGGGAACTACAAGAAGAAATAGCCTGCCTCTATGCGCTTTGTGTGTTACTTTGAACGGTATTTGGCAGGGAAAGTAGTGGGGCAGGCACAAAACTGGACTGACCAATCAAATTCTAGACTCTAGTTTGTAAACTTAAATTTGCAACCCACGCAAAGTCAATCATGAAAAAGTCAATTATCAACTAAGAGCTATAAAACTGTAAAACTTCGCACTTGTATAGCTCACTACTCACCCGTTAGGGTCTCAAGGTGCTGTACACATACCACTGTGGAACCCCTCCTGGCTTTTCCCTGTGAGGAACCCACTCCTGGGCACCCAAGCACTGTCAGGGCCATTTTGGAGATTAAGCAAGCTATTGCCCAGAGTTGGACCCGATTAGGCAACGAGGTGAGAATTATCTGGTCCAAGGGAATTGAGTCCAAGACCCACCAAGGTGGGAATTGAGCCCTGGTCCCAGGCCCGATCCCTGCATCAGGGTCTGCGCTCCAACCATTGTGCCACACTTCTCTCAGACTTTTTTTTAACCCAGTTCAGATCTAAAAGAACTTACTTCAAGCTAATGTATGGTGAATTACTCATTGCATCCCCCCAGATCCAGATCTGTACCCCCAAGGGACTCCTACATCTTGCTGCCCAGCTCATTTCCAGAACCAGGAAACGTGATCCCCTAAAACAAGCCCTGGTCTTTTTGAAAGAGACACCCAGAGTCATGCTTCCATTTCAAGAGTCCTGCATGACGTATATGGGCTTACTTACATCTGGGAGTACCTGGCCCATCAATGTTCCATCTCAGTGAAACAGAGCTCTAAGAGCTACATCATCCCTACGACCTCAAGTCCCCGTATAGAGGAAAAGCTCTGAGTGCAGGACTGTTCCACAGTCAGCGCTCCCCAAAATGTTCTCCTTGGACACATCTACCAGCGAGCTGCTAGCTTCAGAATCCATGTATCATACATGACCTAACTGTTCTCCAGTATGTTGTCAGAATGAACCTGCATTATCTGAATCTATTACCTACAGACCTCTAACATGCATGTGTTTCACTCTTTGTTGCATTCCTCTTTTTCATGCAGACTTTGGCCCAGATTTACAAGAATCTGGTGAATCAGTGCTAATGCACCAGATTTCTTGTGCCCCCCCCACCGCAACATACAACACCATGGGTGCCCCATATGTACAACACGGTGCATCATGGCGCACGCTAGGCCAATGGCACTAAAAAAATGTTGATGCCAGTGGAGCAAATTGCAAGGAGGCCCATTGATTTCAATGGGTGCACCCTTATATGCCTGCTTTGAGGAGGTGTTGGAAATGACGCCAAAAATGGTGCAATTACATCTTGTAGATTACATTGCATCATTCTTGTGGGGCTCCTAACACTGGAACGCCCCCCACTGCATACATTATGCCTGGCGCAGGCATAATGTGTTGCAAGGAGTCACAAAGTGGTGGAATGCATGCATTGCACCACTTTTTAATATTGTGCTCACATTCTTCTATAAAGGCACTCATTATGGGTGGCCTGATAATGGGCTGGATTTTCCCCAACCCCGACTGTTACCAATACTGGTGGTACTGGTACCCCCAGTGATGGGAAAATCCGGTGCAATACAATTTGGACTCTGAGGGTCCACTAAGAAATGAGGAACTAAGGAGAAATCCATATACCAAGGTATTCCTCATTTTGTATCAGACTTTCACCTGGAGATTTAACTGCTTTTAGCAGCTGAAACTTCTGGGTGAAAGTTAACTGATGTTACTGTCCCCATCAGGATTAGGAGGTCACGTCTAATGAGGGCCAAAGAAGTAGGTCTAGAAAAGAGTTGCTTTTGCAGGGCATGTTCTCAGAACTGTGCACCCCACTATTCTTTATTATAAAAAAAAACTTTCTAAATTTGTGAAGTTGGTGAGGTTTGATGAAAAAGGCCAACACAGTTACCAAGTGCGACCTCAACTATTCCACAACCCTATCCATGATAGCTGATTTTTTTGAGGGAGGTGTTTCTCACGAATTCTGTTTTGAGAGATAATTCTATTACAATAAAAGTAGGTTCTTAAGGGCTTTTCTGCTACTAGACATTAATTTTGCTTATTAATTCACCTACTACACCTTTTAGGTGTTAGCACAGACAACTTTTGCTGTTGGGAAAAAATAATTCACCAGTTCTTCAAAAATGACAATAAGAAGCAAAACATAGAGGAAGTGGATTTTGGGTCAGACCTCTTCAGCCACTGGCTTTTATATGTTTTCCCTGCTCTGCAACTGCTAGCTAGGCTGTTCATCAAGGCCAAGGTATTTCATGGATGGTTACATGGTCCTGTTTGTGTTCTCATGTTTTGGTGATGAAGTCTCAAGTATACTGTTTTACAAAGTCTCTACAGTTAAGAAGACAAAGTCAAACATGTGAGAGACTGTATTTATTCTTCAATTGCTCAACTCGCCATACAGGCCTGTCCTAATTTCTTCCTCATTGATCACCACCTTCTTCATCCATTACATAACTGCCTCCTCAAGGTACATCATTCCAACAAAAACATTCTCTACACATTCAGGAGACACACATAGACAAGCATAAGCACACATACTGTATATTGCAGTCCATGGCATCACACATTACATTGAGATAACACACACGCACATGCACACACAGAGTTAGAATTTAACTTAAACCTTTTTTGAGAATGAAAATGACTGCCACTGTGTGTTTTTTGATGTTTTTACTTTCCTTACATGTTTGCAACTTAATTGTTGATTGATGGCTTTTTTAGGAATTTTGTGCTATTTGGATGCCAAGGCCTGTCATAAAGACACGGTGCTATTCACTAGGGGTAGGCTGACTTGGCAGAATTGGTCCTTCATCTTGTGGGACAATTTTTCTCTCGCAAGGCTCCAGAAAATGCGAGCGAGATTTGACATCCCCGAGCGTGATTTTCTAACGCAGGTGGCCACAGACGCTTGAGTAAATTTGCTGCAGTTCAAGTAGATTTTCTACACGAGAAGCAGCAAAATCAACTCTAATGGGAGCACACTCTTGCACAATGCAAGGTGCTCTTTGCGCTGATCTTTCAGTGCTGCTCATGCTACAGGTAGTAAATTGCAGTGCAAACAAAGCAGGTGTCATATTTTCCAGCCATTGGTGGAACTCTGTTGAATCTTTTTTGTAACCCAGCGGAATTTCAGAGTGAAATTCCGTGAGTTCCGCCCACCACTACTCACTAATTGCCCTTCGGCAATCATTTGTTTTACTTTACTGTCAATGATAACATACTGTTAGACTTAGGGCCTGATTACGACCTTGGTGGATGGGATACTCCGTTGAACGTGACGGCTATCCCGCCCGCTGTTTTACAAGTTCCATAGGATATAATGGAACTTGTAATACGGCGGGCGGGATAGTCATAATGTTTTTTGACGAAGTATCCCATCCTCCAAAGTCATAACCAGGCCCTTAATTGTTTCGTTTACCACATAAAGGTTTTTGAGAGTGCGATGGAAATACTGCTGTTTGTCAGAAATATCTTATAAGCAGAATTTGACTGTGTCCAAATTTTAAGTTCATCACAAACTTCAGCTTCTGACTCTTCATCATGCTTTTCTTGGAGGACACATTTTAATTCTGCCTATACTCTCTAGAAACCAAATGGCCCTACTCCAATTCCCCACATTGTTGTAGATGGAGATGTTCCATCATTCAGGGACTTTCTTTCTAGGACAGCACACATAAGGTCAAGAACAATTACCAAACAATTCCCGTAACAAAAAGTCAGAACAATTGGCTTTACCAATGTTTCCTTTTGCTTAAACGTTAATAAGTTCATGAAGTGAAGTACAAAAAAAACTTTGCAAAGTAGAACTTCCCCAATTCTGCTCACAACTTCTTATGATAGTTGAACTGAAATAAAATGTGAAGCATTTATAAAGCGCCTCCTACACCGAGGCTACTCTAGCCGACAAGTCATCACAACAGATAGTCTGTTTCATCTGTTTTATGCTTTGCTAATTTTCTCTAATGATCAGACAGAGTTGGTTTTGGGTGGTGCACAGTTGTCTAAATTACCTGAGAGGACATCCCGTGGCAGGGGTAGAGGATGGCTTTGTCATCATCTTCTGATCCCTGGTCCAAGCAGTAGCCGCTGGCTTTGCTGTTGCGAACCTGCAATCAATCAGACAAAATCTGATTTACTGACTATCCTTTTTCACCCCCTCCGCCTTCCCACCAAATATTTATCCAGTCCATTATTCCATAGATCGAGCATCATTCAACAAAATATTATGCAAAGCAAGCCTGCTTTGCACAATATTTAATGACTGCAGAGTAAGGAGCGATGAGCAGGGCCGCGTGGTAAAATCAAGTTTGTATTTTGTAGATTGCACAAATTATGGAAAATACACTTGCTCTTTCTTTAATGTGTTAAACATATACTTTAATACATGAATGCTTATTATTAAAAGTTCTTATTGGTTCCGTTTTTGCAAATAGTCACACTTTGGCGTTTGCACCCACTTTGCACACCCCCAGGCAGTTTGGTATTACAGAAGGGACCACAAACACATGTGCGTCCCCTTCTATAATACAGACTGTGCTGGCACACATATATTGCCAGAGCTATCATCAGAGGGTGTCCCCTCATTTGAATCGGGGCATGACCCCCTGTAAATGAGGGAATCTCTTTGCCTCTACGCCCGCTCTGTTTTATAGAAGTGGGTGCAAAGGCAAAGAAGCTCTTAGAAGGTGCATTGACAGTGCACCACAAAAAGGTGGCACATTTTCAGAGCGCCACTTTATAGCAGCCCTCTGGGTTCTATGGACCACTCAGACATCCCCTTGCAGGTGTGTGCAGTCACTCACTGTATCCGCCTGCAAGGGGATCTCTCTCCCCTCTTAAAAGTACCGGCGGGTTGCTGCCTGCACAGTGAAACACAGAGCAGCTGCTTCAAAGCGGTTCGGTATTTGACTTGAAGGCGCTGCCCCGAGGGCAGCAGCAAACATGCGCATTCATTCTAATACGGCACACTTTTCTTGCTTGGGCAGGGAATGCCTTTTGAAAAATGCACAGTGGTGCAAACAAGGAAAATACGGCATACTCGTAATACAGCCTCAGGTTGGCAAACATTAACATATTGAAGAATAACAGGTGTGTGCCCAAGACACAATACTACAATCCATCCTTCACAACATTTCTGACACCTTCTGCCATTCCCTCTGAGACCATCAAGCATCATATATTATTAGCTTCTTACTTCTCATCTCCAATCTCAGTTAATTCATCCACTTTCCACAAAAGCGAAAGTGGTAAGAGTTAAATCGAAGAAAAAAAAAATCCAGATCCTCACAGGCAGCAGATCTCGCCAACGGGAACAAAGCGCTTGTGTGAGCCTTCACAGGTAACCACCAGTGGGTGGACAAGTGGATGGTGGGCTTCTCCATGGGCATAATGCTTTATGCATCAGAAGGCCTGGGCACAATTTTCATTGCACTGGAGTAATCTTGCGTAATTTCATGATACACTTGTTCTGCGAAATTATCAAAAAATGATGCTATTATGCACTGTCGGTGGGAAATGTTTAGCCAAAGCACACAGGAGGAAAGCAAATGACCAGAAGGCGAGCAGTTGCTGTTTGTGTCATTTACAGGTGTGTAGTTTGGTCAGTAAGACTGGGGATGTGTTAGCTATACATTTTCCAAAAATCATGCGGGCACATGATGTTAAAATACATTATAGGATAAGGAGGGTCTAAGATATAGGTTAAGGGGCTGTGGAAAGGGAGAGGAATGTGGATTGGTACAGATACTAAGCAAGAGAAAACACATTTTGTAAAATAACCAACATTTTTGAAGACTTTCAAAACTGAGAGCGGGAGAGGGTGTGTGGGTTTTTGTCTGTGTTTACGTAAAAATCCCTGGTGAAATCCAACAGACGCTTCACCATACCCGACTGAAAGCACTTGTACCCAACTACTTATCAGAAAATACATTTATTAGAGGGCTGTAACACCCCAAACACCCCTACTGGAGCTACACCCCTGGGATTTATGATTTTTGTTATATTTTTTAGTACATAAGGCGTCCTTGTATTCATAGGATGTGACAACGCATTTCATCTATAATATAGCATCAAATGTTGGTTTTGCATTTCACACAATTGAAAGTAATTTCACCTAATTTCACATAATGTTTCTGAATTTTCACATAATTATGCAAAAACAAATTATGTGGATTTCGCACACCCCATGTAGGAAGTTGGCTCTGTATGTGCTATTTCAAAGTAAGGAATAGCATGCACAGAATCCAAGGGTTCCCCTTAGAGGTAAGATAGTGGCAAAAAGAGATAATACTAATGCTCTATTTTGTGGTAGTGTGGTCGAGCAGTAGGCTTATCAAAGGAGTAGTGTTAAGCATTTGTTGTACATACACACAGGCAATAAATGAGGAACACACACTCAGAGACAAATCCAGCCAATAGATTTTGTTATAGAAAAATATCTTTTCTTAGTTTATTTTAAGAACCACAGGTTCAAATTCTACATGTAATATCTCATTTGAAAGGTATTGCAGGTAAGTACTTTAGGAACTTTGAATCATTACATTAGCATGTATACTTTTTACATAAAACACAATAAGCTGTTTTAAAAGTGGACACAGTGCAATTTTCACAGTTCCTGGGGGAGGTAAAGTAATGTTAGTTTTAGCAGGTAAGTAAGTCACTTACAGGTTTCAGTTCTTGGTCCAAGGTAGCCCACCGTTGGGGGTTCAGAGCAACCCCAAAGTCACCACACCAGCAGCTCAGGGCCGGTCAGGTGCAGAGGTCAAAGAGGTGCCCAAAACACATAGGCTATAATGGAGAGAAGGGGGTGCCCCGGTTCCAGTCTGCCAGCAGGTAAGTACCCGCGTCTTCGGAGGGCAGACCAGGGGGGTTTTGTAGGGCACCGTGGGGGACACAAGTCCACACAAAAAGTACACCCTCAGCAGTGCGGGGGCGGCCGGGTGCAGTGTGGGAACACGCGTCGGGTTTCCAATAGTTTCCTATGGGAGATCAAGGGATCTCTTCAGCATTGCAGGCAGGCAAGGGGGGGCTCCTCGGGGTAGCCACCACCTGGGCAAGGGAGAGGGCCTCCTGGGGGTCACTCCTGCACAGGAGTTCCGTTCCTTTAGGTGCTGGGGGCTGCGGGTGCAGGGTCTTTTCCAGCCGTCGGGAAATGGAGTTCAGGCAGTCGCGGTCAGGGGGAGCCTCGGGATTCCCTCTGCAGGCGTCGCTGTGGGGGCTCAGGGGGGACAACTTTGGTTACTCACGGTCTTGGAGTCGCCGGAGGGTCCTCCCTGAGGTGTTGGTTCTCCACCAGTCGAGTTGGGGTCGCCGGGTGCAGTGTTGCAAGTCTCGCGCTTCTTGCGGGGAGTTGCAGGGGTCTTTAAATCTGCTCCTTGAAACAAAGTTGCAGTTCTTTTGGAGCAGTGCCGCTGTCCTCGGGAGTTTCTTGTCTTTCTTGAAGCAGGGCAGTCCTCAGAGGATTCAGAGGTCGCTGGTCCCTTGGAAAGCGTCGCTGGAGCAGGTTTCTTTGGAAGGCAGGAGACAGGCCGGTAAGTCTGGGGCCAAAGCAGTTGGTGTCTTCTGTTCTTCCTCTGCAGGGGTTTTTCAGCTCAGCAGTCCTCTTCTTCTTGTAGTTTCAGGAATCTAAATTCTTAGGTTCAGGGGAGCCCTTAAATACTAAATTTAAGGGTGTGTTTAGGTCTGGGGGGTTAGTAGCCAATGGCTACTAGCCCTGAGGGTGGGTACACCCTCTTTGTGCCTCCTCCAAGGGGAGGGGGTCACATTCCTATCCCTATTGGGGGAATCCTCCTTCTACAAGATGGAGGATTTCTAAAAGTCAGAGTCACCTCAGCTCAGGACACCTTAGGGGCTGTCCTGACTGGCCAGTGACTCCTCCTTGTTTTTCTCATTATCTCTCCTGGACTTGCCGCCAAAAGTGGGGGCTGGGTCCAGGGGGCGGGCATCTCCACTAGCTGGAGTGCCCTGAGGCATTGTAACACGAAGCTTGAGCCTTTGAAGCTCACTGCTAGGTGTTACAGTTCCTGCAGGGGGAGGTGTGAAGCACCTCCACCCAGAGCAGGCTTTGTTTCTGTCCTCAGAGAGCACAAAGGCTCTCACCGCATGAGGTCAGAAACTTGTCTCTCAGCAGCAGGCTGGCAGAGACCAGTCAGTCCTGCACTGAACAATTGGGTAAAATACAGGGGGTATCTCTAAGATGCCCTCTGTGTGCATTTTTTTATAAATCCAACACTGGCATTAGTGTGGGTTTATTATTCTGAGAAGTTTGATACTAAACTTCCCAGTATTCAGTGTAGCCATTATGGAGCTGTGGAGTTCGTTTTTGACAGACTCCCAGCCCATATACTCTTATGGCTACCCTGCACTTACAATGTCTAAGGTTTTGCTTAGACACTGTAGGGGCATAGTGCTCATGCACATATGCCCTCACCTGTGGTATAGTGCACCCTGCCTTAGGGCTGTAAGGCCTGTTAGAGGGGTGACTTACCTATGCCATAGGCAGTGTGAGGTTGGCATGGCACCCTGAGGGGAGTGCCATGTCGACTTAGTCATTTTCTCCCCACCAGCACACACAAGCTGGCAAGCAGTGTGTCTGTGCTGAGTGAGGGGTCCCTAGGGTGGCATAAGACATGCTGCAGCCCTTAGAGACCTTCCCTGGCATCAGGGCCTTTGGTACCAGGGGTACCAGTTACAAGGGACTTACCTGGGTGCCAGGGTTGTGCCAATTGTGGAGACAATGGTACATTTTAGGTGAAAGAACACTGGTGCTGGGGCCTGGTTAGCAGGGTCCCAGCACACTTCTCAGTCAAGTCAGCATCAGTATCAGGCAAAAGTGGGGGGTAACTGCAACAGGGAGACATTTCTTTACACCCCAGCAAAACAAGGTGCTAAAATTGATTTTGCATCACCTTCTTCTCAGTGATGGGGGAAAAAGCTGACACCAAACACCATTTAAATGCCATCTGCCTAGCAGGACTGTAGTTTTATCTGATGAGAGCTCCGCTATTTCGTGCCGCAGAAATAACGTTTTCCAATTGTCAGCTAAGCATGAGGCACTTCAACATCCTCAGCTCCTTTGGTCCCACCCTCTCCCCTTCAGGAAAGTAAGAAGCTCATGATACATTGTTTTTTTGTGGGGCTCCACTCGCAACCCAAAGAGCAGCTTGTAATTAGTATGCACAATAGTACAGGACATACACAGGGACATATGTTTACAAGGAGCTTGTGCCACGTTGCGTCCATTTTTTTGATGCTCCAGTGACGCTCTGTTGGCTCTATATTTACAGGGCTACGCATTTGGTCCAATGCATCAGTTTGCCTAGGCCTGCATCAGAAAATACCTGTATGGGAACCAGATGCATCACACAGTTTATTGTAATGTATACAGGGTAGGCGTTCCGTCGGAAAATCTCACTTACAACTGTTGCAGTGATATTTACAAGTTTTTAAATGTATGTCACGCTTCTCTCAGATGTATCTTGCAAAACCTAGAATGTGTCAAAATTCATACGCCTCCATAACCCAGGCATAGGAACTGACGCAGTGGCTGTGCAATAGGAATCTGACCATATTAAGTCACTTAACACTCTGTAATGAGTTATAAAATCACATCCCCTCTACCAGTAGTAGGTCTACACATGTAACAATCATGTTGTAGGACCCCTTGACCAAACAGGGACCATGGCAACTATGATATCATCATCCACTGTAGCAAGGCTATGTGACGTTGTGTCGTCGATATAAGTGACAGGCCAGGATTGCCACGTCTTCATATGGGAATGGGTCCCTGACTCCAGCCAAGCGTACTTCAAAGCACAACAGGTAGGTACACACATAAGGAAGGCAACACAAGAATTGTCACTTTACATTGCAACATATACTGGTATCCACTCACATTCAAGTGTCACTCAACATGGCACACATCCTGAGGTCTCTACGCACACATAAGTAGACTATGCCCACTATAATGTGACAAAAAGCCATAACTCATACTTATGTGCATTACATTCTGGACCAATGTATTGGTGTACAAGGGGACTATTTCACCATTTTACAGCCTATTACATTGTCCCCCACACATTAAGCTACTTGCATCAGTGAGAACGGACGCATCGCCTCTGTTTTTTGATGCATTGCTGAAGTTCATTGGTCGTAAGGACAACTTCAGCAGTGCGTCACTTTTGGCCCTGTTGCACTGTGGCATCCTTCCCACTGATGCGTCAGAATTTGTGACGCATCCTTGGTACCTTACGCCATGGTGCCCCATATTGTAAATAAGACGCATCCATGGCACCATAACCTGTCTTGTCCCAGCACAAGGAATTTTTACGCATTGCTGTTGCAACATAGCAATGCATCAGTCCTTGTAAGTATGTCCCACAGTATATAGCACCACATAGTGGTGTTGAACATTAGCTGTATCATAAACAGACAGGTCAGGCCTGCTTTCTATTACAAAAACAGACTGTAACAGGAGTGCAGGACCCACAAAAAGTTGGCGGCCCTGGTCCAGAGCAAACAGCCCCAGCTCTTCTCCTTTTGTGACGGCCCTACTCCTCTTCCCCAAAGTCCTCTGCCAATGATTGCAGAGCCAGAAGCTGTGAGTGTGCCCATTCTACTGGGAAAATCCACATTTTAGGTTCAATTGTTCCAATTTAAATGAACAATATGTAGCAATATTCTGACCTCTTTTCCGGGAAGGCTCTGAGCTGAAAAGTAGTAATTAATCACTGAAACCGTGCAAACCTAAGGGTTTTCTATTCTGGGATCAAATCTCTTTAATGATCTCATTGATATACCTGGAGGTGGACAGTCAAGATAGTTAAAGGGGAAGATTTCCTTTCAGCAAGATTTTGCTTTCTGAAGAAATAAATCAATTTTAAGGATCTGCACACTCTTGTTTGACGTGAGACAAACGATGAAACCTTCTAAATAGCCCTAAAAGTATAGTGTCAGATATAGAAGCAAAACTTGGATTTATATTTGTATAATGTATATCCCATACAAAGAATCAGGATTGATGAACTTTTAAGATCACAAATCCACTTATCGTGTTTATTTTTCTGCATGAGTCATGGTTAAAGGAGGGGAAAAAAATCTGAAAATGGGTGTTACAGCGGCAGAAGGGACTGGCCATGAAATCTCTTTTTTAGGGTCGAGCGCGCAAAAGCGCTCTGGCCCCTGTTGTAAACTCTCTGTGGGCTTTTAACCACTCCCATCAGTTTGGCTGGTTCATGGGCTTGCCTTTTACAATTCGCTTGATTTCATTAGTGAAAGGCATGCACACTTTTGTTGAATGTTTTGTTTTCCAATAAACAGTGGCTATATATATTGCCACCCGTTGCAAACAAAAAGCAGCATTTTGATACGGCCAGCCAATCTTCTGCAGACACCCAAAAACCTACTCAGAAATTTCCATGCCTTTCCCACCTAGAAGCACATAGAAAATTACTCCTACTAAAGGAACCAGTAAGTTCTTGCCTGGTGCGGGAGGGAGGGGAACACCCCCATATTTATTGTGGGTCTGGGGGGAGTACCAAGTGGCCAATCTGCGAGCATAAGTGGGATGGCGTAATCATGGCACAGTAGATTCCCCCAAAAAATGGAGCAGCTACTCCAGACCTAGGAAGAGAGAGACACAAGGACTAGAGAGATTACCTGTAAAAAACTGTTTGAGAGCTGATCTCCAAGAGTTTCTGTGGAGTCATCAACCTTGCTGTGCGCAGTAATCACACACGAGCCACAAACATAAACTGTGCTCTTGGTTCTCCTGGGGGCTGACATTACACAAACTAGCGGAAGTCAGCTCTTCTTTCCATGCTCCTAACTGGAGGGCTTTGGGGACTTAATGATCTGAAGCCTTAATAAGGAGCCATGATGCCTCGGTTGGTTTTTAACTCCTAAATATTGCTGTGTCAGAACATCGCGCCTACATGGAAGGCATTGGAGCTGGGGCTCTCTAGTTTATGATAAGGCATGTTATCTATCTAGTGCCCTGCACACTCTATGGCAGTGGGACAGAGGCAACCTGGCCCATATTGAAACTGTGAAATATCTTCCAAAGGCCAGTGCTCTACAAAGACTGGTATGACTGGGGTAAAGTGGTAAACTGGTTACATCATATGAACGACAATATATACCAGCAGCAGCAAATCGCATGGCAGCCCCACCTGTAACCATCCATAAATGGTGGCCATGTTCTCTAGTTACTTTTTCCCCCCCATTTCAGCTTTTGCATTTGCTGTTCTGGGAGGCAACACAAAATTTATGGTTACTTATTGCTATTTTGACATTTATACTTTCTGGCAGAGGATGGGTACAGCATTGTTTTTACATGCTTTTATAAAAAGATGGGAAAATGCTACTTGACTGTAACTCTAGTATTTTATAGATGCACGTGCCATATAATGAAGAGAGAACCCAAAACACAAACATGCCACAATGAAATTGGGACATCTTAAAGAAGGCCAATGACACAAGAACCGACATTATAACCTTTTCCACAAATCACACACAAACATGCAAAATCATTAAAATAACAACAGGTGCCAACCCATAAGAAGAAGAGCGCAAAACAAAGGCCTGCTTCAGGACACATGTGCTGGATGGAATACTCAGCATCAAACACTGGCCCTGTAGATTGCATGATACAAAGTCTTTGCCTATCTTTGCAGTAAAAAACACATGTTTTGAACAACAAATGGATTTACAAAAATTGGCTTAGACACTTTCAGGAACCACACAAAGGTAACTACATTTTTGTGTTGTTCTTTTAATTAGATCAAGTTGGGAAAATATCTGCAGTGGAACCTGAACATGAATGTCAAAGAAATTAAAATCCAAATACATGATAGACTTGGAAAATCTTTCTCCATCTGGCCTGAACTTTGATGAAGAATTATGGGTGAATATTTACAAGGCAATCAAGTTTCAACACAGATATAAACCTTGGAATTAAGATTATCATTTAGCGATCCATATAATGTATTTTGGAAGAAAAATTGAATAATGTTTTGGAATCTCTATGTGGGAAGTTTATGTTTCTAACTGCAGATATTAATACAACGATAAAAGGTACATAAAAGATCAAAGTACAGTGTAAGATACTCAATATTAATCATGGACTAATCAAACAGAACTAAGTGCTACAAATAATGTTATCGTAATGGTTAGAATAAAGGAATCTGATATAGTACATCATGATATAGAGATAATGAGATTCTAACACAATAATACACTGTATGAGAGGGTGTTACAATGCTTAGAATGTAATCACATTTACGCTACTAAAGGATGCATGCAATATTCACATATGTGACACCCACTTGGGTTGAAAACCACATTTTGCAATTGTGGTAATCTAATCTGGAAACTACGTCAACATTATAATGCTGTCCGCTGTGGTGATAATTTTGAATCCTGAAGTATAACATGTGTCATGTAAACAAAATCAAATGCAAATGAACACGCTAACATGTCTTTCTGTGATATACCTTGCATAGTAAGACAAACAGAAAGCGACACACAGCCTCTTCCGCGATCACTATAAAAATCAAAAATGTAGTTGAGTGCCCACCCATACTTGTATGTCCTCAAATGTACATGACACATACTGGAATGTGCAGCACTTTAGGAATATATTTGATTTAAATAAGAGAAAATGCCCACAACGTGTCAAAGTCACATTGAAAATGTTAACTGGGACTGAGCAGACAAGTCACATTAATGTGACATTTTTATCAACGCACATATCAACAAACAGGCACAAAGGTACACATTAGCCTCTCTTAAAGACCGTGGGACCACTGCCTGGTGTGTGTTTTCTGTGTTAATGATACCAACACTATGTGTTAAGTTGTGCACTGGTTTTATATGGCTACAAAAGGATTATCTTCGCTGTTTCATCATCCTTACAAAGAACAGGCATGGTTAAAGCTTAAGAAACCACTTCGCATTTTATGAATTATGGGAGATTGGCACCCTTGTTAAGAGGCACACGTTCAAATAAATATTCCAGGCAACGCTGAGTTGCATCAAACATTCTTTGATATGGAAAAAGGGCAGCCAACACATGTTTTATGGAGGAATATATTCCCAAGAGCCTTTTCAATGCAACTGTGATTGTGTGTGTAGTGGTCGGTCTGGGAGAGAGGTCAGGAATTGTAATACAGATTTGTGGTCAGAGACGGCGAAACACTACGCCTGTCGACCACTCCATAGTTTAAAACTATGGCAAAAAAGAACCCGCTCCTTGCATTCTACTTTGCAGTAAAAATGACTGTCTCTGGCATTCCCTGTGTGTGGATATCTGCTCTAACTGAGGCAAATAGATACCTAACTCACTGTAGTTGTCCTAGTCATGGCTTAAAGAATCCTCTAGAATCTTTTTACAAGGTTTTGACAAGGAGGTTGAACTGCCAGCTGCTGAGTAGGGGTGGGCAGTGAACTCCGCTCCACTCATTGAGTTTGCAGAATTTTTCCCACTCCGCGCTCCGCGTAGAGCGCCGAGTTCTGAAAAACTCAGCATAGTGGAGTGGACCAGAGTTTTTTCCTCGCTTGTGCTTGTCAACGGTGAGTTGGTGAGCGCGAGCAAGGAAAATCTTACTCAAGACCACCTCGGGGCGAGATTTCTCAACGTGAGTGGTCATAGTATGGTTGCGACCGTTCACGTTGAGAAACCTTCCGTTCTCATTGAGGTAGCTTCCGCTCGAGTAGAAAATCAACTTGAGCGGCTGAAAAGAAGCAGTACCCTCTTGCGTTGCACAGGGAGCCGTTTGTACTGATTTTTCAGTGCGGGCCAAACACCTGGCACTAAAAATCAGGGCGAACAGCGCGACCTAACGCACTCTGCTGTTTGCAGAGCCCCGCGTAGCACAGCAGAGATTTATGGGCACATCGCAGAGCTCCACGTAGCACAACTCCGCGAACTCCGCCCAGGCCTACAGCTGAATAGTTTTTCAGTGCACTTCTCAAATGACTTTTAATCAAGCTGTGGTCTACATGGCCTTTCCTAATTATAGGCCAACAAAACCAGCTGGTCATGGAACCCAGAAAGTACTGATGCATTTGTGAGAAATAAGGAGATGAGGTGGACATTTCTCGCCTGTGATGTTGACATATGATTACATGGGGCAGCATCTGAGTAATAAAAGAAAGCAGATCATGAAACTGTCACTGATGTTTGGGAATCAAACAAATATATTTGCTAAAAATGAAACCTTGGTATTTGAGACAAAATCCGGTATTCCCAGAAATTAGAAACTTTTGTTCGGGAAATGATGTATTTACTTACCAAAAATAAATGCTGGAATTAAAGGCTAAGATGAGTTTATATTCATAAAGTTGAATGCTCATATTAGGATGAGGTACTGAAATTGCAAGTTGATGTTTGAAGGAAGATGTGTTTATTTACTAATAATGGAAAGCTACTAAGTGAATAGAAAACATGTACATTTTTGGAAAATGGCAGCTGGAATTTGAGGACAAGAACGTTTATTTATCACAAATCGACAGGAGGGTTCAGAGGGAACACGGTTGCATTTTCAAAAAAATTTCAACAGATGAAAATTAGTTTATGTGCTAACAATGAAAAACTCGTGTTTGTAAACAGATTTATGATGATTTCATGAAATTAGAAGACGATACTTGACTCAAAACTAGGAGTTTTTCCAACAAATATTTAAACACAATAATTGAGGCAAATTCATGGTAAGTGTGAGACTTATTGCTGATGCTATTTCCTTTGTTACAGATGACAAGTGCTTCTATCACTTTTAGTCAATTAATTCATTATTCAAGGTTTTTATGACACCATGGCTACTATCGGAACTTTGAAGCATGAGTTTATAAAACTGTTGAGCGCTAGAAAATATTTCTAATGCTTGGACCTCTAAGATGTCTGTAGCATAAGCTGCAGTTTTTGTGTCTCAGCTTGTAAGATCTGTCTGTCATGATGGATAGTTCTTCGGTGAATGGCTTGTGGGTATGGCATCTATCTGTACAGCCTTCAATCTCTCATCCGGTCACTTCAAATAAGATGTGCAATATTAATAAATAACTTACAATCTACTTGGAAGGTTGAATGGAAAAATGAAAGAAAAATTGAAAATTTAAAGCCATATATATTTTGGAAGTGGTTTGGGGTATTGTCAAAATTTGTACCCAGATAAGAAGACCCGCCTTTGGCTTTTAGACTTTTTTTAAGGAAAACCGCATCAAATAATGCACTGGTCTTATTCTGGGGCGAACCATCTAGGTTTCTTAGGGGTGACTCGCCCTTGCTTGGCACCCAAGTTCTTTGGCACATTAATGATTTGACCCCTTTCCCATTTCAGTTGTGATGAGGGTTGAAACTGATACCTTTCCACTTCAAACTGGACCATGACCAGCCCTGCTTATACCAGGGGTGTTAAAACTTGGTCCATGAAGTCCGGCAGAATGCCAGATTTTGGGGCTATTCTGAAGAGATATCTATATATGGAAATGGCCCGACTTCCTTCTTCTTGGGTGAATATTGTTCACTTTTTGATTAAGGAAAGACTTCCAGCTTATTCCTGGAAACCTACAACAGTGGCACGTTTGCAAGCATACTCCTGCAATTCTTTCTTATTTACATATTCTCATGTGAAAATAGAAATGCAGATATTTTCGTGAGAAACCTGACTCGAGAGCACCAGTGCACTTGCAAACTTGTTATAAGTTTTCTCCACAGTGCAAACATTTTCTCCTGGAGGAACCCATCTTATTGTCAGTTGTGTGAGAGTTGTCGCCCCTTCACAAACTCGAAAGGAATTTACTCCTGCCCTTCTCAGGGGCCAGCTGTTTGTTTGGTAAAATCCACTAATTTATAAGACACTGCAACCAGTAAAATGCCACACTCTGAGTATCCCCACACCCTTCTCGCAGATATGTTCTCACAGAAACCTTTGTGTGAGGAAATACTTGTACAAGTGCAACATCAACTTTTGATAACAGCATAATTTTTTGTTCTCATGTGAAAAAAAGCATCGTTGCTAGTGAAAGTCAATCTTCCACCTCGAGTTGTTTAGAGAATCGGGCACATTACTCTAAATGAAAAACATTTTTATAGTGAGAATTTATACTGAAAATCTGGCATGGATTTAGCTCCCATAGACCAACCCTGCAATTCCTTGAGTTGCACCATCAGGTAAACTAACAGGAAGAAACTGTGTGTACTCACATCTCTATGCCAGCGAGGAAAGACTGTAGCTGAGAAATCAGGTATTTCTAAATCCACGCCAAGAACCATCACTTTGCAGAGTTGAACCATTACTCACCGTAACCCATTTCTTACATTTAGTGACTGTAGTTAAATGGAATCCTGCCACATGCACTCAAGCACTCACTGAAGCCCATCTAATCTGATGCCCTCTCAAAGAGGGTAATACTTCTCAATGGTGACGTCTGACAGCATTGATTAAAAGCAGCACTGAAACATAGCCATGCGCGAGCTACCAGGCGGCTCTCCATTGAAGTCACGAGATGCTCTGAGGTTACCGTGTTCAGTGCTTAATTTGTCAAGAAAAAGGTGCCGGTGCCCAAAGCCCTTCTCTTAATGTCGCGGCTGCTGCAATTAAATGTGTGAACACGGAATAGTAGGCGGCGTAATCCTGAAGCCATCTCGGGCCTCTTCAGTCCATATAAAGCCACTCCCTGCCCCTTCTGCTCACTCTTGCAGCTTTCTAATTTCTCCCTTTGTGACGCTTTTTCGTGTTTCCCTTCCTCCGTCTGTCCCATATGTGTCTTTTGCTAGCAGCAAATGCTTGAGGCAGAAGAATAAGCGCCGGCCCTCAAAAATAAGTGCCGGTGCTCAGCACCGGAAACAAGAAGCACAAATTAAGCACTGCGTGTGTTACAGATACTGAGTGCCATGCCACTGAGCGCCTGCGCTGCTTACCTCTCCGTAAGTGACTGTGGTGTTGTACACCCTCATTTCCGGGTATACGTTGTCCAAGTACCACTTAAAGCTTCGGCAAGACAGTCGTTGGCGGAGGGCGATCCTCTCCGAGACGTCACCAAAGTCTACTCCTGGGCTCTGTGAGGAAGCGAGAAGCCAAGAGACAATGAGGCAGGGAATAATGAAGCATAGACCTTGATCTGACATTATAATTATTAAGGAACAGTGAGAGCCTGGGCTTTCAGGTTCTAAAGGATAGCAGTGATCTAGACATGAGAAACAATGCATAATGAATTCCATAAATTAATAAGATCTGCCTGCTGAAGGTGTGGGCTGTTAACAGCTGTTAACGCCTCGCTGCATAGGGACAATAAGGCTATTACTACCTATGCCACCAATCCACCACAACAAGCAAACAGACGAGCAAAATGCAGCATGCAACAAAACTTGTAGCCATGATCCTGCAGCATGCAACAACATTTGTAGCCAAAAAACAGTAGTTCACTTATAAATCTTGCATCGTCACCAGTTATAAGGTTCTGGCATGAACCTTTATTTGAAGATGGTTGGTTACGCTGTAAAACCTGTTGTGACGTCGTTTGCTGGCTGGCCCCTCTCAGGTCAGCATTCTAAGCAATCTGATTGGCCAAGCAAATCTCAGCATTCCAGACACCATGTTAATATTTAGTCAGGCCTCATCTGCATAAATAGAACTTTTACTGATTTGGGCACACAGTTGAACCTAGAAGGACATTCACTCTTTCACAAGCAGTGTGTTCCACAACACGACGTCTACATAACTCATGAGCCTGGAGGTGACAGATTTACTTTAAAATTGAAGAAGAAACTTGGCAACACCTGCAAGCTGCAAGTTTTCTCAAGAAAATTCAACAGAGGATGAAACAGATTTGCCTCTGCTTGAAAAGCCAGAGCACCCATTAACCTTCTTGGTCTGGTGGACTCATCACTTTCCAGAGTAAGCTTCGCTACCCAGGAAACTCGAAGGCTTAATGAGGTGGTGTTAGCAGGTCAGCGAGCTTGCAGGAGATTCTGGCTCCTGCGGTTACAGGGACAACAGCAATGTTTGTTACAAGTAAGGAAATGGGCCAATTTCACTATTGTTGGGGCAGTGAAATACAGCAATTATCAGGGCTCAATGGGCCCTCGGGTCTCTGGACCCCGGTGCACTGCACCTGCTGCACCAACGGTTGCTACGCTCCTGGGTAAAAGACAATAACCAAGAAAGCTTTCCACCAACCTTAACTTCTAAGAGGTGTTCCAAGAGCTTCTTTCCTTGTTTAGTTGTAGTGACTTGCTTAAATTCTTGGTTAAATAGTAGGAGAGCAGTGAGATTGCAACTTGCTAAGATCTTTCTTGGGTACCAATACCAAATGGGAAGAGGATTTGAAATATCACCTAAATGGCCTTTAAATTGAGGCCGATGGAGCTCAAGCAAAGCCTTTTGTTATGCTGATGTCACATGGTTTTCAAGGGCCATACAGTATGTGTAACCACAGCATTATAAAAGAACGCCTAGCACCTTTGATAACCATCTAGCTCTAGTACTTTTTGGGGTCTTGTACTTTTTTATATTTGGTCTTGTTCCTGCTTCTTGTGACGAAATATATTAGGCTGTTGTGGATGAGGAATGATGTTAGAAAGGTATTTCCTGACATATAGCTCATTATCTTTTACGTTAAATATTTTACTTCGTTTTGACCTTATGGCGTAGACTCAGGAATAAATGACGACGCAACTTAGGCCTCACTAGCCCTCACTAGGGTGACATTACCTCTCAAAACAGAGACGTAATCGGACTTGTAGACTCAGTCCAGCTACTGAGTTGATACACCACGTCCCAGATATCAGTCAATGAGACTGTTTACAAAAATTGACATTTACTGGCCAGCACGAGAGTTTGCATCCAGTGACCGTGCTGCCAGACCAACAGAGAGAAAAGACCACCCCATGGCCAGGACTTAATTTGTCAAAGAACAAGTGACAGAGACCAAATTTGAATTTAGACCCATGGCCAGAGTTACTGTATGTGGGTATGAAAATTACCAAGGCCGCTCAGTCTTGACTCCACCTCATTCCTCTTTAACCCACAACCAGCCTGTGCCTTCATTTCACTCTTGCAGGTTCCTGCTTTCTCCCTTTGTCACATTTTTTTCTGATTTTCTCTACCTCCTTCTTCAATCGCTAGATCTGGGTCAAAGTCTGATGGGTAAAAATAAGTGCCAGTCCCCAAAAATGAGTGCCGGTGGATCCCACCACCAACTACCAGCTCAAAATAAGCACTGACGGTGGTAATTCGTAGTTGTGAGGCTAGCGGGCAGGCAGAAGGCTAACCAATCACAACTAAAATCACTGAATACTCAATCTGACAAGAAGGAGACGCCCCAGAGACAGACCTTTGACCCCGGAAGCAATTTCAGTTCAAGAAACAAGCTGCAATTTGGTGGCTGTCAAATTGCTACTTTTTAACAGATGCACCTGTAGAACAGTCTCACTCTCATCTCCGCCAGGGAAAGAATAATCTTTCAGTGGTTCTTAACCTTTTGACTTCTGTGGACCCCCACTAAATCATTACCGGAATCCGTGGACCCCCACTGGATATTTTTGGAAGCCAGGGACAGCGGACCAAAACAATTTATATGATTTGAGAATCGAAACAATACACAAAAATACAAAAACACATATGCACCAAACTAATGCTTGAATATTCAAATGTATGTAATTCTCAATCAAATATAGAAGATATTTTACTTTTTCAATTTTGCTTCCTTTGTGCATTCTATATTAATTTTAATTTATTAATGTATTAATTTAATATTATTTTATTTTGTATAACAGCAGACCTCCTTGAGTAGGCTTTGTGCATTTTTAGAGGTCCTATGACCACAGGTTAAGAACCACTGATCTAGTTGAATAAATTAGGTTTAAGAAAATAGAAGTTATAGCAACACAGTCCAAAGAATGCCCTGAACCAGGAAAGATTGAAGTTAATGGTGGGGCAGGAGTGTCCCCTGTATAGCCCAGGCAACCATGCACCTCTGTGGTACCTTCTTGTTGATTTTTCATCTCAGCACACACAAGAATCCTTGTGCTTGTTTGCTGCAGGTCTACAACTTGAATTGTGACCTGGGGCAGGGCTCTGCGGTCTGGAAGGGCACACCAAGTTAATCCCTCTTTTGTTGAGAGTGACTACTATCCGCTCACCAGAGTGAGCTATAAAGGTAGTGGTATCAGCAATTCATTCTAAATGTAGGAACAAGCCTCTTTCCTGTTACTTACATGGGTAGGATACAACATTTGCCTCTCTTCACAAAGGGTTTTAGCCCGCTTATAAGGGTCCTTCACTCCAAATAAGCGTAACATGGATGCAGCACCGTATGCTTGCTCTGTGACTGTGTGGCAAGATGAGCAATGAGTGGTTGGCTGTGTGTGACTACAGGAACAAATACATCTATTTGGATCTCCAAAGCTGACCAAATGGAATATATAGAGAGCCTTACAGACAGACCTATTAATTATAGGTAGCCATTGGAACGTTCCGGAGAGCTCTTTGAAATGGACCAGGCCCTTGTGAAAGGATGTAGGGAGACAGAAGTCCCCTAAGGAGAGTCTCTGCCCCCCTCCTACTCCACTGTTCCCCAAAAGTGTGCACAGTCTCTGTGCTTTAGCCAGGTCAGTGAACTCAGCTCCATTTGTGGCACTTGCCTCACTAGCCCTTGTCAGGGATCACCAGGACCTCCCCGGCTAAAACTGCGAAACAAAGGCGAGTAGCAGAGTGGACAGGGTGAAGAACAACCCACTCTACTGAAACCAGAAGCAACCCGCAACAGAGAAGGGCTCAAGGATCCACTATTATTGTGCTAACCCAGTATTAATTATGGATGGCAGCCCAGATCAGTGTCCAGAGACAGAGACTGTTCAGTGCCAGGATGTCTACAGCAGTGGACTAGCAACCACTTCGGAGCTCCTGTGTTGGTGAAATTGGATTCTTACCCCCTTCTTCGAGAGGGACAGATATAAATGTCCTTCCAAAGTCCGCTAGAAGACTAGAAGTCTCCTGCATGGGAGAAAAGTTGATCGAAGGAGGTAATATTGAGGACATGTGACCCAGAAAATTGAGATTTCTCGATGCTAGAGGCCAGCAAAGAAAAACTTTCAACCCTCCTAATTGCATTGCGCCAACTACTGTGACATGGCAGAAACATAGCAACATGACAGAGTTCCTCTTGTCACCTTGGATCACCCACCTTTGTTCCTGAGAATCTTAAACCTGACTTGGATCCAGACTAGATAGTGTGAGCTCTTCAATCCTTTTAGTGGCAGGTTATTGGGTACAGACCAAAGAGGCCACACACCAAAGACTGCTTTACCTGAATCGTAGGGAGTAAGACACCCCCTCAACCAACATTTATCCAGAACACCCAAAGGCTGTAAAAAAACAAAAAGACTTCACACTTGTATAGCGCACTACTCACCTGTTAGGGTCTCAAGGCGCTGTACGCATACCGCTGTGGAACCCCTCCTGGCTTTTCCCTGTGAGGCGCCCACTCCTGGGCAACCCCCAGGGTGAAGCCAGGCATCCAAGCACTGTCAGGGCCGTTGTGGAGATTAAGCAAGCTATTGCCCAGAGTTACAGAGTGGGACCCATTAATTAGATGAGGGACTACCCCAGCTGAAACATGCCGGTGCACCTGACCTGGTGACCTGGTACCAAAGGGTGAGCCAATGAACCAAGATCCAAATACTTAATGAGAACAACAAACATTTACAGATAAAAGGCATCTTGTTGATAGTTCTAACAGTGAGGACTACTATGGAGGGTGGAAGGCCTGTCCCTAAATAGAGCGTGGTTCATGGACTACAGATGCAAGGGTTTCTTGGTGCAGCCTATTAAACAAGAATACAGAGGCTGTGGGAGGCAGAACCTGGTCACCAGAGCTGGAGGATTCCAGAATTCCAGTGGGACAACAGCTATTGTTGGCTATACTTTGGTTGCCCCAGGTGGGAAATAGCCATTACTCACTGGAGGTTGCCAGTAGGAAGTTATAGTTAGGAGGTAGTTTCCCTAGGAAAAGTGTGTTTTATTTTGCCAATAACTTTGGTGCTGTTTGACGAATCTTCAAGACATTTCCAAAACTAGTTTGCCACTCACTTAAACTGCTGCCTTGAAGGTTTTGGGGTGATCTGTCAAACTGGGGCTGAGAAAAAACAGAGGGTCCCTAAATGTGTTTTCCTAATGCAATTTCCCGTAGGGATTTTAGACACAACTACAACCAAAACCGCTGGATGGAATCACACCAAATTTGGCAAAAAGGTAGATCAAGGCCCAGAAAGATCTGTTTTTGTAATTTAGTCTAAATCCATTCAGTTGTTTTGGAGTTATTAACGAAAAACTAATTATGTATATCTAGGCATGTGGAGATTCTGCGCATCCCAGAGATCTCAAAATATGATCTAATTGGCTGCCACCACTTCAACCAGGAAGTGGTGGCAGCCATCTTGGGACATGGGACGAGCCAAAAAAAAAATTTCCAGCGAATTTGCTAAGGATCCACAGGAAAATGTTTAAACCACGCATGCTTTTTTAGCCTCCCTCCCCCAGGTGGGTCAGGTCCAGGGGATAATTTAATTTATATGTTAGTGGCCCCCTTTCCAGGCTGAGTACAGCCCAGACATACGCACATAAAGGGGTGGGGGGACTGCGCGGTTCTCCTCCCAAAGCCATTAATTGCGCTGGTGACCCCATCCCCCAGGGAAAGGCTCTAGCTATGTCCCGGGGTGCCCACCTCAAACTGGTGCGGGTAGGAAAACCTGTGTTTTTACTCATGTGGCGGAAGCAATTTCAGAGCTCCCGCCAAGCGAGAACAAAAACTCACAGCCTGATTTAGATCTTGATGGTAATACAGCCAATTCGCACCAGCTGTGGACCGAGAACTCCGCCAAGTCAACGGTGTTCCACCCACCGTATTTAGATGTATTGTGGCTGACCCTTAGATCACCATGACGGAGTGTTCTTCCTAACTGTCCACCTGGCGGGTTCCCGCTGACAACTGCAATAACCAACACAACTACACACTCGGCTACACAAACACACTCACAAATGGCATCACTACTTAAGTTATGACAATGTCTGCCACACAGCAACAACACCTGAATGTTGCACACACCAACACAACACACTACCAAACATACTCAACCACATCAGACCCATATGAAAGTGGCACACATACTGGCACAATCACATCACCCACTCCAGTCCCTCTACCTAAACCAGACAATCCAATCGCACACACACATAGATGTACTGACTCACATGCACAACTAGTAGCACAACATTCTTGGTACCGGTCCCCTTGCAGTGTGCACACATGGACACAATTGGCAAGTGTGATTGTACCATCATTGTGGTGCCAGTATTCATTTGGCAATGAATACTGACACCACAATGATATATGTAAATGTGTGCGCTTTGTCTCTTGTAGCAGTGTGTCCCCATCCATGTGTGCCACAATCATGTTCCCGACATATGCATGTCACAGTGATTTAAAAAAGTTACTGTGACATGTATATCTATATGACTGCAGTGTTCCTGATCACATGTGCAATGTGTAATTCCCTACATTTGATTCGGACAAAGGGGGAGAGGGGTTGTGTTTTCTTGTGGCCTAATAGCAGCAGCGACAGCAGGTCTTTTCCAGTTGGGTCCAGTCAAAAATGGAAGTGGAATCAGGGAAAAAGGTACGTTTTTACCTCATTTCCCCGCAAACCACCTACTCAGAATAGGAGGTAACACTGCCACAGTTGGCATGGCGGTAAAGCACATCAAAATCTGCTCAGCGGTAAAGATGGCTTGAGTACCATCGGCATCCACTGTTTCCTATGGTGCTGTCGACGTGGGTGGAGTTTCTTGGTGGAGACAGCAGGACAAATGCAGCCATTTACCTATGGTCCTGTCAACATCTAAATCAGACAGGCGGACCACCAAGGCGTCGGATTTCAGTCTTAAAACTGATGGTGGGACCATTACTGACAACATCTAAATCAGGCCCTCAGTCCACTCCCAGAAGGTGAGAGCAGGACAAATGCTCCTGCCTGCTGGGACTGGACTTTTCATCTGTTTCTCTGCCCACACTGAAATGGGAAACAGATGACAAAATTGCTCCGACTCGCAGAGAGCAACATTTTGTATCTGCTCCCTATGGGCGGGAGCAATGCCAGTTCCCGCTGGAAAAGGGAAGCTGGCTGGGGTCACGGGGGCATTGGAGTGGCCACCAACAAAGGGACAGTGGGTGCCCTAAGTGGGCTCCCGGGCATCTAAAATTTGTTGGCTGAGTCCAGGGTAGATGAAGTCTTCAAGGGCAAATATTGGCATGGGACAGGGGCTGCATACCCCCTTCATAATATGGCTGGGCCCAGAGAGATGCAGCCCTTAGGACTAAAATCAGCCTAGGGCCCTCCCCTATTACTAATAGAAAAGGCCCCGGGGTAATGGGGACCCTGGGGTCAATATTGGTGCCTGCCCTCCTCCCCCTACTAAATATATAGCCGGGCCCCGGGAGATGGGGTCCCAGGGGCAAGAAATCAGATATACCCTAGTCGCAGAGGCCGGGAGTGTGTAACTTCTCCAGTTGAACACTAGTAGCAGGGTCTGGGTGTGTATGAACTCTAACCGTGCTGTAGGAGTAAAGGCAAGGTCTGTGCATGTACTCTGAATAAACACTAGGGGTGAGACATGTGTACGTACTCTAACAATACCTTAGCAGCAGAGACCAGGTGTGTGTATGTATTCCACCCGTAAACAAGGAGTGGAGGCAGGGTGTGTGTATGTTCTATGATTCTACACTAGGGGTGGAGCATATATGTATTCTGACTGCATAGTGGTAGCTGTATGTACTCTAGTTGTACAGTAGGAATGTATGCAGGGTGTGTGTATGTACGCAAGCTGTACAGTAGCAATGGATGAAGGGTGTGTATGTACTCTAGCAGTACAGTAGGAATGGAAGCAGGGTGTGTATGTACTCTAGCCGTACGGTAGGAATGGAAGCAGGGTGTGTATGCACTCTAGTTGTACAGTAGGAATGTATGCAGGGTGTGTATGTACTCTAGCTGTACAGTAGGAATGGAAGCAGGGTGTGTATGTACTCTAGATGTACAGTAGGAATGATCCAGGGTGTGTGTATGTGCTCTAGCCGTACAGTAGGAACGGATGAAGGGTGTGTGTATGTACTCTAGCCCTACAGTAGGAATGAATGCAGGGTGTGTATGTACTCTAGTTGTACTGTAGGAATGGATGCAGGGTGTGTGTATGTGCTCTAGCCCTACAGTAGGAATGGATGCAGGGTGTGTATGTACTCTAGCCCTACAGTAGGAACGGATGCAGAGTGTGTATGTACTCTAGCTGTACAGTAGGAATGGATGCAGAGTGCGTATGTACTCTAGCAGTCCAGTAGGAATGGATGCAGAGTGTGTATGTACTCCAGCTGTACAATTGGAATGGATGCAGAGTGTGTATGTACTCTAGCTGTACAGTAGGAATGGATGCAGGGTGTGTATGTACTCTAGCTGCACAATTGGAATGGATGCAGAGTGTGTATGTACTCTAGCAGTACAGTAGGAATGGATGCAGGGTCTGTATGTACTCCAGCTGTACAACTGGAATGGATGCTGAGTGTGTATGTACTCTAGCTGTACAGTAGGAATGGATGCAGGGTGTGTATGTACTCTAGCTGTACAGTAGGAATGGATGCAGGGTATTTATGTACTCTAGCTGTACAAAAGTAATGGATGCAGGATGTGTATGTATTCTAGCCGTACAGTAGTGATGGATGCAGGGTGTGTATGTACTCTAGTTGTACAGTACAAATGGATGCAGGGTGTGTGTATATACTCTAGTTGTACAGTAGGAATGGATGCAGGGTGTGTATGCTCTCTAGCCATACAGTAGTGATGGATGCAGGGTGTGTATGAACTCTAGCTGTACAGTAGGAATGGATGCAGGGTGTGTATGTACTCGCCGACCAGTAGTAATATTTGCAGGGTGTGTATGTACTCTAGACAGCCAGTAGCAATGTATGCAGGGTGTGTATGTACTCTAGCTGTACAGTAGAAATGGATACAGGGTGTGTATGTACTCTAGCTGCACAATTGGAATGGATGCAGAGTGTGTATGTACTCTAGCAGTACAGTAGGAATGGATGCAGGGTCTGTATGTACTCCAGCTGTACAACTGGAATGGATGCTGAGTGTGTATGTACTCTAGCCACACAGTAGCAATGGATAAAGGAGGTGTATGCACTTTAGCTGTACAGTAGGAATAGATGCAGTGTGTTTGTGTACTCTAGCTGTAAAATATAAATGGATGCAGGGTCTGTATGTACTCCAGCTGTACAGTAGGCATGGATGCAGGGTATTTATGTACTGTAGCCGTACAGTAGGAATGGATGCAGGGTGTGTGTATATACTCTAGTTGTACAGTAGGAATGGATGCAGGGTGTGTATGCTCTCTAGCCATACAGTAGTGATGGATGCAGGGTGTGTATGAACTCTAGCTGTACAGTAGGAATGGATGCAGGGTGTGTATGTACTCGCCGACCAGTAGTAATATTTGCAGGGTGTGTATGTACTCTAGACAGCCAGTAGCAATGTATGCAGGGTGTGTATGTACTCTAGCTGTACAGTAGAAATGGATACAGGGTGCGTCTATGTACGCTAGCTGTACAGTAGCAATGGATGAAATGTGTGTATGTACTCTAGATGTACAGTATGAATGGAAGCAGGCTCCCTCGCCATACAGCAGGAATGGATGCTGGGTGTGTGTGTACTCTAGCTGTACAGTAGCAATGGAGGCTGGGTGTGTATGCACTCTAGTTGTACAGTAGGAATGGATGCAGGGTGTGTATGCACTATACCCATACAGTAGTAATGGATGCAGGGTGCATATATTTAGGCTAGCTGTACAGTAGCAATGGATGCAGGGTGTGTATGCACTATAGCCGTACGGTAGTAATGGATGCAGGTTGTGTGTATGTACTCCAGCTGTATAGTAGCAATGGATGGAGAGTGTGCATGAACTCTAGCTGTACAGTAGTAATGGATGCAGAGTGTGCATGTACTCTAGCAGTACAGTCGGAATGGATGCAGGGTGCTTGTATGTACGCTAGCTATACAGTAGCTATGGAAGCACAGTGTGTGTATGTACTCCAGTAGTACACTTGCAGCAGGGGCCTGGTATGTGTAAGTACTCCTCATCACGCTAAGGGTGGAGGCAGGGTGTGTATGTTCTCCCGTTGTACATTTGTAGCAGGGGTCTGGCATGTGTAAGTACTCTTCATCATGCTAAGGGTAGCGGCAGGGTATGTTTCTGTACTCCTACATCATGCTAGGGGTAGAGGCAGGGTGTGTGTGTGTGTACTCCAGCTGTATACTTGTAGCAGGGGCCATGTATGTGTAAGTACTCCTCATCATGCTAAGGGTTGAGGCAGGGAGTGTCTGTGTACTCCTACATCATGCTAGGGGTAGAGGTAGGGTGTGCGTGTACTCCTACATCATGCTAGGGGTAGAGGCAGGGTGTGTTTGTGTACTCCAGCAGTACAATTGTAGCAGGGGAATGGTATGTGTAGGTATTCCTACATCCTGCTAGAAGTGGAGGCAGGGTGTGTTTGTGTACTCCTCATCTTTCTAGGGGTGGAGGCAGGGTGTGTTTGTATACGCCAGCAGTACACTTGTAGCAGGGACCTGGTCGGTGTAAGTACTCCTGCATCATGCTAGGGGTGGAGGCACGGTGTGTTTGTGCACTCCTTGTCTTTCTAGGGGTGGAGGCAGGGTGCGTTTGTGTTCTCCTACATCATGCTAGGGGTGGAGGCAGGGTGTGTTTGTGTACTCCAGCTGTACACTTGTAGCAGGGGCCATGTATGTGTAAGTACTCCTACATCATGCTAGGGGTGGAGGCAGGGTGTGTTTGTGTACTCCTCATAATGCTAAGGGTAGAGGCAGGGAGTGTCTGTGTACTCCTACATCATGCTAGGGGTAGAGGCAGGGTGTGTTTGTGTACTCCAGCAGTACAATTGTAGCAGGGGCATGGTATGTGTAGGTATTCCTACATCCTGCTAGAAGTGGAGGCAGGGTGTGTTTGTGTACTCCTCATCTTTCTAGGGGTGGAGGCAGGGTGTGTTTGTGTACTCCTCATCTTTCTAAGGGTGGAGGCAGGGTGTGTCTGTGTACTCCTCATCTTTCTAGGGGTGGAGGCAGGGTGTGTTTGTGTACTCCTCATCTTTCTAAGGGTGGAGGCAGGGTGTGTTTGTGTACTCCTCATCTTTCTAGGGGTGGAGGGAGGGTGTGTTTGTATACTCCAGCAGTACACTTGTAGCACGGACCTGGTCGGTGTAAGTACTCCTGCATCATGCTAGGGGTGGAGGCAGGGTGTGTTTGTGTACTCCTCATCTTTCTAGGGGTGGAGGCAGGGTGTGTTTGTGTTCTCCTACATCATGCTAGGGGTGGAGGCAGGGTGTGTTTGTGTACTCGCAGCAGTACACTTGTAGCAGGGACCTGGTCGGTGTAAGTACTCCTGCATCATGGTAGGGGTGGAGGCAGGGTGTGTTTGTGTACTCCACATCATTCTAGGGGTGGGGGCAGGGTGTGTTTGTGCATTCCAGCAGTAGACTTGTAGCAGGGACCTGGTCGGTGTGAGTACTCCTACATCATCCTAGGAGTGGAGCCTGGGTGTGTTTGTGTACTCCTACATCATTCTAGGGGTGGAGGCATGGTGTGTTTGTGTACTCCACATCATTGTAGGGGTGGAGACAGGGTGTGTTTGTGTTCTCCTACATCATTCTAGGGTGGAGGCAGGGTGTGTTTGTGTACTCCTCATCTTGATAAGGGGGAAGTAGGGTGTGTGTGTGTGTGTGTGTACCCCTACATCATGCTAGGGGTGGAGGCAGGGTGTGTTTGTGTACTCCTCATCATTCTAGGGGTGGAGGCAGGATGTGTTTGTATAATCCAGCAGTACACCTTAGCAGGGACCTGGTTGGTGTAAGTACTCCTACATCATGCTAGGGGTGGAGGCTGGGTGTGTTTGTGTACTCCTCGTCTTGATAAGGGGGAAGTAGGGTGTGTGTATGTACTCCTACATCATGCTAGGGGTGGAGGCAGGGTGTGTTTGTGTACTCTTCATCATTCTAGGGGTGGAGGCAGGGTGTGTTTGTGTACTCCAGCAGTACACCTGTAGCAGGGACCAGGTCCGTGTATGTACTCGTACATCATGCTAGGGGTGGAGGCAAGGTGTGTTTGTGTTCTCCTACATCATGCTAGGGGTGGAGGCAGGGTGCATTTGGGTTCTCCTACATCATGCTAGGGGTGGAGGCAGGGTGTGTTTGTATACTCCAGCAGTACACTTGTAGGAGGGACCTGGTCAGTGTAGGTACTCCTACATCATGCTAGGGGTGGAGGCAGGGTGTGTTTGTGTTTTCCTACATCATTCTAGGGGTGGAGGCAGGGTGTGTTTGTGTTCTCGCAGCAGTACACTTGTAGCAGGCACCTGGTGGGTGTAAGTACTTCTACATCATGCAAAGGGTGGAAGCAGGGTGTGCCAGTGTTCTCCTACATCTTGCTAAGGGTGGAGGCAGGGTGTGTTTGTGTAGTCATACATCATGCTAAGGGTGGAGGCAGGATGTGTTTGTGTACAGCTCATCATGCTAAGGGTGGAGGAAGGGTGTTTCTGTGTACTCCTCATCATGCTAAGGGAGGAAGCAGGGTGTGTCTGTGTTCTCCTACATCTTGCTAAGGGAGGAGGCAGGGTGTGTTTGTGTACTCCTCATCATGTAAGGGGGGAAGCAGGGTGCGTCTGTGTTCTCCAGCAGTACACTAGTAGCAGGGGCCTGGTATGTGTAATACTCCAACATCACGCTAAGGGTGGAGGCAGGGTGTGTATGCGTACTCCAGCAGTACACTAGTAGCAAGGGCCTGGTATGTGTAATACTCCTACATCACGCTAAGGGTGGAGGCAGGGTGTGTATGCGTACTCCAGCAGTACACTAGAAGCAGGGCCCTGGTATGTGTAATACTCCTACATCATGCCTAGGGTGAAGGCAGGGTGTGTTTGTGTACTCCCACTTTACGCTAAAGTTAGAGGCATGGTGTGCATGAGTACTCCAGCAGTACACTAGCAGCAGGGCCCTGGTGTGTGTAGTACTCCTACATCATGCCTAGGGTGGAGGCAGGGTGTGTATGCGTACTCCAGCAGTACACTAGTAGCACGGGCCTGGTATGTGTAATACTCCTACATCATGCCTAGGGTGGAGGCATGGTGTGTTTGTGTTCTGCAGCTGTACACTTGTAGCAGGGCCCGGTGTGTGTAATACTCCTACATCATCTCTAGGCTGGAGGCAGGGACCTGGTCGGTGTAAGTACTCCTGCATCACGCTAAGGTTAGAGGTAGGGTGTGTTTGTGTACTCCTACATCACGCTAAGGTTAGAGGCAGGGTGTGCATGCGTACTCCAGCAGTACACTTGTAGCAGGAATCGGTGTGTGTAATACTCCTCATCATGCCTAGGGTGGAGGCAGGGTGTGTTTGTGTACTCCTACATCACGCTAAGGTTAGAGGCAGGGTGTGCATGCGTACTCCAGCAGTACACTTGTAGCAGGGCCCGGTGTGTGTAATACTCCTCATCATGCCTAGGGTGGAGGCAGGGTGTGTATGCGTACTCCAGCAGTACACTAGCAGCAGGGCCCTGGTGTGTGTAATACTCCTCATCATGCCTAGGGTGGAGGCAGGGTGTGTTTGTGTACTCCTACATCACGCTAAGGTTAGAGGCAGGGTGTGCATGCGTACTCCAGCAGTACACTTGTAGCAGGGCCCGGTGTGTGTAATACTCCTCATCATGCCTAGGGTGGAGGCAGGGTGTGTATGCGTACTCCAGCAGTACACTAGCAGCAGGGCCCTGGTGTGTGTAATACTGCTCATCATGCCTAGGGTGGAGGCAGGGTGTTTATGTGTACTCCAGCTGTACACTAGTAGCACGGGCCTGGTATGTGTAATACTCCTACATCATGCCTAGGGGTGGAGACAGGGTGTGTTTGTGTACTCCTACATCATGCTAAGGGTGGAGGCAGGGTGTGCATGCGTACTCCAGCAGTACACTAGCAGCAGGGGCCTGGTGTGTGTAATACTCCTCATCATGCCTAGGGTGGAGGCAGGGTGTGTATGCGTACTCCAGCAGTACACTTGTAGCAGGAATCGGTGTGTGTAATACTCCTCATCATGCCTAGGGTGGAGGCAGGGTGTGTTTGTGTACTCCTACATCACGCTAAGGTTAGAGGCAGGGTGTGCATGCGTACTCCAGCAGTACACTTGTAGCAGGGCCCGGTGTGTGTAATACTCCTCATCATGCCTAGGGTGGAGGCAGGGTGTGTATGCGTACTCCAGCAGTACACTAGCAGCAGGGCCTGGTGTGTGTAATACTTCTCATCATGCCTAGGGTGGAGGCAGGGTGTGTTTGTGTACTCCTACATCACGCTAAGGTTAGAGGCAGGGTGTGCATGCGTACTCCAGCAGTACACTTGTAGCAGGGCCCGGTGTGTGTAATACTCCTCATCATGCCTAGGGTGGAGGCAGGGTGTGTATGCGTACTCCAGCAGTACACTAGTAGCACGGGCCTGGTATGTGTAATACTCCTACATCATGCCTAGGGGTGGAGGCAGGGTGTGTTTGTGTACTCCTACATCCTGCTAGAAGTGGAGGCAGGGTGTGTTTGTGTACTCCTCATCTTTCTAGGGGTGGAGGCAGGGTGTGTTTGTATACGCCAGCAGTACACTTGTAGCAGGGACCTGGTCGGTGTAAGTACTCCTGCATCATGCTAGGGGTGGAGGCACGGTGTGTTTGTGCACTCCTTGTCTTTCTAGGGGTGGAGGCAGGGTGCGTTTGTGTTCTCCTACATCATGCTAGGGGTGGAGGCAGGGTGTGTTTGTGTACTCCAGCTGTACACTTGTAGCAGGGGCCATGTATGTGTAAGTACTCCTACATCATGCTAGGGGTGGAGGCAGGGTGTGTTTGTGTACTCCTCATAATGCTAAGGGTAGAGGCAGGGAGTGTCTGTGTACTCCTACATCATGCTAGGGGTAGAGGCAGGGTGTGTTTGTGTACTCCAGCAGTACAATTGTAGCAGGGGCATGGTATGTGTAGGTATTCCTACATCCTGCTAGAAGTGGAGGCAGGGTGTGTTTGTGTACTCCTCATCTTTCTAGGGGTGGAGGCAGGGTGTGTTTGTGTACTCCTCATCTTTCTAAGGGTGGAGGCAGGGTGTGTCTGTGTACTCCTCATCTTTCTAGGGGTGGAGGCAGGGTGTGTTTGTGTACTCCTCATCTTTCTAAGGGTGGAGGCAGGGTGTGTTTGTGTACTCCTCATCTTTCTAGGGGTGGAGGGAGGGTGTGTTTGTATACTCCAGCAGTACACTTGTAGCACGGACCTGGTCGGTGTAAGTACTCCTGCATCATGCTAGGGGTGGAGGCAGGGTGTGTTTGTGTACTCCTCATCTTTCTAGGGGTGGAGGCAGGGTGTGTTTGTGTTCTCCTACATCATGCTAGGGGTGGAGGCAGGGTGTGTTTGTGTACTCGCAGCAGTACACTTGTAGCAGGGACCTGGTCGGTGTAAGTACTCCTGCATCATGGTAGGGGTGGAGGCAGGGTGTGTTTGTGTACTCCACATCATTCTAGGGGTGGGGGCAGGGTGTGTTTGTGCATTCCAGCAGTAGACTTGTAGCAGGGACCTGGTCGGTGTGAGTACTCCTACATCATCCTAGGATTGGAGCCTGGGTGTGTTTGTGTACTCCTACATCATTCTAGGGGTGGAGGCATGGTGTGTTTGTGTACTCCACATCATTGTAGGGGTGGAGACAGGGTGTGTTTGTGTTCTCCTACATCATTCTAGAGTGGAGGCAGGGTGTGTTTGTGTACTCCTCATCTTGATAAGGGGGAAGTAGGGTGTGTGTGTGTGTGTGTGTACCACTACATCATGCTAGGGGTGGAGGCAGGGTGTGTTTGTGTACTCCTCATCATTCTAGGGGTGGAGGCAGGATGTGTTTGTATAATCCAGCAGTACACCTTAGCAGGGACCTGGTTGGTGTAAGTACTCCTACATCATGCTAGGGGTGGAGGCTGGGTGTGTTTGTGTACTCCTCGACTTGATAAGGGGGAAGTAGGGTGTGTGTATGTACTCCTACATCATGCTAGGGGTGGAGGCAGGGTGTGTTTGTGTACTCTTCATCATTCTAGGGGTGGAGGCAGGGTGTGTTTGTGTACTCCAGCAGTACACCTGTAGCAGGGACCAGGTCCGTGTATGTACTCGTACATCATGCTAGGGGTGGAGGCAAGGTGTGTTTGTGTTCTCCTACATCATGCTAGGGGTGGAGGCAGGGTGCATTTGGGTTCTCCTACATCATGCTAGGGGTGGAGGCAGGGTGTGTTTGTATACTCCAGCAGTACACTTGTAGGAGGGACCTGGTCAGTGTAGGTACTCCTACATCATGCTAGGGGTGGAGGCAGGGTGTGTTTGTGTTTTCCTACATCATTCTAGGGGTGGAGGCAGGGTGTGTTTGTGTTCTCGCAGCAGTACACTTGTAGCAGGCACCTGGTGGGTGTAAGTACTTCTACATCATGCAAAGGGTGGAAGCAGGGTGTGCCAGTGTTCTCCTACATCTTGCTAAGGGTGGAGGCAGGGTGTGTTTGTGTAGTCATACATCATGCTAAGGGTGGAGGCAGGATGCGTTTGTGTACAGCTCATCATGCTAAGGGTGGAGGAAGGGTGTTTCTGTGTACTCCTCATCATGCTAAGGGAGGAAGCAGGGTGTGTCTGTGTTCTCCTACATCTTGCTAAGGGAGGAGGCAGGGTGTGTTTGTGTACTCCTCATCATGTAAGGGGGGAAGCAGGGTGCGTCTGTGTTCTCCAGCAGTACACTAGTAGCAGGGGCCTGGTATGTGTAATACTCCAACATCACGCTAAGGGTGGAGGCAGGGTGTGTATGCGTACTCCAGCAGTACACTAGTAGCAAGGGCCTGGTATGTGTAATACTCCTACATCACGCTAAGGGTGGAGGCAGGGTGTGTATGCGTACTCCAGCAGTACACTAGAAGCAGGGCCCTGGTATGTGTAATACTCCTACATCATGCCTAGGGTGAAGGCAGGGTGTGTTTGTGTACTCCCACTTTACGCTAAGGTTAGAGGCATGGTGTGCATGAGTACTCCAGCAGTACACTAGCAGCAGGGCCCTGGTGTGTGTAGTACTCCAACATCATGCCTAGGGTGGAGGCAGGGTGTGTATGCGTACTCCAGCAGTACACTAGTAGCACGGGCCAGGTATGTGTAATACTCCTACATCATGCCTAGGGTGGAGGCATGGTGTGTTTGTGTTCTGCAGCTGTACACTTGTAGCAGGGCCCGGTGTGTGTAATACTCCTACATCATGCCTAGGCTGGAGGCAGGGACCTGGTCGGTGTAAGTACTCCTGCATCACGCTAAGGTTAGAGGTAGGGTGTGTTTGTGTACTCCTACATCACGCTAAGGTTAGAGGCAGGGTGTGCATGCGTACTCCAGCAGTACACTTGTAGCAGGAATCGGTGTGTGTAATACTCCTCATCATGCCTAGGGTGGAGGCAGGGTGTGTTTGTGTACTCCTACATCACGCTAAGGTTAGAGGCAGGGTGTGCATGCGTACTCCAGCAGTACACTTGTAGCAGGGCCCGGTGTGTGTAATACTCCTCATCATGCCTAGGGTGGAGGCAGGGTGTGTATGCGTACTCCAGCAGTACACTAGCAGCAGGGCCCTGGTGTGTGTAATACTCCTCATCATGCCTAGGGTGGAGGCAGGGTGTGTTTGTGTACTCCTACATCACGCTAAGGTTAGAGGCAGGGTGTGCATGCGTACTCCAGCAGTACACTTGTAGCAGGGCCCGGTGTGTGTAATACTCCTCATCATGCCTAGGGTGGAGGCAGGGTGTGTATGCGTACTCCAGCAGTACACTAGCAGCAGGGCCCTGGTGTGTGTAATACTGCTCATCATGCCTAGGGTGGAGGCAGGGTGTTTATGTGTACTCCAGCTGTACACTAGTAGCACGGGCCTGGTATGTGTAATACTCCTACATCATGCCTAGGGGTGGAGACAGGGTGTGTTTGTGTACTCCTACATCATGCTAAGGGTGGAGGCAGGGTGTGCATGCGTACTCCAGCAGTACACTAGCAGCAGGGGCCTGGTGTGTGTAATACTCCTCATCATGCCTAGGGTGGAGGCAGGGTGTGTATGCGTACTCCAGCAGTACACTTGTAGCAGGAATCGGTGTGTGTAATACTCCTCATCATGCCTAGGGTGGAGGCAGGGTGTGTTTGTGTACTCCTACATCACGCTAAGGTTAGAGGCAGGGTGTGCAAGCGTACTCCAGCAGTACACTTGTAGCAGGGCCCGGTGTGTGTAATACTCCTCATCATGCCTAGGGTGGAGGCAGGGTGTGTATGCGTACTCCAGCAGTACACTAGCAGCAGGGCCTGGTGTGTGTAATACTTCTCATCATGCCTAGGGTGGAGGCAGGGTGTGTTTGTGTACTCCTACATCACGCTAAGGTTAGAGGCAGGGTGTGCATGCGTACTCCAGCAGTACACTTGTAGCAGGGCCCGGTGTGTGTAATACTCCTCATCATGCCTAGGGTGGAGGCAGGGTGTGTATGCGTACTCCAGCAGTACACTAGTAGCACGGGCCTGGTATGTGTAATACTCCTACATCATGCCTAGGGGTGGAGGCAGGGTGTGTTTGTGTACTCCTACATCATGCTAAGGGTGGAGGCAGGGTGTGCATGCGTACTCCAGCAGTACACTAGCAGCAGGGGCCTGGTGTGTGTAATACTCCTCATCATGCCTGGGGGTGGAGGCAGGGTGTGTTTGTGTACTCCTACATCATGCTAAGGGTGGAGGCAGGGTGTGCATGCGTACTCCAGCAGTACACTAGCAGTAAGGCCCTGGTATGTGTAATACTCCTACATCACGGTAGGGGTGGAGGCAGGGTGTGCATGCGTACTCCAGCAGTACACTAGCAGCAGGAGCCTGGTGTGTGTAATACTCCTCATCATGCCTAGGGGTGGAGGCAGGGTGTGTTTGTGTACTCCTACATCATGCTAAGGGTGGAGGCAGGGTTTGCATGCGTACTCCAGCAGTACACTAGCAGTAAGGCCTACATCACGCTAGGGGTGGAGGCAGGGTGTGTTTGTATACTCCCACTTCACGTTAAGGTTAGAGGCAGGGTGTGCATGAGTACTCCAGCAGTACACTTGTAGCAGGGCCCAGTGTGTGTAATACTCCTCATCATGCCTAGGGTGGAGGCAGGGTGTGCATGCGTACTCCAGCAGTACACTAGCAGCAGGGGCCTGGTATGTGTAATACTCCTCATCATGCCTAGGGTGGAGGCAGGGTGTGTTTGTGTTCTGCAGCTGTACACTTGTAGCAGGGCCCGGTGTGTGTAATACTCCTACATCATGCAGGGTGTGTTTGCGTCCTCCAGATGCATAGGTAAGGACTTGAGCTATGTTGACTTCCATCGCCTGAGAGCGATGCACTGCAGACCGGTTACTGCACTCAGAGGACCGCTCATTCTTCCGGCTGACTCTTTACAGGCTCCTTTCATGTTCGATGCAGTAAGCGGCATTCAGGGCTAATCCCTCACACATTAAGACAAATGGAGCTTTTCTGTCAAAACCGTGATTTGAAGGCACTGAGTCAGCTCAGCGTGTAGCTCAATTTACTCAGACCACAAAGTGCAGCATTAACCTGGAGCACAATGGGGTCTCGTTCTATTTTTACAGAGTTCTTGCAGGGAGAGAGCTAAAAGATTCCTAGCCTAGGGGTGTAACAAAGGCCTCCAAGCTCCAGGGGGTCCCCTCAGCACAGCACCTGTCATGAGTGAGTCCGGAGGGTGGTCCCCTCCATGTTACGTGCAGGGGGGCCCCTTCCAGTTTCGTTACGCCACTATGACCTAGCCCCCAATCCAGGATGGAAGGCTTAGACCACCACTTATGGGAGAGGGGAGTACTGGAAGCCAACTCAGTCTTCTGGTGCCGACTCAGTCTTTTGGAGCAGACTCAGTCTTCTGGCCATGTTAAGATCCTGCCAGTTCGACATAGATTCATTACAGCCCGAGGCAGGTGGGGCGGGCGGATAGGGTAGGGTCAGTTTTTTCCCTTCTATGGTACTTTCCCGACAAACTAGCAGGGTTCTGCAAAGTCGGTCCTGGAGAGCCGGGTCCATGCCAGATTCTTAGCATATCCACATTTAGAAAAATGTAGATTTCTGAAACATCTTGTTTCTAAATGTGGATATGTAAAAAATCTGGCATGGACCCGGCTGTCCAGGACCGACTTTGCAGAACCCTGGACTAGGGCAAGACCTTTCAATAAGAGACAGGATTTGGGGATGCTGGGAGATGTCCCTTACAGGTGCGACAAATTCTATACTGGCTATTGGCTCGGTTAATCCCTTTATGGATAAGCAGGTTTTTTGGTGTCTTCCAGGCCTAGCACCAGGTTGCACCTTTAAGGGCTTATGGTCCTTATTAGTTGGGATACGTTTGTCACAGGCATGTTTTAGAAAGCTGGAGCAAGCTCCCTAAATGCTTGAGTAGATTCCTCAAAAGCTAAAGCAAAGTCCTTTCAGACAGGATACAACTAAAAAAAGACCAAAGCAGGAACCTAAACATTCATAGACAAGTTCCTTACAGACAGTACAAAGTTCCTCATATACCAGGCCAAGTTTTAACTGGATCTACTCCCAAACAGGCTGCAACAAGTCTCCAGCAACCTCTCTGCAGGCAGTTAAAAGTTTATAAATTCCTCACCTGCAAGTTCATTACAAGCATCTCCAAGGGGATTAGGAATACAGGAATCTCTAAATTGATCTGTGTGTTCATCCTGACCAGTAGGAGGGACCTCAGCTATTCCTAGGATGGCTCCATGAGGTTGATCAGCCTCTTTAGGGGTGCATATTCTATTCAAAATGGATATAGGTGTGCCCCAGGACTTCAAGAATATGTAGGAGACAGGCATTATGGCCCTCATTATGTCGTTAATATGGTGGTATTATTGCCAACAGGCTGGAGGTACATACATCTCCACTCATACTGCCATGGTGGTATGAGCCACTGGGCCGGAGATGTCTATCTCCAGCCCAGCTGCCGACATAGTACCGCCCGTGGCATTATGAGCTGGCCTACCACTATGGTTTTCGAAAACCATGGCGGTAGGTGGCACCCCACAGCCCCCCAACACTCACCTGATGCCCTCCACCCCTCCATCTAAACTCACCACCCCACCCACCAGACCCACAAACTAACCTCCCCACCCCCTCCAATCCACTCACTCACCCCCACCTCCATATACGCACACACCCGCAGACATGCACACACCACACAACTGACCCCACCCCCCACAGCCACACACACATCACCTCCCCCACCCCCACTACAGTCACAGCACCCCTCACCCCACACCCCTCCTGCATACACGCACACAGACACCCACACGCACCACGCATACACCCATTTATTTACACTGGCATACATGCAATCTTACACACACTGGCATACGCGCATTCATACATGCATACTTCCAGACATACTCACACACATTCTTACAATCACACTGACATGCAGACACGCACTCACTTCACCATTCTTTCACGCATTCACTCACACGCATACAACCACGCAAAAAACACAACACACACAGACGCGTTCACACACACACTCACACATTCATGCACACACTCAGACACACACACACACAACTCCCCCCACCATCCCCTGTCGGAAGGCTGAATTACCTTGTCCGGCGAGGAGGTAGTCCAGCAGGGAGGGGGAGCTGATACTACCTGCAGCGCCCCGCCAGCAGTACACCACCAGGCCGTATTACTCATCATAATACGTCTGGCGAAGTCATTCTGGGGAGGTGGTGAGGGTGTTACCAGCACCAGCTTACCACCGTCCACCACCATGAGCACTGCCGGATTTCCACCCATACTGTGGCGGAAGTTAGGCAGAGCTCATAATATGGCGGACGGATGGTAGCCGCCATGGCGATATGTTGGCGCCCGTCCCCGTGGCGGTAGGAGGTATTTACCGCCAACGTCATAATGAGCCCCTATATGTCTTAATATGAAGTAACATTGGTGATTACTTAAAATAATCTCAAAACCGATGCAGAAGAGTATATGGATTACACTTCTCACATTTGAACCGTGTCTTACACTTCAATTCCCTCACTTGGCCCCTAGGCCTACCTTTGCCTTTTCATTTAAAACAATTGCACTGGTCCAAAGCCTCTTTGCAGCACTTCTTACTGCATCCCTTTTTGAAGTTTGAGTAACAGGTGTTTTTCCGGAGCTCTGGGGTAATGTTGCTTCACACTCTTGGTGCTGCACCAGAAAATAAGTGGCATAGTCCTTTTTCATTTTCTGAACTCTATGGTTTATGGTTTGCCTTGTCTTTGTTTCTGGAGTTTGTTTCCCCTCTTTGGATTTTAAGCCCTGATTTAAGAGGGTAGCGCCTCCTTGTGCCACAGTAACATCATTTTTTTATGCTAATGTGGCCCAACGAGGCCAAAATCGCCACGCTAGATTTACAAAGTGGTGCAATGCACGCATTGTGCCACTTTGTAACCCCTTGAGCCACAATATTCCTGCGCCAGGCATAATGTATGCAAGGGGGGCGTTCCCCCATTAAGGGGACCGAAAAATGGCACAAAGAGATCAAAACGTTTTTGCAGCATTTTTAACCCCTGCACAGAGCAGGCATTAAAAGGAGGCACACCATTGTTGTCTATGGGCTTCAAAGCGTTTTGCAGGATTAGCGTCAACATTTTCGATGGTAATCCTGCAAATCGCCAAACTAGCGTCAAACGTGTTTACTCTAATTCCCTAAGTAACGCCATGGTGCTCTGTATGTTAAATACGGCACAGACATGGTAGCATTAGAGGGGCGCTAATGGGCGCAAGAAACGTGGCGCTGCATTGGATGCACCACCACTTTTCTTAAATCAGGCCCTTTGTTTCTAACAAAAGTACATGGAGGGACATTTAGTCTGATCGTGACGCATGTTGTTGTTTGTTGTCAGTGATTACCGTTGCTAGCCATTTCAGCTGGCTCTGAGCGACATACAGGTGAAACAGTAAATGTTGGTCTGAATTTCCATCATGCAAGTTGGATTCTTAAAACCCAGGAATGACAGACAAAGTTCAATCTCTCCTGGTAATTGGGAACATAGAATTGAGTATCATTTGTGTTTCACTGATGCAGGTTGAGACTCACTGGAGGACCGAGCGGCAACTGGCTTTCATTTCTATTTTATGCTTTCAATTCCAATTGGCCAAATTGAATTTTGATTGAGCCACCTAGGCTTCTCACTTTCTGACGCCTTGAAATGAAACAGAAGTCAATATGCTGTCAGAATGCTGATTGTCCAATTGGAGGATGAGAGTTGTCGCTGTCTGATGTTTTCACAGTGGGTCAATATTGACAATCTCACTATTGTATCTCACTCCCACTGGGGATTCCTAAGAGAGGAAACTGCACAGGGCCCTGTGCTGGATCCAACTGAGAACTGATCTCTGGTTTAGGATTCAAACTGATGTTTATGTGCGTCATAGAGTGTGGTTCCCATGGCTCCATCACTTTTAAGTCAAAGAAGGGAACTTTCAGAAATGTACAGTTTGGCAGTGGATAAACTCTCCACAGGCCCATAAACCTTGTACGATTCCCTGCTAAGAAGAGACTTCGTGCTCTCCACCTCCATCCATCCTCTTAAGCGTTAGGAGAGAAGTGTTCCCCATTCAACCGCGCAGTTCGACCCTCGTTTGAACCCCATTTGCAGACCAAGATGCGTTGAATCAATATAAAATTTGGGGGCATATTTATACTCTGTTTGTGTCGGATTTGTGTCATTTTTCTTACGCAAATCTGGCGCAAACTTAACTCCATATTTATATTTTGGCACTAGACATGTTTAGTGCCAAAATATTGGAGTTAAAGTCATTTTTTGCCTGCGGAAAACTACCTTGCGTCAATGAGATGCAAGGTAGGCGATCCCGGGCAAAAAATGATTCAGAGTCCATAGCGCCTTATTTATCCTATTGTGCAAAAATCATGCACGGGAGGAGGAGGGCCTTAAATAATAGTGCTAAGGCTCCTTAGCACCATTATTTAAAGCCTTGGTCAGGGCAGGCGTTAGGGGACCTATGGGCCTTTTTCCATGGTCAGAGACCATGGAAAGAGCCCACAGGTGCCCTTCCCTGCCCCCAGGGACACCCCCACCCACCCGCACCCACACCTGGAGGACACCTAAGGATGGGGGACCCATCTCAGGTAAGTCCAGGTAAGTATTTTTTTTTTCTTTTAAGTGCCATGGGGGGGCCTAACTTGGGCCCTCCCTATATGGCACTGTGCCCAGTGGCCATGCCCAGGGGACAAAAGTCCCCTGGGCATGGCCACTGGGCAGGGAGGCATGACTCCTGTCTTAACTAAGACAGGAGTCATGTCCATGGGAGCTGTGCGTCAAACAAATGACGCTAGTCAGGTTAGAGTAATTTTTTTTACTCTAACCTGACTAGTACCATTCTTTCCTGCACAACCTCCAGTTTTCCCTACGCCTACCCTACCCAGTTAACGTCATGTATTTTGATGCTAGCCAGGCCTTAGCGCCGGCTTGTGCTATTCCTTAAATATGGCGCCTGGCTGGCATCCTTGAATGGGGCTAGCCGGCATTATACCTTTTGGCACAAACCTGCGCTAACGCAGGTTTGCTTCAAAAAGTATAAATAGGGGCCCTAGTTTTTAATGTTGAATAAGAAAAGATCGGATCTAACTTTTCCTTCTTCAAATTCTCAAAGTTAATAACTTTACAAAACTGCAAAGTTATACTGTGTAAATGTTGTTGAGGAAAAAGTATTTACTTCCTGCCATTAGTGAGGCTATTGCTACACAAGGTATGACAATTTTTCTAAAAGACCACAATATTTATTTACAGTGATAATTTCAAAGTTTTTCAAATGTCTAATTCATATTTGTATCTTGTTAAAATGTTTTCCACAAACTCCTAAAACAACAATACACCTATAATAATTTGGGTTGATTGGTATGTTAACTGTGTTTTAATTACTGATACATTAATGTTTGATATGTTGCAAACATCAGTTTGAAGTTCAAATGTTTTTTTCTTAATGATGTGGATTCAAAAATGTTGGAAACTGTCACTTCACAAAATTGTCAGATTTCAAATAAAGAAAAGCAAATAACAACACACTTCTAAAGGAAAACGCCTCTATTATATGTGTTAGAAAATTGAATGTCTATCTTATGCCATGCTTATGCTCATGCATTTGTTTGTAGGTTGTATATCAGAATATCATAGTTAGAATGTTGGGTCGCATAAATGTTATGACCTACACATTGTTTAGAAAGATTGGATGTAGATGATCTTTATGAGCTGCCATGGGGCAATATTTTTGTTAACAATGTTTCATAAACAGTATTTATGTCAGGTGACATTCTTACTGTGATACTGTGGTACCACACGTATTTAGGAGTTATTTTGTGACCATTTATGAGAAGCCACCTTCCTGTGGGAGAAAAGGCAGTCCACAAATTCCCACATCCCACACTTACCATCATTGGAATGTTCCAAGCCATGTAAACGTGGGATTTGTAATCATCCATCCACACCTCAGCCGCTCGCAGGGCGTTGCGTTTTGCATAGTAGTCAATATCATTGTTGTAGGGCTTCTTGGTACGTTCAATGTGGGCGACTCTGGAACAAGGGAGGACTTCCATGCTTCCTCCGCACTGCCACACCTGGTGAAAAAAGGAAATATGACATTTTAAGAAATACTTTTCTGCGAAGAGCTGACGCGCACAACAAGATAAGTTAGGGAATTTACCAATATTTATTATGGAAATATATAAATTGGTTGTAATTTTCAGGTACATAGAGATCTGACATTGTTGGACCATTTCAATTTGCATGGGCACATGGGGTCCTTTTTTAATTTCCATAGGATCATAAGCATGGTTCTCTTATCAGTGCCCTGGCCATTCACATCACCCAAATTGGCCTCATTTGCCTCCTACCCATAGTCCCAAAGCCTTCTCAGTGTCTCTGCCTAGTACATAGTGTAAAGATGTAAATGATGAAGAGAAGGCGGTTGAAATAGAAGACGTTAAATTTGTATATTCTTCAAAAGCATTCCCCTGTGTCTCTCTACATTCAGTCAAGAGTGGGTCTGATAGAGCTCAGCAACATTCTCATTGAGATCCATGCAGTGTTCTATGAAACAAGCCAAATCCAAAGGCAAGGACGGGTGAGGATGAAGGAATAAACCATCTGAACCATGTGTAATTACAATATAAGATATCATTTTGAGAGAGACTATAAGGCATAGTGTACAGGCATTGTCAGACTGGAAACCGAAATCAGCCCTGGCAAAACATTTCAATCCAGTTCCTCAATGCAGGATGTCATGAAGGGGTCCACTGAGGCATGGATGGATCACGACAGCCCAACATCTGAAGCGGTCCCCTTGCTCCTAGCCTACTGGGGAAATGCCAGAGTGGCAAAATGGCCAATCTGGCCTTGTCAACAAGCTGGAGAGTTCACCGGGAGAGCTGAGTCAGAACTTAACCACAAATACAGTTGCCTCTCAGCTCCATGGCATGAGCCTAGCTAGCCAAAGTACTCACAGGCAGTGCTTGCAACAAAATATTTTGCAAATCACAGAAATGATAATGCTGGGCTATATTTTTGAAAATGTGTGTATTTTATGTGCCATGCAATGAAAGAGCAACACATCTTTTATATTGACAATAATACTCGGCATCAATTCATTTTCAATGACATACTTATAATACACAAATCAAAAGTAGAAGCCCCAGAATGCAAAGTGCTGTTGGTGAAAAGCAAGCAGTTTTATTCAGCCCGGGCACAACTAGTAACTCAGCTACTCCACATCATTTTTCAAATTAAATCTACGATTTGGAACATGCATGTTTATTCATAACACATATAGTCCTATTTTAGTTTCCATGAGCATTTCATTTTGTCACCACACAGTCCCTTTTCTATTTCTAAAGTAAAATAATGTGCTCTTGTTGTACAGCTGGAGGGAGGTACACCTGGGGAATACACCTGTTATCAATTGCTCCCATCTCCTTACTGGAATCCTGTGGTACATATTCTAGTCCAAAGAATGGGATACAAATTTTGAGGATGTCCCTCTTGACCTTGTGGAGATGTTGGGCATCTGAGGAATATCTTCATAGTCTAGAAGCCTGATTAATAGATAGTCAACTGGCCACATTCTAGCAAGTGGCCAGTAGGGTCTCAGAAGACAACAGACCCTGATTCCTACATGATTTTTTGTTTACATAGAAGCACTTTCACCGGCTGGTCTTAAACAGGACTGGTTAGTGTGACAAAGAGATCTAGTAGTCCTACGGCAGGTTGAGCAGCTAATGTGTTTAAGCGCTCCCCTGAGTTTTTTCACCTTCAGCTCTTGGTGGAAGAAGAAAGGGGGATTTTCTATTATTACTTGACAGAGGCCAACCTGAACACCTTGGTGGAAGTCAACGGGAAGGGCAAGGCAGAGATCTGGCCACCAGTGTAACGAACCCCAGTCCTCTGTCAAACCATAGGGGTGAGGAGAGACTTGGCTGACCCAGGACTGTCAGTGAAGGTTAGGGGTCATCCTTCCCTCAGATGCTGTCATTTTTGCTTTGTAAAAGAAACTTCTCAGCGGTCACCGCTTCATATTAAACATTGGCGGTGGAACACTGTCCTCTTAACGCGGTTCTACATACCACCTCCACCCAAGCCATTTAGTATTTTGCAATTCAGTTTCATAACTATTGTCGCTTTGCGCACTTTGTTGTACATGTTAGTATTAAGGATGATACAAATGGGACAAAAGTTGACCACAGTAAAAAATAAAGGATTGTGCAGTTAATTTGGTGAAAACGTATGTTGAAAGCAAAGATCCTGCTAACCAACATAAGCAATTTTTGCTTTCCATGTAAATGTTTGACACAAAAAATCTTGTAAATCTGCATTAAAAATGCTAATTTATATGCCTCGTGAGAGTTTCAAGGAAAGACTGTGGGGTAGAGTTTCAATGGCGCTGTTTACGTAATTTTAAAGAAGTGCGCGGGAATCCTGCAATCAAAAGCAAAAAAGAGGATTTTAAGAGGTAGGATTACTCCTTACATTAGAGAAGGTTGGAAAGACAAGTGTGTATTGAAAGCCCATCCCCACAAACTTATTAAAAAAAAAACAATTGCCTAAGACTATATGCTATTCTTCCTTCCAGTATCTTCATGGTTGAGATCACCGCATCGCCCCGGTGAGATGACCCCCCGGCAGCCAATCCTCTGGCCTCACCTTGCCTTCAGAAGGCACTTTGCCTCCTAGTGAAATGTTCTCAAGCCATCTTCACTTCATTCATAAAGGTAAGTAGTTAGAAGGAGCACGCTTATGAAGCAGACTGCGTGCCAGGCAGGTGCCCGCAGCAGGTGCTTAGTGCCAGCTGTGCACCTCCTCACTTTAGAAGCGTCGGCCTCATGCTGTATAATTAGGCAGCCTTGCCAGCCGAGAAAATGTCTCTCTCTCTCTCTATATATATATATATATATATATATATAATATATATAATATATATATACACATATAAATATATATATATATATATGCAAACTAAGCAAAACAAATTGGTAACTTGTATTGTTGGCCCATAATGATGATTCAGGCTTCTGTTGGTATTTGCACCCCTTTATCACTATGTCATCAGGGCCTCTCAATGGAACTGTACGCCATTATAGGAGAAAATAGAACAATGTAGTGAGATATGGTTGGGTTATACACCATCAAGAATTACTTTGTATAAGGAGAAGCATATCATGTATTTCAGTGGAGATTGGTTGCATATATTTTGATCCTTCTGAAAATCAGGCTGGATTTTACTATCTGTGGCTTCATAAGATCGAAAAATGTGTTATATTATACTATACTATATTATATTATATTATATTGTATTATGCTATGCTATGCTATGGTTTGCTATATTATATTATATTATATTATATTATATTATGCTATGTTATATTATATTATATTATGCTATATTATATTATATTATGTTATGTTATGTTATGTTATATATGTATTAAGTTATGTTATGTTATGCTATGTTATGTTATATTATGTTGTATTGTATTATCTTATATTACATTATATTATGGTGTATTATGTTATATTATATTTTATTATATTATATTATGCTATGCTATATTATATTATGATATGCTGTGCTAGATTATATTATATTATATTATAATATATTAATTTATAATATATTATATTATATTATATTCAGGAGGATTGACCCATGCAGGTGATACATTGGTACAGGGGTGATGCACAACAGCTGCAAACCATGCAAGAATTAGGGTCCTTTGGTCTGGCTGCGCGGGTCTATCCTCTTCCTTTATACCATAGCTGTGTATTTGGGCATTTGTGGTTGGCACACCTGTTTCTGCAGCTTGCTGCCAAACGCAGGACCATATTTCCCAGCTAAGTATTAAATGCAGTCTTACTACAGCAGCTGCTGCTCTCTGTCTAATTTGAATGTTCCTGGGTTGGATCTATGTAATGCGTAAGAGATTCAGATATTTCTATCTGGTGGTGTTCTGACTTTCATAAAGCTCTTTTGAATGATTCTGTGTTAACAACTCACAGTGTAGTTATTTGCTTGTAAAGGGATGCTGTACGGGAGCAAAGTCTTTGGTAATAACCATGTGGAATGACCCCCTCCTTGACACAAATAGTTATTGAAGGATCCATGCACAGTTAGTGAACCCATCGCTCCCAGGAGGGAGGAGCAAGTGCCGCATAAAGGGTACATGAAGTCATTGGCACGAAGTGTCATCACTGACATAGAGCTGTGGGCGGTATATATATATATATATATATAATAATAATATAATACAGCGCGGTTTGTGCCGGTGTGCACTCTTCCTGGGAGTGCATGGCACAGACCGGCATAGGATAATCATCTCTCTTCAGGTCATTATTACGGACACTGTTTCGAGTCCTGGATTTTTGTGTGATAGCCTGATGCATTCTGGGTGCTGTAGTCTTGTTTTGCTTCCATCGGACTAATTAGACAAACACAACAGAAATCAATGACTTGTAAGTCCAAAAATCAGGATAGGAAGCAGTGTCCATATTGACCCGCAGTGAGGTGATCACTCTAGGAGACTGACACAGAGGCTAGGTATTCATATTTACCACCACACCTCTAAATCTATCTGCTTACATCTGCCTGTATCTCCCTTTCAAGATAGCCATGTCCCAAGTTACTGTCTCTCAGACTCATAACCACCACTCCTGGAGCATTCATCATGTCTCACCTGGAAGTGTGGTACAGTAACACAACTGAGAAAGAGAATGGAAGCCCCATGCAGCCAATATTTTCAGCCATCAGCTTACCTCGTCAAGGCAAGGAGGACATTTATGGGTGATATTTGATAGAACTCAACCTGTGGGTCCTCAGAAGTTGGACCACCGCAGACGTGTCATTGTTATTGTCACTTACACCGTACCATCATTGGACCTGTGGTCTATTCACAATATTATATATTTCAGGTTTTCTAAAAAGTCATGGGAGAAAACTCTTAATAGTCTAGAATGTGGGTATCCGATTTACTATAGGCCTCAGTTAAATGGACCATGTATTGGAGGTCTGTTGGATAACACACTGGTTTCCGGCAAAACCAAGGGTTAACTGTCAGGTTTTATATCTGTTGTATAGTTGTAGAGATGGCTTAGTGCCTCAGTTCTTGAAGGACCATATTTGTCTATGAAAACTTTATGCTCTGCAGAAAACATTCTTTTACAAAGAAATGGGCCTACAATAACCTCCATGAATGGGCATGCCTGTTTTTTGAGACGGTAAAAGGTAAACAGTCTTGTGCCAAACACGACAGTATTATAAAGTCCTTCCCATTTTCAATGTCTTGTGCAAAACAGGCAAGTGCTCAGCAGTGCCTAGCAGACAGCGAGCCATATAGTGCCTTGCATGTGTTTTCATTCATTAATACTGTACCCCAGAGCAAAGTGGTCTGTCTTGTGACATAACCCCTCTTAAGATTTCCCAGACACACAAACCACCTCCCCGTACCTTTACCAACCTGTCTTGGGGCAAAAAAACAGGGTCCTTTGCAAATCCCTAACCGTGGTCTTTAGAATTATGCACAAATCCCTCTCTCCTTTCCTCAAACTCATTTGTCACAGCTTCCCACACTCTCTGCACTCAACCAACTTTTTTTCCCATTACCATTGTTTTGTGGCCTCTTGCTATCTTATGCATTCTCCCCACTACCTTCATGTTCCCTGCTGCTCAGCCAGTGAGCGAGGCCATTGGATGGTTGGTACGTTGACAGTGTTTGTGCTTGGATGAGGGGAGAGTTTCCCTGAGAAGGACTGAGTGGCAGGATGCTGCTCCTGGTGGGGCTTTATCTGTAACCTACAACTAAGCTAATAAACCTACTCTTTTATAACCTACGAGCATCCATCATTGATTACAACACATGCTCTGACCACCATATGCTTCTTTGCATTTGTAATGGTTCTCTTTACTGTGCCCCCTCCACGTAAAAGCACTTGCTGCTGAACTGTGAGTGTGTCCCACTCTTCCAGTGAACAAGATTGTACACAAAGCATGCCTGATCCAACTAGAGGGCTAACATGGCTGACATCTCTCTCGCCAAGGTTTATCCCTTGCTGGCCACTCCGATTGTGGCATGCCCAGAACTACACATTTTAAAAGTTATGTGTATTGTCACTGTTGCCTTGTTTGCCACCAACAATCATTTATGATTTTATACATCAAACTACGTTTTCTGTATCTTTCTTTTATGTCCGTATGTACAAAATAGTTGGTTCTCATTTCCTTTCAATCCACTTTTATTTCTTGTGAAGAATAGAACCATTACAGTATACAACTTCAACTCTGAGGATTTCATTTCCCCTTTACCTACAAAATAAAAATGTGTTAGCCAAAATACACTCACCATCTCTCTCCTTCACATACATAAAATATTTCTCCTATGATTCTTTCCTCATTTAGACACATTACACACTCATTTCCAATCCCTCTTGCACACTTCGCTCCCCCGGCAGCCCACATTATCCTTTTACAGAGGTAAACACTCCTCTTAGTGCAGCTCTCTTCCAAATTAGCAGACTCACAAAATCCGGACTTCATCCCACATCACATTTCCACCATCTCAAGAACTACATGACCAAAGCAAAAGCTGAGATCTGCATGCCACAGGAATCTCAGAAATACCACACTCACTCTCAGTAGCAAACCAACCCCCACACAAGACATCAGTGCTGCTCTCCTAAACTCTGGGTCTCTCACACCACATTCATATCTGACCTCAGTCTGGACTATGGCTTTGATGCCCCAGCTCTGGCAGAATCATGGATCAGTCAGTCCTTTGCACATGGGCACAGAGAGAGGATACACAGGCACTGGGACACGGGAATATTAGAACCTGAGACAAAAGTATGTGCAAAGATTGAACAAAATCCAAGTGTCTTCTGGGAAATTCACTTTCACCCCAAGAGTTTTATGGCACTGTACAGTAGATGTTTATTGTTACACAACTCAGAGGTATTCATTTATATCAAACTTGAAAGGATCACAAGTTAAGCATTCCACTGGGATTCGAACCTGTGAACAGAGGTAGTGAAACTCTGACCCTTGCATTGAAGTTTCAAGTTATTTTTCTGTAACAGAAGATCACCCAATATGCATATTCTCTATTCAGGATGGGAACTCTACATTAGGACTGCAATTTATACTTTATAAATACTGTATATAAGAAATCAAAGTTTTTTTAAAATTTAGAGTGACAGTTGCATGCCCAGAATGTTAGTGTTAATAATCCTTGGATTCATAGCAGGATTTAATATATCAAGCACAACTTTATATTGAATTAGTCTGAGGCTGAAACTTTGTAGAGGAAATATATTTGTAAATATATATTTTTTTATTTGGTGACTCCATCTGTTTTGTGTCAATTTGTTCTTGGATATTACATTTCTTAGTGACCTGTTGTGTCCTTTTGGATTCAGATTTTTTCCCTGACTGTTGTTTTTTTTATATATATTATTAAATATACACATATATATTTCACTTAAAAAAACAAAGACTGCCCTATGGTAACTATAATTCGCGCCCCCCAATGGACAGTTTTTTGGGCAACAATTTTACTGCAAATATTACATCGATATTATCAATGATGTTATCAAACATGTCATAAGTGCCGTAATTTGTGGGGTGATTAGCAGTGCATTGTGAGGGCGCAACTTATAGTTACCTTAAGGAGTTATAGTTACTTCACATAACTCTAACTATAACAGGTGAATTTCTATGGTTTTGTACATTTAAAATGTGAGGCTAACTATAACGCCCCTTTAACCTTTGTTTTTTTAAGTGAATTTCTATATTTTTTTAATTCTATTTCCTTACTACAACGTCCCTGTAACCTTTGTTTTTTTAAGCGAATTTCTATATTTTTTTAATACAATTTCCGTACTACAACGTCCCTGTAACCTTTGTTTTTTTAGTGAATTTCTACTTTTTTTCAACATAAAGCAATTTTCATTACTATACATTAATCGGCCTTTGGCTGTGTGCAGTGGCGGTTGGCCGCAGGGGGTTGGCCACAGTGCCTGGTCTGCGGCCAGTCCCTGCGGCCAACCCCTATAACAACCCATAACCACGCTGTGCACAGCCTTTGGCAGTGCACAGCAGGGGCAGGTCACCTAACCATGCACAGCAGGTGATGGATGCAGGCCCTGGCCTGTGGCCAGTCCCTGCGGCCATCCCCTATACTAACCAAACCCCGCATGGACCCCCACTCCCCAGGCCGATCTCAGCCCCAGTGACCCCCACCCCCCGGTGCCCAGCCTAAATATTTTTTTTATTTTTAGGGGAAGGCGCTGCGCCCCCCCAGGCCGATCTTGGCCCCAGGGATCCCATCCCCCCAGGGCATGGTCTAGACATTTAGGCACTCATTACAACTTCGGTGGAATTTTAAAAAGACCCCTGAAGCTGCGGGTGCAGATATACCGCCAGTGCTGGCGGTATATCTGACTCCCTATTATGACTTTTCCGCTGGACCAGCGGAAAAGTCACATCAACATTGCAGCCGGCTCATAATAGAGCTGGCAGCAATGTTGATGTGCAGCAGGTGAAGCAGCACCCGTCGCGCATTTCACTGCCCGAAATTTGGGCAGTGAAATGGGCGATGGGGCTGTGCCTGGAGGCCCCTGCACTGCCCATGCCATGGACAGGCTGGAGGTTGGGGACTCATAATCCTCAGGGCTGCCCGCTCCGCCTGGTGGTATGTTGGAGGGGCCGGCGGTATGACCGTGGCTAATGCGCCACGGTCGTAATACGCTGGCGGTAAACCGCCAGCCTGTTGGCGGTGTTACCGCCAGCTTACCGCCGGCCGCCAGGGTCATAATGAGGTCCTTAATTTTTTGAGGGGGTGGGGCAGCGCAGTCCCCCTCACCAGCCGATCTTGGTCCCCCCCCGCAAGGCCCGGCCTAAATATTGATTTGTTTTTGGGGGAGGGAGGGACATGGCCCCCCTTCAACAGGCCGATCTTGGCCCCGGGGACCCCATGCCCTGGGGCCGGGCCTGAATATTAAATTGTTGGGGGGCAGGGGAGCAGCTCCCTCTCTGTGAGTGCAATTGTTTCCTCTGTCTCCCTGCCTGCCTCTCTGGGGGAGGAAGACAGGAGAAACCTCTGCTTGCAGCAAGGGAGAGCTGTTTGACAGCTCTCCCTCGCTGGGAGCAGAGTGTTTGCTGTGACTTGGCGGCAGCTGTAAAGCTGCAGCCAAGCAACAGCAAACAGCTATGTCCCTGGGGTGGGCGTCCCCCAGGACATAGCAGGAGCTGGCTCTGGGGGGTGGCAGTCCCAAGGGCCATCATTGGCTCTACTAGGGGGGCTGCATGGCCCCCTCCAACAAGCATTTCCCCAGGGAGGTGGTGGTCCCCGGGCTTGGGGTCCGCAATGGACCCCCTTCACTTTTGTTACTGTAGCGCTGGGGAGCTGGTGGTCTGCAAGGGTGGCCGTGCAACCCTCCACGCATTACATTTTTAAAAGTGCCCCAGGGATATGCCGCTCCATGGGGCTGCAGGGGTGGCCATGCAGACCCCCTTCAGTGTAAGAACTGCCCTGGGGAGGTGGTGGTCCCCGGGGCTATGGGGGAGGCCATCAGGCCTCCCCAGTCAAACAATGGAATTTGCCCTGGGGAGGTCGTGGTCCCTAGGGAGCGGGGGGCAGCCCAGCACCCCCACAGATTTTACAAACGCCCCGTGGAGGTGGTGGCCCCCAGGGCTGTGGGGGAGGCTGTCAAACCTCCCTTACACAAACAATAGAATTTGCCCTGGGGAGGTGGTGGTCCCCGAGTGCAGGGGAGGCTGCGTGGCCCCCACCATTCTAATTACTCATCACCCCGGGGATGTGGCGGCCCCCGGAGCTAATGGAAGCCCTAAGAGGGAGGGCCCGTGCACCCGCTTCCTTATTAAAGACCCCAATGCCCACAGGACCTTGCCCACCCGGAGGCTAATAAAAAGCTAAGGGTGGGAGACCGCCCTTTTTAAAGAAAAAATCTCAGAAAAATCTACGGTTCCAGATCAACTGATTTTTCTAAGATTTCTTTTTCAAAAAATGCCACATAGCCCTGGCGGGGTCCCTCAGGGACAGCAGCACCAGAGCTAAGGGGTCAGGGTGATTCTTATTTTTTTTACTTTTTTTCTTGGACTTGGCTAAAGCCGAGTCCCAAGATGGCTGCCAACACATCCTTGTTGAAGAGTTGGCAGCCAATCAGATATCAGCACTGGGACAGTTGCATACGTCGTGTCGTTAGATAGCTATATTTTTTTACCTTTAATATCTCCAAAACTTCTCAACAGATTTACACCAAACCACAAAAAGCATAATCTGCGGAACAGGATCTAGCTTTCTTCCAAATTTGGTGTCATTTGGGAGGTAGGCGTGTCTAAAGGCCCTATGGAAAAATGAATGGGGAATATGTGTTTTGGGACCCTCCCCTTTTTCCTAGCCCCTGCATGACGGATCACCTTGAAACCTTCAAGACAGCAGCTGAACTGACCAAAGAATAAGGTTTGAAAATTTCGGGAAGGTTCATCAAGCGGCGGCAAAGTTATTGGCAAAAAAAAGACGCTCTGTCTACAGAAACTAGGTCCTAACTATAACTACCTAGTGGTGACCGCCACTAGGATATATATATATATATATATATATATATATATATATATATATATATATAATATGTGACTGATGCAATCACAAATGCTGTAAATAATCTTACAGATGAAATTACATATCACATTTGTTTTAAAACTGTGAAAGAGACGACTGTGAATGTATTCTTAGTTTTAGTCTGTAACATTAATCAAATCTGCTTTCAGGAGTTGTTAATTAGTGATGTAAATATTGTAGGTCATAAGCGTTCAAGTTATAGTTTACATGTCTCTTGTGTGAGTTATGGATTATGTTACTAAATCCTACCCGTGAATTGCCAATTTCATTGTTTTTGTATTGTGATGGTGAAATTCATATTTCACATGGAACCCCAGTGGGAGAAAATCAGCCAAACATGTCACATGCACAAACACACACAGAGGCACACACACACAAACAAAAACCACAAAAGATCACTTTGAACCATAAATCTTGACCCATAATCTTTCAATTTGAAATCTTTATTTACGTTTCTTGGCTAATACCAGCACAATAAAGCAATGCACATTGATAACACCAATTTGATTTTCAGGACATGCCCAAGGAGATCGATTTAGATGAAATTGTATGAAGATTTATCGGGCACTGAGATCCTGAAAGCCAGCCGGGGATCCAGCCCCCTAGCGGTATGTTGAACGCTCCTGCAATAGTGTAACTGTAGAGTTAAAATTTTGCTTTAAACTCTTCTGTGCCATCAAAATAACGTTGTCCTGGTGACCAGAAGAAGTAGGAGACCATATGAAAGCAACAGAAGAGCATCTGTTGTCAACCCAATCATGAACATGAATTGTAGGAAGAAATGGTGCTATATTGTCTACTGTAGGTCTCGCCTACCGGACAGCATAAGCTGCCTGTTTGCAAACAACGTCATCTTACAGTGGGATTAGAGCCTGCATGTGGCTTATCTTTGGTTGGCTTTATTGTCAATCTCATTGTCTTGCTTCTAATTATTTAGCTTGTGCTGCCTTTTCTTGTGTTTTCCCTCCTCTGGACCATGGACGCAATACTAGTGGCTCTCTACTGCTCATTTCTTTAGCACAAGGTTGATCTCTACATATGAGTGCATGTGTTTTCCAGCTGTCTATAGTATACTAGTGTACTTCTATTCCCACCTCCACCATGTTCTGTGTTGCTCTCTCTCACTCAATTGATTTTCCCCACCCTACTCCTTGATGTGCTCATCCTCCCGTTCTTCTCCACCACACACCTTGCTTTCCTGCCTGTATGGTTCTCCTCCCAAGTTCAATGTTACTCTCTCTCTTTCTCTGTCATATGCTCCTCACCCACCTGCAGAGCTCCCCATTGCCGTCTCTGCATGCGTGCCGACCCTGTGGCTTCCTCACTGATGCCCTTTGTTTTTTGCCCCCACTTGGGCCCTCAGTTTTGCTTACCCACCCGCATCCTCCATGTTGTTTCTACCCCACACCCTACCCCCGTGCTGAGCTCCGCCCTTATGATGCACCCTGTGCTGATTTTTAAAGAAAACACTTTTGCACGTTTTTTCTTTTTATTTATTACTCTAACTTGGATTGGTAAATACAAAACAAACAAAAACACCTGCAAAATGACAAGCCCGGCCACATCATAGACATTTTTAATAGCCATGCTGCACAGCACAGTGATGCTGTACAGCATCTTTTAAAACCTCTGGCACGGCAAATAGGTCCCAAAGGCGAGACATATTGACTTTGTTAGGGCTTGTTTTTATGAAGGCATTTTCCTGGACTTTCATTTCTTTTAATTTCACCCTGGAGCATCTCTACTGAGAGTAATATGAACTCTTGCCACTGAGCTGCTCTCCATCCTTCCTCTCCATTCAGCTCTACACATGCAGAGTGATAGCCTCTATGGAGGCAGTATGGTGGCGACAGGGGTAACCTGGGCACTGGTACCGGGCGGGGGTGATTTGCTGACTTCGGGGAATGGAAATCGTCTCTAGCCTGGACCGCTTCTGGATTAAGGCAAACCTAGGGTGCCACCTCAAATTTTCTTAACTTGTTCAAGTGTTTTTTTATAGTGCTTATTTATAATTCATACTCTCACTTTCCATTTTTACTTATTTTTACAGATACATGGAGGCAGAAAACCATCTATTATCCACTATCAATGTCTTCAGATGATTGCAATGTTCTGGAAATTTATAGAATCTGCATTCAAACGTGTGTATAGGTTGACTGGTTAAATGCATGTGAACATATACCCATTACAGCTACATTTTATCACTAAACAAAAAATAAATATAAATACATTCCTATAAAATTAGCAGAAAAGGAAATGGATAATACAGATGGAAATGTCAAAAAAATAAATACCATAAAACTGGGAGCTCTATTTGTAATCTCATGGGCCCTTCATTGTGCTCTGAGATGTAACAGAAAGAAATACCAAAACTAATATTCAGTAACAGGCAGCTGAGCAAGAATTGTGCCTTCTGCCAGTAAACATGTTTCAGGATTGTCAGAACCACTGAATCAGCACTAATCTTCCTCTGAGCCGACCTGCAGAAGTTTGTCAACACTTAACTTGTCTTTGGCATTTTATATAGTTAACCTCCAAATACTAGCCCACACAATCCATGAAATTGCTACCAGGGGCACAGAGCTGAAATAATTAAATTCCTTACTTAGGAGAGTTTCCAAATTGTCTCACTACGACAATGTATCTTCCCACTCTGTGCTATACAGGTAGTGAATTTGGAGGGGTCAACAATCACACGTGTTTTTTTGTATCAAACTTTCTCCTCTTCCTGACCTTGTGAGATCATTCAATCTCACATACTATAATTATGTTGATGACTCTCAGATCATCTGAGAACTTTGAAGACAAGACTTATTGTCTTGGCAAACGCCTAATGTCTGTTAAAGAATGAATGGTAGAGAATCACCTGGCAAAATCGTAACTATGTATCCTTCTGGCCTCTTGAAACGGGACAGCTGCCAATGTCGGTAAGGAACTTAAAGCTTGGAGTGACCCCGAACTCATAGTTCTCACTTGAATCCCGACTCATCCCACTGACATGAGACACGTTCCATACAATCAGAATGTTTAAAAATATATTCTGCTAACTAGAACTTCTGTACAGGATTCAGGCATTTTTGCCCTAGTGATATAACAATGTAACTAGATTCTATACTGTATCTCTAAAAAAACAAATCCAGAACACAGGAGTGATAAAAGTTCTTAACTGGAAGAAACAAGGCCACATTACTTCTCCTCTCAACGCCCTCTGCTGGCAGGAAGAATATCCTTCAAAGCGTCCTGCTTTGCCTACAAGGCAATTGAACCTTCTTGCACTAAAACTCAGGTCCTATATCCAAAGAAGAAAACTAAGATTACGTTTGGCCTCAAGGCTTAGCCCACCCATGCTTATCAAACAACTAATTTACGTAGTAGATCATCCTCAGTACCGACATGCAGGCTCTGGAATACACTATAGAAGAGGTTAATGACAATCTACAATCATCAATAATTCAGAAGAGAACAAAGACGTGGCTTGTCCCAAATCTTGGACCCACCTGAGCCCACGCCACAACCATCGAGTGGGTTGCATATCCGACTGACAGCCTATTGTCTCACTCCTTTCTTACAGCCTTAAGCATGAGTTGCACATTTATGCCGCTGCGCCAGGTATGGAACACGCTGCCCAGGCCTCACACACAATTCCAAACCTCAGCACAACTACCAACATCCAGGTAGTACAAATGTAGTAATTACTCATCTAACTGCTGGAAAGTGCTTTGAGGCCTTAATAAGATGTGTGAAAGTGCCACAGAAGTAATGCTGCAATATAATAAATACAACACAGTTTTCAGGTCTGCACCAGGATATTATACTCTGTCCCATGAAGCCTCTGAAGCCACACAAAGGGCCCTCAAAAGGCCCCAAAAGACCCTCCATGGCCAGGTTCTACAAAGAGAGAAGTAGCCTGGGCCTAAGAACTAGGAACGCACTCCTATGCGTGTGAGATACAGCATGAGTCTGTTGAAGGGGCACATGTTTCCAAATAATTTACTGCTGCATATGTGGTCTCTAGGTTCTTCCATCAGGAAAGCAGCCAGAAGTAAATTGTAATGACATGTGAATAACTAGAGGCCCACAGAAGCTTTGCTTTATTAGCAAATGAGGATTACATCCACAGTGACCATGACTTACCCTACTTCAACTGCTCCCATCTATACCCACTTTCAGTGCTCCCTGATGGCCTGGCAGCCGGTGTGCTGAATGTGCAGCAGTCATGATGCCACTTCTGACTTCTGTTTCCCATTTTAAACCTGCCTCTCACTCTTTTCCCTCCTCCGTAGTTAACTTCTCTCTCCTCCTCTTGTATACTACTCTCTTCTTGTGTTATTGCTGTGGGTGCTGTATTGTGTTGGTGGTTATGTGCTGATTGTCCTCTCTGCCCCCTTTTCCTACCCCGCGTGTGTTGCTCGATCAACCCACACTTTTTGCATATGATTTCCATGCCCCATCCTATACACAGAGACCATCATGTTTGATGGTCGTCACAGGTTGTTGTTAGGTCTCCTCTACTAGGCAATTTTTAACTGACTGTAGGCAAAACCTCTTGTAGATAGCAGCAACAAAACAGAGACTTAGAATCCACCTCTTGGTTAACCTTGGTTGGTTTATTGTCACTCTCACTTGCTTCCTTCCCATTCAATGGCTTGCTTTCTTCTTATTGAGTTTGTCCCTCCCCTGGAGAATATCCTCTTTCCTATCTTTTGATTGGCTGTCTAGTATCCTTCCACAGCTGACATTTAGGGAACTACTTTTTTCTTTTTCATTTTTTGTTTTCTTGCTTTCTCCCTCATGTGATCCCTCCCCTCAAATACCTGCTGTTGTATTCTGTGTTGCTCCCACCTTCCAGCTTGCCTGTTGAAGCAGAGCACAGATGCATGCCACATATTGCACAAAAGGTCAAGCCTTAGCACACAAGGCTTTTATGGCTCTACAGAAGACGTTTGATGCAGAAAGTGTAATTAGCATGACTGAAAAGGAGATGTCTCCTCTGGGGAACCAGATTTTTGCTTCCTGTGCTACTGTGGAGGTTCATATACCTGGAACCTGTTTCATAATCCGAGTAGTCCGATGGACTGGAAGGTAAATTATGCCTTGGCAAGGGTTTTTTTCCTATTTTTCCTAAACTCTGTTCAGAGTTTTCTGATTGGAAAGTATTTTAAAATTATGCCAAGTCATTTATAAATTGAGATAACTTAAGATATGTATTTGCTTTTCTTCGAGTACTGTGAAATGCTTTTTTGCTTTTTTAAACAATGCTTTTCAAACAGACATTGGCAACGGAAAAAGCTTGGCACTTGCATTATAAAGGCTAGACCTATTGGCTTTGGCAATACTTGTTTTCCTATGGCTCTTTCCCCACTCTTGTCCTCATGGGTGGGAAATGTTGCCTCCCTGCCTTTTAATTTTTGATGGGTGCCATCACATCAACTGGTTTCTCCTCCACACATATATTCCTTCCTGAGCCTTCTTATCTGCTGCCCTTTGGCTGTCTCTGGACCATCTTTGTGTGTACATTGCACAGTGGACCCTGGGCTGGGATTCAGGCTGGCACAGTTTGGGCCTGTGCCTTATTGTTCTAGTTCTAGTTCCATCTGAATGCAGTAACATGAGAATGATAACTTCCCGCCCTTTGGATTCCTTCCCATCCCACAGGTAAACTCATGTCTGCCTGTCCCAGTTCCCCAGCAAAGCTTCTGATTTTAGAGTTTAAACCAAAACTCATGGTTTCCAACTCTGTTCCAGTCAACGCTGTCTTTAAGAATGGCTAGAAGGGAGACTTTGCAATAGGAAGTAAGATTCACACCCAGTGAATGAGACAGTGAAACATGAGAATCGCACCCAATGAGTGGGACTGTAAATAAAGAGATGGGACTCACACCCAGTGAGTGAAAGTGAGCCCCAAGGTATGACAGGAACACCCACTGTGTGAGACTGTAGCAAGGGGAGAGACACACCTAATGAGAGAGAGTGCCTTGACATATTGGTGTTGGTAGCCATATCAGTGATATCCTGCAGAGCAGTGGCCACTTACTGCCTACGCAGACATCAGTGGGTCCTGGATCTGACATTCTCTCTCCATCTTCTGCATCTCATGCAATCTCACGTACCATAAGAAAGAGACCTACACAACAAAGAGACTTCTTCCAGTTGAGATCATGAGACTGAAAACACATTTTGTTGAAAGTGTCACAGCTGGGTTTTATAGAAAAGGAAGAGAACTGATGGATGTGCAAGACAGGTGGCATAGAGGCTGAAAAGGGTTCAGGCTAACGCAGACCTCCGAAGGACTCTATAAGGGACCGATTGGAAAGTGTACTGTCAGGGATAAAAAGATACAGCACAAGATTGGCCGGAGATAAAAGAAGAGAGACACTGAAGTGTATTGTCCCTCACCCAGCCTCATCAACAAGAGAGAGAGCAGGAGGGGGTGGGAGACAATGTCAAATGCAGAGGAGAAGTCAAGGAGAACTGAAGCTGGTGGCTCGTCCCATTCCAGGCAGCTGCAGATGTCATCATGTGCTGCCAGGAGGATGCATTCTGTGCCATGAACCAGCCTGAAGCTGACTTGGACAAGATCAAATTGGTTGTTATTTTCCAGAAAAGAGAGAAGTCTGTAACTGAGGATTCTGTGACCTTGGTGAGAAAATTAGAATGCAATGTAGGAGAACAGCTTGCAAGAACAGATGGGCCTCCGTTCTCCTTCTTTATGAGAGGGGACAATAGCTTCCTTTCACATGGGAGAGATGTTTTCCAATGTCAAAGACTGATAACAAATGTCTGCAAGGATCTGTAGGAGACTGGCTCAGTTAATGGTGTACACCTATGGTGTGGCACGCTATACTGAGTCCAGGCAACGCTTGGTGATAGTATATGCCAGAAAGATGGCACTTTCCTACAGGATCAACACGTCACTGCGCCAAAAATCACTCACAAATGTCGGTAATACTCAACAGTTCCCTGCGTCAAAGATTGGTTACAAATATCGGTAAGGATTAACAAATCCCTATGTCAAAGATTGGCTATAAATATGAGCAGTAATCAACAGTTCCTGATATCAAAGATTGGGCACAAATTCAATTATGATCAACAATTCCCTCTGTCAAAGATTGGTTATAACTGTTTGTAATGGTCAACAATTCCCGAAGTCAAAGATTGGTTTCAAATGTCTGAAATGATTAACAGGTCAGATGCCAAAGATTGGTTACAAATATTGGCAATGATCAACATTTCCTTATGTCAAAGTTGGCTATAAATGTCGGCAATGATCATATTTTTCTGATGTCAAAGATTGGGTCCAAATGTCAGTAATGATCAACAGTTCCCAATGCCAAAGATTGGGTACAAACGTAGGTATTGATCAACAACTCTTTATACCAAAGATTGGTAACAACTGTTGGTAATAGTCAACAATTCCCGCAAAGATTGGTTATAAAGATTAATATTGATGAACAGTTCCTAATGTCAAAGATAAGTTACAAATATTGGTAATGACCAACAATTCCTTATGTCAAAGATTGGCTATAAATGTTGACAATGATCAAAAGTCCCCGATGTCAAAAACTGGCACGAATGTTGTTAATGATCGACAATTACTTATCTCAAAGATTGGTTATATCTATTGATAATAGTCAACAATTCCCGATGTCAAAGATTGGTTACAAATGTCGGTAATGATCAACAGTTCCAGATGTCAAAGATTGGTTACAAATATTGGTAGTGATCAACAATTTCTTATGTCAAAACTTGGGCACAAATGTTGGTAATGATCAACAGTTCCAGATGTCAAATTTTGGTCACAATGATTGGTAGTGATCAACAATTTCTTGTGTCAAATACTGGCTATACATGTGGCCATTGATCAAGAGTTTCTAATGTCAAAACTTGGGCACAAATGTCAGGAATGATCAACAGTTCCCAATGTTAAGGATTGGTTCCAAATGTTGGTAATGGTCAACAATTCCTTATGTTAAAGATTTGCTACAAATGTCAGTAATGATCACAGGTTCCCAATGTCAAAGACTGATTACAAATATGGGTAATGATCAACAGTTCCAGTGGGTACAAATATTAACAATTATCAACATTCTTGATTGTTCATGGTGTGTGTGCTACCCTGGCATTTCTGGTATAGGTCAGGAGAGCATGGACATCACCTCTCCAGGGCTTATTGTGTGTATTTCCCTTTGTTTATTTGAAGAGGTGTTCCGTTCAGAAGATTGATCTGTTCAACCTTGACAGATGGTGTCTTATAGGGAAAATTAAGAATCTTTTGGGGTTCTCAAGCTTGAGGAGAACTAGAAGAAGAAGATAAAAAGCTCTTCTCCATCATGTAGAAATTATAACCAGTACTGTATTGATTGTGAACGTTTCTATTACCTTAACTACAGTCTTTTTACGTATTTCATTGTTTTGAAAAATGGGTACCCATAAAGAGGGCATACCAAGCAGATTGCAGCTTATTTTTTCAAAGAATCATAAATTTATGTTAGAATGTAGACTCACGCTTATGGATAATAGTTAAAGAGACTAGTTTCTATGTTGAATTGACTTCTGTTGTGAACTACAGTGCACTAATTTTGTTGGATACTGACCTTTCGGGTGGAGGGACTATTCACTTCCACAATGCTTGCGGTCACTGCTTGGTGATAGGTTGAAATGTTTAGAAAATGGGTGACAGCATCAAAGTAATCAGTAATATTGTTCATAATAGATCATAGTACTGGGTGAATCTTTGCAACACCAAATATATAAATTGGCAGAAAAGATATGTATTAAAAGGCTGTGACGTACTTCAGATAAATAAGGGTTATTGCCCTCTGCTCATGACATTAAGCGCCTTTAAAGCCTTTTCTCGACAGAATTCTAGACTTTCCGAATGACATAGCCAGCCTAATTAATCCATATAGTATGCTAATTAATAAAACATCTGCACTAAAGGGCACTGTTTTAAACATGCACAAGAACTTTGTCACCATCTCTAGGTTTTCATGTTTACAAATACAGCGTTTGCCCCAGTAAACCTGGAGGTAGTTCACTCAGTAGGGAACTACACAATATATATGTTCACAAACATTCATTCACGTATGAACTTTCATGGTCACTCCTCTGACTTTTGTATGTTTAACATTACAGTCTTTTAAATGAAAATTTGTAATTATTAATATAATGTTGAAACTCTGTAACTGAGTGCAGACAGCAATGACATCACTCTACACTCCAAATGTAAAAGGGCAAGTCTTTTTAGAGAAGGGGACACAAATGAAACAACCCTTACAAGACAATGTCCCCTCAAACCCTTGCACCAGGAAGGCCTGGTGAACAACCTAATGGAAATTCGCCCCGTGTTAAAATACGTAGCGTTAAAGGAAATTGCCAAAGATAAATTGACAAAAATGAAAACAGAAGAAAGACCCACAAGAGACACCTAAAGAGGAATACAACCATGGTCCACAAGGTTGTCAAGGGGGGCAGTCTCTCCACAGACGCTCTAACCGCTACCCCTACCAGTGCCAAGACCTCATACTTCCAACCGCTGACCTTCCTCACTCACTCCTATCCCTGGCTATTCCAGTACCATCCTTTTTCTCCCCCCAAAATATGTATTGCACCCTCCTTCTCATCTAAGATTCAAACCATTAGTTTATACTACAATTTTCTTCAGCGCCTTGAGACCCTACGGGTGATAAGCAGCGCTCTACAAGTACTGATTGATTGATTCCATCCTTCAGTACTTCTCTGCTTTGTGTTCATCGTTACATGCCATTAAAAAACCTGCCCTCTCCTACCTCCATCCCCCTCTGAAACTGCCCTTCTCTCAAGAAAGTCAAGTTTTTTAGGCCTCTCTGATCTCCTTAGCCTCAAATCACCAAAAACCTCACACCTCATACAAGCCGCCTCCTACCTCTTGTTTTCATTGTGTCACCACTGCTGTCTACTATTTACAATCCCAGTTCTTACTCATTCCATTTCACCCATTCATTTGTTCTCTTTCTTGTCTTTCTTTCCCAAATCCCTGAAGATACCATTCTTTTTCAGGCTTATCCGCTGCCTCAGGACCAACATCTTCTAAGATGCTCTGCAGTCGCGAGACAACCAATCGCAAACCACCATAACTACTCCCACCGTATCTTAAACGTTATTACCATCATTCGTGGCACCCAGATCGCTTCATGCCCTGAAAAATACCTCGTTCGCATTAAATTCCCCGCTGCTATACTTATACCACCACTACTGCGAATATGGAGTCACACCAAGGAAAGATGGGGTGAATCTGTCAAAACTAGTGAACCTGGGAAGGCACAGTTTCCAAAAAAATGGCCTTTCCAGTACCAAGAAAAAAACATCGGTCCCGAAGCGCCACTTTCCTTGCATCGCCCCTGCCCCACCTAACAACACCATGGTTGCGCCGTATTTACAATACGGGGCACCATGGCAGTCGTTTCCACAATACTGTCATAATTAATTACGCTATTGTGGCACTTTGCAGCATTAGCGCCATAAATTATGTCGCTAGTGCAGCAAAGCACTAGGGAGGCCCATAAGTTACTATGGGTCTGTCCCCATGAGTTACTATGGGTCTGTCACTTTAATGCCTGCCCTGCGCAGGCATTAAAAATGACGGAAAAAATGACGCAGTGAAATCTTGTAGATTTTGCTGCGCCATTTTTCTGGGCCTCCTAACGGGGAAACTCCCCCCTTGCATACATTATGCCTGGCGCAGGCATAATGTGGCGCAATGTATGCATTGCACCACTTGTAAATATGGTACTGGGAAATGGCCTCCTTAATGCCACATTAGCATAAATAAATGGCACTAGCGTGGCTCAAGGACCTTGTAAATCCGGCCCTTTGTTTTTCCCCTTATCGAGGTCCTGTATCGCGAATGTAAGTGTGGGTTCTACCACTTTATATTCATACGAATGTAGAAACATTTCTTGTAGGCTGGTCCCTAAATAGGCGCATTGGGATGTAAGACGCCATTTTCTGTCCTGTGAACCTGGATGCAGGGTTTGTTGTCTCGATGGCTCCTCGCAACAACTAATGTTATTATCGTGCTGAATATCGGACATAATGTTTCTTTCTTTTCCCTGTCATATAATTTATATTGCTTGATACTGTCCGCCCTTTGAGTCTTTTACCTTGAATATGTATCAAGTTTATCCTACTGTGCACAGGGCAAAAGGTGTCTGTGATCATTGACCTTCATTGAGAGAATTGATGCTGAGGTCATCATTGCACACTATCAGCTTTGGTGGAATGCTGGAGTTAATCCCGCCCACTGGTGATTGCCCTGGCTGCATCTTTGTTTTTGGTCTTTGTGCTACTGCAGACAGGCGCCAACCTTATGCAAATCAGCCCTGGTCCTGCGCCAATAGGAACGTCCTGCCTGTTCATAACACCCCTACATGTGGGAACCCAGACTGGGTTCAGCCTTATAGGACCACATCAGTGAGGTGCAGCTTTATTGTCCAATGGCACGGAAAGAGCCCAAATACCCTTCTATTTTCAGCCATTAGTCCAACATTTTACTTAGGTTTGCAAAGCTGTGGAGAGGACATTTCTAGTGGAAATATGCACACCCCTAACTCATGTTTGCAACTTGATTCTGGGCTGAAATCCCCCAATGAAGGGCTGTGTGCACATCTGTCTGCTCAGTGCACATCTGTCTGCTCAGTGGGTGGCTGTGAAGGTACCATGACGACGTCAGGTAAGTGCACACCATTGTTACGCACAGCATTTCGCTTTCCTGCACCCACTGAGCGAAAAGGTCAAGTAAATTGGCAAACGTGCAATATAAGAACGAATAACAGACCAATGTATTATTTCATATTTTAGCTTAAACTTCACATAACTTGATGTACACAATGTAACAATAAAAATTTGTGACATCGTAACGTAACATAGCATACCACAGCATATCTTATATAAATCATAAAGAACCCCCTGCCATACATTATGAGGATATTGCAAGATACCGAGGCGTTCCATAACCATATAGAGGAATGAGACCAAAGGCGAGTTCCTTTATAAAGTTATGAAGTGACTCACAATATCCTTAACATGTTATCAGGGTGGTATTTTATCTCGTATAATACCAGGTCATACCATCACCTTTCTCACAAATCACTTAAAACCTTGGTGTGTAGCTCTTTCATATGACAGAGCGAGCATACTTGCAAACATGAAGAATAAAAACAGAACCTCTTGTGCAAAATTAAACACATCAAAAACCTGTTGGTTATTTGCTGCAAACAGATATTACAAACAGATCAAAACTGGTGGGATTTTAAAAAAAAAGCTGCACTAGCTCAGAATGTGTAGAAACATGCAGAAAGATTCTAGCGTTCCTCTAACTGTATAAGGAGTGCAAAAAATAAGCATGCTCGCTCTGTTTGTCATTGTGAGCTAAAAAATAGATCAGAAGAAAGAAAAGCAACTGCCGGCTCTGGCAGCAGACACTGTGACCCCAGAACTATTCGAGTACTCATGTCTTTTGCTTCACAAGTCACGGATTATAAGGACTAGTGTCTATACAGGCATTACAGAATCACCTGTATTATAACCAGGGCTACTGGAATTATACGATTGTGTTGCCCCTGCAATGTTTTCATTTTTATAGACTTGCCGCATTTGCCACATAATCCATCGTCTGACGCTTAATCGGCAGAGTTTAACAAAAAAATGTTTCTAGCTCAAACGGTTCAAAAGTTACTAAAAACACAGCGACACGCGTTGCAGGTCAGTGGAAAATCCTTTGCAACGGTTGGCGGGTCACTTTTCTGTTGCTTATTGCTCTATTTGGGGATTAAACTGGTACTAATGAGGTGCAACCAATGCTCACACATTGTTACCAGGATACAAAACGACAAAGTTATGTAGTAATAATATTACAAAATGTGCTGCATTGGGCTGAATAATTTGCTCAACCTTGCCGCATAATTTGTCCCTCTTCTGCCGCACAATTCCAGTGGCCCTGATTATGAGATAATCTAGCATGACAGCATAGGTTATATCTCAGAGTAACATGACACATGGCACCGGGACCACACTGAACCCTGATTATTGCTGTATTTCACACAGCTGCTGGGGGCCCACCTCCTGCCTTGCACTAGGGCCCATGGCACGGAGCCTACCCCCGTGTCAGACTCCCACGCTGCACAGGTCCAGGCTCAGCAGTTCTCCGCTCAGGAGCTCTGCTGAGGCACAGCAGAGGAGGATGCTGAGAGGATGCTGTGCCGGCCGCTGAGAGTTACGATGGTTATTTCTCACGTCTGAGTGATAACTCATGGCTCATCCCCAAGTGACTTATGAGAGTCTTTTGTGAAAGTAACATTTTCTATTAAGCGCTGGGCTCTGATGTACTGCGCCAATCGCAGTGGCGTAACGAAGCTTGAGGGGGGCTGTAAAGTACATGGAGGAGGCCCCCTCCCCAGGACCCAGTCCGATGTACTGCGCCAATCTCAGTGGCGTAACGAAGCTTGAGGGGGGCTGTAAAGTACATGAGGAGGCCCCCTCCCCCAGGACCCAGTCCGATGTACTGCGCCAATCTCCGTGGCGTAACGAAGCTTGAGGGGGGCTGTAAAGTACATGAGGAGGCCCCCTCCCCCAGGACCCAGTCCGATGTACTGCGCCAATCTCCGTGGCGTAACGAAGCTTGAGGGGGGCTGTAAAGTACATGGAGGAGGCCCCCTCCCCCAGGACCCAGTCCGATGTACTGCGCCAATCTCCGTGGCGTAACGAAACTTGAGGGGGGCTGTAAAGTACATGGAGGAGGCCCCCTCCCCCAGGACGCAGTCCAGTGTACTGCGCCAATCTCAGTGGTGTAACGAAACTTGAGGGGGGCTGTAAAGTACATGGAGGAGGCCCCCTCCCCCAGGACGCAGTCCAGTGTACTGCGCCAATCTCAGTGGCGTAACGAAACTTGAGGGGGGCTGTAAAGTACATGGGGAGGCCCCCTCCCCCAGGACGCAGTCCAGTGTACTGCGCCAATCTCAGTGGCGTAACGAAACTTGAGGAGGTATTGGGGGCTGCCAACTACATGGAGGGGGGCGGGGCCCCCTCCTCCAGGACCCAGTCAGGAGCTCTCTGGCCGCGGGCCTGCTGCACAGTGCCAGCTGTGCTGAACACCCCTCCACCCCCCCAAAATCCACCTGAACATAGGGGACTAATGTTATATCACTGGCCTATCTGTGTCTCACTGTGACACCCTGAATATTTTTCAGAAGCCGCAGGCCTCGAGGGGTTCAGCGGGGTTCGCTTCCTAATGAGAGGGAGCCCTGAGGCTGACTTCTCGGCACCTTCAGGAAAGTTCTAATGCTGGGGGAGGGCAGGCTAGCACAGCCCACTCAGGGTTAAGTGGCTGCTGTAGATGTGGGCCCCAGTCTGCCCTTTCCAGGCAGCACAGGAGTGATGGATAGAAGTGTCTGAATCAATCTGCGCCACTGATAGTCATACTGAGCGCACACATCATAGGTCTCAGCCGTTCCAGACAGGGGCCAATCAGGTGCAAGCAAGTCACGGCCCGCCCCCACAGGGCCAGTCTATTGCCTTTAATGGGCTCAGCAGTGAGGTGCGGACTGAGGCCCAGATTTACAGAGCCCTTGCATTTCCACTGCATCACGCAAGGTGGCACAAGCAATACTAGGGCTTCAGTGAGATTTACTAAACTACGCAAAGCCAGTAAATCTGGAACAATGTAAGGCAGCGAGCTGCCTTGTGTTATTCTGTTCTAGGAAGGCATTCCATGGGAGGAGAGGATTTTGGGGCATTTCCATATTTACTAAGACTAAACCTGGTAATGTGTCAAATGCTACATCTTCCCAGGTGAGCCAAACAAGGAGAAATATGTTTATTTCTCCTCATCATTTTTCCTCATTCTGCAACACACATTGAAAGAGGAAAACGCTATGGAGGATTGTTTTCATGCAGGAATGTGTTTCTTCCTGCACAAAACAACCCTGCCTGCTATGCAGGAACACAAGGGTGCCTACTTTGGTGCTAGGTTGCACTCAGTGCGCCAGGGCAGGAATACACCATATCTCACTAGATATGTTGCATTCATATCCTCTCAGGGTCAGGCAACGCACAACAGCACGTTGTCTTGCTGCGTTGCATGACTTGTTAGTAAATCTGCTCATGTGTCTCAATAGTACAAAGAACTTGGAAACTGCATATGGGCATCACTGTGTTCCTTAGCATGACTCACAGAGACAGCACAAAAAAGACTTGAGTAAATGCTTGACGCAAGCAGAACCACTGGTGGCTCATCTGGGTGCGTGACTTTGGGAACCAGACAAATGTAACTTAGTCCTGGCTCTGCCCGAAAGTGGCAGTCCAACCTGGGCTGCTAATCTACGTTATGCAAACACAGACATTTTTCAGAGTGGATCTGCCTCATCAGTGAGGTGCAGCTTGAGTCCCTAAGACAGCACTGCCCGTGGACCAGTGTCTGGGCACACCCCATGGCATTTAGGGTGACAGGCTTGGCACTACAGTAATAGATGACAATGAAAGAATCCATCTGCACCACTGTGGTTTTTCTGGCCACATTTCATACGATTGTATCTGTCATTGCACACATGGGTTATCAGCAGGGCCAGTGAAATTATGCGATTGTGTGGCTGCAGCATTTTTGCATAATTATAGATTTGCCACATTTGCCACATAATCCACCATTAGCTACATAATCTGCAGAATTTAACAAAAAAATATTTCTAGCTCAAACGGTTCAAAAGTTATGAAAAATGCGGCAACACATGTTGCAGCGCAGTGAAAGGCCCTTTGCAGAGCTAGAGTGGCCGCCTTTCTGTTGCTTATCACTATACTTTGATGTTAAGTTGGCACTATTGAGTTGTAACCAATGCCCACAGAATGTTACCAAGTTTAAAAATTAAAATGATGAAATAATGAAGGGCCAAATGCACAAAGGCCTTTTGCATTTCTTAATGGGCCGAATCGCAATTTCGGCCTGTTAAGTAATGCAAAACAGCCTTTTCTTATGTACAAATGCCTGTAGGGAATCGCCAAATGCGATTTCTTCCCTCGATAAATCACATTTTCTGATGCCCTGAATAGGAAATCACAAATAGGGATTTCCTATTTGCGATTTCTTGGCACATGTACAAAGCATTTCCTAAATGCAAAATGAGCATTTAGGAAATGCAATTACAATGCGCAATTTTAAAAAAGCACCCCAAAATGCCTTTTTAAAAGTGCAATAAAGCGCACAGCTTTTCATGTGCACCACTTTTTTTTGGGGTGCAGCAATGGGGGCCTTAGGCTGAACATCACCCTTGCTTTAGCATTTCCTAATTTGAGATTTCCTATTAGGAAACTGCAAATTAGGAAATGCTAAAATATTTGTACCCATGGGCCTTTGGGCCGATAGGGACAAATAGTTTGGTATTACGTAAATAGCTATTTCCCAATAGCGATTCCTACACTGTAGGAATCGCTATTAGGGAATATCTATTTTTGAACATACCATTTTGCATTTCCTACATTTTGATTTCTAAGGAGTTGCTATTTACGAAATGCAAAATAAGTATTTCGTACATCTGGCCTGAAGTAATACTATTACAAAATGTGCTGCATAATGCCACATAATTTGCCTTTTCTTGCTGCATAATGTACTCACCCCTGCCCCATAATGTAGCCCTTTCCTGCCGCATAATTCCAGTGGTCATGGTTATTAGTAAGAATAGTAGTCGGGCCAGAACAAACAATGGTGGTTCAGCCTGAAGTTTTAGAAGGCGTCCCTGCTCAAGAGTAGAGAGAGGAACACCAACTTTGTTTAAGAATAGTTGGTTCTTCATTGAGGTGAAGCAGAAGTCCTTATGGTGCAGCCAGGCCCCACATCTGGGCACACTCACACTTTCTGACCCATGCTTAAAGCACAAAAGTGATGGATGGAAATTCTGGGTTCAGTGGTAATCTCAAAGAAGCAATGTGGCTGCATTCCATTCCATTATTTTTAGGTCTCTGGGCTTGTAAAGAGCGAGACTGCTGTGGACTGCTGACCCTAGGTGCCGGCTCACAGGGAGGGTGTGCTCCTACACTGCAATGCCTTATGGGCAAATAGCCAGCTTCGTTTCTGTCACTAATGTGCCTAATGAAAAGACAGCTGGTACGTGTTACATGTGCTTAGCATGTCATACAGACCTCTGGTCAGTAGGGTCCTACCTGTGATGGGGAGGAGATGCCTGAGACTTGTCTGGAAGGCCTGAACTCTGCAGGAGGTTTTGTTTCAGCGCAGACAGTGATTTGAAGCTCTTTACCACATACTAAGACCACGAGGCCCAGAAATGCTAAGACATCTGAATGCCTCTGTTGGAAATGGCCCTTTCTGCAGGGCTATCCCCAAACGTTTTGACTTTCTCCACCTATTTTTCTGACCCACTTCTTGTTGGCTTTAAGACTCTGCATTTTACCACTGCTAATGAGTGCTAAAGGTAGGCCCTAGGTAGCCCTATGGGCAGGGTGCTGTATATGTAAAAAGGTAAGACATATGTCTTTATGTATTATATGTCCTAGTTGTGACAAACAGCCTATTTAGTTTCTCAATACTGTGAGTGCTGCTTCTCTCATAGGATTGCATTGGAAATTCCCTGACATATGTATTGTATTTTATTGTATTGTAATAGTATTTATATAGCGCTTACTACCCCTGACGAGGCGTGAAAGCGCTTTTTGGCGAGTAGCACGCTACTCCGGAACCCAGGAGGAATTAGTGGTGGATTAGTATAGGAAAGTATGAGTACAGTTTTAGTATAATTATGAGTTAATTTGAGCCAGAGTAATGGAGTGTTAATGGATAGCTTTGTAAGACCTACATAAGATCTATATGGTGTGTATGTTGTGGCTGGGCTATTACCACAGTTCCGCGGTCTGTGGCTCATGTTGTCTGATGCAACCGAAGACCATCGGGGAGTGAGAGTTCCAATATATTTTTCGTCAAGACCCTCAGGGACAAGCGAACGTGTTTCACTTCTTCTCCAGGTATATTTCCTGAAAGGTAACAACATCCCAAGAGATATTTCCACAAGAAACACAGAGAGCATCACAGGTAGAAGAAATCTCCTTCCTGAAGGAAACCTACCCTTTCCCAGAGTCATGGTGCCATTCTAGATACCATGAGCTTCGTCTTCATCGAAGCTTGATCCAGAGGTGGAAAAATTTAGTGCGGAATTCCATGTTTTATCTGCTGACCTTGCACAGACTTAGGCCTTCCATCTGGCCTTGTTGAAATTGTTCGGGACATCTCTGGGTCCTTCTAGGCAGACAGCTCTCTCTCTCTCAACTCTGATCTTGACACCTCCCAAATCTGCAACTCCTCATGGTCTGACCTCCGTGCATGAAAAAATCTCATCCTAAGACACCATTCATTTGGTGCTGTCTACACCACTTCCTCCAATGTCACTACTGGCACCACTTTCTAGCTGTTACCTGCAATGGTCTAAAATTTTCCTGAGATAATGTGGGTGGTAAAAGAGATAGGTGGAGCTTGTTTTGAGGAAGTATCCTCGTCAGAGCATTTATTAAGGACCACTAGGATCACCAGATGGAAAAAATGTTCAGATAGGACATAGAAAATCCGGTCAGGCCTGATAAGGATAATAGTGATAAAAAGATGATGATTTGGAAGCCAATGACCTCCTTCCTCTTCAAAATCCTGATACTGGTCTTTATCTTGACTTTAAAAAATTGCAAGGGGCCTGGGTCAAGATGGTAGGCGAGTAGGACTCTGATCATGTCTAAGTGGTTGTATCTTCTGATCTATAAGGAGTAGCATGGGCATGTTTAGTATGTTTGGAATGGTAGTGAGAAATACTGCTTACTGGTGTGTGTGGATTTATTAATATTATTTTAGAAATGCCACTTTTAGAAAGTGGGCATTTCTCTGTGCTTATAACTCTAGTGCTTTGCAGCCTGACTCCAATCCACGTCTGGGGTAGAGTGATAGGTCCACTTGGTGCATACTTTCCAGACAACGATAACACAGGAAGGCCTGGGTGTGACAGAAGAGGCATCTGCATACTGATAGTCTTCCTGGGCTGGGGACAGTGAGGGTTGTTCACACCTTACATGTAAATAGTCTGTGCCCTGCCCTCACACAATGGACTGATTACCCCCTACTGATGTCTGGAGACAGGGCTGGTTTGAAAGGGTGTTGTGCTTCACTTCAAAGGGTCCCTTTGATGTTACCCCCTGAACAAAGGCATTTTTTAGTATAAGTAGAGGGGCTCAGCCCCCTGACTTTAGAGCACTTGTGGAATTGGGACCGAACCTCTGTCAGAGAGACAACTGGACTGCACAAGGACTCTTTGGTTGTAGCCCTACTGCCTGGTGTCTGCTGGTTGGCACAACTGACTCATCGGGATTGCTTTTCTGCTTGTTGCCCTGCTGCCAGCACTCTCTGGCTTGGACCTCCCTGGCACCACTATTTGCCCTGGACTGCTGGCCTGCCAGCAAGCATAGGAATTCTGCTGTTCAAGTGCTGCCCCTGGCCTTGCAACTATAGTGCCTGGGGAGCACCATATTTTGTACTTGTGTCTGAAACTACAGCGCTTGGGGAGCGCTTCCTTGTTCACTATGTTGGTATTCAGTGCAGGGAGAGTGCCACGTGGAGTCTTCCCCGTGTTCTCTTGTTACTAATGCAGGGTGAGTGCTTTAAAGGATTCTGTTGTCCCACACTTTGGTTATACCCAGCATGTGTGCCTCTGCCAGGAATCCCAACTAGCTCAGTGGCGTGCTACATCACCAGGCAACTCTGAGCCCCAAGAGAGGTGAGGGCTGTCCCGCCTCCGGCATGGCTGGACCGGCACAGGGAGCTGCCTGGTCGCATTCCCCCAAGGACGCAGTGCTCAGCACAGCCGGGGACACTGACAAAGGTCCCTACCCCACCACCCGGCCTCACAGAGTGAGGCTGGGCAGCGGGCAGCGATTCCCGGCGAGCAGGAAGCCCCTATGATGGCCTTGTGTGACACGGCCTGGAGAGACCAAAAGAGGAATTCCCTGGGCAGCTGCACCTTCTAAACTCGGCCCATGGGGGAACCCCACGAGGTTCCTCCCACAGGACCGGCAGTGTGTGTATGGCTTACACCCTGTTTCCTTTATCTGGGGCATTCAACATTTGGTTGGCAGGATGGGAAGGGAATCCTCGACGGAGGTCCAGTTCCTGCTGAGGCATACCATAAATACGGGAGTAGAGGCACAGGAGTCGCTGTGCACGACATGTACAGAAATTACTGTAATTACGGTGGTAGATGCACCAGAACTCCTAAACATAAGTGGTGGGTTGTGCACTCACTGACTACTTTGCAAAAAGAGGCCAGCTGCACTATGGCCTTCTTGTAGAAGGTATTGTTGGTGTGTTATCTGCAGTTTGCCATTATGTTCTGTCACCTTCAGTGTTTCCACAGCATTTTCATGACCTGATGTATATTCCATGCCATTTTTATTCTGTGGGGCAGTGAGTACATGGTATTATGTATGTATTGAGAAGGTAATGTCTTATGTCATGTGCAATATGGAAATGTGTCTTCTTACTTAGATTCAGAGTGATGATCTGACAACTGCTGGTTTAGCAGAATATTACTGATTTTGGTGTATGATGTTTTATGTGCAATGCAGTTTATTTTTGCATAACTTATTGTGGAGTCTCTTTTGCGTTTTTTTTATTGTGTCACGGATGTGAGTGTGTTGTGCAAATGCTTTACACATTGTCTCTGAGGATAAGCCTGACTGCTCTGTGCCAAGCTACCGGGGATGAGCACAGGTTATCTGTGGTGTTTAACTTACTTGCCCTTACTAGAGCGGTGGGTTCTGCCCAGCTGGGGTGCATACCCTAGCCAACCAGAAACCCCATTTCTAACAGCCTCACAAGCCTTATGCAAGCATTGGTTGCCAGCGCAGTGCGCTCTATAAGCAGCATGGCCAGCTTTCGTGCCGGTGGCCCTTGGTGTGACAATCTTTTTGGTGCCTACCCCCCTCCAATGACCTTCATCTCCACAAATTCCATCAGTACCACCCTCCAACAGTGCCCCTCATCTCTCCATAGCTCCTCTATCCTGTATATTTCATTCTCTTATAGAGCTACTCATCCTTCACTCACACCCAGTTCTATGATCTGCATGGAAGATGTTTTTGCAGCAGGCACATTAACCCTCTTTGCTACTTTATGATGAGTCAAAACTGCCTCAAAACAAATCTCCAATCTCTCTCCAGCAGGAACATTAATCACCAGAGTTATCTGGACATTTCTCATTTCTATTGCTTCCAGAGAACTGCTGGACTCACAAGGAACTCTGCAGCAGGTGTTTTTAAACCCATAAGTTATTTTTAAACACAGCACCCCCACACACCCGAGGGCATCGCCAGGTGCTGTTGCACCTCCCTTAAGCCAGCCCTGACTAGCAGGGTGGGGTGCTGGAAAAGGAGAGGTGTAGAGAAGGATGATGGGGTCATCAGGTGGACCCCTTTGTCGGGGATACTTTTCTCCAGTCAGTCACTCTCTGCCTCTAATTGTCCCACCCTCTCTTCATCTTGCCCACCTACTGGCCCTCTTCTCATTTATCGGCCACGCGCCATCCAGTCCCGCCATTTCCTGTTCTTAAACCAGTTTCCTTCTGTGTTATTCCCTGTTCCATTCTAAGAGTTTCTCCACGTCTTCCACGTGCGTCCCACCCTCGCTGGATGTTCACATCTTTCTCTCACTCGCCTCAATCACCTCCCAGCTCTATTCTCTCCTCCAAGTCTGTCTTCACTTATTACCAACCTCTTCTAAGTCTGTCTTCACTTATTACCAACCCCCCTCTACTCTTCCCACCAGTCTACACACTGCCCTCTGAGCCTCCCTTCTGTCCATGTCTCCATTTACTCTCCCCAGTCTATACACTGCCCTCCGTGCCTCCTTTCTATCCATATCTCCATGCACTCTCCCTCCCAGTCTATACACTGCTATCCGTGCCTCCCTTCTATCCATATCCCCATGTACTCTCCCTCCAGCCTATACACTGCCCTCCGTGCCCCCTTTCTATCCATATCCCCATGTACTCCCCCTCCAGTCTATACACTGCCCTCTGTGCCTCCTTTCTACCCATACCTCCATGTACTCTCCTCCCAGTCTATACACTGCCCTCCGTGTCCCCTCTCTATCCATATCTCCATGCACTCTCTCCCCAGTCTATACACTGCCCTCTGTGCCTCCTTTCTATCCATATCTCCATGTACTCTCCCTCCAGCCTATATACACTGTCCTCTGTGCCTCCTTTCTATCCATATCTCCATGTACTCTCCTCCAGTCTATACACTGCCCTCCGTGTCTTCTTTCTATCCATAGCCCCGTGCCCTCTCCTCCAAGTCTATACACTGCCCTCCGTGCCCCCTTTCTATCCATATCTCCATGTACTCTCCGTCCAGTCTATACACTGCCCTCCGTGCCCCCTCTCTATCCATATCTCCTTCCACTCTCCCTCCAGTCTATACACTGCCCTCCGTGCCCCCTTTCTATCCATATCTCCATGTACTCTCACCCCAGTCTATACACTGCCCTCTGTGCCCCCTTTCGATCCATATCTCCATGTACTCTCACCCCAGTCAATACACTGCCCTCTGTGCCCCCTTTCTATCCATATCTCCATGAACTCTCCCTCCAATCTATACACTGCCCTCTGTGCCTCCTTTCTATCCAGATCTCCACGTACTCCCCCCTCCAGCCTATACACTGCCCTCTGTGCCTCCTTTCTATCCATATCTCCACGTACTCTCCCTCCAGTCTATACACTGCCCTCCGTGCATCCTTTCTGTCCATATCTTCATGTACTCTCCCCCCAGTCTATACACTGCCCTCCGTGCCTCCTTTCTATCCATATCTCCATGTACTCTCCCCCAGTCTATACACTGCCCTCCGTGCCCCCTTTATATCCATATCTCCATGTACTCTCCCTCCAGCCTATACACTGCCCTCCGTGCCTCCTTTCTATCCATATCTCCACGCACTCCCCCTCCAGTCTATACACTGCCCTCTGTGCGTCCTTTCTAACCATATCTCTATGTACTCTCCCTCCCAGTCTATACACTGCCCTCCGTGCCTCCTTTCTATCCATATCTACATGTACTCTCCTCCCAGTCTATACACTGCCCTCTGTGCCTCCTTTCTACCCATATCTTCATGTACTCTCCTCCCAGTCTATACACTGCCCTCCGTGCCTCCTTTCTATCCATGTCTCCATGTACTCTCCTCCCAGTCTATACACTGCCCTCTGTGCCTCCTTTCTATCCATATCTCCATGTACTCTCCGTCCAGTCCATACACTGCCCTCTGTGCCTCCTTTCTATCCATATCTCCATGTACTCTCCCTCCCGTCTATACACTGCCCTCCGTGCCTCCCTCTGTGCCTCCTTTCTATCCAGATCTCCACGTACTCTTCCTCCAGCCTACACACTGCCCTCCGTGCCTCCCTCTGTGCCTCCTTTCTACCCATATCTCCATGTACTCTCCCCCCAGTCTATACACTGCTCTCCGTGCCCCCTTTCTATCCATATCTCCATGCCCTCTCCCACCAGTCTATACACTGCCCTCCGTGCCTCCTTTCTATCCATATCCCAATGTACTCTCACCCCAGTCAATACACTGCCCTCTGTGCCTCCTTTCTATCCATATCACCATGCACTCCCCCTCCATTCTATACACTGCCCTCCGTGCCTCCTCTCCCTCCCGTCTATTCACTCCCCTCCGTGCCTCCTTTCTATCCATTTCTCCTTGCACTCTCCCTCCAGTCTATACACTGCCCTCCGTGCCCCCTTTCTATCCATATCTACATGCACTCTCCCTCCAGTCTATACACTGCCCTCCGTGCCTCCTTTCTATCCATATCTCCATGCATTCCCCCTCCCGTCTATACACTGCCCTCTGTGCCTCCTTTCTATCCATATCACCATGCACTCCCCCTCCAGTCTATATACTGCCCTCCGTGCCTCCTCCCCCTCCCGTCTATGCACTCCCCTCCATGCCTCCTTTCTATACCTATCTCCATGTACTCTCCTCCAGTCTATACACTGCCCTCCGTGTCTTCTTTCTATCCATATCCCCGTGCCCTCTCCTCCAAGTCTATACACTGCCCTCTGTGCCTCCTTTCTATCCATATCTCCATGCCCTCTCCCACCAGTCTATACACTGCCCTCCGTGCCTTCCTTCTATCCATATCCCCATGTACTCTCCCCCCAGTCTATACACTGCCCTCCGTGTCCCCTTTCTATCCATATCTCCATGTACTCTCCGTCCAGTCTATACACTGCCCTCTGTGCCTCCTTTCTATCCATATCTCCATGCACTCTCCTCCCAGTCTATACACTGCCCTCTGTGCCTCCTTTCTATCCATATCTCCATGTACTCTCCCTCCAGTCTATACACTGCCCTTCGTGCCTCCTTTCTATCCATATCTCCATGCCCTCTCCCACCAGTCTATACACTGCCCTCCGTGCCTTCCTTCTATCCATATCCCCATGTACTCTCCCCCCAGTCTATACACTACCCTCCGTGCCCCCTTTCTATCCATATCTCCATGTACTCTCCGTCCAGTCTATACAGTGCCCTCCGTGCCCCCTTTCTATCCATATCTCCACGTACTCTCCCTCCAGTCTATACACTGCCCTCCGTGCATCCTTTCTGTCCATATCTCCATGTACTCTCCCTCGGTCCCTCCCGTCTATACACTGCCCTCCGTGCCTCCCTCTGTGCATCTTTTCTATCCATATCTCCACGTACTCTCCCTCCAGTCTATACACTGCCCTCCATGTCTTCTTTCTATCCATATCCCCGTGCCCTCTCCTCCCAGTCTATACAGTGCCCTCTGTGCCTCCTTTCTATCCATATCTCCATGCACTCCCCCTCCAGTCTATACACTGCCCTCTGTGCCTCCTTTCTATCCATATCTCCATGTACTCTCACCCCAGTCAATACACTGCCCTCTGTGCCCCCTTTCTATCCATATCTCCATGCACTCCCCCTCCAGTCAATACACTGCCCTCTGTGCCCCCTTTCTATCCATATCTCCATGCACTCCCCCTCCAGTCTATACACTGCCCTCCGTGCCTCCTCCCCCTCCCGTCTATTCACTCCCCTCCGTGCCTCCTTTCTATCCCTATCTCCATGTACTCTCCGCCAGTCTATACACTGCCCTCCGTGCCCCCTTTCTATCCATATCTACATGCACTCTCCCTCCAGTCTATACAGTGCCCTCTGTGCCTCCTTTCTATCCATATCTACATGCACTCTCCCTCCAGTCTATACAGTGCCCTCTGTGCCTCCTTTCTATCCATATCTCCATGCACTCTCCTCCCAGTCTATACAGTGCCCTCTGTGCTTCCTTTCTATCCATATCTCCATTTACTCTCCCACCAGTATATACAGTGCCCTCCGTACCTCCTTTCTATCCATATCTCCATGCACACTCTCGCTCCAGTCTATACACTGCCCTCTGTGCCTCCTTTCTATTCATATCTCCATGCACTCTACCTCCAGTCTATACACTGCCCTCTGTGCCTCCTTTCTATCCATATCTCTATCTACTCCCCCTCCCGTCTATACACTGCCCTCTGTGCCTCCTCTCTATCCATATCTCCGTGTACTCTCCTCCCAGTCTATACACTGCCCTCCGTGCCACCTTTCTATCCATATCTCCACGCACTCTCCCTCCAGTCTATACACTGCCCTCTGTGCCTCCTTTCTACCTATATCTTCATGTACTCTCCTCCCAGTCTATACACTGCCCTCTGTGCCTCCTTTATATCGATATCTCCATGCATTCCCCCTCCCGTCTATACACTGCCCTCTGTGCCCCCTTTCTATCCATATCTCCATGTACTCTCTGCCAGTCTATACACTGCCCTCCGTTCCTCCTTTCTATCCATATCTACATGCACTCTCCCTCCAGTCTATACACTGCCCTCTGTGCCCCCTTTCTATCCATATCTCCAGGTACACCCCCCCAGTCTACACACTGCCCTCCGTGCCTCCTTTCTATCCATATCTACATGTACTCTCCCCCCAGTCTATACACTGCCCTCCATGCCTCCTTTCTATCCATATCTCCATGTACTCTCCTTCCAGTCTATACACTGCCCTCTGTGACTCCTTTCTATCCATATCTCCATGTACTCTCCCCAGTCTATACACTGCCCTCTGTGCCTCCTTTCTATCCATATCTCCATGCACTCTCCTCCCAGTCTATACACTGCCCTCTGTGCCTCCTTCCTATCCATATCACCGTGCACTCTCTCCCCAGTCTATACTGTACACTGCCCTCTGTGCCTCCTTTCTATCCATATCTCCATGCACCCTCCCCCCTCCAGTCTATACACTGCCCTCTGTGCCTCCTTTCTATCCATATCACCATGCACTATCTCCCTCCAGTCTATACACTGCCCTCTGTGCCTCCTTTCTATCCATATCTCCATGTACTCTCCCTCCAGTCTATACACTGTCCTCTGTGCATCCTTTCTAACCATTTCTCCATGTACTCTCCCTCCAGTCTATACACTGCCCTCCGTGCCTCCTTTCTATCCATATCTCCATGAACTCTCCCCCCAGTCTATACACTGCCCTCCGTGCCTCCTTTCTATCCATATCTCCATGTACTCCCCTCCAGTCTATACACTGCCCTCCGTGCCTCCTTTCTATCCATAACTCCATGTACTCTCCCTCCAGTCCATACACTGCCCTCTGTGCCTCCTTTCTATCCATATCTCCATGTACTCTCCCTCCCGTCTATACACTGCCTCCGCGCCTCCCTCTGTGCATCTTTTCTATCCATATCTCCAGGTACTCCCCCCCTCACTACCTACCTATCCCTGTCTCCCTCCACTCTAGTCTAGGTGACCTACCTATCCCTACTTCCCTCCCCTCTTGCCCCTCTAGTCTAGGTGACTACCTACCCATTGCTGACTACCTACCTATACCTGCCTCCCTCCCCTCTTACCCCGTTGGTCTAGGTGACTACCTACCTATCCCTGCTTCCCTCCCCTCTGGTCTAGGTGACTACCTACCTATCCCTGCTTCCCTCCCCTCTGGTCTAGGTGACTACCTACCTATCCCTGACTCCCTCCCCTCTAACCCCTCTTGTCTAGGTGACTATCTACCTATCCCTGCCTACCTCCCTCTCTTACCTACCTCCCTCCCCTCTTTCCTAGGTGAGTACCTACCTGTCCCTGCCTCCCTCCCCTCTGGTCTAGGTGACTACCTACCTATCCCTGACTCCCTCCCCTCTAACCCCTCTTGTCTAGGTGACTATCTACCTATCCCTGCCTCCCTCCCTCTCTTACCTACCTCCCTCCCCTCTTTCCTAGGTGAGTACCTACCTGTCCCTGCCTCCCTCCCCTCTGGTCTAGGTGACTACCTACCTATCCCTGACTCCCTCCCCTCTGGTCTAGGTGACTACCTACCTATCCCTGACTCCCTCCCCTCTTACCCCGCTGGTCTAGGTTACTATCTACCAATCCCTGCCTTCCTCCCCTCTTACCTAGGTGAGTACCTACCTGTCCCTGCCTCCCTGCCCTCTTACCTAGTTGAGTACCTACCTGTCCCTGCCGCCCTCCTCCTCTTACCTAGGTGACTACCTACCTCTCCATGCCTCCCCCCTCCAGTTCTCTATCTGGTGCCGTGTGTAAGTCCTTCTTTCCTTTCCACCTGTCTTCCCTGCCATGCCTCCTCTTTACCTGCTTCTTTGTGTCTACGTGGCGCCGCCAGTCATTCCCTTTCCTGCGCTCTCCTTTATTCTGTCTTCTCTTCCCCGTGCTCCGTCCCGTCTCCTTCTCCGCTTCCTCCCCGCCCCTTCCCGTTCATTCCCATTGCCCTTCTCCTTCTCTCGCTTATAGTCCTTCGTCAGTTTTCAGCGCCTCTTCCTCTTCATCCCAAAGTGCCCTTCTCTCCGGTCTCTTCAATCTGCAGGGTGGGCCTAACAGTAATTCTTCCACCAGTTTGAGCAAGAAGGGTCTTGTTCTCCCAGAGACTGTGGGATGCATGTGGCAGGAATTTATAGATGGATTTTAGCATTGACATTGTCAATTTAGTGATTAGAAAATCACTTTCAGATTCATGGCTCAGAAGTAGTCTAATGAGGGCATGTGACGCATTACAAATCTCCTAAACGAATAAACAAATTACCAGAGAGGCCCTATGATTCAAAAGGACCCTAGGTCTCAGAGAAGGACCTCAGGATTCCCAGAATGGCTTTAAAATTTGGAAATTGTGGTAGGATTCCTAGAAGGACCCTTTGATTCACAGGAAACCCTTGGGATTTTGAAAACATGTTTGGATTCTGATAAACACTGTAAGTTTTGGGAAGAACCGTGGGATTCACAGGCAGACCTCAGGGTTCACAGAAAACCTTAGGATTCTAAGAATCATCTTAGCCAACTTTTAGAGTTCACAGAATAAACATAGGATTCATGAACGGACCTCATAAGAATATGCATGGAGTGAGCTTTAGGAATCATGAGCCGACCAGAGAATTTCCAGAAAGACCTTAGGATTTAGGAAGTTTCCTTAGGAGTCGTAGAATGTCTCACAAACCACAGGCGTTGTTTAGGATTCACAAAGAGACCCTTAGATTCACAAGCAATCCCTGGGACTTAAGGGACCATGCTAGGTTTCAAAGAAGACTTTAGCAATGCAAAGAGGGTCAATATGACTTCCGTAAGAATCGTAGGATTCGCTGACATATCGTTGGATGCCTTAGGATTCACAGAATGGCCTCAGGCACTGTGGAATATTTTATGATCCAGGTTACAACACTTGAGCTGATGGATGATTCCTGCCAGGTTGTGCATAGTTTGTTGCAGGAAGGTGAGGGAAGACGTTGAATGATTTCAGCGACACACATTTCTTTCGCTGGGTGATTGCATGCTGTGTTTGAGTAGCAGTTCTACCCCCCTTAAGGCCCCTACCTCATGTTTTTTCATTGCATACCTCAGTGGTGAACCTCACCCCTCTCTTCCCAGATATTGCCTGAAGCTGCTTTCCTTCCACTCGTGGAAATTGGGAAAAGCAATGTGACTGAGGCCATCCTCAAATTATTTCCATAATTTTTGATAGCTTTGCTCTTTTCTGCGGCTTATTAAATCTTGCGTTTTTTTCTGAAGGGGAGAAGATTTGCTGCTTTCATATATTTCTTGAGTCGATTTGCCGGAGGGAGGAATGGGGGGGCGTTTTGTGGGGTGTTATGCAGCAGTGAAGAGGCATTCTGATAAGAGGATAAAACTAACAGACGATTGGTCATCAGGGTGATTTGTAGGACTTTGGGTGAAGTTCTAGATTTCTGTGCACATGGACTGAAATCAAGATGCTGATTTAGGTGCTTGATTCGGAGGATATAAATCAATGCATGCCAGAAGGATGTCCTCATCATGCCTAGTTTTATAGGAATGACACTTCCAAAGACCTCTAAAGTCCTCACCCTAAACACTAACTGTAAGTAGCAGCCTTTGTCTCACTGGATCTCCTGCTGAGTAAAGCTAGCTCAGATTGTGAGAGTGTTGGCACACACTTGACACATTGTGTGATCTCTGGGACTTTGTGCGGTCTCTATCAACACAATCTGCAGATGACTCAGGTGCTGGTCGATATATTGTGTGTACTTAGCAGCGCCTGGCTACTGCGTACGAATTAGTTGGTCTGGTGTGCAACAATGTCCTGATTTGCCCACCATCCCTACCTGTAAAATCTACTGTGCCAACCAAAGGATGCTAAGGGGGGTGGGGGCAAAAGATGCGTGGCACAACACTGCAGTAAAAAATGCTGTGCAGACCTTTGTGATTTTATCCTAGCAGACCCTTTTGTCGCAAACACTCCAACCCCCCCTCCCCTCCTCAGCACCTTGAGACCCTCACGGGTGAGTTGCGCTTTACAAATTCCTGATTGATTGAACCCTACAATATGAACTTCGTCTACGCATGTGCTCTTACCCCCTAAGGGCCTGATTTATGAAAAGTTTGCATCACCTTTGCGTAATTTTTTTACGCAAAAGCAGTGCAAACTTACAAAATACAATCATATTTTGTACATTTGCGCCGCTTTTGCGTAAAAAAACTATGCAAAGGCGGTGCAAACTTTTCATAAATCAGGCCCTTCGTCTGCTTTCTTTTTTAGAATACCAAGCCCTCTCCGAGCAGCATCTTTATTTAAAGGTGGATGCGGGCAAATTGAATATCTGCTTTTTCATTTCTCTTTCTCAGTAGAATGAATTTGGATTTGTTTTGCAGGGCTCTGATTGTGTCCTCAAAAAATCCCTGTCTTCCATTCCTGTAAGACTCTTATCCCCTGGGGCACTGTGCACAGATGTTCAGAGCTTGTTAAAATCTGCTCTTTGGAACCAAGTGCCTCGGTTCCTCCTTGTCCCATTTCTTATGCTGGTGAGTGCAATTAATTCATCAGCCCTGGTCCCTTGGCTTCACATTGTTGCAAACTCTGCTTCTGTGTCTTTCTGTTTTATGACACATTTGGTGGTCCCAAAGGGCTGGATCCATGCCAGGTTTTCGGTGGATCCATCACCATTTAGATTAAATTATTGTAAATTTATCTCACTGTTGGTACCCTAAAAATCTGCCATGGATTCAGCCTTAGTGGACCAGCCTTAAACACCACAGATGCGGTCTACATTGAGAAGTTAAAAATGATCCTTTACACTGGGAAAGGTCTGCCTTGTGCTCCCCGCTTCCTCGTGCTTTTTTCACACTAAAATGTCTGAGCAATCGACTTTTTCATTAAAAATTTTGTATGATCTTCCCTTTAAGCCCCACTGTGAACACAAAGGGCCTGGTTACGAGTGTGGTGATCTCTAGACCGCCACACTTGGAGTGGCGGTCTAGACTGCCACACATGTGGCGGTCCGACCTCCACATTACAACCCTGGCGGTCTGAACGCCAGCTCCGTCAGGATCTCAGGTCCCGGCGGTTTGGAGGATGGTGGCAGTCCTAATCTGCCAGGGCGGCACAGCAAACAGCGCTGCCCTGGGGATTACGGCCACTTTCTCCGCCAGCGGTTTCATGGTAGAAGCACACCATGAAAAGGCTGGTGGAGAACAGAAGCAGGGTGCCCCAGGGGGGGCCCTGCACTGCCCATTTATTATGCATTTAGCACGGGCAGTGCAGGGGTCTCCATTGCCAGCACCATCGCAATGTTCACTATCTGATTTGCAGACAGTGAATATTGCGAGGGTGCTGGCGCACCCTGCAGGCTACAGCATTGCCGCCGGCTCGATTACGAGCCGGAGACAATGCTGTAGCTTGTTTCCCGCCAGGCCAGCGAGCAGAAACTCAGGTTTCCACCCACCGATCTAGCAGGAAACACTTAATAACTCTGGAGGGGAGGTTGCCACATAGTCGGCGGCCACCCTATCGGGAGTTTGACGGACAGGCTTTCCCGTCTGCCAAACTCGAAATAGGGCCCAATATGTCTGAATCATTTTTTCAGGAACACATTTACATTTGAAATGTACCTAGTTATGCCCTGCTGATATCAGAGAATTTCCCCAGCAGTAAATTTTCCATCCAAATCTTTCATGAAATATGTCTGGTTTTCTTGGAAATAACCTAAGAGTAATTTTAGGAATGCAGCAGAAATGGTACAACACTCCCAAATCAAACTATGCACATTTGCTGCAGTAACTGGGACACACACCAGGCAGCAGTACTCTCTGTGATTAGTCATGAAAGACAATGTAATGTTATGTTTAAGAGACAATATCATCCAGTGAGTATATTGTCAACTATGGAAAGAGGAAACATGAGCTTTTCTGTGGCCTGGCCACTGACTCAAACTGAATCACTTTGTCCCCCAATGCCTTTGACCCTATGGATGTTACGTATTTGGGAAAAACAGAAATGGCATTATGTGAAAACAAAGAGATCATTGTGAAGAAACCCATTGTACCGAAAATGTAATGAAGAAAAAAGGACATTGGTATTTTTGTATTTTGAGTGATAATGAAGACCATCGTTCAACAACAAAAAGCTGTTTTCTCTTTAGCAATAATTTCAGGTTGAGTAGAGATGGATTTTAGGGTTCGGTGGAGGTTTAGTAGTGTTTTATTGAGTACAGCTAGAGTTATGGTAAAATATAGGGTTAGTTGTGCCGACTGGGATATGGATAGGGTAATGGTGAAAAGTGTTTGCTTGGTTATGGTTGAGTTACACTTATTTTAAAATGCTGGATGTGTTATCATTGAGGGGTAGGTTGGGGATAAGCTAAGGGTGAAGTGTTTGACGGGGTAGAGTTGAGTAGTGGTTATGTTAATATGTAGGGTGGGTTATGGATTTGGTAAGGGTGAAACGTGTTTGATGGGTTAGGATTGAGTGATGGTTATGTAAAAATGTAGGCTACCATTGAGGGTTGGGTCGTGGATGGGGTAAGAGTGAAAGGTTTTTGACAGGTTAAGGTAATGTTAGGGTTGATGATGTGTTTCAAATGTTATGTTAAAGTGTAGAGTTAGGTTTAAAGACTGGGTTACAGATAAACCATGGGTTAGTAGTGTTTGATGAACTAGATCAAAGTTAGGGTTATGTTAAAATATAGGACTAGCATTGAGGATTGGGCTGTGCATTTGTGAATTGTGGAAAGTGTCTGACGAGTTAGAGTTGAGTTACGGTTATATTAAAATCCAGGATTACCCTTGAAGGTTGGGCTGTGGATGGGGTAAGGGTGTAAATTATTCTACGGGTTAGGATTGAGTTAGGGCTAAATAGTAATGTAGTGTTACCATTGAGGGTTGGGCTGTGGATAGACTAGGGGTGAAAAGTGTTTGATGGTTTAGGGTAAAGCTAGGGTGGAGAATGTTTTTGATGGGTTGGGTTTATGTAAAAAGGGTAAGGTTAGTGGTGAAGATCTGGTTAAGGATGAGTTTAGGCCTAAGAGTGTTTGAAAAGTTAGATAGAATTAGGCTTATGTAAACATTTAGGATTAGGGTTCAGAACTGGGTTAAGGACTGACGGTTTAAGCTCGAGTTAGAGTTGTGTTAAAATGTAGGCATAGGTTTGGGGATTTGGTTAGGGATACGGCTGGGGTTAGATTAGACGGTGATTCAAGTTTGGGTTGCAATAAGGAGAAAGGATGGATTTTTGTTTGGCCTATGGTAAAGAGTTGGTGATACGCTTAAGGTTATAGTAAAGGTTAGCAATAGTTGTAGGGTTACAGCTCTACATAGTGTGAGGATTAGGACTGTGGTTGGAGTCTGGTGTAGGCTAAAGTTAACAATATGTATTAGGAATTTGGTTAAAGTTTTCTGAGATATTCTTAATTCTGGTGTCTTTCCTAATGTTATTTTCATAGCTGCCGATGCAATGTAAACTAAGTCATAATCAGTTCTTCATGACTGCATTTCATTTATTTGCATCCTTATTTGTCATATGGATTCTATAGGAACAGATCAGCAATATATTTAAAAAAACAACTGGCCACGGTGGCCAAGGAGTAGTATAGATTGTTCAAGCGGCACTGGTAAGGTGACATGGCTCATCTTCTCCTTCCATCCAATTTCCTTTCATCCCTGTTTTATATCCTTGTTTGTGTGTTTGAGCTGATAATTAAAAATCAATTTCACAGGTCTGCCTAGGAGCTCAGCCACCTGCGAGGCTGTCATCTCCCATTTGCAAGGGCCAAGAAATGGCCGCCACTTGAAACTGTCACTCTCATTTGCACATTAGGAGCTGGGTAATGAAGTATTTCCTGGTGTAATGAAATCAGGGTATTTGCAAGGTCTATGATATGCTTGAGACAGGTGCAGACTGCCTTCTTCTGAAACGGAAGCCACTGGGGACCGGAAACGTGACCAGGCCGGAAGCGCCAGCCGCCTTCTTCCACACTGACATTACAAAAAGATTCACTTAATACCTCATTTAGAATTCCTCACACCTTTCAATTTCTTGTCTGAATATAAAGAGAAGATTACAAAGTTGACTCTGATCTCATTTGAAGTCCAGAAGAATAATTGTTTCCTTGAAGATACATTCGACCTCACAGGCATCGATACCCCAAAACCACAAGGGGTGCTAAAAGTGTATCACATGATTTTGTACCCAATGACATCACCGGAAGTCATGCCATAGGAAGTGAGTTCACAGAGAGTGAATAAAAGTCCTACATTTAGTGAAACATGTTCGAAATAACTACACATTTTCAGTATAACCTATACAAAGATTCTACAATCAGATCACTTTAAAACCAACTGAAATTGTAAGCACATATAGCGCCTTGATCAATTTTCCTCAGATGTAGTGCCAAGATAAATAGAAAATGGCACATAAGCCTAGGGCAGATGAAAACAAGCCACAGGTGCTTACTTGGTGACTTTGGGCCTGATTTACAGTTTGTCCGACACGTTACTTCGCCACAAATGTGATGGATGTCCCGTCCACGGTATTACGATTTTCATAGGATATAATGGAATGGTAATAGAGCGGACATGATATCCGTTACATTTGTGACGGGTGACCTCATCCGCCGAACTCTAAATCAGGCCTTTTGTCTCTAATTTGAATATTTTATCTTTAACTTCGCCAGTTTCGCGCACTGGAGAGCTGCAAAAAAGTGAGTGGGGTAAAATAGATCCCTATGGGACAGTGGAAACATGGCCCTAAATATGGTTAACAAAAATATTGCCTTACGGGGTTAACAGAAAATGAACTCCCAATGGATCACTTACAACACACTGTTGATGCTAGTCTGACACACAGTGAGGGAATCAGGATTAGAAGCCTGAGACCACCAGCCAATAGTACTGAGGGAATCTGCTTCAAAGGAAATATCATTTTTGAATTTGAAAAACATCAGCACTCCTTTTTATTTTCATGCAAAATGTTTTTTTTTCAGAAGAGGTATTTCCCTTCCTCACTTCTCGTCTGAAAATATCTATTCACTTTGCCCAAATGAATGTACCTCTGAGAGTAAATTAGAGGAATTTTGACGAAATATTTGTGTTCCTTTTCTCTTTTCATGGAAAATTCCTTTTATGAATTCGGTCCTTCCCTCCACACTGTCAGTGAAATGGGAGGGAGTGAGTCCTGACCAATATTTGCTGAATTAATTCTTATGGTTAAAGTTTGGCGATTAGAGACAATACAAACATATCTTTTTTGATTCCTTTTTTTTCACTTAAAACGCTTTTGTTCAAGCAATGAAAAGTCAGTGGAAGAAAATATACAAAAGAATAAAAGAGCCCACAAGTTTCTTCATCAATTCAAAACCATAATACATCTTAAATCAACATGGCCCTGACTGTTAATCCCCAAGCACCCATGCTCAACATAGCACTGAATGTTAATTTCTTAGGCACCCGTGCCCCAACAGGGCCCTGAGGTTAATTCCCAAGCACCCGTGCCCCAACATAGCCCTGAGTGTTAATTCCCAAACACCTGTGCCTCAACATAGCCCTGAGTGTTAATTCACAAGCACCCAGGCCAAACATGGCAGTGAATGTTACTCCAGAAGCGCCTGCGCCCCAACATTGCCCTGAGGTTAATTCCCAAGCACCTAGGCCCAACGTGGCCCTAAGTATTATTTCCCAAGCCCCTGTGCCCCAACATAGCCCTGAGTGTTAATTCCCAAGCACCTGTGCCTCAACATGGCCCTGAGTGTTAATTCACAAGCACTCTTGCCCCAACATGGCCCTGAGTGTTAGTCCGCAAGCACCTGTGCCCCAACATGGCCTTAAGTGTTAATCCCCAAGTACCCATGCCCCAACATGGCCCTTAGTTTTAATTCTATAGGATGCATGCCTCAACATGGCCCTGAGTGTTAATCCCCAAGCACCCGTGCCCCATCGTGGCCCTAAGCATTAATCCCCAATCACCTGTGCCCCAACATGGCCCTATGTGTTAATTCCCACGCACCCCTGCCCCAACATGGCCCTGAGTGTTAATCCCCAAGCACCCCTGCCCCAACATGGCCCTGAGTGTTAATCCTCAAGCACCCATGCCTCAACATGCCCTATATGTTAACCCCAAAGCAAAGCACTTGAGCCCCAACATGGCCTTGAGCATTAATCCCGAAGCACTTGTGCCCCAACATGGCCTTGAGTGTTAATCCCCAACTACCCATGCCCCAACATTGCACTGAGTGTTAATCACCAAGTACCAGGGCCCAATATGGAACTGAATGTTAATCCAGAAGCACTTGTGCCCCAACATGGCCCAGAGTGTTAATCCACAAGCACCCAGGCCCAACATGGCACTGAATGTTAATCCCCAAGCACCCGTGCCCCAACAGGGCCCTGAGTGTTAATTCCCAAACACCGAGGCCCAACATGACCCTAAATTTTAATCACAAAGCACACATGCCCTAAGTATTAATCCCCAAGCGCCTGGGCCCCAACATGGCCCTGAGTGTTAATCCCCAAGCACCCGTGCCCCAACATGGCCCTAAATGTTAATCCCCACGCACTCGTGACCCAACATGGCCCTAAATGTTAATTCCCAAGCACCCGTGCCCCAACATGGCCCTATGTGTTAATTCCCAAGCACCCATGCCCCAACATGGCCCTGAGTGTTAATCCCCAAGCACCCGTGCTCCAACATGGCCCTGAGTGTTAACTCCCAAGCACCTGTGCCCCAACATGGCCTTAAGTGTTAATCCCCAAGTACCCATGCCCCAACATGGCCCTTAGTTTTAATTCTATAGGATGTGTGCCTCAACATGGCCCTGAGTGTTAATCCCCAAGCACCCGTGCCCCATCGTGGCCCTAAGCATTAATCCCCAATCACCTGTGCCCCAACATGGCCCTATGTGTTAATTCCCACGCACCCCTGCCCCAACATGGCCCTGAGTGTTAATCCCCAAGCACCCCTGCCCCAACATGGCCCTGAGTGTTAATCCTCAAGCACCCATGCCTCAACATGCCCTATATGTTAACCCCAAAGCAAAGCACTTGAGCCCCAACATGGCCTTGAGCATTAATCCCGAAGCACTTGTGCCCCAACATGGCCTTGAGTGTTAATCCCCAACTACCCATGCCCCAACATTGCACTGAGTGTTAATCACCAAGTACCAGGGCCCAATATGGAACTGAATGTTAATCCAGAAGCACTTGTGCCCCAACATGGCCCAGAGTGTTAATCCACAAGCACCCAGGCCCAACATGGCACTGAATGTTAATCCCCAAGCACCCATGCCCCAACAGGGCCCTGAGTGTTAATTCCCAAACACCGAGGCCCAACATGACCCTAAATTTTAATCACAAAGCACACATGCCCTAAGTATTAATCCCCAAGCGCCTGGGCCCCAACATGGCCCTGAGTGTTAATCCCCAAGCACCCGTGCCCCAACATGGCCCTAAATGTTAATCCCCACGCACTCGTGACCCAACATGGCCCTAAATGTTAATTCCCAAGCACCCGTGCCCCAACATGGCCCTATGTGTTAATTCCCAAGCACCCATGCCCCAACATGGCCCTGAGTGTTAATCCTCAAGCACCCATGCCTCAACATGCCCTATATGTTAACCCCAAAGCAAAGCACTTGTGCCCCAACATGGCCTTGAGCATTAATCCCCAAGCACTCGTGCCCCAACATGGCCTTGAGTGTTAATCCCCAACTACCCATGCCCCAACATTGCACTGAGTGTTAATCACCAAGTACCAGGGCCCAATATGGAACTGAATGTTAATCCAGAAGCACTTGTGCCCCGACATGGCCCAGAGTGTTAATCCACAAGCACCCGTGCTCCAACATGGCCCTGAGTGTTAACTCCCAAGCACCTGTGCCCCAACATGGCCTTAAGTGTTAATCCCCAAGTACCCATGCCCCAACATGGCCCTTAGTTTTAATTCTATAGGATGTGTGCCTCAACATGGCCCTGAGTGTTAATCCCCAAGCACCCGTGCCCCATCGTGGCCCTAAGCATTAATCCCCAATCACCTGTGCCCCAACATGGCCCTATGTGTTAATTCCCACGCACCCCTGCCCCAACATGGCCCTGAGTGTTAATCCCCAAGCACCCCTGCCCCAACATGGCCCTGAGTGTTAATCCTCAAGCACCCATGCCTCAACATGCCCTATATGTTAACCCCAAAGCAAAGCACTTGTGCCCCAACATGGCCTTGAGCATTAATCCCCAAGCACTCGTGCCCCAACATGGCCTTGAGTGTTAATCCCCAACTACCCATGCCCCAACATTGCACTGAGTGTTAATCACCAAGTACCAGGGCCCAATATGGAACTGAATGTTAATCCAGAAGCACTTGTGCCCCGACATGGCCCAGAGTGTTAATCCACAAGCACCCAGGCCCAATATGGCACTGAATGTTAATCCCCAAGCACCCGTGCCCCAACATGGCCCTGAGTTTTAATTCCCAAACACCGAGGCCCAACATGACCCTAAATTTTAATCACAAAGCACACATGCCCTAAGTATTAATCCCCAAGCACCTGGGCCCCAACATGGCCCTGAGTGTTAATCCCCAAGCACCCGTGCCCCAACATGGCCCTAAATGTTAATCCCCATGCACTCGTGCCCCAACATGGCCCTAAATGTTAATTCCCAAGCACCCGGGCCCCAACATGGCCCTATGTGTTAATTCCCAAGCACCCATGCCCCAACATGGCCCTGAGTGTTAATCCCCAAGCACCCGTGCTCCAACATGGCCCTGAGTATTAACTCCCAAGCACCCGTGCTCCAACATAAACCTATGGGTTAATCTCCAAGCACCCGTGCCCCAAAATGGTCCTGAGTATTAATCCCCAAGCACCTGTGCCCCAACATGGCCCTGAGTGTTAATCCCCAAACACCTATGCCCCAACATAGCACTGTGTGTTAATCCCCAAGCACCCAGGCCCAATATGGCACTGAATGTTAATCCAGAAGCACTTGTGCACCAACATGGCCCTTAGTGTTAATCCACAAGCACCCAGGCCCAACATGGAACTGAATGTTAATCCCCAAGCCCCCTTGCCCCAACATGGCCCTGAGTGTTAAGTCCCAAACACCCATGTCCAACATGACCCTAAGTATTAATCACCAAGCACCCATGCCCCAACATGGCCCTAAGTATTAATCACTAAGAACCTGGGCCCCAACATGGCCCTGAGTGTTAATCCTCAAGCACCCATGCCCCAACATGGCCCTGAGTATAAATCCCCAAGCATCCGTGCCCCAACATGGCCCTGAGTATTATTTCCCAAGCACCTGTGCCCCAACATGGCCCTACGTGTTAATTCCCAAGCACCTGTGCCCCAACATGGTCCTGAGTGTAAATTCCCAAGCCCCTGTGCCCCAACATGGCCCTGAGTGTTAATCCCCAAGCACCCTTGCCCCAACATGGCCCTGAGTGTTAATCCCCAAGCACATGTGCCCCAACATGGCCCTACGTGTTAATCCTCAAGTACTCAGGCCCCAACATGGCCCTGAGGGTAAATCCCCAAGCACCTGTGCCCCAACATGGCCTTAAGTGTTAATCCCCAAGTACCCATGCCCCAACATGGCCCTTAGTTTTAATTCTATAGGATGTGTGCCTCAACATGGCCCTGAGTGTTAATCCCCAAGCACCCGTGCCCCATCGTGGCCCTAAGCATTAATCCCCAATCACCTGTGCCCCAACATGGCCCTATGTGTTAATTCCCACGCACCCCTGCCCCAACATGGCCCTGAGTGTTAATCCCCAAGCACCCCTGCCCCAACATGGCCCTGAGTGTTAATCCTCAAGCACCCATGCCTCAACATGCCCTATATGTTAACCCCAAAGCAAAGCACTTGTGCCCCAACATGGCCTTGAGCATTAATCCCCAAGCACTCGTGCCCCAACATGGCCTTGAGTGTTAATCCCCAACTACCCATGCCCCAACATTGCACTGAGTGTTAATCACCAAGTACCAGGGCCCAATATGGAACTGAATGTTAATCCAGAAGCACTTGTGCCCCGACATGGCCCAGAGTGTTAATCCACAAGCACCCAGGCCCAATATGGCACTGAATGTTAATCCCCAAGCACCCGTGCCCCAACAGGGCCCTGAGTGTTAATTCCCAAACACGAGGCCCAACATGACCCTAAGTTTTAATCACAAAGCACACATGCCCTAAGTATTAATCCCCAAGCACCTGGGCCCCAACATGGCCCTGAGTGTTAATCCCCAAGCACCCGTGCCCCAACATGGCCCTAAATGTTAATCCCCATGCACTCGTGCCCCAACATGGCCCTAAATGTTAATTCCCAAGCACCCGGGCCCCAACATGGCCCTATGTGTTAATTCCCAAGCACCCATGCCCCAACATGGCCCTGAGTGTTAATCCCCAAGCACCCGTGCTCCAACATGGCCCTGAGTATTAACTCCCAAGCACCCGTGCTCCAACATAAACCTATGGGTTAATCTCCAAGCACCCGTGCCCCAAAATGGTCCTGAGTATTAATCCCCAAGCACCTGTGCCCCAACATGGCCCTGAGTGTTAATCCCCAAACACCTATGCCCCAACATAGCACTGTGTGTTAATCCCCAAGCACCCAGGCCCAATATGGCACTGAATGTTAATCCAGAAGCACTTGTGCACCAACATGGCCCTTAGTGTTAATCCACAAGCACCCAGGCCCAACATGGAACTGAATGTTAATCCCCAAGCCCCCTTGCCCCAACATGGCCCTGAGTGTTAAGTCCCAAACACCCATGTCCAACATGACCCTAAGTATTAATCACCAAGCACCCATGCCCCAACATGGCCCTAAGTATTAATCACTAAGAACCTGGGCCCCAACATGGCCCTGAGTGTTAATCCTCAAGCACCCATGCCCCAACATGGCCCTGAGTATAAATCCCCAAGCATCCGTGCCCCAACATGGCCCTGAGTATTATTTCCCAAGCACCTGTGCCCCAACATGGCCCTACGTGTTAATTCCCAAGCACCTGTGCCCCAACATGGTCCTGAGTGTAAATTCCCAAGCCCCTGTGCCCCAACATGGCCCTGAGTGTTAATCCCCAAGCACCCTTGCCCCAACATGGCCCTGAGTGTTAATCCCCAAGCACATGTGCCCCAACATGGCCCTACGTGTTAATCCTCAAGTACTCAGGCCCCAACATGGCCCTGAGGGTAAATCCCCAAGCACCCGTGCCCCAACATGGCCCTAAATGTTAATCCTTAAGCACCCGTGCCCCAACATGGCCCTAAGTGTTAATCCCCAAGCACCCGTGCCCCAAGATAGCACTGATAGTTAACCCCCAAGCACCGATGCCCCAACATAGCCCTGCCCAACCTGTCCTGTAAAACGCCTATCTCCTTGATGGAAAAAGAAAAGAGGGGTGGATTCATGTAATGAGGGGTCATGCAGAAGGTCATAAAACACAATCAAAGTCAACCCAAAAGGCTGTGTCAAATCATCAAGCATTGGTGAAGCCAATAGGTCTGGGTTTAACGTGCTAATACATGCAACGCTGGACTTCAGAGTGAGACAAATAGAAGGAAGCCAGTAGGAGTAGACAGAGGGAGTTATAGTTGTAAAGTAATCCCTTGTGCAACTCAAGGCAAGCACTCAAGCAAGATGAAAAGATGCTCCCAAACCTAATGCCAAGAGAATTAGGTGAGAGATGAATACTCCACTGGGATGAGACGTGATTGACAAAAACTCACTACAAGGGCTGAAAGAGGATGCTCAGAGAAATCCATTGGATGAAAGGGGCAGGGCCAAAGCCCACTACATGCATATTGTTAGTAATAGGTCTACTTGACAGCTGCACTGTCAAAACCCAGACCTTAAGAGAACACCCCATGCGTTCCCAGGGTCAACCCTCCATGGAACTTCTCACATCACTCTGCATCCCATAAAGAGACCAGAGAAGAAAAGTGCTAAACTTCTCTATTAGCCACTCAGTGGGACATCAACTCCACAATTCTCAGGAAGGGGAGAGCAGCCTTCACCTTTATGATGGCATGCTCCTTGCACCTTACTGTCAGGGTGCCACAGTGATGTCTCCAAGTGCAGGTCCTAATGTGTGATGCACGGGTTTCACATGGTCCAAACTGGGCCAGATGGTGCCAGAGCTGGCAAACACAGACCTGAGCATTACGCCATAACGAGGGCCACCCGTCAGGGGGTGCACAGGCAAGCAGTGATGGCGGTGCACATTTATGCAAGTATGGCCCGCCAAACTGAATGCATCTGCCAAAGTAAGAACATGGGGCTGGGCCAAATACATGGGAGTGACTCTCTGTGTCCTGCACTGACTAGTAATGCACGGTGAGTGAAGGCCTTGCCACCATACTTTATAGTTACTGCCATACTCTGTTTAGAAATGAAAATAAACAATTGAAATAAACTGTATAATGAATGCCACAGTTCCTTAAATTGATAGTAATAAATCGAGGTTTTTTAAAAGCACAGCAAATCATCCATGCGGGTCTCAAGGCGCTGAGTTGTAGGTATAGGGAGATTAAGTGATTTGCCCAGAACCACAGGATGTTGAGTCGACGCAGAGACTCAGACTTGGTTCCCCCACCTCTGAAGTTGGCAGCTCAGGGTGTTACATCACATCCTCTCCACCTTGAAAGATATGTGATATACAGTTGAAAGGTGTCAGTCCCTAAACCTAAGTACCATTGGTGATCATCAGCACAAGTGAAGCACTGCTGCCCCCTGGCGTCAGGGCGACTGTCCAAGAAGAGACGTAGCAAGGATGCTAAGGGCACTAATTCAAGCAAGCATGAACAATGATCTCCCAGACCTTTGTTTGCTACTGAGATATAGGAATAATTAGGGCCCTTTTACACCTTGGCCCTTGTGCCACTGCACCTTTTGCAAGTTTGACAGCTACACCTGTGGTCCCAGGATCCCCAGCTTTACCAGGCAGATGGTATAAACCAAGCCCACCTGACCACCAGTCATCAGCGATGTGTTTGTATGTGCTTGCTAGTATTTTCATAGAGTAAATTGAACTGTGGCAATGAGGCACTGTGGGGTGATTGAGAGACAACGTGACATTTTGTACATCAAGTGGAAGTGGGAAGCCGAAAGCTGCTCTGCATTGTGATCTGGTAGGCGAAGACCGATGAGTTGTTTCTGAAGATACGTGTTTGAGCTCCTTTTCTGGACTGCATGAGTGATGGGGTGAAGAAAGCCTGTTGTGGGCTAATATGTTCTGTTACATTATGGGGCAATGTTGGGGAAGGCCTGTGTCAGACTCTATTTGGACAGCCACCAGGCAGACAGGGGACACTGGGCCCCAACCATGGAGGTAGGGCTGGTTTGCCACTGATATTTTGAAGCCCATCCTAACACAGAGCTGATGCAGGGACAAGTACAACCCCTCGGTGCATGACTTTCAGGATAGCAAGGGCCAACAGTCCAGGCTTCTTATGGAGGCAATGGTGTAACATAAGTTCGGTGCAGAGGGGGCCCTGCAGTCCAAGCCGCCCCCCACGGCAAAAGTGGTAGGTGGTGGTCCAGATAGAAGGGGCCCCCCCTCCATGTACTTTGCAGGGGGCCCCCCTCAAGTTACATTACGCCACTGTAGGGAGATAGGATGGGGTGCTCAGGCTTAAAACTCAACAATCAATCCAAAGACACAATAACTCCAATGCCCAGTGCAGTACTTATCTTATCAAAAAATGAAAGTACTTTTAATCACACAGTTTTACTAAATGCTAGACAGTGCAATATTTTATACATGTATCTCCGGATGTGATTTGTCTTTGTCAAAACACTTTCCCTGGTCCCTCTCTACTAATCCTCTACCACCTGTCCCCCATTGCCTTAGGTACACCCTCTCTGTGAAATCAGTATTTAGTCTGAATCAAGCATAGATGCAGTTTTGTCTTGCACACAGTTGTACAAGCACTCAAGGCCTGATTACGAGTATGGCGGTTCTAGGAACGCCAACCTCATGGTGGTGGTCGGACCACCGCCATAGGAGCCGTCAGACAGCCACATTATGACTGTGGCGAACGCGCCACATTCCGACCACCAGCATCTCCACTTTTACACTGGCCGACGGCTGGGAAGTGCTGGCGGACTCAATCTACCAGGGCAGCGCAGCAAGCATCACTGCCCTGGGGATTACGACTCCTGTGTCCATCAGCTCTTGCATGGCAATTCCACTGCCATGCAATGACTGGCGGAGACGGGGTGCCTGGGCCCCCATGGACAGCCTTGTTGCGCTTTTCACTGCCTGAAATACAGCAGTGAAAAGCACAACGGGTGCTGTCGCATCCGACGCACCACAACATTGCTGCCGGCTTGATTACAAGCCGGCGTCAATGTTGTGGGTAGTTTCCCGCTGTGACAGTGGGCGGAAACACTATTTCCGCCTGCTGGGCTAGCGGGAAACTCATTATAGGGCCACCAGGTGGAAGACCGGCATGGCGGTCTTTTGACCTAAAGAATTTGTAGGACGGCTTAGGCCACCCGCCAAACTCGTAATAAGGCCTTGAGTGTTCAATCTTTCCCCTTTGTTGTTCAGGGATGGCCTATATGAGTCCTTGATAGTTCTTTTTAGGCTTGAAAAAAACACCCTCTTCTCTACTGTGGGTGCCAAAGTGGGCCACAAGTTAGCTGGGATGCAGGGTAAGCCATGAGCAGTCTCCATCTATCTGTGCGCCTGCCCAGCTTCTGTCCTTTGAGTCTGCGGTGCCACCACAAGCACAGGCCTGACTGAGGAATCTCTGTTGAATGTGGTGATGCGGCCCCACCTTGGCTGTGGGCAGTCCCATCCGAACCTGGCCAACTGTGCTCACAGCAGCTGTGCTCCTACCTGGAGCAGAGGCAGCTGAGACCCTGACCAGGCCTATGATGATCACGGTAGCTGCTGTCCACATTCGGTTCTAGAACAATCAAGCAGTTCGAACACCCGTCCAAGCCTACGATGATCCCACAGTTGCATCCCTCGTCCGAACTTATGATGATCAAGAAGTTGCAATCCCAACTGGACCTATGGCGATTATGCAGTTGCAGCCTCTCTTCAGGCATGCGACAATTGCACAGTTGCAGCCATGCTGGACTTACAATGAACACTGCAGTTGCTGTTCCCGCCAGGAGAGAATAGGGCCTGATTTAAGAAAAGTGACATTGCATCCAGTGCAGCGCCAATTTTCTTGTGCCCCTTAGCGCCCCCTAATGCCACCATGTGTGCGCTGTATGCAAGATATGGCGCACCATGGCGGTAGTTAGGGAACTAGCGTCAGCATTTTTTAAAGTTAGTTCGGAGCTTTGCAGGATCAGAGTCAAAAATGTTGACGCTAATCCTGCAAAGCCTATTGAGGCCTTTTGTAAACAATAGTGTACCTCCTTTTAATGCCTGCTCTGAGCAGGCGTTAAAAGTGCCGAAATCAATAAGGCATATTTAAAAGTGATGTCATCCAAGTACTGAGTAGTTAGGAACAATGCATTTACAAACTTGTTAGGATCTGGCTCAATTATCCAAAGTTCTCCCCTACTGGTACACCCCCATCCGTCTAAATGTTCTCCACACGGGCCGATATTTTCCCATTTTTCGTGTGCAGCCGCTACCCATGTAGATTGATTTTTCCTCCAACATGCACCAGTTCAGGTCAGGTTTCAATCTGCCAGCTCTGGTGCATTCTGTGCACCCCACATGCGGCTAAGTTAAGTTTGGCCACTGCCAGACCTAAAGATAGCCAGAGCTTATTGTATCGGGGTGCAGGGTCATCCCCCCAAATGTGTAGGATGCAATTTTTGGCCGTATCAGGAACTGTCCAGCCCATGAACTCCCTCATCGTCCCCTGTAGTGCCAATCAATAGGGTCGTATTTTTGGACAGGACCACAGCGTGTGTAGGAATGTGCCTTGTTTCCCACATCCCTAGAGGCAGAGGCTTGTGGGGCTTCTGCCCACGGTAAGTCCTCACCTTAATGCTGTGCTGTGCCAGGCGTGCCATCTTACTCCCAGAAACAGTTCATGACAATAGATGTTACATTCTTTACACATAAAAGCAAACTTTACACAAGTGGGCCCATAGGCTTAACTTTCGATTACATAGATGAAAAGGTTTGGTCACACTACCAATTTTCCTACTAACATGGTATCTGCTATCCCCAGGAAGGGGACAATAGTCCTCTGTCCATAACAAGGGCATGTTTGGTGATCCCCACCAGGTCAAAGAGCAGGTGCAGGGCATCACAGAGTCAGGTACATGCCCAGGCCTCTACCCACATGCTAGATTAGTGTGATGAGAGGGACAAAACCAGTGCTTTATTTGTAAAATTATAAGTGCCGGTGCTCAAAGCGCAACTCAGCAGGCGCGGCCCGTACTTTAGGACACAGGGGCCACCCCCTCCCACCTTTTGCACCTCTTGAAGAGTGTCTGTCAGGATGAGCAAAGGTTAGCCTGACAGACACTCTTCATGTTCAGGTCAGGCAGCCAGGAGCAGACGTGCGATTTGCGCAGACTCCTGACTGCCTGAGCTGAACTTTGCGGGCTGAAGAGGTCACAGCTCCTGTGGGCATGACCCCCTTGGCTCAACAAAGGTGCCTCGAGGCCCTCCCCGGGTGACGAGCGAAGTGTCACCCATTGACTTCGACCTGGGCGATTCAGGCTTAAGCCCTGAAGCGCCCATGGCGAGTGTCAATCAGTGACACCTCGTCACAGAGTGGGGTGGGGTCAGCAGTCTCACTGACCCCATCCCACTCTGTGACGAGGCTGGGACTGCTGCCTTCCCTCATTGGCTGGCTAAGGTCAGCCAATGAGGGAAGGCAGCAGTCCCAACCCTCCTGGGACCTCTGAGGCTGAAGGTAAGTGTCTGTGTGTGAGTGACCTTTTTAAATGAATGTTTGAATGTTGATGATTGTTGTTAACGGATGTGCGTGCGTGTGTGTGAGTGAAAGTGTGAGTGTGCTTCCCGCCCGCCGCCCTCCCTTCTAAAACTGCCGGCCGCCACTGCTACTCAGACACCGATGGTTGGTGCTATAAAATGTCAGAGCATGAATAGCAAGGGTGCACAGTCCCGAATCCCCTTCAGGCCTCATCAGTCCACAGCGAGGCACTCCCTGCTCTATTTTCTCACTTTTAAAGGTGTCTGCTTTCGCTGTTGCCGACTCATATTCTGTATTTCTTTTCGTTTTGTTTGTTTTTCCGTTCGTTGGTCTTGGGAAATGTCTGTTGCGGGGAAATAAATGCGAGCCCCCAAAAATAAGTGCCAGCGCCCCCCACCGGCAAACACCAGCTCAAATTAAGCCCTGGACAAAACAAAAGTCAGAACCCCAGATATACAAGCAGTTGGGTACTCAGGGCAGGGTATCACACCTATGTACAATGCAGCCCAGATCTTTCATTTTTTAATTTCTTCCAGTTTAAAATCCAGCAGTCTACAGCAGAGTAACAATTTCTGTAAATTGCATTCCCTGTATTTCAGGAATCTGTTGGTGCTTGAAATTTCCATCTCATCCCAGGGATTTGCAAATCAAATAAGATATGCCTTTAATCACACCGCTCAGCTTCGCGCTACGCGCGCGCCTCATAGGAATCTAATTTCTTTGCAAACAAATTGTACATGTTCTTATTTCGCGTGAAGAACTGGCTCCTATTCTCCCTGGGGGCAGGTTATAAAAAGAACATTATGCAAGAAAATCTGCACATTACACTGCCATCCTTTAGCCCTCTTAGAGGGATTTCACTTTGGAACCAAGGCACAGGCTGAAGCTGTGGAAATGTCACCAAGCTCAGCAAGGGTACCAAGCTAAGGCTCAGAATAACTTCATGATATAAAGGTAGTGTCGCTTTAAAAGGGACTTTGTTAACCAAAGACAGGCATCTCTCAAAGTTATTGACAACCGAATATTCCTTGCTTGGGGCTTGTGGATGTTGTAGGGTTGACATAGGGTTGTACGACGGAACACCGATTTCTTAAACAACTAGTGCCTTAACAACGAGGTCGGAACACCGACCTCGTTGCTACTACTAATGATTTTACCACGAATGCCTTAACAACGAATTTTGTTGTAAAGGCATTCCTGATAAAAGCATTACTAATAGGCACCATTAACCCTACATCCCTCACCCCACCCCCCACCCCCTCCCCAAAACCAAAAATGCCCCACCCCCCCAACCCGCCCCAAAACCTAAAACCCCCTGACCCCCACCCCCTCCCCAAAACCAAAAACGCCCCACCCCCCAACCCCGCCCCAAAACCTAAAACCCCCTGACCCCCCACCCCAAAACCAAAAACGCCCCACCCCCCCAACCCCGCCCCAAAACCTAAAAACCCCTGACCACCCACCCCCTCCCCAAAACCAAAAACGCCCCAACCCCCAACCCCGCCCCAAAACCTAAAACCCCCTGACCCCCCACCCCTCCCCAAAACCAAAAACCCTCCACCCCCCAACCCCACCACAGAACCTAAAACCCCCTGACCCCCCACCCCCTCCCCTTAGTCGACCCCTTGTCACCTGCGTCCTCCTCCTTCCCCAACTCCCTTCTTTGTACCTTAACCACGCATGTTCGTAGTTCAGAACATACGTAGTTAAGGCACAAAATAACGGAGTCGTGGTTAAAAAAAGCGTTGCTGCGCTTTCGTTAACCACAACTTCATTAAAAAGACTTCGTAATAAAGGATGTTTCCCTTGACATAGTCTTACAAATGAAGATGGACGAGGTGGATGGAGATGATCTCCCCAAAGTATCACCCCAAATATTAAAATAATGGCCTAGAATTAAGAGGGCCTAGCGCCGCCTTAGTGTTTTTTTTTTACGCAAGTGTGGGGTTAAGGGGGCCTTTTCCCTGCGCCATATTTTCTAAGTGGTGCAATGCATGCAAGGCACCACTTTGCAATCCCTTGCGCTACATTATGCCTGTGCCAGGCAAAGGGGGGGTTTCCCCCGTTAGGGGGCCCAAGAAATGGCACAAAGAAATCTAAGGCATTGCTTTATGGGATTTTCTTTCAGGACTTTTAATGCCTGCTGAGAGCCGGTGTTAAAAGGAGGCACACCATTATTTACAATGGGCCCTATGTACTGTTCAGGGTTAGCGCCAACATTTAGGCGCTAACCGTGAACAATGCATCAACAGCATAAAAAATGTTGATGTTATTGCCCCTTACCTTTCGCCATGGTGTCTTTACAACTTGAACGGGACGTGCAGTGCACCTTTTGTCCTCACTTCTCTTTTGCTAAAGATATACATAACTGCAAGATCCACAATGGGGTCTGTATTATACATAGTGACCTCAGGCGCAACGGGCATGTGTGCTCGCTTTGTGCGCTCCTGGGGCTCTTTGCCAGTACAGAAGGGGCCTCAGACGCCTGTGCGGACCCTTCTGTAATACTGAGAGCGCTGGTGCGCATGTAGCGCCAGCTCTTTCTTCAGAGGTATTCCCTCATTTGCATGGGAGGTGGTCCCATGCAAATGAGGGAATAGCTTTGCCTCTGCGCCCATCCCATATTACCTACCCGGGCACAGAGGCAAGCAGGCCCTTAGGGGGCACTTTGACCGTGTGCCACAAAAAGGTAGCACATTGTCAGTGCACCTGCTTAAACCATCCTTTTGGAGGCTCCCCCCGCCCCCCGCAGGCAGGTGCAGTCACTCACCGCAGGGGAATATCTCTCCTCTCTTTAAAGTGCAGATGGCATGCCACCAGCATTGTGAAACACAGAGCGGCTAGAAAGCAGCCAGTCCATGCTTTACTGAACGTGCCTCGAAGGTGCTCTGTGGCACAAACAGGGACAGTGCACCCTTTCTGTAATATGGAACCAGGAAGTGTTCTCAGCCAATAAATTCACCCAAAATTTACTAACACTGATTTGATGGTGTTCGCTCATTTCTTGGCCCCAATCACAAGTGGGGAGGATGAAGATAAAGGATTTACCACACCTGGTAAAAACTGATGACCAGGGTAAGGTATTCACTAGGTGTACCAAATACCTCCTATTCTGAGTTTCCAATGAGGCATAACATGGAGAATTCAGTTGTCATTGCACCGACCTGTGTATGTGTCAGTATTTGTCTGGTATAAATGTCAGCAGATTTGCCCATCTGAGACTTGCAGGAGGTAAAGTAATGACTGTGATACTTAGACTTCCAGTATGCTCTGGAAATGCGCAGTAAAATAAATTACTACACATATTTACTCTGCACCTGTACCATATTCTCCGCACTTGGGGAGTACATCTGCGCGAGTGTGGAGAGTTCACTCTGGGTGCGGGACCACTGCCTGCTCTTAAAAAACGTTTTCGCATGCATTAACAAAGGAGGAAGGGGTCCCTGGGGACCCCTTCCCCTTTGCGAATGGGTTACCACCTACTTGACGTAGGTGGTAACTGCGATTGTTTTGCAACCGCATTCACGGTCACAAAACAATCATACATTCCTCTGTGATTCGGTATTAGGAAGGGACGCCCTTGACACGCCCCTTCCTAATACCGAATCGGTATGTCGTCGCAAATCCAATTTGCGATTCAGTAATAATTTACCGAATCACAAATTGGGCTTGTTACATGCCAAAACGCATTTTTGCAATCGCAAAAATGTTTGATACATCTGGCCCCAAGACTTTGACTTTGCAACCGTCTCACTGAGGATCAGTTGAGGTCTTTCTGCATTGGTTTCAAGTGGTTTGTGTTGTCTGCATTTGGGATGACCCTGGAAGTACCATAGTTTTGAAGAATATGTCCTCTGCCTTTGTTTGAAGAACTTATACATTCAAAGAGGGAATTACACTGTTTAAAGTTTTGTGCTAACAGAGTGTGGGCTGATTTCCTCGTATTAGATTTGGAAGGAGGTCCTTTACTTTTTGTACCCAATGAAGGATGCATTTTCCTGAGAAGACAGCTACATTAAATTGTGAGTCAAAGAAGAGTAGGGAGTCGACGGTGTGTTCAAGTGGCCAACTTTCTTGGGTTCAAGGATGTTCTTGCATATAAATCCTTTGCAGTGGTATGACACGAGTTAGCACCATCCCTCTTTAAAGTACTTTCATGTCCATCTCTTCTGGGCTGTATTAATTAGATTGGATCAGGAGCTTCAGATGTGACATTAGTGGGCACCAGGTGTTGAGTTAGGAATTGACCTTTTATCTTGCAAGCATAGTCAAGGCTGATGCTCGCAAGCCGACATAACCAGAACTGTGCCCAAGCTGCTGGAAAGAGAGGGAAACCAGTGGCATAACATAAGCCCCCGCAGCCTCCATGGTGCAGGGGGGAGCTGAAGTGGACCCCATTATCAAAAGTGGTAGGTGGTGGGCCAGGGAGGGGGGGCCCATAGCTGTCAAGTTTCCTAAGTCCATGTGTGATGTGCTGCTCTAGTTCAGTTTTTTTCACTTTGAATTCTGGGAATTGTAGTCCTGTTTTATAATGAAATAAGCCTACAATTCCCAGAATTCAAAACAAAACCTGGACTGGAGCAGCAAATCATGCATGGACCTGGGAAACTTGGCATGGCTGGGGGACCCCTCCATGTACTTTGCAGGGGTGGAGGGCTTAAGTTTCGCTGTGCGATTGAGGAAAACGTGGACCAGAATCAGGAGTGTCAAACCTGACTGTTCAAAGCAGCAAACTGGAGGAGTGCGTGGTAGCCCTGCACTGGTTTATGTACTTCTGAGAAAGGAGGCAGCTCTCCTTCTCATCCACAGCAGGTCCCATTAGCACAGCTTAATCTGGAGCTCTATGAACACAACTGTGCAGGCCCAAACTCCCAACATATGGCCATGGGGAAGAGATGGCCCCAGTTGTAGGACACTGAGCAGATTTAAGCTGAAGTAGTTGGTAGACTCTTTGTCCAGGGATACAGATGTAAAGCCTGTCATGAACTGCAAGTCCCTTCATAGCCTGGTAAGATGGCAGTAACCAGTCTATACCAAGGCCAGACTGGGAACAAAGCAGCCCTGGCACATTTTGTCAAACTAGCCCCCATAGGGTGCATAGCAAGTGAGCCTGACCACTACAATGGAGTTGTGGGAGTTCTCCCCCCAAGAAAATTTGGACATTTTGGAGGATTCAGAATGTAACACAGTGGTTAGGGTTGACTTTGCAAACAACAATTTATTTCTACCCAAACAAACCCTTTTTAGCAAAATTAGGATAATCAAAGACCGGGAAAAAACATAACTTTTTAACCTGTACCTTGCAGTTTAAGTGCAGTTCATAGCTCACTGTGCTAGATTATGATTGTAACTTCTGAACTGCACAGTAACAAAAGGGTTTCTGTGATGAAGCAATATCCAACTGAGCAATGCACATGAAATATTGTTCTGTGATCTACATAGTTCATGTATTTTGCAGAAGGCATTTTAACCCTCTGCGCTACCTTAGATGAGTCAAAACTGCCACTGGACAAAACCCCGCTCTCTTTTCAGCAGGAACATTAATCACCAGCGTTATCTTGGGACTTTTATTGTTGTCTGAAAACTGCTGGATATACAAGGAACTCTGCAGTTCTTTTAAAACTGCTGCACTGCTACAAACCAAGCCCCCCAAGAACCAAAGGAGCCACCCACCCTTCCAGCCTCCCAGGGAAATGCCTGATGCCTGCTACCGCCAGTCCGGCGATGGCATACTATACAGGTGAGGAAACATCTAGAGGGCACCCTCATTCCATGAGAACCTTTTGCTATGCTGATGAACAACGCAAAGATATGGATGATCTCCAGTGAACTCAGAGAGGTGGAGACCATGGAAGAAAATTCTGAGTAAGGCAGAAAGTCAAATGGAAGGTGCAGAAGGAATCAACTGTGTGCACAGTTCAGCACTTAACAGCAGTATTGACTGCAGGAATGGTTATTAATTCTTCATTAATAAATAACTATTGTTCTTTCTCCTCTGCCCATCTCTCACCCTTCCTTTTCTGTTTCCCTTATTACCATGTTACTTGATTTTGAATATCTTTGTGACCTTCTGGATTTCTTTTCCACTTGTTCCACTTTTCTTTTTATTCTCTTCCACAGATTAGCCATGTCCTTGTCTCCCTCAATACATCTCATCTCTCGCTGGTCTCCCTCTCTCTCTCTTCCCCTTTCCCTTTGTGCCATCTCCTTTCCCCTCTCGCTTTCTCTCTCCCTCACTCTCTCCCTCTCCTTATCTGTCTCCTCATTTCTTTGCTCTTCCTTCAGCCTTGGTCCCCCTGTGATGTAAGATCACTATTGGCTCATGGAAGCACAGTTTTATTAAATGTTCCAAGATCCAGGAGTTCTGGCTGAAAGTTGAATCCAGTTTACATAACCAAGTAGGACAATCACTAGTGCTATCTGCTCACTGGTCTGCCTTCTGAGCATCCCACAATCTGGACATAACAAGATTGCATCCTTTTCCTGGAAGCCCAGCCAGATGAAAACATGAAAAAAGACAGTAGGCTACCAGAACTTATGGGATAGCTCTTCAAAGTGAGATCAGCAGCTAACTGTGGGCACTGTGATCAGCTAAGAATGGGGATTGTTAAAACATGGGAAAACAAGATTGGGGAACTTATTCAACTGCATGGATTACATGGTGAACAGAGTTCTTAATTTGAGATGGTGGTTGCTGATGGAGAACACCAGCTCTTATTTTTGGGAATCTAGCACTTATTTTATTCATCAGACATTTCCAGAGAACAAGAGAAGGAACAGCACCCAAAGCGGAAAGAAAGAGAAAGACAGAAAAGTTGTCAGAAAGTGAGAAAGCAGGAGTCTGCAAGAGTGAGATAAGGGGGCAGGGAGTGTCTGGTAGCCAGTTATGGAGGATTCCAATGGATTCTGGGCTATGCAGTTTTGGTATTTGGTGCTGCAACATGTAAAAGCGCCTGCTATGGGCTTTTGAGTAGAGTTTTGGGCACCAACACTCATTTTTTTAACAAATTAAGGCCCAGATTTAGATGAAAATGACGGAGCGTGATGCTGCCCCACATTTGGCAGTGCCGCGCTCCATCATTTTCACACCACAGGGATTTAATAGAATGTGGCTCACCCCTGGTTTTCCCCTGCGCTGGTGCTAAATTTGCTGCCGAGCGTCAACGCAGCCACCCTTGCACCATGGTGCAAGGATTGCTGCGCTGCGGGGGAGATTTTTTTGTGCAGGACCGCACACCTTCCTGCACAAAAACAATCTTCAATGATGATTTGCTCTTGCAGCACACGTAGAAAGAGCAAACAACAAGGAGAAATGAATGCATTTCTCCTCGTTGCGCCATGCTAACACCACCACCGGGGTGGTGTTAGATTCTGGCGCTGCCTCAGGTTTACGAAAACTCATAAATCTGGGGCAGCGTCAAAATGCTACATAGCAACACCCATTGCATGCCCCTTGCACGCAAAGTGCTGTGTGTGAAGGGGCCGTATTTACAAGGTGGCGTTAAACCACAAAAAGTGACTTAATGCGACCTTGTAATTATGGCGCAGGGCATTGTGCCTTTTAAATCCGGCCCTAAGTACAGAGTTAACCACTGAAAAGAGTGCGTAATTTGGGAGGTGGGGAAACAGATATTCGCAAGGGCCAATTGGACTTTCAGTTAAGGAAGCATAATTTGTGTGACAATATCCAGCGTTTTATGTTGCGATTTTTACCTCCGCATTGCTCTGAAATGTTGTCATTATGCCACATGGCATAACTGGGGATTGCTCGACTGAAAAATTACTATTGTCGGAGCACTGGAACAACAGGAACAGTTAGAAGGCGAGCAGTTCTTGTTCATGACGTGTTTTTGGCACATTTCTTTTAGAGTGAAATGTGTCCTCCCACTTCTGGTTCTAATGCTATATTTGCAGTTTGCTTACATTTCCTCATTTTTCCAAAATATTGTGCAATTATGCAAAAGAAAATTACTCAAATTTTGGATCCCTCTAATATAGACTCCAGTTTTCTTATTTAGTCGATCAAGGTTTTCTTAGAATAACATTTTTAGCAAAATGGAAAAATGGGTGGTTCTAGACGTTTTGCTAAAGCAGAAAAAATTAGGTTCGCAGGAAATCATGAGAGGGAACATTTCCAATCAAAGGAATATTATAGATTTTGAACGTGAAGAATATTTGAGAAATATAGTTAAAGTGGATCAAATCATGAAATGGACTTTAACTAACTATATTTGTATATGTTCTCCTATGTTTTTTTTGCAAAATTTCAACTATTATTGACTTAATCTTAAAATTTAGTTAAAAAGATTGAAAAACAATCCTGTAAATTAATCTGAATGAATTAGGCAGGCTCTAACATGGTCAAGTCGCTATTCGGACTAGCAAACCCCTCCCACTCCATCCCCCCATCCTAATGCCCATGTGACCTCAGTACGCGCAACCTTTTAAACGCGGATCCAATTCCAGCCATAAGCGCTCCCTCCCACCAAATTACTCAATCCGTCCCACATCTAAAAGAACTTAATTAAAATATGCTAATGACATTGTTGCTGGCTGAAAATCAGCGTTTCACATGAAAGGGGGAGCCAATCGCCGTCGAGCGGGAAATGTCCTCCACAGTTGTCTAATTGGAAATTAAATAGAATGTGCTGAGGCTCGGCTGTTAGCGACAATTAACTTTGGATTACAATTTTGGAGGTTTGTGAGTATGAATACATGGTAAACTGTCCAATGTGGGAAAAATCCACTCTGCCAATCAGCTTGTGAAATTACACAATATCGGAAAGGATGCAATGGAACCAGAGCTGATATTACAAAAATGGTTTGAAGACGTTATTTTCCCAACTCTTGGACGGGTAGCCGGTAGCAGTCCTTGACCATCTGTTTTCTGTTGTACTGTTTTTTAAAAATCTTTTTTTAAATCATTCCGGCTGGAACTTCCACCCACTCTTGGACCTGCCTGCACCGTTCTACATCTGCTGCCCCCCACTCCTGGGAATGAGAAACGTTGGCTCCAGGAAGGAGTTGGAAATTCATACGCAGCGGTCAGAGTCGGCCATTTTGTGAGCCGCTGACTTCTTCGTTTCTGAATTTAGGACCCAGCAGATTTCAACAGGGAGATGCCAAGGGTTGCTTTTAAATGCCACAATGCCTCCTTCCCTAATGTTACACTCTTGAAAGTTCTGCAAGGGTGTTAGAAGAAGGCCTGATTGAGACCCTGGTAGGCAGCCGCTATCCATCAGGGTGGTGGAGGTTATGTTTTAGATGGCTGTGGACCAAACTTTTATTTTTACAGAAACAAAACATAAAAAATAGTCCCCACATCCTGGGAGTCTTCTGTTTTGGAGTAAGCATTCCAATGGCAGCGAGGTGCCGCCATTGGAAACTGATGGACTTCCTGAGTCATAAGTGCATGGGCGGACTGGAGGTTTGGTAGCCAGGGCGCTCAGTCACATTTGCATTCGGAGTAGTCTGTCCACCAAACTCTGAATCAGGTTTGAAATTGATTTAAGCAGGGGAGGGGGATCTTATCTTTTCTCTGTTACACAACCTTCAATGTGCGGTTATAACACCCAAAAAACTCACCAACATTCTCAAGACACACAACTATGGTCCTGATTCCTGATTTCAGATTTAGTTTTCTCCCATGGTCTGGGGATAATTTTTCCAGTGCTTTATTTGTAAATAAAAATGTGCCGGTGCCCAAAGTCTTCCTCGTAAACATGCAGCTGCTGCAATTAATTGTGTGCACACGGAATACTGAGGCGGTGTAATCCTGAAGCCATCTCGGGCCTCTTTAATCCACTTACAGCCTCTCCCTGCCCCTACCGCTCACTCTTGCAGCTTCCCGCTTTCTCCCTTTGTAACGCTTTTTAGTTTTTCTCTTCCTCCGTCTTTCCCATATGTGTCTTTTGCTCGCAGCAAATGCTTGAGGCAGAAGAATAAGCCACAGCCCTGAAAAATAAGTGCCCGTGCTCTGTACCGGAAACAACAAGCACAAATTAAGCACTGCATTTTTCTTTTTTTACAGTTCTGAAGTTGATATATGTAAGACACTTTAACTTTCCTTCCAAGAGAGAACTCCTATCAGGCCACCTTCAAAGTCCCTTAATGAAGCACCTGCTTAACCCTTAAAGAGTGCTGTGAAAATTAATTTAGAAGTGAAGTTTCTTTTGAAAATGGTGAACGCAAAAGGATAACACACCACAATCATTCATAGCAGATATTTTTGTTCAAGTGATTATGTTACATCATTAAGACTCTCCATGTGAATACACACCTTTGCTTTGTGAGCAAAAAAGTTGCAAATCTGACAACCTCTTATCATGATTAGCAAAGTAAGACAAAGGGACATGCAAGAGAATCAGTGACTATCACTTTGTCACTGTAACAGGCTAAGGTATCCATCCAGCCAGTACTTGCTAAACAAAGAAGGAAATAAACAAGCACTTAAAATGTTGCTATTTCAGCAAAGTAAATGCATCAAAAACCACAAGCTAGCTCGAGTAGATGGTACACGTTATGCTGCATCTGCAGTTCAACTAAAGGGCTACGTGATGCCCCATTACCAACGTCTATTCAGAAAACATATGAGACAATGTAACCATCCACAAAACGCCATGGCCTTGATGGACAGCTCTTCCAACCAATGGCAAACCAGGAAAAACACATGAAAGCCAGTGGCAAAGGTAACTGACCCACAGTGCACCTATCGTAGTAACTTGTTATTGTACTTTCTGAAGAATTCATGACATGAAGACCTCCAGCCAACTAATGCTGTCTGCAGCCAGGCCTACAAATGGCTTGGTCTATGAGTGTGGTGGAAAAGACTATTAGACAACATTTTTGAAAATATTGATGTAGACATCCGAGTATGCGAAAAAGAAAAACAGAACTAGGATGTGAGACATGTGCGGCTTTAGGGCGGTGCGACTGGTGCGGCCGCACTGGGCGCTGACCTGGAGGGGGCACTGACCTCAGGGGGGCAAAGTGTTTAGCAATAACTTACATTTTAATATCACCTGGGGCAGAGTACCTTGTGCGTCCAGCTTTCAGGCAGCAATAATAATGGCAAGAGAACTCTTGTGATTAATGTTCAGGCTAGAGATACTGGGGTTTTGTCTAGTGGTGGTTTTGACTCGCCATAAGGTAGCGCAGAGGGTTAACATACCTGCCGAAAAGAACAGATCTGTATTTTATGTGGCTAGCTGAGTGGATTAGTAAAGCCAGTCTTTACCAGCGCTTTAAAACAAATGAAATGTATGTGAGAGAGGGGCTATGGAGAGGTGAGGGGCACTTTTGCCGGGTGGCAGTGAGGTGATCCAAGGAGGAGGTCATAGGGGGCGGCGCTAAAAAGATTATCGTACTTGGCAACATCAGCCTAAAACCGACCCTACCTGTGATCGCATGGTTTAATTATTCATTGTGCGGACGCTGCAAGGGGTAAGTGCTTAGAAGCCATGCTGAGAAGCGCTGCTCTGAGGCGGGGTGGTTAATATCAGAGGCAGAAGAAGGGGGAACCCTGCTGCTGAAGGAAGTTTGCACAGTCAGTTCAGGCATGCACTGAATCTCTCCTTCTAATCTCATAGACGTATTCAGGCCTGGTGCTGTCGCCGAAACCCTTCACGTAGCGTCTCTAAGGTAACGGCGGGCTTCAAGGCTCTACAGTACACCTGCCAGGGACGAGTTCACTTCTGCATTGGAATGTACCTTCCTTGTTTCTTGTTGACCTTTATAAAGCGCTAATAGGCATCAAGGAATCATTTTCACTTAACTGCCTCTGAAGCGCCGGCTCATTATCAGTTTCCCTGCCAGTGATCTTGCAATCACTAAAAGGTAAATTGCCCTTAAAATTACCAAATTACTACTTTAATTGCGCTGAATTGATCAGAAACGTTCCAGGGGAGCATGCGTTACAGGCTGAAGGAGCTAACTTGACACTAGGAGAGAGAGAGACAGAGAGACAGAGAGACAGAGAGAGGACATGGACAGGCACTGTAGGATCATCAAAGGTAGTGCACCTGTGTCTCGGCTTCTAGGAGCTTAACATACACGTTAGATGACTTTCAGTGGCGGCCTGTCCTTTAGAGCGGAGGGGCCACGTCCCCCCACCTTTTGCCCCCCATGAAGAGCGTCTGTCAGGCTGAACAAAGGTCAGCCTGACAGACACTCTTCATGTTCAGGTCAGGCAGCCAGGAGCAGACATGCGCGATTTGCGCAGACTCCTGGCTGCCTGAGCTGAACTTTGCTGGGCTGAGGAGATCACAGCTCCTATGGGCGTGACCTCCTCGGCCCAGCAAAGGTGCCTCGAGGCCCTCCCCTGGGTGACGAGGAAAGCGTCACCAATTGACACACTCCCTGGGCGCTTCAGTTTAAGCCCTGAAGTGCCCAGGGCGAGTGTCAATCAGTGACACTTCGTCACAGAGTGGGGTGGGGTCAGCAGTCTCACCTCCTGGGACCTGGAGGCCGAAGGTAAGTGTGTGTGTGTGTATGTGTGTGATGTTTCAAATTGAATGCTTGGTGCGTGCGTGCATGTTTGAATGCTATGAATGTTGTTAATGGATGTGCGTGCGTGCGTGTGTGAAAGAATGAGTGTGTGTGATGTTTTAAAATTAATGTTTGGTGCGTGCGTGCATGTTTGAATGGTATGCGTGTTGTTAATGGATGTGCGTGCGTGCGTCTCTGTGTGTGAAAGAATGAGTGTGTGTGTGCCCCGCCCGCCGCCTCCCTCCTAAAGCTGCCGGCCGCCACTGATGACTTTCCTCCAAGGGCACTGAAGATCAGAGGGAGCAGGACCTTCATCTCACTATCTTGGACTTCTAACATACCTCCCAGGCAAGGGTGACCCTGTGTGAAGGAGAGCTTTGAGCGCAAACCCAAGAACCTGCATTTCATGACTGTCAGGGATCTCTAGTCTGTGGTGCCTCCTTCTAGGCGCATAGTTTTTATTAGTGCTGCAGGTTCAGTGGCACTGGGGCCCAGGGTTGTCAAGGAGCAATATACCTGAATTGTGCATGTTCAGGTCCAGCCATCCAGACAGCTCAAATTCTGCTTCTGCAAGACATATTTTGGTTTACCAATAACAAACAGGGGCTTGGACCCTGCGCCTTGCTTACCGTAGGTTGACTTTCCTGTCACTGCTTCTTATTCATGTCCCAGCTTGTCAATCTTGTCATCTCTTTTGATTGGCTGGCTTCTGTGCTTCCGCTGCTTGCTTTTCAAGCACTACTTTTTTCTTTTTAGTTAAGCACTCCACAAAACTGCATGTGTTTTCCAGGTGTCTCTCTTGTGTACGTCTCTCCTCCTGCACTCTGTGTTGCTCTCTGTAGCCCATGTGCCTCTTCCCTGCCTGTTGTGTTCACTCTTGTGTCCTCCCTTATCGATTGCTCACCTGTTACATCTCTTCAGCCTGCTCTACAGTGATTTATTTTCTGTTGCATCCCCTCTCCACCACCCACTCTCTGTGTTGCTTCCGTCCACCCTCCTTCCAAGTTGCTTGCCCCCATGCGCATCCTCCTTCTTTATCACCCATTGCTTCTCCTCCTCACCACCACTTTGCTTCCACCACCCTTGTCGTCCGTATTGCGCCAGCCACAGCCTCGGTGTTGCTTTCCCCCACCCACACCCTCTGTGCTGCTCCTCCCCACCCGTGCCTCAAAAAATGGCTTTTGCACATATTTGTCTGTTTATTTGCTGGTCCAACTCGGATAGAAATGCTGTGTTTTTGTTGTGTCGCAGAATCTCTTTGTGAAGTAGTTGATTTGCGGCATCAAAGATAGGTCTGAATCCATGGCTAGACTTCATTTTCTAAATTCTCTTGATGTTATTGGAGGGGCCTCAATTTTCTTGGCCCATAGGGAGGTAGGCTGCTATTTTTTCCATTGCCCACAGATCATGATCTCTGTGTTTGCGGTTGACGTGGCTACTCATCATCCATGTGTTTACAGTACAAAAGCAGTTGTCAAATTTTGAGTTCTAGAGGTCTTCCAGGCCATTTATTTTTTTAATGATTTGTCATCTGAAAAGTTGTAACAGGTGAAGTTGAATGATTTTATCAGGTTTGGTATAGACGTTAGGCAGATTTTTAATGAAAGAGAGGCTATGATGGACCCCTGAGGGGTGCCACAGTGTTGGGTGTGAAGAGGTGATGGGAAGGTGGTAGGTAACTACACATGGTTTGTCTCTGAGATAAGAAGCAATCCATTTTAGAGGATGTTCACATATTCCAAGGTGAAGAAGTCCTTACTGTAGCATGTGGTAATGGACGGTGTCAAATGCAGTTTAAATAACAAGAGAGCCACTCTGTTCTTGTCCACTGAAAGCTTGAGGTCATCCCTAATGGAAATGATGGCTGCCTCCGCATGGTCTGAGGCCAAACGTTTGGTCTGATATTAATTCAATTCCTCTGTAAATTTTGAAAGTTGAGTAAACACTTCTCTTTGAAATATTTTCCCTAAGAATGGTCATATTTGATATAGGCCTGTAGTTTGCTAGGTCAGATGTATCAAGCTTTTTCCTTATGAGGAGTAGTCTAATGTAGTAGGTTTTCAGTCCAGGTGGAATGAAAATTAGCCTTAAGACCTTATTGAGTAAGCACACAGTTACCTACCCTGAACAGGTTGTGCAAAGAATATCTTTAACGATTTTTGCAGTTGCCGGGTCTGAAAGTGCTCCTGATGGCCTGCTCATGATGTTAATGTTGAAAAACTCTTTTTTGAGAGGATATCGAAAGTACATAGTAGTGGAAGATTGGTTTAATCTCTTTCTATTTTAGTTAGCTCATGTGTTGAGGTGGTGTTGTCTGTCTTTTCCTTAATCTAATTTTCTATCTTTCAGATTTTTTAGATCAATTCCGTGGAAATCTTGTCACAGAAGTCTTGCTATTGTGGTGTTTCTGTGTTTTGGAACTCTGGATTGTGGAATTTTGCAACAATCATATGGCGTTCCCTAGAAGGGCAGTATGCTTATGTTGTGCTTGTGAAGTAGTGTTGTCTTTTTGTGCTTCTAAAGGTTCTTCTTGAGGCTCTGTTATAGCGGTGTAGAGTGATTTTGTTTTCTTCATGTTTTGATTTTCTCCACTTGCGTTGTAGCATTTTGAGTTGTGTTTTCATTCTTTTGATTTTGTCATTGACCCATGTGGTGTTCTTTTTGTGGTTAACCCTGGATGTGGTCTTTATACATACCTGTTTGTCTAGTGCAGTGGAGATCCAGTTGCAGAAGGTGTGTATGTCGTGAGGTTGCATATTTTGAGTTCTTTTAAGATTGACTTTGTCTATTTTATCCATCGTCCGCATAAGCATTTGTTCTTGGGTTTTGGTATCTTGAATTGTTGTAGATGATATGTGTGTTGATGCTGAAGGTGATAGTTTTGTGGCCACTCCAGCTTGTAGGAGTGTTGTCTGTTACCGTGGTGTGTCTCAAGAAAGCAAATATGACATCCAAAGTGTGTCTAGCTGAGTTAGTTGGGGCAGAAACTATTTGTTGGAGGCTCAAGGTTGGTTGTGATAGTTGTGGTTAGATTCTTTTTGTTAAACCATGTGTTAAGGTGCCCTAGAATGTATAGGCTTGTGTGGTTCAAATGGGAATTGATCATTGTATGTAGTATGATAACTTTGACATTTGCATTGCTGGGTGGTAATTGCCATTGCTGGGAGGAAGTGATAGTTGGAGTGGGGTGACTTCTTATCATGAATGATTTGCAGCCGTCCATAGTGTGGTTTTGATGTGTGTTATTTCTAGAGATTTATTATTGATGGCGACTAGGTGTTCTCCAATTTAGCTAATACATTTTTTGTTGATAATGCAACATTCTGGTGCAATGGCTTTGTGGCATGTGGGTGCAAATTCTTTGCTGAGCTGTGTTTCTGTTATGAAGGAAAGATGTGGCCTTTGAAAGACAATCGAAAATGTTGAAGCAGTGTTTGTTCATGGAACTTACGTGGAAGAATAAATACTTTAGTTGTGTTTCTTTCCTCGTGGTGCTTTAAAGGAGAGGTGCAGTGTAGTGTGTGAGAACAAATGGGTACACAAGAACTTTGGTATGGGAGGGTTGAGGGTTGGTCTGCTTACAGCTTGGGGTGGAGGAGAGGTTGTTGGGTTAGATAATTTTTGAGATTTAAGAGGCATATGTGTTTGCAGGCTTTTCGTCGAAGATAGTATTTTAGCTGCTGTGTTGTTTGGTAGTTTGATTGAGGTGTGGATGGTTCAGGGGTGGTGATCACGTACTTGTGCCTTCCCTTGATTTTTATATCCCTCCTCTCAGGTGACATTGTCACATATTTGAGTTGTAGTTTTAGAGTTAGCATGTTTTTGATAGGTAGTGTGTTTCAGGTGTGGTGGTTGGTATTGTTGTTGAAGGGGTTATAAGGGTGAGGTGGATGATTTTTTCAGTTGTTATGTTCACCCTGATGATCTGTTTGAGTGGTGTTTATTTAGGATAAGTAGTCTTTAGGGGGCAGGAGTAAATGTAGAGCTTGTAAATGTTTGGTTGCTGACCTGGGGTTTTAAAGGTGGAGAAGGGGGGGTAAGGGGGGCAGGGGCTTGGCCCTAACAGGCCGAAAAAGACAGTGGCTTTAAGTGACTCCTGGGTTGTATGCCCTACGCCCTCACTTTAGATAAACTTGTGATTAGGTGACCTGGTCTTGTGGGAACTCTAGCCCTGTAAGCCAATAAGAAGTGAAGCCATACACCTCATCCAATAGAAACCACAGCCCTCAATATAATAGGTGGCTCAGGCCTGATCACTAACCAATTGAAACCTAGTCTTAGAAGCCAATAGGGGAGAAAGCCTTAAGCCCTACAGCCTATACTAACACTAGCCCTAATGGAAACCCTAATTTGGAACCAACTGGAGACCATGACCCAAGCCCTAAAATGCAGTAAATACCCCAGCACTGGGAACCTGTAGGAAACCAAGCCATAAGTCCTATAATCAACAGGACTGCTAGATATTGTAACCAATAGGACACTAAGCCCTAAACCCTACAGCTAATAGAAATCCAGGCTCTGTCAAGCAAGCCCAAAGCCCTACAACCAATAGAAACCCTAGTCCTAGAAGCCAATAAAGAACAAAGTCCTATGTCCTAAAGCCAATAAAACATAGCTCTCTAGGTGAGGCGACCTTAAACTTAAAGGGCTATGCAAGGTGGGAGAGGAACGGAAGGCCTGTTCAGGTGATTTGGGGTCCCGCCTAGTCACTTAGTTTACAAATGGTGTGCTCAGGGGGAAAGAAGATTCAGCTCAGCTCACAGTCTCCTTATTTGCAGTCCAGCCCAAAACACACTTTCAGGTCTTGTTCAACACTGCAGTTATTGCTGCAAATTTAAAGTCACATGAAAATCCCATTGCACACTTTAAAATGTTTCTCTAGCCACTCCAAAAATGAGTGCTAAGCAGACACCCAAAGACAACTGGACACAAACAAAACAGATTAAGGAGCCTCTGATTGCGATAGGTGTTGGATTAACTTTTTTTTTTGTTTAAATGGTTGCCCTTCTTGACCCTATAGAACAGTTTTTTTAAACAAAAACCCTAAAAAGGTCACAGACAAACTATTCAAGAGACAACTGTTGTCTAAAAGGAAATGAGCTCACATCTCACTGGCCGAGGACTCACTGCACAGGAGGCTAACAAAACAATGTATTGATTTTGGGACTATTTGGTTGACTGTGATGCCGTTAACAGTCCGTTGCCCATTTATGTCACTAGTTTTATGCCCCACCAGCCAACAAGATGCCTTGAGCTAACTTCCCAAAGCCTGTGCTCTGTTACTTGTAGATAACTCTTTTGGGAAAAAGAAGTTGCAGAATATCAAGGATGGACTAGGACAGAAAATAGGCCTGAGCACCAAAATAAAGGTCGCCACCAGTAGCACCTAAAAAAGTGCCCATGTTTGCAAATTGGGACAGTTTTGAACTTGTAAAGACACGCTGTATGAGTGTCTGTATAAATGGTTTCCAAGGTATGGAAGGCTGCATGGATTTGAACTTGCTGCAGGCAATCTTTGTTTTAATATCAGGGAAATCAACAGTAAAAACCGGTCCAGCAGACCATAAAGCTGGCCCATACACTGACTTGTCAGACCAGCCAGTTGGACACTGCCAAATTGCCCAACAGGCCAGTCCAACCTTGCAGAACATGAAACAATACATTTTGGGCCAGATTTACAAGAAACTGGCACCGTGCCAAAATTAGCAGTGTCACGATGCACCAGTTTTTACAAGAGTACGTTTCCCCCTGCATGGCACTAAATTAAGCAGCCTGCACCAACGCAGGCATCCTTGCACCTTAGCGCAAATGTGTCTGCTATGAGAGGTGTGATTGTTTATGTGCATGATGGTGTCCCTTCCTGCACATAGACAATCATCCATGTCATTTTGCTTCTTCTATGTGTGCTGCCAAAAAGCAAAAAAACGAGGAGTAATAGAAGTATTCCTCCCCGTTGTGCCGTGCTAACACAATCCCTGGGGTGGTGTTAGTTTTTGGCGCTGCCACAGATTTGCAACTTTTTGTAAATCTGGGCCAGCATCAAAAGCAATGGGTGCTGCGGTGGAACGCCCACAGTACCACCCACTGCACGTCCCTCTGACGCAGAAAACTGCATCCGAGGGGCCCATATTTACTATAAGGCGTAAAGCCACAAAAAGTGGCGTTACACTTCCCTGTAAATATGGAGAAGTGGCCAGTGCCACCGGAGCATCGAAAAGTGATTCTCCGGTGGCGTTAGAGCATTGTAACTGTGGCCTACTGTGTCATGTAGGCACCACAAATTGGTGTACTTTCCGTTATCACTCAATTCAAAATGTGGTCTAAATTCTTGTTGCCAGACAACTGTCTGCAGTTCATGTGGCATGCATTCCTATCCATAAAAACAATCTCCTGAACCACATGAACCAGGCAGCAACTAATCTGCATCCCAAGGGCTTACTTGTGTTGACATCTTAGATAGAATTCACCTGGAATAAGGCTATTTTAAAACAGGAAGTTTTGGGAACACATCAGATTTATGATTACTTTTCAACTCATTGAGACGCATCCAATTTCGCTGCATCCATTTGAACGAATGACAGCGTGATGTCTTTCTTGATCATGATCACAGGCCTCGTCAGTTTGAAAACTGCACCCAAGGAATGAGAAGAAATACTTATACTCTGAACAAATTCACAGAGTGGGGTTTGACATAAACCATTAAATGTATTTAAAAAAAGCATTTTCAATGCAACGTGTCTTGCATTTGTTCGAGTTAGAGCTATTAGCGTTGTAAAGCAAAAAAAACACAGCGCGATCGCACTATGTAAAATGCAGTGCAATTGCGCTGCGTGGAAAATAAACAGATAAAGTAGTCCGGACTCCAGGCTGAAAACATCGAACCTCGTATGTTTTTGGTACTTTACCGGTGCTGTGTAGGTGGGCTAAAAACTAGAAAAGGCATGATGTATGCATGCCTTTCACAAATGAAAGCAAGCAGATTTTAAAAGGTAAGGCCACGAACCAGTGTGAGTGACTGACGTGGCATGGGCGTGGTTTCAAGCCCAAAGAGAGATTACAAAATGGACGGAACATTTTGTGCTCGCCCATAAAAAACTGGCTATGCAACAAGAGCAGGCAGGGCATCAGTGGACCAGACAGTCCACCCAACTGCCTCGGGCCACCTGACAAGAGCTACTGAGTGGTCGAGGGAGTCAGGGGCAAAATAAGGCAGATTACTCCAAAGAACAGAACTCATTACTAGGCCTGGGTGAAATTTTAATTACTCTGGAGTAATTGACATACTTCTGGTTATTTCACCTACAAAATCAACACAAAATTACCGACGTTATACAGGCTCTACATTGCTTACTTTTGGGAGAAATTTCAACACAAAATGTACTGTTCAGCTAAATTTTGAACCCGAGTACCATTTCAGGTACATTTTTTACCCAAGCGGACCGTACAGGTAACTTTTGAGCGCAAAGCTACAAATTTGAAAGCGAATATCAGTGTTTTGGACGCCAGTGGCAGTTCCCTTAATGTGGGAGTTCAACAAACATTTCAGGTAGACAAGTATAGTTTTTTTACCCAAGCAGACCGCTTCAGTAATTTTTTAATGCAAAACCACAAATACAAACGTGAGCTGCAGTGTTTTGAACACGAGCAACTGGAAATCAACTCAAAATCACATTTTCAAGTTCAATTTGTACCCAAATGGACTGTTGGGGTATTTTTTCAATGGGAGATGCATTTCTCATAATTTCCCGTCATTTTGCGGTAATTATGCAGAATTACGCTTCTCCCGGAACTACGCTAATTACGCCAACCTCTACTCACAACAGCCTGTGCACTAGTGTCAAAACAGCCTATGCACTAGTGTCAGCCACCCCCTGGCTAGAAAGAAAGCCTGCTGAAAGAAACAGCTTTAAGTTTGATTTAAACCCATGTGTAAATAAGCAGCAAATACGTTTTGCAAGCTGTGTTTGTGCCTGTTTTATGTGCACTATTATCGTTTATGCACACATGTGTGCATAAACGAAATTTACCACATAAAATTTACCACAATGTACAAAATGGTGGTAAGTGAAAATATAAACACCAGTGTGAACACAATTATCTCTCATCTCTTATCAGGTATTAGTTCTAAAAAGGTAGCAAATTGTAGTGGGGTTGTTTTTGTGCAAGTTCTTGGGCATACATGCCTTCTTGAGAACACTTCACATTGAGTCAGTTTCATACAGTTTTACATATTTTGAGTTACTTATTCATTGATCTGCATGGGATCTCAGGAGGGCCTCTGTTTCCTTTTAAAAGTACTGTATTATCGGTGGCCAGAGGCACACAAAAGAGGTGGAGCGACAGAAGAATATGTAACCCACTGACAGGCACAAAAACCAGCAGTGCCCTTACGCTCAAAGCCAAAACTCTCAATCGTGGTCCATTTTAAACAATGTTTATAACGGGCCATGATTGAGAGCTCTGGAGTTGAGAATTAAGGCACTGCAAGTTTCTCACAGTGCCTGTCAGTGAGTTAAACATAGTTTAAAAAATAAAAAGTTTGACTTACCTACTGCCTCGTGCTCGGTGCGCCTCTTCATCTCGGCAGCACAGGCTTCCAGAGCTCCAGCCAACAACTCCACTCTACCAATCCAGATGCTTCTCTCATACTGCTCAGGCAGCATGGGAGAAGCTACAGGATTGGCTGGAGCTTGCTGGTGCAATGCTACTTAAAGCCATGGGAGGTTGTGCTTGCTCTCCACCCCGCTGTCTAAGACAGCTTGGCTGGAGTTTTTAAAGTGCGCCTGTCAGGCTGGCTGTCACAAGACAGCCGTCAAAAGTGACATGCGCACTTTAAACTGAAGTGCACACTATTCCTCCCTGCTTCTGCCCAGCCCTCAGACCTGGCTGTTGTCAGCACACACAAAAATTTTAATAAATCTGTTTTATTACCATTTTATTTTTTATGTTTCCTGCTCTCCAGCGGGGGGGGGGGTGACGCTCCTCTGCTCTCATGAGGCCCTGTCGCTGTGTATTATTTTATAGTATCTATGTAGTGTGGAGTACGTGGGGAGTGGAAGCTCTCGCCCACGTCAGTGACGAGTTTTAACATGGGCTGTGTGGTTATAAGGTGTTATGTACTATTGTGAGGTTATCTGGAAAGCATTTAGGGACCCAAACAGAAGCGAACAACCTTTGGGGCACAGTTAAGCCACCATGGCTGGGGTATCTAGTTTGGAGGGTGCACTGTAGGACAGTGAGTAGGGTGCTGTGTGCATTTACAACAAAAAGAAAGGTGATCAATGAAGGCCAAGTAATCCACATGGCATCATGTGCAAGGCAGCAATACTGTATACTGAGTAAACTCACGCCAAATAGGTTACTTAAGAGGTGGGGCTGAAAAGGATGTTGGTGATATGTACGCCCAGTAGCCATACAGCTTCTAAAGTAGAAATTGTGTCTATTGTTAGGCAGGGGCAGTATGGGCAGTTTCCCAAGGCGCTATGCTCAACCCACCAGCATGAGGCCTTGCACCTATGGTTCAACTCTGTGAGGCCAAGCAGAGGGGTGTCTTGAGGTATGTGTAGTGCCGGGAGGAAGAGAGGAAGAGGCCCACCCCCCCGGGCTTCGTAGCACTGGACCATGCCTGCGAGGGCCAGAAGAGGGGGCCCCTTTTGCCTTGAGCCTTGCAGCCCCAAACTATAGCTGTGAAGACCATCAACGTTTGGCAGGTTTGGCCTGCAACTGGCGATCCTGTTCCCAGCTGCCCACTCAAAAGGCGCTACATGATGCCCATTGCCCTGCATTTTGGTGCCCTGGCACTTTCAAAGGACAGGCAGCTCACGCGCTTTCAGCCCTTTAGAAGTTGTGAAAGAGATGCTGCCATCTTGCCATTCAGTGGATGGGGCATAGGGAAACTATTATTTGTCCAGGATCAAACAGCTGGCTAGACTAGTAGAGCCAGGAATGCAGTGCACTGGTACTTGGTGCAAAGACAATATATTTACCACTATATTATATTTACGTGACTATACCATTAGACTGGGTACCTCTCTCCTCTCAGGAAGTATTCAGTCTGTTTTTTAAATCATGTTTACTACCAGGGTTTACATTGAATCAAAATGCTCCTGGTTCCACGTTTCCAACTAGTCGACCAGACAACCACTGGGGTGTCAGTAATTCTGATGACAAGGCAGAGGGGCTGCCCCCCCAGGTAATGGTCACTTTGTTATAGGTCTTGCCCAGCAGTAGAACACTGTGTTTATTTCCATAATAAAGCTGAGATTAGATGTCAAAAATCCTAGTTCAATGGCTACAATGTACCCTCTTGATCAGTTCCTGTGGCAGTGGGTCCTTACTGCACAGCAAGTGTGGTAGACACTGACATTTACCATAGTTGTGGTTGAGTCAACAAATTAACAAGGATGGCCGAGCCAAAGGTCTGGCTTGGCTCTAAGAGCCTGTGCATGAACTGAGCCCTGAAAATATTTGGCGTGTAAATAATGCAACAAACATCATGATAAAATATGATGAAGTTGATTCAAAATTCAAAAAAAGTGTATTCTTTAACATGCAGATGGCGTTTCAGTACGTTAGATTATATCACTGCTTTGAGAAGTATTCATTAAAAGGGATAGTTTTTAACCAACTTAAATGCATTCCTTTCCCCCGCCTTCCTGACTATGCTATTACTGAATAAAAGGCAAGAAAGCAGCCATGTGTACCCTATTATATGTGGTGTAGACTTTTATTGCAGAGAGAGCTACATTCAAGTCCATTAAACAAAAAACAAGTGGTTTGTGAATAGCACACATCCTGAACACAGGCATTGAAGGCTGTCTCAAATGTTATAACAAAGAAAAACTACTCATTGTGAAATATATTTACCCAGGATCACACAATGTTGTCCAGCGAGGAATCCTGAATTTGTTGTTTTACATTGTGCAATACAGCCACTAGCTGGTTACGTTTCCCTCTTGTCTGTGTTACATCAAAGGTTTATCGTCAAGATTTTTTTTTTATTTCGTGGTGCCTGAGGTGAAAGCCTGGTGGCATGCAGCAGCCACATGAAAGCTTGGCTTGTTTTGGGCTCGAGGGGTCAACAGAACCTCGAGCTGAGCAAGAGCCGGGCATCTGGTTCGAGCCTGGCTCAAGCTTTCAGTGGCATGCCCGCCTCTAATTTACCACTGTTATTTCAAAGCCTAAGGCTATTTCATTCTATTTGGATTCAAGAGTTCATTTTCTAAACTTGTCACTCAAAATTTGCAATAGCAGCAGTCAAGGCTTATCCCAGGAGGAGGTAAAGGGATTGCAGCTCAACTATAATCTGAGAAGTAATCACATTCAATAAACCCAATCTCCAGGTGAGTTATCTTTTAACATGGGCTACTTTAGAGTGGGGACATTTCGAATGAAACCCCAACAATCCGCTATGTGACTAATAGTTCCCCTGCTCCCCAATAAATATCTTCTGATATCTCTGCACACACAAAGTGTCTCCAAAGGTGCAGTGAGTTTCCAGGGCACAGATTGTCCTGTGAAGTGATAATAAAACGTTTTCCACCCAGCTTGGCCTTCGCATTGATGGCTGGGGACCATGGCTGCAGGTCCAGGAAAGGGAACTCTCCTCCACTGGGCCTTTTAGCACCAGCCCGTGGATGTGATGTCCACAGACAGCCGGCTACATCCCATGGGTCTTGTATGGCTGTGAGGCCAATAGCTATGGTGCAGGATAACAACACCTTGGGGAGGGTCCCTCTCCCCTGGGCCTTGCAGCGATGGCTAATGAGCCCTCTCCCCTAACCCTCTCAGCACTTTGCCATGACTGAGAGGCCCAGGAGGGGGGTGGGGATCTCAGGTGGCCTCCTCCCTTGGGCCTAATTGAAATTGTATCACAGAACTGTACCATGGTCTGTGCATGGGTCCATGTCTAGGGCATAGCCATACATAGTGCAGCAGGTGCAGTGGCACTGGGCCCAGGGGTATTAAGTGCCCAAAGTTCTCAAGTAATGGCTTTATTTAACGACAGTGGACAAGGGGGACGCTTTTACTTTGCACCAGGGCTCAGGGCACCATTGCCCTGCTACTTGCCTCTTCTTCATGTTCTAGAGCTGTGAGGCCTGGAAGAGGCCGTCCCTCCCCTGAGCCTTGTAGCCATCAAAGGACACTCAGGGGAAGAGGCATCCGCTCCTGAGCTTAGCAGTGACCGGACCACGGCTGTGAGGCCCACGGGGAGGTCCTCTGATAATAATGTAGCTCTCAGTAGTGCAATACGTGCAGTGGCACCAGGGCACATGGATGTCACAGAACCGATGGACTGAAATTATGGCCATGTTGTACTGTCTGACATCATTTACTTGCATCAGGACTCTTTGCTACAATATTATGCCACTGGTACCTTCTCCCATGCAATGCACAGCCAGGATCCAAAGCTGGTAGGCCCAAGAAGGACTCCTCCTCCCTAGACCTTGCAGCGATGGTCCAGTGCAGAAAGGCCTATGGAAGCGAGCCTGCTGCCGTGAGCCTTGCAGCCCTGCTCCATGGCTGCAACGCCCTGGGCAAGAGACCCCTCTGAAGGGCAGAGTTATCGATTGTGTAGCAAGTGCAGTGGGACAGTGCTCTCATGGGCTTATGGGTCCAATTCACCAAACTATAGCAGTATTTTACTGTCCAGTCAGTTGTCAGGGGGGAGGAACAATGCACCTTGCTTGCACCAGGGCTACTGTACCGTTGATACACCACAGGCTCCCTTCCCCTCTGTCCCACAGTCATGTTTCTCCACTGTAAGGCCTAAAGGAGCAGGGGAGGGATTTGCATCACAGAACCATGGGTGTGAGGTCCTGGAGACAAGGCTCTTTGCAAGGGTGTAGCTAATAATATTACAGCAGTTGCAGTGGCAATGGAGGCCTGGGGTGTTAGGTGTCAAAGTACCCAAATTATGATTGTACCAAACCATGGATGAGAGGAACTGGGAATAAAGCCCCTCTCAGGGGTCAGTACTACATCAAGCACAATTGCAATGGAGTCCAGGGGTGCTATGGGCCCAATTTTCCCAAATTATGGATGTATTTTACATCCAGCCAGGGGATGGGGGGAGAGAGAATGGCCTTGTTACCTTGCTTTACCAGGGCCCGTTGCACCATTTTTATACCACTGGCCCCTCTCTCCTGGCCCCACAACCATGGTCCAGTGCTCTGAGGGCTACCAAAGTAGGGTAGCAGGGTGCTGGATTTTAATTCACTTCAGTTTGTCCTGTCCCCTGCAGCAAGCTCTTGCAGGATGCCAAATGTCAAATTGCCAAGGGACTGATGCAGGCAAGTAGGTTAATCAATATGGGATGTAAAACAAACAGTTTAGCTCGGAAGCATGGAGCAGTCCAGCCCAGTAGGATGTCACAGGAGTGGCTCTCGAAACATCTGTTGTGCAGAGGTGTGGGGGGGGGTGGCAGCATTTGCTAACATCATAACTGTAAGGGAAGACTTGTACCACAAGAAGTGACCTACACAGGCCACTTTATTAAAATGTTCACCTGTAAAGGCGCTAAAAAGCCCTGAACGAACTACACCAACCCTAAAATCTCTACTTTATGGTAACGGCCAGTCAGCCCGTGCGATAATGTCAAACAAGGAGAAAAAAGGTCCTGGAGGAACATGATCTGCCCAAGATCAAAAAATGTGCTCAAGTAGGAAGATCAAGATATCAGTACAGGACTGCTTGTAAACATGAGTTTTGTTGAGATGTTTGCTCTTTTTCATGATTTAGGCATGAAATACTGGCCATGATGGTAACATACCTACCAGTCATAACCCTAGATGTCTGGCCTCTCTCCCGTGGATATTGCTGCAAGCCATAGTCCAGCACTGTGAGGCCCAAGAAAATGGGCCAGTTAGTGAGCCCCACTTGCTGCATCATTCAATTGGATTTGAATGTGAGCTTTCCAGGTATTATGCAAAATTGGAAGAAATCATCATATGAGGCTGACTAGAGATATATCACAAAACTATCAATTGAATCTCCATTGTCATAATTCACAAAAGGAAATGTACTCTGGAACCATGTAAGTGTATTCTAATAATTAGTATGAGAACATTTACAGGCTTAGGAAGGAGTTGATAGAGGTGTTGTAGGAATGGCTCACGGTTGACATTAAACCCTTTTAGGCTACACATAATTGTATTCTGGTAGCTTCTGGTGTTTTGTTTGAGCTATGTCTTTAATCGAAGTCAAGCTATTTTCTACTATTTTATTTGCTTTCATATCTTTCTAGTACATAGCTTCTCTTTCTCTGCATGCACCAAGGCGGGACCCATCTTGGAATTTTAATCCACACTAGTCTTCATTAAGGGCATTCTGCATGCTGCAGCACGCCTCACTAAGGCATGAAGAAATATGACCACATCATTTTATCGTGATGAAACTCCAGAGGTTCCCCTTGCCAGCCTGCACCATCTTCAAAGCCAGCTGCATCCTTTAGAAAGCCATCACAATGCACTGACATTCCACAAACCAGCTACCTGTCCTATGACTCCTTGTATGCTTGTCATTGATCCTCTACAGTGCTCCACACCCTTTTGGCTAGGTCTGTACTATAGAAATACCACATACACACGACTGACACCCCTGCCTACTCGGATGACAAGCTTGCCATGTCCAGTGGTTCACATACCTGCAGCAAGGACTCCTTCAAATGGAAGGAAAAGAAGTGCTAAAACAAAATCAACAAGCAAAAGTCATTTCCCATCTATGCATCAAGGATCTGGAATGGTATCCCCATATACATCCGGACAGCTGAACCCGTCTTCAATTTAGGAAACAGCTAACTACTCAACTTTTTTTAAAAAAAACTACATCACGATGCAGTCACCGTCCTCAAACCATCTACCCCTCCTATCACGTGTTGACTGTGTCTTTAATCCTGGACAGCGCTTTGCAGGCTTTTGGCTAGGTTTGAGCAATAGAAACACTACATATGTACATACATACAGAGAACTGTTGACATCTGATTAAAGATATACGTTTAGGAGAGCCTTAGGCAAAACTTTTCCATCCAGTATGACTGATAAAATGTATTTCCACGTAATAGAAATTTAAAATCTAGGTACTTATTTTATTAGAGTTAATATTTATGCTTTTATTGCTTTACTGATAATCCGCACCAATAAAGTTGCTTCCTGAAAATCCAGTCGACAATAGTCAATTGATGGCACTTCCTGTGATGTAATTTCCTGTGATTTCACATTACATGCAAATTAGGGAGGGCTCACCCATTCCCATTCTGCCGGGGCCTCAAAAGTCCTAGACCCAGCTCTGGTGTTATCTTCCAACAGATAACATAAGTACTAAAATTAGTCGTAGTAATAGTGCCCCAGCAGTGGTGCTTTAAGTAGTATTGGACGTGGCAGTAGTACTTCTTATAGTCATATAACTAGTGTGAGCAGTGTTTGAAGCAGTAGCAGTACTACCTGAGTAGGACCATCAGTGGTGACAGCAGTGGCCGTGAGAACAATAGAACCCATCCCAGAATGTTTTCTTAGAAAGCACCTAGTTGCCATGATAGTGCCTGTTGATTGCTAAGCACTATGTTATATATCATACTTTTGGAGAGTGCTTGTACAGCACTAAGGTTTCTTGGCACTATGGATAACAGAAAGGAACCCAACATACAGCTTGACAAACAGGGAGGTTTTTAATCAACAATGAAAGTAAAGTTGGAGGCAGTAGTGTGTAGGGGGTAAAGTAGGGAGTTCCAACTACATGTAGCCTGAAGGAAGAATCCTCCCCCACCTCAAACCCCTCCGCACCACCACCACAAACTTTCTGAACACTCAGAAGAGCAGGATCTGAGGCTGTGGTCTGACACAAATACTGATGAGTCTATTTTTAATACAACTAGAGGGAGAATAGAGGAGGCTTTGTGCAAAATACAGATTAAATAAAATAATATGCTCCCTAGGAGGAGATACTTCAGAATGCTGAAAACATGGCTAAAATGGGGGGGGGTTTGACAGTCAGGTGTTACAACAAATGAGAGCAGGGAAGATTTTGGGAGGTCTTGATACAAGAGTTGGTGTACCCCATGCATGACTCAACTGTTGTCGCTAAGGCCATCCTTTTGCCATCATGGTTGAGATAAGGAAGAAAACAAACAGTGTCGGTGGACACCGCAGGTGAAATCTGGGTGTCCAAGAGTAAGATTTGCATTGAGTCTGAATCCCACTTTATGAACAGACATTGCAGAGAAGGCGCAAAATGCCACTGGTACATCAGACCAGTAGGTCACCTTCGAGGTGGCATGAGAGTTAATCAACACCATGATTTCAATTTTCACTCTACATGAGATAGAGACTGCCCATCCACTTTATGACCAAACTCGCACAGCGTTCAAAGGGCTCCTCCGAAAACACCAGTAAACACAGCAATGTAGGTGCTGTTAGCTCCAGGTGCATTGTTGATTTGGAGGGAAATATGAGAGTTGCAGAAGAAGCAGAGAAAAAGCCAACAGAATTACTAATAATGCTCAGCCTCCTTTCAGGGAAGGAGCTAAGATTCTCACTTACCCCTGGGAAGGCTTGACAGTGAGTTATTTGTCAGGGATATAAGGCAGCTCATGCATAGTCTGATAAGAGCTGTCTGAATGCCGCCAGTTACAAGAACTTTTGGAGGATAGAAAGACTGATGCTGGGTTTTACATGACAGCTTATAGAAAAAGGAAAATGGATTTAGAGTGGGGATTGCCTTCAGGATCATAGGAGGACTGCGGAAATGTTCTGCTTGTCTTCTTAATTTTTGAAACAAGGCATCCTGATGTTGTAATATAAGACTTAATCAAGTATTGATCCGCCCAGATCATAGAATTGTGATATAAAAAGTATTCAAATAGTGATCAGTCCACATCAAGGAAATGTAGCAAAACGTAGCAAATAGCAATCAGTCCAGACCATGGTATTGTGATATAAGGCTTAATCAAATAGCGATCAGTCCAGATCATGGTATTGCGATTAAAGCTTAATCAAATAGCAATCATTTCAGATCAAGGTATTGCGATATAAAGCTTAATCAAAAGCGATTGTTGTATCTCGAAACAGCGCCTGCCGTGCGGTAGAAAATTCGATGCAACGCCCACCGAATCGACGCAGCTCCTGTGTCTTTGTCCTGCCAGCACAGGAAATCCACGCATCATCCCTGGGGCATCTGAAAACCCCGCAACCCAAAGAGGATCCACGACCAAGTGCCGGAATTCGACGCACAGCCGTCCCTGAGTGAAACTAAATGACGCATTGGTGTGTACGGCCCGAGAAATCAACGCACACCCCTTTGTTTCCACGCATCTCCTCCTCTGCGGTTCTTTGCGGAGATTTTTCACGCAAACCAGGTACTTTGGGCTTGAAGGAGACTTTGCTTGCTTTTAAAAGACTTAAGACACTTTATATCACTTTTACAGTGATATCTGAACCTATACTTATTGCATTTTAATCGTTTTGACCTGCATCTTATCAGATAAAGTATTATATATTTTTCTAAACACTGTGTGGTGTATTTTGGTGGTGCTATATAGTGTTAGTGTATGATTTAGTGTACAAATACTTTACACATTGCCTTATAAGTTAAGCCTGACTGCTCAGTGCCAAGCTACCAGAGGGTGGGCACAGGATAATTTGGATTGTGTGTGACTTACTCTGACTAGAGTGAGGGTCCTTGCTTGGAGAGGGTGTAACCTGACTGCCAACCAAAGACCCCATTTCTAACATTGGTGATCAGCGGTGAGGATAGGACTTGTATTTGTGCAGTGACATTCAGTAGCTAAGTATTCACTACCTACTCACAGTTGAAGGTCACCTTGATTTTTCATTGTTTTGATTTTGGTTCTCTGATGTCCCCCTGGATATATTGTTGATATTTTTGGACTCTGGTTTTGGGTTGCACCTGTGAGGCCTTGGCAGAATGGAAGTCAACTTTTGGCAACTATTCATCTATAAAGAGAAGGAGCTCAAACGATTCTGCATGGAAAGGGGACTGGCTGTAAAGAGGAAGTCCAGAAGGGAGGATCTTGAGTCAGCCCTCTTTCAGTATGAGTTGAGACGCTGGATTGCAACACTACCAGACGAGTCTGAGATGGAGGACTACTCGGGTGAGGAAAGGGAACCAGAGAAAGATGAATGGCTCCTAGCTCAGGAGCAGTGGAGGGAAAAGCTAAATGCAGAGATTGAGAGAGCCTTAGCCCAGGAAAAAGAAAGGATTGCAGCTCAGGAGCTGAGATGTGAAGCGCCGAAACTGGAATCCATGAGGGCTGAGTCCAGTTCAGAGGGTGGCAGCAAAAATCTTGTATCCAGTACTGCTGAAGAAGAGCACCTGCCCAGAGATGTGGTGCCCTACTTGAAGGAGGGAGTTGACACACACCAGGAGGATCAGGAGTATGAGGTAGCTCCTGTAATGCACAGGGTCCCTGAGGTGGATTGGGAAACTGGCACAGAGAGTCGTATTCCTACTGAGGGGAGGGACATTTTACTGGCTCTAGGTGAGAGTGACAGGGAGAAGGGTTCCCCCAGGTAGAAGTCGAGGTTATGGAGTGTGGAGACATCCCAGAAGAGTGTGGGTTGAGTGTCAGGGACAGCCAGGTACTGTCTCACCAGTCTCAGGAGGGGGATGTGGGGTACTTTTTCAAGGCTGAGTCACTGTATGGTTGGGTGAAGGGTAGTTTGGCTAATTCATGGAAGGGGCTGAGTGATGTAATTGCTGGAGAGCATATGTCTAGTCCTTATTTTCCAGAGCTACACCAACACCAGGTGGAGTGTGAGTTCTCTGACCCCAGGGAGCTTACACTGGAGGCAGACCTCTGGGTGAGTACCAGAGAGTCTGAAGAGGCATTCGGGGGTGCTCCTGAAGGGAGTGTTCTAGTGTTTCCCAACCAGGTGAGGTGGGAAAGGATTGCAGTGTCACAGGTAGGTCCCAGTGCAGTGGGATTGGTGAGGGACCCCATGTCCAGTCTCAGAGGAGAGGGAATGGGGATGGGCTGAGGCCCAGGGTGCCCAGGGCGGAGATCCAGTCCAAGGTCCTGGAGGGTTCCATGGGGGAACGCCAGGAAGAGAGTCTAGCCTGCACCGTAGGGTCATCTGTTGAGGGAGACCCAACAGTGTCAGGAGAACTTGGAGGGGTGCCTGTATCTAGCATCCCACCAGTTCTGGTGTCTGGCAGTACCACTCCTAGTGAGGGGGTGCAGAAGTCCATACAGAGGGTTGAGAAGGGGCTGTGGACCCCAGTGGAGGACCTGGAGGGTGAGGAGTCAGCTCTGAGAGCAGAGCCTCCTAGGAATGACATAGGTGAGACCATTTCTGGTTTGGGGGGATCCAGACTCTGCCAGATGGGCAGAGGTCAGGAGACCTGCGCCAGCCAGACTCTTGTGTGTCCCTTGTGAGTGTGCCCCCCAGGAAGTCCTGGTGTGCCAGGCAATAGTTCAACCTCAGGGTGATGACTCTGGGCTGGATGACCAGGTTCAGGGGTTAAACTCTGACCTGGTGGGGGGGTAGGTGTGTCCCCCAGGAATTCCTGGTCTGCCAGGCAGTGGTCCAGTCTGAGGGTACAGACTTTGGACTGGAGGTACAGGGGATAAACCCTGACCTGAAAGGGGGGGGGGCGGTTTGCCCAATCACCCCCCTGGTGTGATTTCTAGGGGCACTCTCCCTGAGGCAGGGGGTGCAGAACCCTCAGAGAAGGGGCAGGGGAGAGAGAGACTCACCCCTGACCCTAGTTCAATCTAAGGGTACAGACCCTAGATTGCAAGGCTAGGTTCAGGGTGTCCCCCTGGACCTGGAGGGAGGGGGTACTGCTAACAGTGCCCCTACCATGTTGTCTTCTGGGGGGGCCACTCCTAGTTGGGGGGTGCAGGACCCCAGAAGGGAGGGCAGGGGAAGGGAAGCCATGGGTACTCGCAAACATTTTCCCAGGGGCCAAAAAGTTTGGTCTGTGGTGTGCCTGGGGGCCGCATTGATGCTAGGGCAGTGGTGGTTGGGTGAGGTGGGGTGGGGTGGGGTGGCTGGGGGTATTGGTGACAAGGTAGGTGTAGAAGAAGCAAAGAATATACATCTAGTGGTTGAAATACACAATAGGAAACCAGAAAACCTGGAATAAATCCCGGCTTATCCACTTTTTCAAATTGTGTGATTCTAGGCAATTTTTTTAACTCTCTGTCCCTCCTTTCTCTGCATTATCACATTTAAGAGGACCTCGAAATATATGATTCATGGTGTGTGCTGCACAAAACCTGCTTCTATGCTTGATTTAATAAACTATAATGTGGTTCATGTATGATAGGAACCCAGGCCACCCATAAATTGCACATGCCAAGTGACTTGACTCTTTGATTTACTATTGGTGGTGTTCTCAGGGTAAGGGGAAGAATTAATGTTTCCAAATTTATGTTTGAAAACTATCACTTTTAAATGAATACATCTCAATGCACTGATAAAATAAATTGTACTAAGGCGAAAAGATTCTGCATGTTAACTGAATACACTTTTTTAATTTTGAAGAGACTGTCTTAGTTTTACACATATGCTGCAAGATGTCTTTAAAAATTAAGGTGTTTCTAAAGTTAAGTGCAGGAGTCCCTAGTTACTTCTTTTCTTTAACACCAATTAAGTTTGAAATAAATGATTGTGTGTCTATGTAATATTTTTATTGTTAGTGCGGTCGAGCAAACAGCTGCCCAGTGCTCATGTTGCCTAAGGGGCTGCATGTAAAGGTCAGAGGGGCCGCATGAGGCCCACGGGCCGTACTTTGAGTATCCATGCCCTAGTCCAGCCTGAAGGTACAGACCCCAGGTTGGAGGACCAGTTGCAGATAAACACCCCTGCACTGGTGGTAGGACTGTGCAGGACTGCTTCTATAAGCACCTTGACAATTTTGGACTCTAGGGGTGCCGCTCCAGGAGGGAGAGTACAGAGCCCCAGAGGGGAGGACCAGGGTCAGGCTGTCATCCCTGACCTGGTGGAAGGGAGAGTGGTCAAAGGGTGCCAGGCACCTGGGGCTACCGCCCCCCACTCTCCACAGTCACAGTGGTTAGAGAGCTTTGAGAGGCCTGAGGCCTGGCTCTCACCCCTGACAGCTGTCAGTGGCCACTGTGGCTTGCTGTCCTGGTGGACAGAGTTGCCCCTGGGAGGGGGACAAGAGTCACACCCCGGGGTGGAGTGGGCAACACCACTGTGTTGGCCCTGGCGGTACTATCCGCCCCCTGGGATACATCTGTGAGCAAAGTAAGGTTAGGTGCTGCACAGATGGGATCCTCAGGAGAGGAGAAAGATTCCCAATGGGTTAGCTTAGTGAGCCCTGTGAGTATGGACAGAGGGATCCAACTGGAGTCAGGAAGGCATAGAACTGGAGCATGCCCCTGCTGTTGTGGGCCTGGGCCCTTGTTCTATTGGCTCAAACAGGGAAGTACATCAGGATAGTGATTGTTCTCCCCTGGCCTTAGGCTGGTGGGGGGTCATGTTGGACCTGGCCCTTTTTGCAGGGTCATCCCCAAACTTTTTGCCTCCTTCCTCCTATTTTTTCCTGACCTGTTTTTGTTGGCTTTTGAAGTCTGAACACTTTACCACTGCTAACCAGTGCTAAAGTGCATATGCTCTCTGTGTAAATTGTACTGTTGATTGGTTTATCCATGATTGGCATATTTGATTTACTAGAAAGTCCTGAGTAAAGTGCACTAGAGGTGCCCAGGGCCTGTAAATCAAATGCTACTATTGGGCCTGAAGCACCGGTTGTGTCACCCACATTAGTAGCCCTGTAAACATGTCTCAGACCTGCCACTGCAGTGTCTGTGTGTGCAGTTTTAAACTGTAAATTTGACTTGGCAAGTGTACCCACTTGCCAGGCGTAACCCTTCCCTTTTCCTACATATAAGACACCCCTAAGGTAGGCCCTTTGTAGCCCCATGGGCAGGGTGCAGTGTACGGTTAAGATAGGACATGTTCTAATGTGTTTTATATGTTCTGACAGTGAAATACTGCCAAATTCAGTTTTCACTGTGCAAGGCCTACCTCTCTCATAGGTTTACCAGGGGGCTGCCTTTAAACATGATTAAAGTGTAGATTCCATGTAGGAGCAGATAGACATGTGGAGTTTGGGACCTCTGAACTCACAATTTACAAATACATATTTTAGTAAAGTTGGTTTTATGATTGTGTGTTTGAAAATGGCACTTTTAGAAAGTGGGCATTTTCTTGCTTGAACCATTTTTGTGACTCTGTCTGTTTGTGGATTCCCTGTCTGGGTTAGTTTGACAGTTGGGCTGTTTGCACCTCTCTCCAAACAGTGACACAAAGGGGGCTGGGGTGTAGCCTACATATTCTGATGAGCCATCTGTGCTAGGAGGGAGGGGAGGAGTGGTCACTCGCACCTAAAAGGGCTGTGCCTGCCCTCACACAATGCAGTCTCCAACCCCCTGGTGTGTGTCTGAGGCCTGGCCTGGGCAAGGCAGGATTTCACAAACAAGTGAGACTCTTCTTTGAAGTAAGCCTGCTTCAAAGGCCAAAATGGGTATAAGAAGAGCACTCAAAACCAAAGACGTTAGACACTTCTTGGAGTAGACACTCTACCTCACAGACACTTCCTGGAGAAGAAACTAGAACCAGAACCTGCATCCTGCCAAGAAGAACTGCCTGGGTGCCCAAATGACTCACCTGTCTGCTTTCTGTGAAGGACTGCTGCCTTGCTGTTGCCCTGCTGCCTTGCTGTTCCCTGGCTGTGGTGAAGAAGTGCTCTCCAAGGGCTTGGATAGAGCTTGCCTCCTGTTCCCTGAAGTCTCAGGACCAAAAAAGACTTCGGCCCATATTTATTCTTTTTTAGTGCCGCATTTGCGTCATTTTTTTATGCAAAAGCAGCGCAAACTTACAAAATACAATTGTATTTTGCAAGTTTGCGCCGATTTTGCGTCAAAAAACGACGCAAATGCAGCGCTGAAAAAGTATAAATATGGACCTTCATCTCTACAAGAAGGAATCCCTGTGCGTGGAAATTCGATGCACAGCCTGCCAGAAACGACACACAGCCTGCACCACGGTGAAAATTTCACTGCACGCCGAACCGGATTTTGTGGTCTAAAGCATCATCAAATAGCGATCAGTTCATATCATGGTATTGCGATATAAAGCTTAATCAAATAGCGATCAGTTCAGATCATGGTATTGTGATCTAAAGCGTCATTAAACAGTGATCAGTTCAGATCATGACATTGCGGCCTAAAACGTAATCAAATAGCAATCAGTCCAGATCATAGTACTGTGATATAAAACATAATCAAATAGCGATCAGTCCCAATCATGGTATTGTGGTCTAAAACATAATCAAATAGTGATTAGTCCAGATCATGGTATTGTGGCCTAAAATTTATTCAAATAGCAATCACTCCAGATCGTGGTATTGTGATATAAAACATAATCAAATAGCGATCAGTCCAGATCATGGTATTGTGGTATAAAATGTAATCAAATAGCGATCAGTCCAGATCATGGTATTGGGATATAAAGGGTAATCAAACAGTGATCAGTACAGATCAGGGTATTGTGACCTAAAACGTAATCAAAAGTCAATCAGTCTAGATCAGGGTATTATGATATACATCTTTATCAAATATTGATTTGTCCGGATCACGGTATTGTGATATACAGCTTAATCGAATAGTGATCCATGGTGAACATGGTATTGTGTTATAAAATGTAATCAAAGAGGGATCTGTTAAGATCATGGAAAATGAGGAGATCTGAGTTAGAAGAGACTCTTTTGCCCAGTTTGTACCCAATGTAGGGTCATGATCCTGATTAGGGAATCTGATCCGCTGAGTAAGATCTAGGCTTGATGTGAGCTCAAGCAGAGTACTGGCAGACAAATCTGAACACTTATCAGTGTTACAGAATAAAGAAGAGGAATAATTGCTTATTGAAGTTACAAGATGATGAATTTCTCAAAAAAGTTGGATTGTTTCCAGATGCATGGTAGGCCATGAGTGCCGGTGTGGTGAAATTATGGTAGAACCCAAGAATCCAGCTTTCCACACATGGAATAGAAGGAGTATTAGAGGGTCATTTAGGCCAGCGTGTGCAATCCACAAGGCACTCCCACTTCAAAGCCACACCTGCCTTCTTTAGAGATCCTACCTGCCTGGCGAGGACACTTACGTTTTCAGAACAACTACTGCCGTAACAGTTGTTCTGAAGGCTGCAGAGTTTGCAGAATGGGTGCCATATTAATTGCACCGATTCGGCAATCTTCTTTGATTTTCAAAAGTAATCTCTCAAAGCAGGAGTTTAAAAAAAAAAAACAAGAGTGTTGACATGCGTGAAGCTCCCTCGCTACAGGTTGATATCCCTGTCCTGGACTTCTGGGCCTCAAAGGACACGTGTCACCAGGACCTGATGGCCTATGCTAGACAGATTGTCAGGTCAGAGGTTTCTGATGGCAGAGTATGCTGAGGCCCTGGCAGCAAAAAAAACAGTGGATCTCCTCACATCTAAATGGGTGGAGAAACCGCGAAATTAAGGGAACAGTGAATCTGCTATTTTGTTGTGGTTTCACTGTCAAAGTCTAAATGATCTCTTTAATCTCTTTAACTAGCCAGAAAGATTGTGTAATAAACTACAGTCAGTAAGGCTTGGAATGAGTATACCGTAGTAGTAAAACACTAATAAAAGTGAGAAGGAGCGAGCGCTTGGATATTGAGGGACAAAGAGAAGAAAATTCAGAACTGTCAACTCATGCTTTGTCACTGTGTGTAACAAAATGTTGGCTCCTTTCACACAGTCACCTAGTAAAGAGCTAATATCACACGGTAGCAGGGAAAGACGAGCTGATAAATACTTCACCAAGTGGGTTTCCAGCACTTTTGTGGATGCTGGAAGCAGCTGATGTCCATTAGAGGTGTGAAACCACCTCAGGACATAGGTACCAGCTTCAGCAAGCTTTTGTTTTTTCTTGGAAATGAGGGGTTTGTGAGTGGAGGGCCCGAAGTGTCTCTTAGGTAGTTCTCTGCACCAGACCCCAACTCTCAGAGGTCCCACGCCAGCCTCACATGGTGAAATATTTTATTACGTTGACAGGGGACTTAACATTTATTTTATAGTTCCGCAAACCTACGGTTAGCGGTTTGTTGCATTAGAATCAGGGACATCTTAAGGATTTTGGGGGTCCTGGGCCAGGCATATTTTGGGGCCCCATGTTCAGAACAGATTTGAATTTATGATCCACTTTCAGCTCTTTCATGCCCTCTTTGGCCAGGTCACTGACACGCACAGGCGTGTCCAGATTCTAAATGTTATAAAGAAATATTCAGGAATAGTGACCAGTTCTTTTAATATTGTAACACAGCAGCAGCTCACTGATATTCTGCAAGTAATCTCTGTGATATCCTTAAATTTCTCATATTTGAGATCCTGTTTTGAACTAAAGAAACTTTTTATGGATGTTGCATGAAACATAAACACATTTCTCTGCAAAATGTCTGTAATAGACTCTCATGCATCACCCACATTAAAAATACTTTCAAGAAAAAATGTATTTTTAGCAGAGCTGTTTGAGAATTATTCAAGGTCATCAGGGCAAAACTCTCTGCAGAACAGAGCTGGCTCAATCAGGGGGCACCCGAAAGTCTGGGGGCCCTGGGCCAGAGCATACTTTGCCCATGCCTTAAAAAGTCTCAGATTAGAATCTGTGAAGACTTCGGACCGGCTGATCTAGAAGTTTTATCATGAGACTGAGTTGACCTCTTCCTCCTAAGGGACCCCTCCCTCTCCGTGACCCAGCAAATCAACGCCGTCACCTCCTCCTATTTCAACACACTCCGCACACTGAAAAAAACCTTCAAATGGATTCCCATAGAGACCAGAAAGACCGTCGCCCACGCACTCATCAGCAGCAGGCTAGACTACGGTAATGCCCTCTACGCCGGCACCACACTCAAACTCAAACGCAAACTCCAGAGAATCCAGAACACAGCCGCATGCCTCATCCTGGACCTCCCTCGCCATGAACACATCTCACCACACCTCAAATCCCTGCACTGGCTCCCCATCGACAAGAGGATCACCTTCAAGATCCTCATCCACGCACACAAATCCCTCCACAACACCGGCCCAACCTACCTCAACGAAAGAGTGAACTTCCACACCCCCACCCGCTACCTCCGATCTGCCGACCTCGCACTCGCCACAGTCCCCCACATCCAACGCACCACCACAGGAGGCAGATCCTTCTCCTACCTCGCCCCCAAGACCTGGAACTCACTCCCCACCAACCTCCGCAAGAACCAAGACCTCCTGCTTTTCAGAAAGAACCTCAAGACATGGATATTCGAACAGTGATGCCCCTCCCCCAGCACCTTGAGACCCTCACGGGTGAGTAGTGCGCTCTATACATTTTTTTTATTTGATTTGATTTGATAAAGAGCCCCTAGCATCTCCTTCCTTGCGCCACATTACTATCATTTTTTTACGCGAATGTGGCCCAAAGAGGCAAAAATCGCTGTGATATATTTACAAAATGGTGCAATGCATGCATTGCGTATCTTTGTAACCCCTTGAGCCACATAATGCCTGTGCCAGGCATAATGTATACTAAGGGCCATTTCCCCGTTAGGGGGTGAAAAAAATGGTGCAAAGAAATCTAAAACATTTCTTTGTGTCATTTTTTTCTGCATTTTTAACGCCTGCTCAGAGCAGGCATTAAAAGGGGACCCGCTATTGTTTTCAGTGGGCCCCTACGTACTTCAATACAGAACATCTATAGCGTCAGTAATTCTGACGCTATTGCCCCGTACCGTGCGCCATGGTACGGCGCACACATGGTGGCGTGGAGCGCTAAGGGGCACTAGATGCAGCGCCACTTTTCTTAAACCTGCCCCTAAGTTTGTTCCGAAAGCTGCCACAGAGAGAGAGAGAGAGAGAGAGAGAGACCAGCTGTGCAATAGACCCCCCTTCCCTTCCAGCGTAGGTTCATGCAGACAGTGAGTTTGATCACAGTTCAGACACATGCATTATTGATTTTAAAAGCTGCACAGAGCAGCCGGTATCACTTGTACGAGACACCCCCAGCAGCAATCAAACAAGACCTGCGCTGGAAGCACGCCGCCCTGCTGGCTTCAAGGCGCTACTGCCCCTCCGTTCCTCCTCCCCCAAGGATCCCCGCTTTCGCGTCCTCCGTTTGGCACTCTGTCAGCCACAGTCGATAACACAGCCTCGCCTGTTCCGCATTTCACTCAGAGATCTGATAAAGTTCCCCGGCACCCATGAAGACAGGGGGCGCCCCGTTCCCCCGAGAGGTAATTGAATTTTTCCCTGAATGTATAAACCCGATAAAAGAGCGAGTGAGAGATGGGGGTCGGATGATCGCTTCTGACATTTCGGGCTATTCAATCGCATCGCTTCCACAGCCGCGGAGCGCCTCGGGGCACCCACTCTACGCCTCTGGGAGCTTTCTCGCGGGGGCGCAACGCCGCGCCGCACAGCGCCAACGCAGAGTAATTCGGTTGACGCTGCATGGATTTTAATGAGGCTCTCGCTGTTTTAAGGACCCAGTGGCGACGCTGACAGACTTTAACGGCTGAGACAGACACTTCTGCTTCTAGTGCTTCTGCATTTCCTACAAAAATGACAAATGTTATTTTCAGAGGCGCTGCACCCCTCGCTGCAAAACCTCTTTCAGGGGAGAGCCTCGTTGGCATCAGCACGGGGATAAGGTCAGTTGATTAGATAGGTATTGTATCCAATTTAGCATTTATAAAGCGCCTTGTTACCACCGGTGTGGCCCCAAAGCGCTATTCTGGTTTGCAACAAGCTAGTCGTGTACTCATGTTTACAGGAGGCAAGCACAACGTCCGTCCAGTAGGGCCGGGTCCATGCTAGGCTGTTCAGGGTCCACGGAAAATGCAAAAAAAAAAATTCTGAACTTAATTTAAATGTGCCTACCATGGATAGAGAGAGGTTTTAAGCCATGGGCAAATTGGGCTCTGGCACAGGGCCCCAGACTTTCAGGGTCCCCCCTCATAGAGCCGGCTCTGTTCTACAGTCTTGCCCTGGTGACCCTGAGTAATTCTTACACACATTTTTTAAATAACGTTTTTCTTTAAATTGATGTGTCAGTGTCTACTAGGGACATTTTGCAGAGAAATGTGGGTTTTGTGTTTCAAGCAATATCCATAAAAACGTTTATTTTCCATCAAAACAGGACCTCAGAGGAGAAGTGGGGGGTGTCACAGAGATTATTTGCATTAAATTTAGTGAGCTGCTGCTGTGTTACAATATTGAAAACACGTCAGTATCCATGAATAATAGATTTAAACACACTGAAAAGTTGGTAAAATTTTGGACTCTGTGCACTGCCGGTGACCGGGCCAAAGAGAACATGAAAGAGTTGAAATTGGATCATGAATTCAAAACTGTTCTGAACAGGCCCCCCAAAATCCCTTTTGCTCAGGGCCCCCAAAATCCATAAAATGTCCCTATATGGATATATAGAAAAGGATGGCATTTATTCTCATTCATGGACAGTGTTGGACACCCCAGGTTTACCGCTATTAATTGCATTGATTTTATCCATCATGTCTGACACACCCAATGTTTTGTGGTGAGATATATTTTTTCATTCCACAGCCTGAGCCAGACGCTTGTGATTGGAGGAGGGCCATAGGGGGCGGACCGCGGACAGCACATTGGGTGATTGCCTATAGGAATGATCATAGCGCCATGACAGGTGCTCCTGGGTGGATCAAAGAGGTGGAGATGTGGACCATGTGCCTAGAGGACCAGCACTGGGAGACAGGCCAGTAAGTGCCTGGAGGCGTCGCCTGAATTGTGTCTCAAGACAGTGAAAGTGCCACAACAGGAGCCTGAAAACACATCCCACTAACGCTGAGAGAAATGCTGCGAGAATGCCTAGAATGTAACAGGAAGCGGAAGTGACATCACACATCCTTTGACCACCCGAAAACACCAAGAGATTACCACTGTGGCCTACTGTTAACCAGGGTTGTAGGAAGTTGCAAAGGTATTTTTGCATATGTATGAGGTATTTAGCCGAGGGCTGTACAAGGTCAAACAAAAGCATAAAGGCAATGAGGGATGGGGAGTTTAGTAACACAACTGGTCTAGCATAAGGGACACGTCACAAGAAGTATGCATTTCTCCAGAAAGCAGTGTATAGAAAAGATCTGCCAAAGGCAACCTGCAGAGAACAATTCATTCTGCATTTGTTTTCACTGCACAAGTCGGGGGTACACGAGGGTGGACGGAGTCCACCCACTATATTCACAGGGTGGACGAGCCAAGAAGCTGGGCCCTCCTGTGAAATGCTGAACCTGCCTCAGTGTAATTTTCAGACCCCACAGACATTCAGCAGCGCCTGCAGGATGGGAGGGGCCTTTCATAATTCAAGCTCCAGATGGCCCCTAACAAAGGGCGTATGTAAGGGGCCCTCAGCCTCCTTTTGTTGGACTACCTGCCTCACACCCCTCTGGGGCCTAACATCTAGATGTAAATGTGGTGGACGGGGAAGAAAGGCTCACAGCTTGTTAGCACTTCACAAGCACTTTAGAGAGGCACACTGTAACTTTGTGCCGTCCATGTACACTGCAAGAATGTCAGGTGTGTAGGTCTGTCCCGGTATTTACACAAAATAAACATTTTAATACCGCTATTTTGTATTTCTGTTATAGCACAAGTCATCAAAATGTAGGGCATCAGAGCACTTTAAATCAAACGCACTCATTACATTGACGTTCATTCCCACAAGTTAGTGTATCAATGTTCAGGCTATGTTACATAAGACAGTGAGGGTTACAAGGTGTTGGACTCACACATCATCTTTCATAGCTCACTACACTAAATTAGAAGGAATACAATTTCTGAACTTCAAGTAACAAAAGTATCTCCGTGTTAAAAGCAGTAACCCACTTACCTGTGTACATAAAATACAAATATGTCCTCTGTATGGTACATGATGTGCTTTGCAAGAGACACATTAACAATCTATGCTACTTTGAGTTAAAAAAAAGGCAGTACACAAAACACAGGCCTTTCCAGCAAATCTGTTAACACCAAAGTTATCTCACCATTATTATGAATCTCTCAGATTCACTAGGAACCCGAATATCTCTGCTGCAGGTGCCCTAACCCCATACGATATTTTACAATTCAGACTTTGCAACCAATTAAGCAGAACTGGTTCTCCTTGTTGCCAATTTCTTTGTGGCAGAGTTTTTAAAAACAAATGTATAAGTTGAGGTGCAGATTTTGCGTTAGGGTCGCATCACTTTTCGGGTGCAACCCTGAGGCAAAAACTATCTGCGCATTTATAGTGCCACACAAATCTTGGTTGAGCTGATTTCTTTAAAAAAAAAAACACAAACGCAAGGCAGCACATTACCCTGCATTGCGTTACCATGCGTCGGGTAGGCATTACATGCGAGGAGTGTTTGTATGTATACTCATAATGCGCCCAAATGTACTCATGATAGACCTACTAAAAATATGTGTGAGGTCCTTAGATATAATGTCCCTTCTTACGATGTCACTTTCTGTAACGTCATGGGTTGTGATGCACCTTCCTGTGATGTCATTTCCTGTGATGCCACATGCAATGTCACCCTCCGATGATATCAATTGTATACTGGCTAACTTGGTAGTCCCCCCACTTCTTTTTTTAGGACTTGTGCCCTGTATGTTTTCCAGCTTAGGTGGGTTTGTTTAGAAGCAATATGATCTCAATGAGACTCTCGGAACACTGTATCCTTATTTCTGAGTTGTGGAAATATCGCACAACTCCAAGCTGACTTGAAATCAGTGTCTTTGCATTGATTTACACATGTAATTCTGATATTTTAGGCTGTTTCCATGGGTATGTTCCACCAGGTATGACCTTACTAAACAGACAAGAGCTGCCAACTTTGGAACTGGGGTACCAGGTTCAAGAATTAAAATCACGTGATCCCTGGCAAATCACTTATTCTCCCTGTGCCTAAAAAATTTGACCTTGTGTAATGTAACCATTGCTTATAAAAAGCGCTTCAATACCTTTGGTAATCAGAAAATGTGCAGAAGGTAAGCATTTGTATCCAAGTGGATCCAACTCCACATTTCATGTTTCCAAAGAAGATAAAATGAAAGCCATTGACACTCTTGTGCCAACAGCCAAGATGTTTAACATATGCCAACCCAAACAAAATATTAATGGTGTGAGAAGGGGGTGGGATCTGGTGTCGAGAAGTACCTACAAGGCACTTTTTCCCCACCCCTGCCCCAAATCCCCTCCTCCAAAGAAAAATAAAAAAACTTGTTGCGGCTGTTGCCGATGTCCTGTCACACCCCTTAATGGACATCAGCAGTTCAAAGCCCATGAAAAGGAGCTGAAAATCCACTGTTTACTGTGGATTTTCAGCTTGTTTTCCCTGCCACTGTGTGTTCCTCACTAGCAGACTGTGTGAAGGGAGCCATTATCATATTTCACACTGTGGCATCGTGTGAGTTTAGCAGGTCTGCATCTGGTCAGAATTACACAAGAATGGGTTTGAAATGGGCAGAAACAGTGGGTAAAGCTGGCAATAAGGAGTCATTTAAAATACAAAGCAGAAACCAGTAATAAAGACTCCCTGACACATATCACATTTGAGCCAGGCCTTTTCTGATTTTTGTGTCCAATTCATACATCTGCACAAAAAGGGAAACACTGCATGCACATGATGGGCCTGATTCACAAAGGTAACCTTACACTTTGGTGTACATTTGTGATTTTTTGCAATTCACAAAGCAATTTTACAAGTGGTAACTTTACGACAGTGGAGTTGGTGCTCTTGTGGCGGAGGCTTCTGCACTTAAAAAGTTAGGCAGTCATAAAGATACTATTCTTAACATCCCTTTGTGAATTGCAAAAAAAACAAACTTACACAGAAGTGTAGGTTTACCTTTGTGAATATATGGGCCACAGAAGTGGTTCCTAATCTTTTGACTTCTGTGGCCACCCACTTTATCATTATTGGAATCTGGGGACCCCCACTGAGTCTATACTGGAAGCCAGGGACCCCAGCCTAAACATTGTCGATGATTTGATTGCAAAATAATACACAAAAATACAGAAACAAGCAGTCATCAAACACATACACAAATGATAACATTTTATTTCATTTGCAAACAAGTAAAATAAAAAGATATATATTTAAATTTTAGGAGGGAGGTTGGAGATTTTCTAAATTCAACTGAAGCCACACATCATCCATACTATATTCTGTTTGGCGAACCTGCACTGCTCCCACCAATCAATCTGAAGATATTAATTTAATTTTTAGCCTCCAAGTTCAAATTCATCGACATTTACAGTATGGTTTAAAAATGTTATTTGGACATTTAGCCACTTTATTTAAATACCCTTTATTAATCTGTGAATATTAGTTAATTTTCTAAGCAGTCGCGGAACGTCTGGGCTAGAGTGATTTCTGTACCTTCCCAATGTGTGTTCTGTTAGAACCAACCAGGCTACCAGCCAGAATAATTTGCCCTCAGTCCCAAATCGGGTCTAGAGATAACAGTGGCACACTTGCCCCCGGTGCCAGTGTTAATACCAGCACCAGGCCTAATGAGACCCTATGTCGAGTCTGCGCTGCTACAGTATGCCCGGTCCTTACTCAGACTAGATAGGTCCTGTGCCTCTAGCCCCGGAGAGGCTGGTCAGGCCCTCTACATCCCTTGGCACCTCAGAGAACTGGCACAAGAGATGCTTCCTGAAGCTGTTCTTCAGCACTGCTTTGTTGTGCTCTCCTGTATCCCACATCATCAATCACAAACTCTTGCAATGTTCCACGAGAAGCAGCGAGAGCAGGCATCGCCACGGGGAGTCGCAGCGAATCCCAGCAGAATCATCTATTTACAAATCTGAGGCTGTCACTTGCAAATAGAAAATGGAGCCATTTCTGCCGAGGCTGCTTCCCTATCTAATGGCTCCTTCTGTCAGGTCACTTTGTTGCTCTCTCTATTTTTTTAATGTTTTTCTTTGATCTTTGTTTCTTTCATCTCCCTTCGCTTTCTCGTGATCCCTTTACTGCTTCATCTTTTCATCTCCATATCAGTCGCTCACTTTCTCCCCCTTTCTTTTTTCCATTTTTCTATTCACCCTCATCTTCTCCTTCTCTTAATGTTACCTATTGCTGTTTTGCCTCATCAAACCCACCCTTCCCCTCTTCCCACTCTTATCCGACTGTTTCTTCCACTTATCTCTCAACATATTTTCCTCAATATTTCTTTGTTCCTTCCTCTCTCCTACTTCCTCTTGTGCTTTCAGTACCCCTGCCTGCTCTTAACCATCTCTTCTTCCAAGTCTCTCCCTTTGTTATTTCTATTCGCTGCTGCGTCTCATCTTCTCTTCCTCTTTTATGTGTCTTCTGCATTCTTGCTTTTTATCTTCTCTTCCCTTCTTGTTACCTCACCCAAGTCTTTCTTCAAGAGTGTGCTGTAAAAAGATGGCCTTTCCTCACCCACCCTCTCTCTCTATTTCCTCTTCTTATGCCATCGGTTGAGTCTATCAAACAAGGTTCATTGCGCTAAAGTTGTAGCCTTGGCCTTAAACCGACCGGAGCAGCCTGGATCTTTGGTACAAATCACCCTCCTGTTTCAGGAGTATAGAAGGCTCTTGTGTGGACTCCACATGGGTTGCAGAACTGGACACGTGTGCCATACAGTTGTCCGAACACTGACATGTCCTTCTCTAACATTTGCTGTTCGCATTTAGTACTTGGCACAATTTACAGCACCTGTCAGGGCTAATTTATTCATAGCATCCGACGGTAATCAAAAGGCAGAGATGGATGGTCGAGCTGAGTGTGCTGACATTTGCTCATATTCCAGAGTGCTGCGTGACCTTCAGCTACAGCGGTCGGGGGATGAAAGCGTGAGCAGCACTTCTGCCGCACTGTGGGTCTGTGTCCCAAAAGCGGTATGTGGTGATGGGAGCCACGTGTGCCAGAAAACTACCAAGTGCTACTTCAGTGATTTGAGCCCGTCAGCAGTACCACCACACATAAGGCATGGGTATGCTGCCCGCCATTTCTGGTAAGCTGGGGATCTGGTAGGGACAGGTGTGCAATCAAAACAGCACAACAATGTGTGAGCATGAAGAAATCAGGGCTCTGTCAAGTAAAAAGGTGGTAAAAATGTGCAAGTGATTGATGCAGTGTTCCAACCGCCACAGGGATAGATAAATAAAGCATCATCATTTGTGTCCATGGTACCCGCTGTTTCATCATAATTAAAATATCCTCTTTTTTTGCATTTAGTGACCATGTCGCCTTCTAATCATCTCTGCCATCAATGTGACTAAAGTATGAAATCTACTGGAACAACCAGTCTCTAGTCCCTTGGGTGACTGTGGTCTATTAACTTCAAAATAAAACAGCCTGTTCTCATGCTTCCTTAATATAGAAGTGTGATCAACTAGTAATTAGGAAACAGCTCACACAGAAACTTTGTGCTGTCCTCTCTCTACCCTTTGGTGTGCCAAACATTCCTAAATTATTCAAGGTTGTCTTGTTCTCAAGGTCTTCATTCTCGTCACTCAGAGCATCTAACAAATTTTAATGATCACTCCTAGCCAGACACAGCATCATCTTTCACTGCTGTCTTTCATGAATCTGTGTAGATAATTATAGATTTATTATTCCAAACCCACATCTATGTGCCTTAAAGATATATGTACTGTGTTGCTACATATATGTAGAGTTAGGTAAATGAAATCTGGACCTATATATGTGGCAATATTTCATTTTTTTATATTCTATCCCTGATATTGTACCCCATCAATATTATGGTTTCGATAGTCAGGGGCACACCTTCTGAATCCAGACTTTGCAAAGTCACCTCTGTCACCAGCATCTGGTTCTCATTAACGCCTATACCATCTTCTTCCTTACTTTCCCGTGACCTTGTCTTTTCTTGTGTTTCATTGGTTTTCAAGAGGGTTTGGTCATTGTCCCTGTAGTATCATATTAGATTTAGTGGTGGTATAAGAGGGACTTATTTCAATGATGTTAGCACCGATTGGGTGCAAACCTGGAACAGCAGAAACAGTGAGACTAATGGGTGTAGTTTGGGGCTGTGAGATGATTGATAACACTTGAATAACTGAAGTCTCTGTAACGCAGTCCTTCCTCGCAGTGAGAGTTTAATTGTTTAAGTTCTGGAACACATACTGCACGATGTCTGTGCAGTGAGTGCGTTGAACTGTGCTTTCTGTAGCCCGGCTGCAGCTGTACTGGGTGCTTTCTGGTAACATCTCATCCCTGCTGTGTAATTGTTCTCCACATGCATTCCGGGTCTGCCCAGACATGGGCCCTGCGCTCACTGTGCCATAGGACTCAAGCTGCACCTCACTGATGGTTCCAATCAAGGATGAAATTGTCTGGGATTGCCTGTACTCATGTTCAGAGGGGACCTGGCTGTTCTAATTGAACTGTTCCTGTTGAAGCAAGAACGGAGCTAATTTGCACATGGCTGCTCTCTGGATCTAATATCACAGAGAAGCTGAAAAACAACGGATTGGAATGTGGCCTATAATAATCGCTTGAGGCTGAGATAAATTGAAGCTTTCCTCCCTTCATATTTTGCACTGTATAAGCTCACCTCTGGCAGCATTGCTCATGGGAGCCCCTTGTACCCACCTCACTGGGCCTGTGCAGTCATTGACTTTGAGAACCCAGTACCCAGGGAGGGGGGCATAGCTATAGCAAAACTGTGAGATTACCCAGAAGCCTGTGTCACGGAAAGGCCCAAAGAGATGGGATGCTTCAGCTGCGTGCCAGGCTCTGTTTGACATAACTGACTCTGATCCAACCCCTCCAGCCTTTCAGAAGGACCGGCCCTTTCATTGCTCTCGCAGTTTTCCTACAGACCTGACCCCCCTCTGGCTGCTCGTGGATCGGTGCACTTTGTCCCAGGAATGTCTTGCCTTGATGGCAGCCAAAACACGAACCCACTTCTAAGGTCGCCTTTTCTCTGAGATGGATTCAAAGCGTCGCCGTCAGCACAACATCCATTTTCCCTTAGCAGGGGGATATTTTACTGAGCACTCAGCTCATCTAATTTTGCTGTGTTTGTAAAACAGAATCACCGAGGCAATTAGTCACAGAAGCCCCTGCCTCCTGCATGAGGGAAAGAAAACAGGAAAACGATATATCTCATTCAAGTGGAAATTGGGCAGCCCTGGCCTTCCATGAGCTCAGCTTCAGATCTCGACACTGAAAGGAAGGCTCAGTCTGCATTTCAGCACAAATGGAGTCAGAACCTGCAGACCTGGCTTTTCAATTAACCACTCTGCTGCGGGCAGGGCTGGGCACACACCTTCTCAGCGCCAAGAAACCCTTGCGGGTGACAGTGTGCTTTACAAACACACACCCTGAGGCTGAGCAAGTAAGGTAGCACGGTGGGCTGAGCAGCTTGCTGCTGAGAGCTGTAGGTCAGAAGTTCAGGTCCCAGCAGAGCTAGCTCAACCTTTCATCTTTTCGAGGTCGATGGAATATGCAACATTAAAAAAGATGGCAATTACCACATCCAATCATTAAGTTGTGGAGAGATAATTCTGTTTCATGTGTATGCAAAGGATTTGTAGTTATTATTATTATAAAGCAATAGTTAAATTTCTAGCCATATTAACAATACGGATACTCGTAATAATTCACCTTTTTTTTAGCTATCTTACTTGTTATGACATCAACCTTCATGTACAAAAAGCACTTCACAAGCTAATGAGACATAATTTATCAACCTTGAGATAACAAAAGACCGCGTTGTCCTCGAGGGTTCACATCTGTAGGTTATACTCTGAAGTTTGCAGCAAGCGCATTAACCAACTAAGCTATGACACCCTCTTTTCAGCAAACTTTGTAAAACTCAACTGATAGCTAAAGAAGAACATGAAGCTTCATAGAACTGCAACAAGGCATGGGTTGGAGTGGACATGGTGACATGGGCGCAGCACCCATAGGGCCCGCAGGAAATAGGGCGGTTCGCAGTGGCACAAGCCTACAAGTAGAGTTCTTCCAGTAAATCCAAAATGTGCCTCCTCTTCACCCACACCGCTTCTGGGTAGATCCCTCCATTTGAAGATCTTCGAGATGAGTAAGTCGTGGACTCCGCACAGTAGGGAGCTCTCATGACCACACAAACCACTCAACCAACATGAAACAAGCCAACAACGAGAAGTTCTCATCACCTGAAGTGGTCTTACACTAAGTCAAAAGGAGCAAGGGGAGTGCTGTTTCCACCAAAGACCCTCTGTCCCCCAACTTCCAGTAGATCACACAGAAGTCACCCCCAAAGCAATCTCAGTGGGCTGACTAGACATGACCATCACCACCCCGCCTTTAAGTTGGCCTACCGCAAACTGACAACGATACCTCTCTGCAGAATCCAGAACGAGATGTTGACACTTTAAGCCTCCATCTTCTCACACACCTCTTCCCGTCTACTCAACAGAGCTGCCCATTTTATTAGGCCCATCATCAGATTAGGAGACCAGTTTCAATTCTAAAGTAGAAGCCAATTTATCTTTACATCATACCTGATATATACCTGATATATACACTACTGGCTTACAAACATCCAATGGAAATGCATTAACTTATAGAGTAGCCACACACTAAGGCCCTGATTTAGAACTCGGCAGACAGGTTAGTCTATCACAACGGTGATTGATATCCAATCATCCGAAATCTAAATCCTGTTAAATCCTATGGGATTTAGATTGTGATGGACAGGATATCCATCACCGTTGTAACAGAGTAATCCATCCGCTGGGTTTTAAATCATGCCCTAAGTATTGAGACTCATGGACATCTGTTTCCATTAGCTATCTTCAACAATGTGGGCCCACTGGACTTCAAATCCTTCAAAAGCAAGAGAGAAGGATGGAGAGGGGTTGGCGTGGCGCTGACCTGCAGACGAGTTCTGTCCTAGAATATAAAACCAGTGCCAACTCTTCATTTGATTGCACTGTTCCAGAGGCTGCAACAATTATTAGTACCTTCTTGTGACCAACACAAGATAGAACAATCAAATTTAAGGATGGAATACTGATGCCTGTGCAACACCTACAGGCAAAAGCTCCTGTAACTGTCAAGTCCAAAAAATGTATAAACAAAACAGGCCACAAATCTACTCTGAAACATGAACACACTGTTTTCAACACACTGGTAGCATCCCAATACACATAACTCACCCTACTCTTGACCCTGTATTCAGTCACACACAACATTGTAACGCCCTGGTGCAACCATTCACTCATCACCGCTACCTGTCAAAAATCATCTGTAACCTGCGGCAGACACTGAGGTGCATAAAGCGCACACCAGTGAGGCCATTTTTTGATAAATTATAAAGCAATAGACCTGACAGTGGAGACTAGTATGTACTGATGCAGTTCTGAGGCAATCTATCCCAATATTCAAACTGCCTAGAATATGCGAGTCCCCTGCAAAATAAGATATGCAAATTGAGTGCACAAAGCATTTCAATAGGTACCTCAACTGTAATCTAAAGAGAGCCCTATAGAAACTGGGAATTATGGTAACACTGATCGTAGTTTTAGTCTGATAAGGCTGTATGCAAGATATGTAGGAAGAGATGTTTACCATCAGGGGAGCGTAAAAAGCCTACCTCAATGGACTCATTGACAACTTTCCAAACACGTCAAATGAAAAGGTCTGCACTAACCCAAAAGGGTTGACTAACAGTCCCTGTACTACTCATCAATGCTGTAAAGATTGAATACTAGTCTCAGACTAGAATATTATAAAAATGGACAAAATCATTCTAAATAACTCTTATTTGAGCAGGACAAAGCCTGATTTGCATACGGCTGGGTGTAATTTGAGGTGGCATATTGGGCAAAAAACGATGGGTTATAATGCTACCCTGAGTGATTGCCAGTGGTTACACTATTTGAAAACTTTCCCTTCAACACCTTTTTGTGTGTTTGATGAAATGACATGTGTCCAAGGCTATGCCCAGATGTGAGTCCTGTGCTCACCGTGCTACTGGAACTAAGCTACACCCAACCGAAAATGTCCAACCATGCCGAAACTGGTCTTGGATTGCTCAGGTTCTGGGTCGGAGAGGACCTGGCGTGGCAGGTCGGGCTGAACTCTTCCTATTGAAGGAAGATCAAGGCTGATTTGCGTATGGTTGAACCTAATCTGGGATCGCAGGGTGAGCAAAAAACATAAGGTTGGAATGTTACTCTGAGTGATTGTCAGTGGTTAGGCTATATGCAAACATTCTCCCCATCACTTTTAGTGTGTTTGAAGACACAGATATCACTGTACTCTACCACCATTCCTCCACAGCTTGGGTTTACTACTCTGCAGGAAGAAACTCTTCCCAACACTATATACAAGCTCGACTAACTCCCTAAACATATCTCGCTTCCAGGATCAGCCCCAAGACAAATTAAACTTGCTATAATCCTGTAGTCTTGAAAATAATGCAATTTTAAGGCCACTAACTTTCACCACCTTTTACCTCTCTCCAATCTCCCTTTTCTCAGCAATATTCAGGAAGACCTTGGTACAGATCAAACACAAGTATAAAGGGAAAAAAACTCCTGTTCAAATACTACCTGTCCGGGCTGAGGCAACCATGAGTTCCTTCTAAGACATATTACCATCCGTAATGACCAACAGACTGCCCTAAATTGCCTTGCCTTTTCAGCATCGTATATGGGAATAGTGCGGTCAAGGCTGAAAGAGAGGGTCGGATAACCAGAGTCGCCTTATCATGGATTCACTTCTTCCTTTCAAAGTACCGGTTGTAGTGTTGTGTGAGTTGGCAATGACAGAACGCTTTTGGCTGCTGACGTAGAACTGTGACATAAGTGTTAGAGCGTAGTGAAGTGAATGCAGTTTTAGAATGTTGAGCTCGCGGTTACACGCAGATGAATAAAGATGCGTAATACACAGCTCTGTGTGTGATGTAGTCATTGGCGGGTACCCAAGCTGGGTAAGACGCTACACTGGTAGCAGGTTTGCATTGCTTTGGTGGAATCGTCCACCCATTACTTACATGCACCTATTTGTACAAGCGTTAAAACACTAGGTGCACTTCCAAATGCATGCCAATGACACCCAAAATCTACACTCCAAAAGAATGAGGACTCAGGCAAAAATCATCATACGCCAAGATCATATCACATCCATCACTGAACGAGAAAAGGATTCCAGGGCTCAAACAGCAAACATGAGCTACTAGTGCTGGGGTCAGTACTTCACCCTCTAGAAAGAAGCGGGGTTAGGTTCCTCCTTTTCTAATGCTGTTCTGTTAGTTTCTTCTCTGGAAGTCGAGTTCTCAAGTTACCTCGCCTTGCATATCCCAAGCACTGGGCCAGCTCTGGCAGGTGGGCCGGGGCTGTGCTGGGTGGGCTTTGGCAGTGCATGCTTCTATGTTTGCAAACTCCCAGGGTTCCTGCAGGACAGTGAGGTGCAATGTAAGGCAGAGTGGCCAAACCTGCCAAGGTACCTTCTCATAAGAAGTGTGTGAACAAAGCCAGTCTGTAGTGCTAAGGTAAATAATATGGGAGCACCAGTGATGACATCCAGGGGGCGCCACAGGTCAAAAATGTGCCTCTCATTGACTCTTCAGCCCACATCACAATATCCATTTGAGCAGAAACTGACGTTTCTGCCGCAAATTGATGCTAACAAGCATGTGGTACAAATGCATACAAAAATGTGTTTTCTAGGAAAAATCCTCAAGGTCAAACCTGAAGGAATGTTTCCCCCAAAAAACTCACAGAATTATGGTATGAAATATTGGAACCAGCAAGGTAACACCGTTTTATACACGTTATTCCCCAATCCACAGGCAGTGTGTCTGGTACAACATGATCTCCAGTAAATTTACACTCAGTATTGCCCATACCACAGGATGCAAAACAAACACATCACAATTACTGTCATGAGAGGGGCCTTCGTGTTCCAACAGTTAATATCTTGGCTACTTCCCTAACTGGTAGCCATTAGCCACATTTTACATATTAATTTGTCTTCTATCTTAAAGCATTATCCGAGAAGAACAAACAAACAGTCCAAACCTCCTGCCTGAGAGACACACTTGGTTCCTGCATTGATTAACAGCATCGAAAAGTTAGGACAAATGCATCATAGACCTGCTGCATTAGGAGGCTGGGCTGTAAACGGGGCTTTAAAGTTTAAATCATCCATTTGCAAAGCATGTGGTGTCCTGGTTGTTAACTCTAATAAGGATGTTTGAGGTCTGTAAAGCTGCCAGTGCCTCAGTGAATGCTAGGTAAATAACTGAGATTGAAACAGAAATTTGGATTTATTTGCCTTAAGATGCTCAGTGTTTCTTTATTTTTTATTGCCGTAAGGAACTATATTGCTTAAAGCAACAGTACTCCAATTATTGCTTTTTTTCAGACAGTTACAACATACACCAATACTTTAAAGGGAACAATTGTACCAGACCTGCAGAATACTCATTGACTTTATACATTTTTCTAATTTAGATCGAACCATGGTAAGATTATGTCACGTTGTTACCTGGAAAATCTGGCATGGATCTGACACTCCTTGTAAGCATGTTAGCAATATTTAACAACAAAGGGATTGGAGAATTACATCATGCCACTTGGTGCATCGGTTAGTTAGCGTAGTGTTAGCTAAATATTACGTTCTGAATTAAAATAATAATCTAGGGTTTTATAAAGGTTTTCCTTCCACAAAGATTTGCAGCATTGTTTTATACAACATTGAGTGACGTGACACAATACTTCTCTTAAGAGTTCTCGGGGAATGATATAATCAGGTTGGAGTAGAGTGCAATTATCTGTAATGCGTTCTAGATAACTTGTAATTCAGAAAGAAGCACGAATGCTTTGTTTGTTGCCAAGAAACCAGTGATTTGCAATCTAGCACTTTTGGAAGTAGCTTCAACAACCCACCCCTGGGAAGACATTCCATTTCATTTGATGCAGCCAAGTCCTCAGTGCCTGATCTCCGCAGCGCACCGAAGGTGGGCATTTACTTTGAGGCGCCTGTGTTTGCACCAGCCTGAAGCATCCACAATTTAAGACAACGAACTATCTCAAGAAGGACAGGGGAGAGGGTTTCTCATTAATCTGAAGACTGAGGTGGCCCACGTTAGTAAAATAACTCGGTAGGTTGAGTGCCCCTTGCAGAAGCATCACAGAGACAGCATTTCACTCTCCTAGCGTGAGTAAAGTGAGTACCAGCAGTGCTTAATTTGTAAATTAAAAGGTGCAGGTGCCCAAAGTCCTCATTTTAAACACGCGGCTGCTGCAATTAACTGTGCGAACGCGGAATATTGAGGCAGCGTAATCCTGAAGCCATCTCGGGCCTCGTCAATCCATTTACAACCACTCCTTGCCCCTTCAGTTTACCCCTGCAGCTTTCTACTTTCTATCACTGTGACGCTTTTTCGTTTTTCTCTTCCTCCGTCTTTCCCAAATGTATCTTTTGCTCGCAGCAAATGCTTGGGGCAGAAAACTAAGCACCGGCCCTTAAAAATAAGTGCCGGTGCTCAGCACCGGAAACAACAAGCACAAATTAAGCACTGAGCACCATCGAGTTGGTCACGTAAGTTCTAAGAGACGGTGTTTAACAGCTGAAGTAAGACATCTGCAGTGTTTTATTTCATGGCACAAGTGAACATTGAGGCTGCCTGGTCTGAGACCAGAGGGTATAGTATTTCATGAGATTGTTCATGTGTTTATGTGTGTACATGCTGTTTTAATGCAACTTACTTTACTCTATCTGCATCTGTTTCCACATTCGATGACTTACTTTCCAAACTATTCTTTCCCAATTAATGTTCACTCCCCTCAGTGCATTAAATGATACAAATTCACTGGTCAAACTGGTTAGGATTTTCCCCTTCCCTGAACCAATGATTGTGTGACGTCATAATGCAGGCGATGCTCCTTTTCTCTAAGCACCAAGCACCGGACCCTTGATTATGTGATGTCATAACCCAAGTCCACATTCTGATGACACAACTGTCATGAAGGAGGGCACTCCCTGTCCCACCCCTAATTCTTGTGCACCCATTGGACACTGGAATACGAATGTTTTCCTTGTGTAAAGGCAGCCTGACACTTTTTTCTTTCAATTAGCATAAGCAGCGCCTATGGATTTTAAATGTGCACCCTGCCTCTAGTGGAGAGTGCTCACCTCCCACTAAAAAAGGTAAAGAGACCCATAGTTCTGTTATATTGACGTATAGTTTCTATAGGACCGCAAAGTCGCACAAACATGCTTGACTCTGGTGTGTCACAAAGGTATCCTCCCTTAAAAGTACTAAATTATAAAAGACATGTGTATGTCTAGATGCCACATCAGAAGCTGGATAGCATCATGTTCAGACATTGTCTCCTCTTCAAATTCACACAATGACATCCCTGACATTCCATATAATACTAATATACATAGACGGGCAGCACCAGGCACAGAAGAAACAGATCCCAACATACCCTTCCTGTACTAAGAATTCATGAACCGAAACATGTAGAAGCAAACCCAAACAAGCACCCTCACCGCTGAGAAACATTTGTTACAATTACCCATTTTGTGTCTTCCCAGGAACTGCATTTGGAAGGTCACTCTCAAAGACATTCATCACATTTAAAGTAGATATTGCAATTTAAACAGTTTTGTACTGTCTGTTGTCCTGAAGAAGGCCATCAAAGCAGATTACATTAACAGGTAGGAACATGTTGGCATTGGTCTAGAACAGTGATACTCAAAGTAGGCCCGGAGGCCACATGAGGTCCCTTCTGACCTTTACCTGCGGCCCCCTGGTCCACAATAGCTCTGGGCTGCTGTTTACTGGACTCGTCACTATCAGTATATGTGAAGCAAACAGGCAAGCATTTTTTAAAGGTTAATTGAAGTTAAGGAAAGGATGTAACTAGGGGATCCTGCACTGCTTAACTTAAAGAACGCATTCACTTATAAAGACATATTGCAGCCAAAATGTAAAAATATGATAAAGTTTCTTTAAAATCCAAAATGTGTATTTCATTACCATGCAGAAATGTTTCTCCTTGGTTTATTAGATTATATCAGTGCACTGAGAATTTCTTTTAAAGTGATAGTTTTCAAACGTCAATTTAGAAACTTTAATCCTTCCCCCTAGCCTGACCACAATGCCAATCGTAAACTAAGAGACAGCTCAGTTCTTATGCACACCCTCTGAGTGGCCTGTGATCTTATTATAGAGAAAGAACAGTATAGCTCATTAAATCAAAAACAAGAGAAGATTGTGTACAGTGCACATACTGAAGTCATGTATTTCGAGGTCCTCTTATATGTGATAATAATGAAGAAAAAGGAGTGAAAGTGAAGTAAAACTGCAACATCCCCTCATCCCCGCCCGACCACCGCTACCCTGCCGACATCAATGCTGCGGTCTGTCACATCACAGACCAAATATTTAGGCCCTTGGGAAAATGTTTGTGAGTATCCATGGTCTAGAAAGTAGTTCCCAAAGTTACCTGCATAAAGTTGCTATTACACTGTAAAGTACTGTTAAACAGTATGCTTTCTCCTTACTGACTTTGGGCGCCTTTTTCACTTTATCCTACTATGCCTGTGAGTAATTCCTCATCATATTATCAACCCATAATGATCATTGAAGTGTTCATTGATTTGCATATGATACACTATTATTCATACAACAATAATTATTATTTTTGTTTTTGGAAACAGACTTTATTGGTTTTTATCTATCAATGCAGCAGGACAGCATCAAGTATGGGAAGACATCCTTCCATATAGTTGTTTCACTATAGAAATAATTGCAGTACATCTGCCATACTTCAACCCCCATCTCCCTCTCTACCCTCCCGCTGAGTCAGCGGAAGCATTGTGTCCACTAGTAAGTTTGCTTAAGTTTAATGTCTCCTAGAGCAGCGAGGTCTACTGCAAGTCCGACCAGTCATATGAATAGCTAGGGAAGATCTAACAGGGCAATTCTAGGTGCTACCTACGACTACATATGCATCAGCAGTTGGTGATAACGGGGGTGTAGCTCCTCGGCCAGGACAGGCTGTTGATGACCTCCCCTGTGAAGAAACCTCTGGGTTATTCAGACTGTCAACTATAATTCCCCAGGCCTGGGCTGTATCCATCCGGCCATGCCCGTAGAAGAAAGGTACCCTCCACAACAGCCCATCTCTCTAATTCCCTGCACCATGCTAAAAGGCTCGGGCCTCGAGGGTCCTTCCAATGTTGAGTAAGCTCATGATTAGCTAGGATTAGGCCCAAATCTTGGAATTTACTGGTCACTCTAGTTTTGGAAGTGTGGCGAAAGCAGTGTAGTGGGCAGTGCACTGGTGCTACAGGAACCTCTCTGTCGACTAGTTTTGTCAAGTCTTGGGTAACGCCTGCCTAGTATGACGTAAGGTGAGTACAAGCCCATACCATATGGAAGAAGTCGGCTCCTCCCGCTTTATATCTAGGACAAGCGGCGTCAGACACAGCAAAAAAGTGGTTAATTCTGTCTGGGGAGAGGTACGCTCTATGCAGAATATAGAAACTGATCAATTTAAATCTCACATTCCTAGACACCTCGGGGATGCGTTCTAGGATAGCTTCCCAAGCCTTTTCCAAGATCTGAGTTCTGATATCTGTTTCCCAGCAAGTTGTAAGTGCTTCCAAGGGGCGGAGAGAGTCGGCCTGCAGCGAGCGGTATAAGCAAGTAACAGCTTTGAAAGTACCATCGAATAACACTGCATAACGACAGCAAAGGTGTTCCTTGGGTTTCAAGCCACCCGACCTCCAGTGCCTCTGGAAGGTCACTGTGATCGATCCATCCAAACACTAACAAAAATCTTCAAACGGGAGGAAGGTGGAGTCACGGGAAAGGTCTCCCGCTGTGGTAGCGCCTACCGCCATCCATGCCTGCAGCCCAGTCCAGTTACCCCCATGTGGGAACAGTGCCACCATCTTAAGCGTCAAGTCTGGGGAATAAGGGACTCTTGTGTGCATCTTCTGCAGGCAGCGGTCCCAGCATTTCTAGATAGTTATGTATTCCCGTGTGTGCGCAGCTGTCGGGCGGTTCACAGTTATGTATTCCCGTGTGTCCGCGGCTGTCGGGCGGTTCACTTTAGGAAGTGTCTTGACCAAGCCCCCGAGGGGAGGGACAAAAGAGCCCACTAGTCTCCCCGGAGAACAACAATAATTATTCTCATACTATGCCAGTGGTTCTTAACCTGTGGTCCACTCAGTGGGTTGGCAACTGCAAAGAAAAACACATAATCCTAACAAATTAATAAAGTATATATAGATGAAGAAGCAGAATGTAAAAATGAACATTTTAAAATGTTCTGTAAATGTGAAGGAAATTGGAATTGGAGACTAAAAATTAAGTTAGTATCTTTAGACTGATTCCCGGAAGCGGTGCAAGTGCATCAAACAGAATATTGTATGAAAGATGAGCGACCTCAAGTGAATTTAGAAAAGCTCTAACCTTCCCATTCTTTTTTTTTATTTGTTTGTGAATGTTTCATCATTTATGTATTTGTTTCATCAATGCTTGTTTTTGTATTTTTAGTGTATTGTTTTGAGGCTCAAATCATTGAAAATTCTTAGCCAGGGGTCCCCAGCATACAGTGATGACTCATTAGGGGTTGCAGGCCTCTATTAATGGCTAATTAGGGTTCCCCGGATTCCAATAATGATTCCGTGGGGATTAATGGGTTTCAGTAATGATTAAGTGGGGGTTCACAGAAGTACAAAGGGTAAAAACCACCCCACTATTATCAACAGCATATTTATATACACAGAAGACTGATCAAAAACTTAAAAACACTCTCTATAAAACACTGCTCAGTGGGGAGGGTCGCATTCCCACCAGCGAAACTATGTCCAACTGGATACACCCAGCTGGATTATTGTGTGATGTCATAACACATGAGAATCCTCACTACAAACTTCTGTTTGTGCCTCTGTGATGTCACAATCAACTTGGAATTACATCCCAAGCTTACCTACAGCGCTGTTGCGTTACTTGATTGTACACGTCCTATCTTTTCTTTCAGGCATGCATAGGGCAGGTTGATCCTTCCAGATCCATTCAATTGAGGAAAAAGACACCTACAGAGAAGCTGGTTCTGAACCCCAGTAATCAGAAGAGCTCACGCCCTAATCAAACAAGCATTGGCAAAGCCAATAGGCCCCACCTATAAAAAAAAAAACATTGGCTTTGGGAATGTGGTTTTGCTATGTTGTAGACCAGTGTGGCTGCTGTTCAGCATGGCTAAAAGTTAGTGGGGTGGATTGACGTAGAGTGGAGAGTGGGAGTAGAGTGTCATAGAGTAGATTTGTTGGAGAAGAGTGCCATAGAGAAGGGGGAGTAGAGAGTCGTAGAGTTGAGTAGAGGGAAGTAGAGTTCAGTAGTTCAGTGGCAGAGAGTGTCATAGAGTGCGGGGTTATAGAGTGGAGTGGTGTAGAGTGATAACGGGTGGAATAGGGTGGAGTGGGTTGGACTGGATTGAGATAGTGTGGTGGATTGGACTGGAGTAGAGTTGCATGGATTGGATTGTGGTAGAGTGAGGTGGATTACGTGGAATCGGGTGAATTGGAGTGGGTGGACTGGATCAAGTGGATTGGAGTGGGAAGGACTGAAAGGAGTGAGGTGGATTTGGTTGGGATGGATTGTTGTGGGATGGATTAGATTGGATTGGAGTGGGTGGATTGAATTGGAGTGATAGGACTGGGGTGGGGTGAATTGGATTGCGGTTGGGTGGGGTGGAATGGATTGGACTGGAGTGGAGTGGAGTGGATTGGATTGGACTGGAGTGGATTGGACTGGAGTGGGGTGGAGTGGATTGGACTGAATTTTAGAGTGTGGTGGATTGGATTGGAGTGAGGTGGATTGGGGTAGGATGTATTGGATTTATTGGGCTAGAGTGGGAGGTGGACTGACCTGGAGTGGGGTGGATTGAATTACGGTGGGGTGGAATGGATTTAAGTAGGCTAGATTGGAGTGGGGTGAAGTGGATTTGGATTTGAGTGGGGTGGGCTGGTGGATTGGATTGGAGTGGGGTGGACTGGAGTAGATTGGATTACAGTGAATTGGACTAGGGTGGGGTGGATTGGATTGGACTGGAGTGGATTGGATTGGACTGGAGTGGATTGGACTGGAGTGGGGTGGGGTGGATTGGACTGAACTTTAGAGTATGGTGGATTGGAGTGAGGTGGATTGGGGTAGGATGCATTGGATTTATTGGGCTAGAGTGGGAGGTGGACTGACCTGGAGTGGGGTGGATTGAATTGTGGTGGGGTGGATTAAAGTAGGCTAGATTGGAGTGGGGTGAAGTCGATTGGATTTGAGTGGGGTGGGCTGGTGGATTGGATTGGAGTGGGATGGATTGCAGTAGATTGGATTACAGTGAATTGGAGTAGGGTGGGGTGGATTGGATTGGGGTGGGGAGGGTTGGATTCAGGTGGATTGGAATGGAGTGGGGTGGATTGGAGTGGGTTGCATTGAGGTGGGTGGACTGGATTGGAGTGGGGTGAACTGGATTGAGTAGGAGTGGATTAGATGGGGTGGACTGGATTGAGTGGGGTGAACTGGAGAGGGGCGGACTAGATTAGGGTAAACTATAGTGGGGTGGAATGAAATGGGATGAAATTAAGTTGGGTAGAATGGAGTGCAGTGGAAGGGAGTAGGGTGGATTAGATTGGAGTGGGTTGGGGTGGGGTGGGTTGGAGTGGAGTGGATTGGATTACAGTGGGGTGGATTGGAGTGAGTGGGGTGGGGTGGATTGGAAAGAGTGGGGTAGATTGGATTGGGCTGGATTCTATTGGGGAGGATTGGGGTGGGGTGGATTGGTTTGGGGTGGGGCGGATTGGAGTGGGATGGATTATAGTAGGGTAGATCAGAGTGTGATGTGGGATGGATATTTTTGTGATAATTTTTAAGTGGGGTAGATATTTTGAAGTGTGGTGGATTTTTTGGGGTCGGGTGGATTTGATTGAGGTGGATTGAGCTGGATTGGATATGAGTGGGGTTGATTGTGGTGGATTCGATTGGAGTGGAGCAGGAATGACTGGAGTGGGTTGGGGTGAATTGGATTGGTGTGCAGTGGATTGGAGTGGGGTGGATTAAGGTGGTTCAGAGTGGGTGGGATTATTGGAGTAGGGTGGGGGGTTGGATTGGGGTGCGGTGTGGTGGATTGGCTTGCAGTTTATTGGATTGTAGTGAGGCGGATTGGATTGGAATGGGGTGGAATGGATTTGAGAGGGTGGATTGGGTTGGATTGGATGGGGTGGGTTGGATTGGAACGGGTTGAACTGGATTGTAGTGGGGTGGTTTGGATTGGAATGGGGTGGATTAGAGTGGGGTGGGTTGGACTGGTGTGGAGTGGATTGGACTGGAGTGGGGCGGATTGTGGTAGAGTGGGTAGGGGTGGGGTGGATTGGATTATATTGGAGTGAGGCGGACTGGCTTTGAGTGTGGTAAATTGGATTGAGGTGGATTGGGGTGGACTAAATTGGTGTGGGTGGTGGATTGTGGTGGATTGGAGTGGGGTGAATTGGGATGGAGTGGGGTGGATTGGATTGGGGTGAATTGAGGTGAAGTGAAGTGGATTGGATTGGAATGGGGTGGATGGAAGTGGGGTGGATTGAAGAGGGGCAAACTGAAGTGAGGTGGAATGCAGTGGGGCTGATTGTAGTGGGTCTGATTGTTTTGGATTGGTGTGGGGAAGATTGGGGTGGTGCAGATTGTTTTGGATTGGAGTGGGGCAGATTATATTGGATTTGAGTGGGGTAGATTGTAGTGGGGAAGATTTTTTTGGATTGGAATGGGGCAGCACAGATTGGAGTGGGGCAGATTGTTTTGGACTGGAGTGAGGCAGTTTGGAGTGGGGTGAATTGTTTTGGATTGGATTGGGGCCAATTGGTTTGGGGCAGATTGTTTTGGATTGGAGTGGGGCAGATTGTTTTGGATATAAGTGGGGCAGATTGGAGTGGTACAGATTGTTTCGGATTGGAGTGGGGCAGATTGTTCGGGATTGGAGTGGGGCAGATTGTTTGGATTGGAGTGCGGCGGATTATTTTGGATATAAACTGGGAATATTGGAATGGGGCAGACTGTTTTGGATTGAAGTCGGCAGATTGCTTTGGGTTGAGTAGGGCAGATTGAGGTTGATAGATTGTTTTGGATTGGAGCAGATTGTTTTGGATTGGAGTGGGGCAGATTGGAGTGGGGTGGATTGTTTTCGATTGGAGTGGGGCAGATTGTTTTGGATTGGAGTGGGGTGGGTTGTTTTAGATTGGAGTGGGGCAGATTTCTTTGGAATGGATTGGTGCAGTTTGTTTTGGACTGGAGTGGGGCAAATTGTTTTGGATTGAAGTGGGGCAGATTGGAGTGAGGCAGACTGGATTGGGGCAGATTGTTTTGGAATGGGATGGATTGTGGTGGATTGGTTTGGAGAGGGGTGGAATGGGGTGGAGTGCAGTGGACTGAATTGGGGTGAGATGGATTTGATTGAGTGGGGTGGATTGTTGTGGGGTGAGGTTGGGTAGATTAGCGTGGATTGGAGTGGAGTGGATTGGATTGAAGTGGGGTGGATAAGGGTGTACTGCATGATTAAGTGTAGAAGCACAATTTCAGATATTACAAATAAGAAAGAAACAATGATGCTTTGCAATATCTAGAACAAGATAATTGTCATCTTTTGAGAACAGCAAGCAAGAGCCAACACAAAACAAAACATGAGTGCAAAAAGAGAAAAGAAGACTTGCAAAATAAAATAAGTCAACTATTAAAAATAAAACTTTGCATGTCACTAAAAGTTAAAAAGAACAAGATAGTACATCAGTCGCAGTGGACGGGCACCAATTAACTTGAATTAATCAGTGCTTGGTCCCAGCTTCACAGAAAGGAATGGCAATGATGCGTGGCTTTTAGTGACCAATAACAAGGCTATGGAGAAGAGTGCCATGCAAGCCAAAAATGGTAAGCAACAGGCGGGCTACAAGCCCTTTTTTTGTTAACAACAGTGCCTCGCAAGAGAGACACATGCACGACCCTAAGAGCCCATAGGATTTTAAACCTTCTCTCCCTTGAACAATGGAGTCCGGGCAGGCATTTATTAACATGTTTTCAGGTTAGACTGTTGTCAGTTTAGGAGTCTGATTATTTCGATAGCATTGGTGGCAAAGAAATTTCACACTCCATACATGCAAAAGCTAGAATTGCAAAGTGATATTTAGAACTCGTCAGTTGATTTAAATGCAGGTATAAAATTGCATTGACTAAAGTGAAGTCTACTTCTGTTGACCCAGTGTATACAGACCCCCAACCCTTAGAAATGAATATTTTTCATTCTAAATGTTACAAGAGTATCCCTAAAAAGTAGGTTCTACAACACCATTGTAGGGGCTGATGAAGACAGCTGTCAAGCAAGAGCTGGGTTGGGTGACTCAAGGTGTTGTCACACCTTCAGATCTCTGACCTCATGGTCACTGATTGAGGTCACTGGTGCGTAGAAGCCATCACCACTCTGTGTCTTTTCTAGGAATTGAGCCAAATGGGTCTGGCGGCCTCAGTCCTCTTCATAGCGGGCACGCATGCAAACACAACAAGCATTTACAATGTAATGTTCTCACATTTGCTCGAATTAGAGGTATTGGCATTGTAAATTCCTAACTGGACTTTTCTTGCCACATACATTGAAAATGAAAAGTAAAACAGTTGACATAAGCGAGCCGTTTCAAAGTGCCACGCCCACCACGAGCATGAGTGCAAAGGAGAGACACACAAGGAAAAAGAAGTTTGCTTGCAGTCAAACGTATCGGCAATCGTGCAATTATCCATGTAACTGGGGCAGATTGCAAGGTGGCAACAAAACCACCCCAAGGAGGGACAAACATAAATGATGATAAGGGATTTTCGAAAGGCAAGCCCACGAACAAGTGAAAGTGATGGGCGTGTGCGGTGGGCGTGATTAAAAGCCCACAATACTTACAACAGGTCAAAGCGCTTGCGCACATGATCTAAAAACCAGCAGCTCTCACTCCTCGACTTCAGGAAGTGATTGAAACCCCGCCCCTTCAAGAATCAAGAACAACATCCCTTTAACCCCTAGAACTAGACAGAAGAACTGTCTTCATGCATTTACCCTATAACAGTGATTTGCACCCTTCATGCACAGCACGCAGTTGCTTTATGACTGGATCGCACTGCACAAGTACTCTACATATACATATATATATATATATATATATATATCAACAACATTCATGAAATACTTCACGAACGACCGCACTCCGGGATCTCTTGTTTCACAAAATTCATTTATTCAGGCTCAGTTAACTTCGTTTACAGCTCAACCCTGTACATATATATACATATATACACATATATATACAAATACGCCTCTCAGCAGATCTTTGTAATAAAGAGAACAGTCGCAGACACACTCCGAGCGCTACATGCGGCTTATTAAACAGCTCCCACCAGACGCGTTTCTGCCGTAGCCTTTCTCGTGGGTCGAAGTGGTATGATTCATGGAACATACATGTATCTATGTACATCTGGGAGACTGGCCGAATTTTTTATGTAATAGTCTCTTAGCTCATTCTGGAGTGGTTCTATCATTGCCCTTTTTAATGTTTTCACTGTTTTTGTTTCCTTTCAGGTACACCTGGTGGTTACTGCACGTCAGACCTCGGAGCTGTTTTGAGCTAAGACATTAATTGGATATGGTTTTGAACTCAGTACACAGTTTTGTTTGTGAAATATAATCGTATTGGTATTTCACACAACCCTAAAATTGGCCCACTGGGGCAAAATAAGGTTTTACAGCATTTGCCCATGGGGGTGGGTTGATATTCATATTACGATCTGTCATTACTTCCAGGTGGTGGTACCTCGGTTAATGAGACATGAGGTTGTCAATTCCCAATGCATTTATTATGTTTATTATTTTTGATAACATTTGAATATGTGAATTTTCAGATGTCACTATGATAACATTTTTTTACAAACCATGATGAAAAAATAATTCTGTGCAATAGGACCTAATGCAGGTTAGAGTAGTTTAATTGATGTTAGGTGTATTTTATCTTGAGAGAAAATATGCAATAGATTGCAGAACTGACAATATGAGGCCTTCATACCAAATCATGAGCATTGCTTTGCCTTAAAGGGAAGACATACTGCTCTCCCAATCCCAAACACTCCATTCAAAGATGGCTGACATTGTTTTGTTGCACATTGAGGGCAGGATTGATGTCCTTTTTCCATGGCGATTGTACTGCATATGTATGTTCTTTGAATTATAACACTTTAGACCCCTAGGAAAGGCTACAGCCAAAACCCATTGAGAAGGAGCTGTTTAATAAACCACACATAGCACTCAAAGTGCGTCTGCGACTGTCCTTATAATCTCTAAGAACTACGGAGAGAAATGTATAGGGCCGGCCGAGTCGCCATAACCGGTCAGAGGATATTGGGAAGTCTACGCTCATTTGTCATATATACATATACATATCACATTGTGACACCAGCCTACACAGTTCAAATGAAAGCCTCAGCTGAGGGGTCAAAGACAAGCAAAGATGGGCCTGGAGTGATGCTCTCAATTAAACGGCAGCTCTATTCCAGGGACAAAGGGCACATTGGCAGGACAATGTGCAGGATCTTAGACTATGCACTTATACATCATACCTATGCAAAAAATGAAAAATATTTAGAAATAATTTTGGATTCTGTCTAGCTAAGGTATCCATGCATCCATCCGTTACACATGTCAGTTCTATAAAGTGACAGATGCCCTCACCAGTTTCAATTTCATCCCATTATGAATGTACCACTTACCCTCATGCCCAGCTCAATGTTCTCTCCCCCATACACCTCCATGCCTGGGTCAAGCAGACCAATGTCCCCAAAGTATTGCCTGTCCACTATGAAGGAACAGCCAATCATCGCGGGAGTCCTAAGAGGAAAAAAATGAATATTATGTCAGCAGGGAGATGCTACTTTCAAGAACATATCAACTCTCACTGTACTGAGAATGTAGCCCAGAAGGAAAGGGAAAAAGAAGCAAAGAGGGAGGTGGCACAAACAAAGACATAATAAATTCAACAATATTGGAATCCTGGATGTATGAAGCCGCCCAAGAGTAATGGAGCTATCTAGCCCGGAGGAGCAGAGCTGAACATCTGTAACTCCTTGCTGTGTCATCGATTGAGTCAAGACTTGCCACCAGTAGTACTCGAATCTGTTGCTCACTAGGCCTATGAACAGCGACTCCATACTTTCTTGCCTTGTCATCTCAGGAGCTCAGAGTGTGCATTAGTGGCACCTGGACTTAAATGGCCGTGGTTTTCCATCTTACAGCTCCACGTCGTGCCATTCAGTGAGCCTAGCATTGCCACCAGTGGGACATGGTTAGCCATCATTGCCATGGCATCCACCCAGTAACTCCTAGCTTTGAAAGCTAATGACCCTTGAGTGTCTGCTAGTGGTGACTGGGCTTACATGGTCCTGGCTTTCTACCCAATAGCTCTAATTCCCGCCAATAGAATCTAGGCATACGGCCACAGCAGATCCAAGGACTTCCACTCAGTAAATCCTAGAAATGCTATCCAATGAGGCGAGACATGCCACCAGTGAGAGTTAAGCCTATATCGAACATCATGCATTAAAGCTTCCACCTAGTAAACCCTATTATTTCCAGCTAGTTAATTTAGTGAGTGCTAATACACTAAACCAGTGTAGCACAGTTCAGTCGCCATCCTGTAACTTCAGACTGTGACATACAATTGGTCTAGGATTGCCATCAGTAGAACTTGGACCTATGTTGCCCAGAAAGCATCTGGCATTACACATGGTATCTCCTAATTTTGCTAGCTAAATACCGTAGAGGGTCCAACAGTGTCCCTGAACTAATCTGACCAAGTATTTCCACTCAGCATCTCTAGGTCTTTCTTTCTAGGAGCTTAGACTAGCTAACTCTGGGGTCTGGCCCTACATCGTGAGCAGAGTCATGGCTTTCCCCCCAGTAACTCTAAAGCTCACCAACTACAGCCTGGAGGTGGCCACCAGTGTACCTTGGACGTACGTAACACAACATGGCCAGGTCTTTCCGCACAATAGCTCTAAGGCTTGCCAGGGAAGGGGCTTCTCTAGAGACTGGTGAGGTCTGGACCTTCATCCCAAGGCCAGGTCCTTCCAGTTAATAACTCTTCGATGTGCCATCCAATAAGCCTAGTCTTTCCAACAGTGGGATCTGGACCTATCTAATCGACACACAGGAATCCACCCACTATCTCCTACTCACTACATTCAAAGAGTCAAGCCCTCTCACCAAATGGGGCTTGCACCAATTTAACCCAGTCAGGCTCTGGTCTTTCACCTAGAGATGTGTTGTCTTTGCTCACCTGTGAATATGGTTGTGTGAAGCTGATGTAGTTACACTTTGTAAGTTGTTTAGTTCTTCTAGTTAAAGACTTTTAAAAATAAATATTAGTGAAAAATCACACAAACATAGATTTTTTGGGAGAAAAAAAAACTGCAAAGCGAATTTTTTGTAGCATATTTATTCAGTAAGAATGTTTTTTTCCTGGCAATTTAAATGCAGGCAAAGTGGTCTGAAGTTATAAAAATTGCACAATAGTATTACATTGCAACTCGTAAACTCAAAAAAAACTCTAGACCTGTCCTTACAGTGGACTGAAGGCTGAACCCTTATGAGTCAGTGGGACCAAGACCTTCTTCCCAGTCATTCCAAGCCTTGCCATCAAATGAGCCTGGACCTGATACTCGTGTGGCCTGGACCTACAGTGTTGGGCATCCCACTCCATAACAACTAGCCTGCGTTCCAAATGTATTAGACCGTCCAATCAACATGGTTTACTATTGGTACCATTTGCAATTGGAGGGCCAGATTTTCATTGCTTGTTTAAAAGGCTTTCAAATGACTAATTAAGAACAAAAACATTGTTTCCAAAACTATTGGCTATAGCATTGAAAATGTGGCGAGCGCAGCAGTAGGAAGTGATTCGCTTTGAATAAGACAGACTTAGGGTGCCACTTAGTGGTGGCAAAAAATTACTACTAAAGGCTTGAAAAGACGTACTTTTAAAAATATTCTTTGTATGTGGAATGTTTCCATATGCAAACAGGTACTTTGCATTGAGAGCTATAAGTACTCGCACAGTTCTCTTAATTTGGAAGAGAGCTATATGTAAATGGTGGGTTTGGGATCGCACCTTCCCAACCGCTTTTCAGGAGTCCTGAATAATTGGCTGTCACAGTTTGACAAAAAACTTCATGAGATTTTCTCTATTGTGTGTTCTAACATTAGCATGTAGTTAAGCACAGATTTTCATAAAATCTAACTACTCTTTTTTTACAAGGCGAAAGAGTTCACAGCTATTTCTGTGAGCAGTACACAATTAGTCACAGCCCCAAAATATACCAAAATACCAAGGAGTGTTAGAATTGAAAGGAACAGGAGGGAGGGACCAAGAACATTCACCTCAGTCTGCTGCACACAGAAGAGTGCATACAATGCAATTTCACCATTATTGGTAACATGTAATGCCTGCTGAATTTAAAACGGTTTGCATTGTTAAGGTAAGTTGTACATGAAACGTGCATTGTGAGATTCTAAACAGGGGTGAGAAAAATGTAAATTTCGTCAGCAAAGTTTTGCAAAGAAAGGCAGTTTTGCATTCCATCCCTTTTCCATCCAAGTTTTCTAAACATTACAAAATGCCATCTATGCAGGCGAATTCTTGCAAGGCAAAGGGAGTTACCAAAAAAACACTTTTTGCATAATATGTGTCACACCGAAAGCGGGTTTTTGGAGACATTACATACTGCATGATCTACTTTTTTTTTCTTTGTGCTCACACTTTAAACTTCACAATGGTTTGCAAAGCTTGCAAAGTTTTGAAAATAAGTTTGAGGAGGAACCTCTGCACCTTAACATCTATCAGGGCCTGCTTAGGAGGGAAGAATTTCTCCCGGATCGTAAAGCCAGGGTAAAATTTCGCCACCCGCAATAACAAGTCTTCTTCCGGCTGGAATTTTTGGGTTTGCAAACTTCAGACCCGATAATTCCCTGCCGCGTTTATTTTGCTGACGGACATTTCGCTGACTGCACTTTAGGGGTGGGTGGTTGAGGTATAACAGCTTGGCCCCCATTCTGACCCCTGCAGCATTGTGGGTGGGGAAGGAAGCCCACAGTGCACCCAGGCAGAAACAAGCCAATCAATCAATCAATCAGCAATTTGTAGAGCGCTGCATATCACCCGTGAGGTCTCAAGGCGCTCAAGCCCACACTGATCCACTCCCCCTCTCCCCCTTACCACCACCAAACACTGCAAGGTTTTGCCAAGTGTTCTAGTGTACTGTAGTCTTACAATCTATTCTAACTTCCTTTGTATGAATGATGACTGGAAATTACTTCCAAATAATATATACAGAGAACCAGATTATTTCATGATTTTTTTCATGGTGATAAAACCAATATGAATGACGTTCTAAAGTGCTTAATTTGAGACGGTGGTTTCCGGTGCTCAGTACCAGCACTTATGTCAGCACTGGCGTTTGTGACAGTCTGCCACATGATGGCTCTGTCTCCTGAATTTAGGTATGAGCACAACGACAGCTGTTTATTAATTCCATATACATTAACAATCACTAATATGTGAGTAGTGCAAATTTGTTTGTGAATAGATGACAATTTTAGCAATCTTTTTGCATTATCATGGATATCCATGAGACAATTTTTCAGATGAGAAGATATGTTTTGATAAAATAAATAAAAAGAAATGCAATGGACTATGTGTTTGTATACCAAATGTTTGGCTCAACATATTTGTATTACAATATATTGAGTTTTTGACTTATGCGATATTTAAAATTGATGGGATAGGCGGATAGTGTTTCAATTTACAGAGTGAGTAAATGCTGAGGCAGGGGCAGTGCTTAATTTGTGCTTGTTGTTTCCGGTGCTGAGCACCGGCACTTATTTTTGAGGGGCGGGGCTTACTCTTCTGCCTCAAGCATTTGCTGCGAGCAAAAGACACATATGGGGAAGACGGAGGAAGGGAAAAATGAAAAAGCGTCACAAAAAGAGAAAGTAGAAAGCTGCAAGAGTGAGCTGAAAGAGCAGCGAGTGGCTTTATATGGCTTAAAGAGGCCCAAGATGGCTTCAGGATTACGCTCTCTCAGTATTCCGTGTTCAGACATTTAATTGCAGCAGCCGCGTGTTTAAGAGGAGGGCTTTGGGCACTGGCACCTTTTTATTGACAAATTAAGCACTGGGCAGGGGTACACTACTGCAATATGATTGGCCCTGGTCACATAGTGCCAAGGGATGTCCATGTGCATCTGGGCACTCTTCTCGCCTGACCTCATGCGTTTAACAGACACACATAACCCCTGTCCTTCATCTTCCTCTCTCACCTAAGTCCAACACCTGCTATGTTTTAAGATGCTCTGATTGCCTCATGCAGTCCCAAGGACCACCATATGACTGATGGTACAGTGGTGGGGAATACGTGCCAGCACTGCACGCTGGTCTGATGTCCATGTAATATATGCAAACAAGCATACATACCAGTGCTTAATTTGTGAAGTGGTTTCCAGTGCTCGGCACCAGCGCTTAATTGTCAACACCGGCACTTGTGACAGTTTGCCACATGGCGGCGCTGTCTGTCCAATTTAGAGATATTCATTAAAAATGACTATTTCCTGTCGCCCAAGACATTCTTGTAGCTTCGGGGGCCTTGAATAGTCTGAATTGTCTCACTTGCAGGACTCTGATGGTTAGTAGTTGTGTTGGCAGTGTCATTGCCAGGGGCAATCGGTGGTATAAGCTTGTGGCCTGCTGACGAGGGCCCTGGCACTTCTTTTGTTACAAATTAAGCACTGATACATACTCCCCTCAGCATAGGGGTGCACTGAAAGTTTGCACCTCTGCTTAGGAGACCGCAGTGTTGAAAGACAGGGCCACAGTATGAATCGGTTTCTCTTTAAAGAGCAGTAAAAGCATCTTTTGGCACAGGGGTGTGGCGCTTTACTACACCTGTGTGCAAGGGGAAGCCTGAGGGGGCTCTGGGCCATCTGTATGTGGGGCACAGTCAGCACCCCTACCCATCAGCTGCTTTGCCTCTGTGCCCACATCTGTGATATTAAACTATACACAACAGTGATGGATAGAATGCTTGAATTAATCTCAGCCACTGATGATTACTAGGACCTCATCCCGGTCCATCACAATTTTGCACATCACAACACCTCAGTTTTCATGTCTGTAATATGGCACAGGCACACAGGCAAAGCGTTCCCTCGTTTACATGGGACAACGCCCCCTTGTGATCGCAGCTGCACAAAATGTGCGCCGGTGTGAACCTCGTTATAGAAGAGACTTCACAAGCATCTGTAGCCCCTTCATAGTTACTAAAGTGTCCTGAGTTCACAAGGAGGCCTGTAAGGCTGCCGCCTGGCCCTTCTCTCAATACAATCATCAAACATGCACCAGTGGAGCACAAATGCATACACCTGGGGCAAGTATATGGGAGACATTTCTGGAGCTTAAGCAATGCAGGAAGCCTGTCCTTCAGTTAGCCAGAGAGCTCCCTTTGTGGGAAGTGCTCCAGGTTTGCAAACATTTGATACATACACTTATGCTTGGGGCACTTTTCTAACCCAGTCCTGGATGTGTGTTGAATGATATCCACTGATATGTGAAAAAAGCACGACTGATTTTAATATCAACAATCACACTGTGGCTGTGTGTATATGACTAAGGGGGTTATTCTAACTTTGGAGGAGGTGTTAATCCGTCCCAAAAGTGACGGAAAAGTGACGGATATACCACCAGCCGTATTACGAGTTCCATAGGATATAATGGACTCGTAATACGGCTGGTGGTAAATCCGTCACTTTTCCATCACTTTTGGGACGGATTAACACCTCCTCCAAAGTTAGAATAACCCCCTAAGTGCGCGTCGGTGTGCTTTTATATGTAACTGGTATCCCATAGGATGAACTTTCTAGAATTATATCCATCAGAAGTGCCTGTTTGATGTGTCTTTTCTCTGGGAGGCAGTTTGTTGCACCCTGATGCACTACAGGCGGGGACGTAACACACTGCTTTACACGGCTACAGGCAGTGAGTAAATGTTTTCGCTAATAACTTTAGGTCCGTTTGGATAATGTGCACGTGAGTTTCCCAAAAACTATACAAGCGCGTAAAGTTTGATGTTGGAAAGTGTGGCAGCTATTGATCAAACTTGGGGTGAGCGTGCATCACGGCTTTCAAAATCTAAGTTTCCCATTCCAGGACCCAGATTAATTTTTGCTCAAGTCTGCAGTAACTACAGCGGCACAAAATTGCACCTTTGGAGTAAATGTAGGGCTTCACCATACTTGAAATCATGTTTTTGTTTGGTGAAAATCTGTATGTACTTTTTAAAAATAAAATGTTCACAGAACAATTTTTGAAGGTCATAAAATCAAGTGAAAAGCTGATTCTTTTTGGATGTTTCTATTTTCTATCTGCGATTTCATGGACGCACATCGCCTCTTTATGTTCGCGAATCTCATTCTGAAAATATGTTTCTGAACCGATGTGGGCTAGAGGAGGGCACCCTACTGTCCGGAGGAATCCGAAGGAATAAGAACTCACACTCGTGGGATGGAAAACAGTTGTTGTCCCTGGAAAGAGTAGACGATAAAACATTTGGCTACAGAGTCACCTGGCCCGTGAACCAGCTGGGAAGAGAGGACCAGGTTCGTCTGCTTGCAGTTATTAGATTCACAAACTGGATTTGCTGGTTCACAAACAGATTTGGGTAAGAATCCTTGCCACATGTGGGTGCAAGATGATCACATTTAAATCTAAGGGGGGCCACAACATACCTCTGGGGTTAGAATGACTTTTATCCTGAATAAAAAAGTTAATATTAAAAGATTTTCCCGAAACATTTTCTTTTCAGGTTGTCAACCAAATCTTTAGGTTTGTGAACCAGGGTGTAAATTCATAGAAGGGGAGATCAGAGGCAGGGATGCGGGGTGTAGGGCACAGACAACAGAGAAAATCCTGTGTCCAGGTGCTGCTGAGCAGAGGCAATGGCTGTGTCTACCGGGTTCAGGTGTTGGAACAAGACTACGTTCCATCCCAAGATCCCACTGGGCCTGACTCATAAACCGTACCCTTAATCCTTACCTGGCCCTGAGGTAAGGGGACTGGGTGGAAGTCTGGCCAAGAGCCCAGAGCCCACTCGACACTTAGGCCTGGGACTGAGCACAGATTGTCTCCTACGCGTACATCCCACACCCAGCATCCGCTGGGCGCGGCAGAAGGCCAGGCCCTGATGGGTCAGGGCACCAGGGCATCAAGAAATGCTGGTAGGTGACCATCATGTCTGATTTCCAAGACCTACTGGCCATATCTGAAGACCTGTGTTGAGCGTGGCACTGTAGCCATAGAGTGGCTTTCAATATCTGTAAACGCATTATGAATTGTGAGTGCAACCACAGCAGCAGTTTGTAAACACATTATGAATTGTGAGTGCAACCACAGCAGGGGTTTGTAAGCACATTATGAATTGTGAGTGCAACCACAGCAGGGGTTTGTAAGCACATTATGAATTGTGAGTGCAACCACAGCAGCAGTTTGTAAACACATTATGAATTGTGAGTGCAACCACAGCAGCAGTTTGTAAACACATTATGAATTGTGAGTGCAACCACAGCAGCAGTTTGTAAACACATTATGAATTGTGAGTGCAACCACAGCAGCGGTTTGTAAACACATTATGAATTGTGAGTGCAACCACAGCAGGGGTTTGTAAACACATTATGAATTGTGAGTGCAACCACAGCAGGGGTTTGTAAACACATTATGAATTGTGAGTGCAACCACAGCAGCAGTTTGTAAACACATTATGAATTGTGAGTGCAACCACAGCAGCAGTTTGTAAACACATTATGAATTGTGAGTGCAACCACAGCAGCAGTTTGTAAACACATTATGAATTGTGAGTGCAACCACAGCAGCAGTTTGTAAACACATTATGAATTGTGAGTGCAACCACAGCAGGGGTTTGTAAGCACATTATGAATTGTGAGTGCAACCACAGCAGCCATATGTAAAGGCTTTATGAATTCTGAGTCAAACCACAGCAGCTATTCTCCACTGCATAAATAATCTTCAGGGACATTAGGTGTGGAAAGTTTTACTGCACCAGGTGTACAGCCACTTTTAATTAATTTTTTAGAGAATTTTAAATAACTCTGTTACTACCTTAGTAAGCTACTGACCCAGGTAATTATCCATTACCCTATGTAAGCATTTTTTTTCCAACTTCAGTGTTCTCTGTACCTTTAGAAGTAAATGGTTGAAAGTATGTTGTTTGTAGATTGGCCTTTGAGGAACATGTTTGTAGATTGGCCTATGAGGAACATGTTTGTAGATTGGCCTATGAGGAACATGTTTTGATATTTGTGAGGTTTGAAGCAATATGGTGGCAGCACAGAGTGCCCGATGTAGCTACACATAAGCATGGCGTGTAGGGGAGAGTGTGAGGACAGATGCAGTCAAGCATGCAGGTACTCTCCAACTTTGGGTTGGACACTCTCAAATGTAGAGGCTACCTTTGATGAACATTAGTTAGGACAACCAGGGTTTTGAAGTCTACCAAGTAGCATCAAATGACCCATTTCTTTGGAGGCACTGAACACGGGAATGCTATAGGGAGTTCACTCAGGGAAGAAAGAGGATACACCCAGTTGATTGTGCTGATAAGCCATCAAGAAATAGGGAGCACATCCGAGACCGAAAGAGGTCCAACTCATTGTGCCTGCAAATAAACCACTAAGAAAAGTGCTATATGGAGTCTACCCACAACCAACAGGTGCAGTTGAATACTTGTGGAACTGTCACTGGCTTCCTGGGATTACTAGGCCGAGTACCACAAGGCTTATATACCTACTACTAGAGAGTAGGCGCAAGTAATGGTTTCTTGTTTGCTCTTGTAGTCCACCAACATTCCCAATGGTTGTGCTATGTGAAAAGTGGGATTCTCATTTTGCATGAGTTTTGCTCATGGGAGATTGATCACTCCAAAATAAAATGACCCAAAGTTAATCTATGGGTGATTAATGGCCCTGATGGACTCAAATGGAATCATGGAGCTGAACAGCAGTAGACATGTTATTGCTGGTTATTCGTCATTATTAATATTTAGCTTTTAAAATATTGCTAATGGTTGCCAGTAAAGTTAGCACCGCTGCAGCACTTTCTGTGATATATACCAGGCCTGTGAGTAATTTTAATTACACTGGTGTTATTGAAGTAATTTTGGTAATTCTATGTTACTCTTTTATGCAGAATTAACAAACATTACTCAATTAAGCCCACACAAGTAATTTGGGAAAGAAAATCCTATCCCAATATCAGATTCAGCAAGTGCGAACAGCAGCTCATTCTGCTATTTGTGTTCTGTTTGCACTGTTGTCTTAGCCCAAAATGCATCCTTGCATCCATTTTGGACGCAAGAGTGCATTTTGCAGTAAGTTTACTTAAAACAAACAATTAAATCAGTGTATATAGTATTGCAATGCAGTGCACCACCTTTCTTTAAATGCAAATAGGATCAAACGCCAATAGTGAAGTATTCTGGGATTGAAAACTGAACCAAAATGCTTTCAGCAATGTTTATAAAACCTCTAATAATTATCAGATATAAAAAGTAAAAATTCAATAAGTTAATGTAAATATAATGTTACTTTAATAAATGGAGAAAAGTTTAATTTGCACTAAAATATTCAGATAAATACAGGGTTATGCAGCTTTCCCTTTTGAAGATCTGCCCCTTCTGTTGCTAGCATGTGTTTTTGGTGAGCAATGTGTGTTTAAATGCAAAGTGTGTTTAAGCCTGCAGTACCGCCTCCTGTCTACAGGGGCAGAGCTGAGCAAAAATATAAACACACATGATGAAACACAGGCCCCCACAAGGCAATTTTTAAAAAAGTTGTAAAAATTGACACCAATATTCCTGAAGTTATTTTATATAATTTAGAAAACATTGCCTTGTGGGGCCCTGGATTCAGGTCCCCACACTGCAATCAAGTCCCCACACAGTGACTGTGTTATCATACCAAAGTCCCCACAAGAATAGTAACACAACCCCCGCACACACACAGACAGACAGAAATACACACATATTTTAGAGTTGCTGACAGCAATACTACTTTTGATGAAGTTGGTAGTCAGTGGGCTAAACATTTACCCACCCTATGCCATGCGCTCCTGTGTCTCACAGGTTTGCAGGCACAAAGTTGCTAGGCACCCAACATATTGTATTTGGGTATAACACCTTCTGCATTTTCTCATCACAGTCAGTGGAGCAAACGGTAAGTACCAAGGCTTTGACAAAGTCAAGTGTGGGCAGACAGAGCGTGGACAGGCAAGCGGCACTGAAAGAGACAGCATGACCTATGGAGGAAACCACGTGTGCCCTTGGAAAGAGCCTTCACAGAGCTGAGTGCCATTACTTACTGCTAATGGACTGCGCTGTTAGTCTTTCAGTTAGGACTCCCGCTCTCCGTTCAACGTTTCAGCCTCACAGTACATAACGAGTCGACAATGGGCTTGCTGAAGCCTCACCTCAGTAATTGAACACGACAGTTGCTGTTAGCCAAGAACATCTATCGAGAACCCTAAATGGCCATGGGATGTCTTGTTTTCATTGTTTTTGCCCACCTCTTTGTCAGAGGCAGAGCAAAAAGTGGTCAGAGGAAGCTTCTGAGAAAATGGGCTGATATTACTGCACAAGTGGAACGTCGCTGCCAATTACACTTCTCGGAAAAGAATGGACCACCCCAATAACTTAGGCTATCGAATGGTCAAATGGCACACAGGAGTTCCATTTCCTGATTCCTTTCTCTAGTAAGTTGGTATGTTCTTAAGAATGGTTATCCAATTTACCGGAAGTACACTCTCCCCACCCCCACTCAACTACTATCCCACACGTCTTGTGATATGATTCTCCTTCCAACAAGTGGCTCATGTAACAAACCCTGTGTGAAGGACCAGTAAGACTAGAGACAACTCCTAGTATTAATTGTATGTTCACACTAAGATGCTCTCAGCTAGCAGCCCCACCTCCCCTCCACACAGGACCATTCACAAGCTTGTGGGAAAGAAATATCTGTAAAGTGAGCCTGGAAATTGATTAGAACAAGTCCTACCAAACAAATTTAATATCACGGCAATCAAAAAAAAGGGTGAAGAAAATGTTATTTGTGATAAAACATGCGATGTCCACGTTTTATTACTGATCACAAAGTCTCCTCTGTACCTATTAAATTAGAGATTTCATCCATGGCACAAGCCTTTAAGCATTTGATGATGGCTAGCAGTGGGTCTCACCTTGAAACACTGGTTTGCTGTCTTGGATCAGAACAAAGTTTACAAACAAAAGAGTAATAAAAATCACTTTAAGATGTATTTCAAGGATAAAAAGTAATACTAAGAAATGGACATTAAATATTTATTTTGACTTTTAATTTGAAACGTCAAGACAAATAAAGCATTTATAAACGAGCTGTATTACAACGTGTCCTATTCTTTGAATCAATGACCTAAGAGTTAGGAACGTAGTAGGTTGAAGCATTCATTCATTTTTGTCTAAGGTAATTTACCAAATAAAATGCACATGAGTACACTCGAGTTTGTGAGGTACAGGTTGTACCTCTTTTCATGTTATTGCATCTATGTTTGGTCACTGTCAGCAAAGGTACCAGCACCTGCCTTGGAGACACTTGGATGCTACATCTGAAAACACGATTTGCACATATTTTTCATAGTTTCATGGTCCCTGCTTTTTTCAGACCAATAAGTAAACATGCGCGAGCTGGGACCACCAAGCAGAATCCGTGTGTCATGATTAAGCAGGAAAGGGGCCGACTGCATGGTTTTATGGGTTCTTATTAACAACCCGCTTGTGGCCCAAATTTACTAACGCTTTGCATCTGGTTTGCGTTACTTTTGTAAAGCAAACCCAACACAAAGTGTTACAGTGGGGTTACTATCCAACACAAATCTAGATTTGTGTTGGATAGTATCCCAAAGTAACACAAAGTTGTGCAACACGTTCCTGTGCACTATTTTGCTTCAAGGGGGTGTTTTATGCGAAGTGCATGAGTGTTTTCATTTCTCCTCGTTTTTCCTACTTTGCATGTGTGTGGCATTGTACGCCTTCCAGTACAAAAACTATACTTCAGAGAACACGGAGACCTTTGCAATACGGCTCTGCAAGGGTGTCTGCATTGGCGCAAGGCTACCAAACATGCGTCAGCACAGCGAGAAAGGAGAACAGTGCCACAATTTTGTTCTGCTCTCTCCCTTTCATGCAATGCAGAGCAACAACTTTAGCTCAACAATAGATTTATTTTTTGATTAGTTGATCCTCTTAAATCTCGCAAAAATGACAAGAGGTGGATTCTTTGGTCGTTCTAGGTTGCAGATGGTTTCTATGAATCAGTGCAGTGTTGCTGTAGGCTGATGTCCCTAATGTATACGGTGATACTTTACGCCAAGTTCAGTGCCTCAAATTAGTTTCTCTAGGATATAAGAGGGTGTTGTGAACTTTTGTCCCAAGCATACTATAGGTGTTTATATCTATGACTGAGGGTTCGCTCACAGAATGTCATCCATGGGGTTTGTTCAATTGCAGACTGTACCTAGTATGGTGAGTCTAGAACCCAAATGAGTGTTGCCCGACAAAATGGGACCTTGTAGCCTGTGAGAGCACAAGGTGCATCTGGGTTGTCTCTGCGGGATCTATCGCAGTGGGGGTGCAGGCCTTCTGACTCTCCACAAAATCCATCTCAGCTCTGGTGTCTAAACTGTCAGTTTGAGGTCTTTTCAGAACTTATCTTGGGTTGGTTCCTGCACTTCCTGTAGTTTGCCGGGGCCCCAAGCAGAAAGTGCAATGTAGAGGATTGGCTTCCCTAAGTTGAAGTGAGATGGTTTAATGTTTTTCTGCTTCTGGGTGGTTGGTTAATGTCCATAGGATGTAGTGTGTTGGGTAGTTGTCTCATGGATGCAATGTAGTGCGGTGGGCTTGTTTTCCTGCAGTTTGGTGTAACAATGTCTCCAGGAAGCAGTGTGCTAGCTTGTGGTGTAACTCAGTGGGTTAAAGTCCTTAGGGGCACTGTGGTATGTAGTAAAATGAATGGTATTATGCGTACAAGGCAGGAGAATTGCCACCCCTAGAATGCGGTGTAGTTTGGTGGGCTTGTGTCCCTAGTATGCAATGTGGTTTTCTAGTGTACCTACAATATGGTGCAACACAGTCTTCAAGCACCCCTAGGATTCAGTGCAGGGTGGACGGTTTAGTGTGCGTAAGATTCACTGCAGTGTGGTGTTTTAATAACCAAATATAAAGTTTACTGTAGTGGGCTGGTGCACCTAAAATGCATTGTAGTGCAATGTATTTGTATTTTCAGAATGCAGGTCATTGTGTTGAACTAGAGGCCTAGGTTACGGTGAAATGTGGCGCATTAGCATGTCTCGAGTGCAGTGGCTTAGGGTGTCTAGGACGCAGTGTGGTTAAATGTGGGCTACTGTCATTGAAATGAATGTTGGTGTTGTGGCTTACAGTAGATAAGATGTAGTGCAGTATGATTCTGTTTAAAGCACCTAGGTTGTAGTGTTGGTTCTCTGACCAGTGAGGTGTGTTAGCATTCTTAGGGTTCGGTGTGGTTGGTCAGTGTCTCTAGAATGAATTGCAGTACGGTGTGTTAGCATTTGCACAGTTCTGCTTGAAGTATTATTGCTACTATGGGTAGTGAAGTGTTGGTGTCCCAAGTATGCATTTGGATACGCACTACCTATGGCATGGCATGTTATATAGTCTGGTAGTGGCCATAGTATGCATAACAGTGTAAATGATTATTGTTCCTTGGATTGACTGTGGAGTTGCTTTAATGTCTGAATGATGCAGTGCATTGTGTTGGCTGAGTGCACCAAAAGTGCATTGATGCATTGTTGCCTAGTAACCCTCGGATGAAGTGTAGTGTGTTGGGATAGTGCTCATAGGCTGCAATAGGATGTTACCATTAGGAGCGAGTGACCGAAAAAATTAGGAGGGAGAGCCAAGCCACAGTCAAGCAAAGGGTCGTCTTCGGCTCTGGGAGCCTGTGCATGAGCAAAGCCTTGAAAATATTTGGCCTATAAAGCATGCAACAAACATATTAGACTATGATAGGGTGTCTTCAAAATTAAAATAAAGGTGTACTTCTTTAACACACAGAAGTATAGCAAAATAAAAGTCAAGCCAGTTGTCTTGCTTACCATATATGGGGCCTGGATTCTAACTATGCATGGAACAACATTAGGGGCTATTGAGTGAAACACAAGACAGTTGTTTGTACTAAACTCACACATTTGAAGGTGCTTTCATATGTGATAATGATCAAACAAAAGTATTTGCCTAAGTTCACCCAGTTTTGCCAAGCAGGAACTGATCACATATTTTCAGGGTTGACACTGTGCAATTAAGCCATTAGATGGGTATCTCTTTCTGAAATTAAAGGTTGATGCTTTGATGGTTTGTCCTTAATTCTTGTAGGATGAGATTAGAGGGTCAGTGACTGACAGAATCCACATTTTAATTTTGGCAGTTTTATATAGCGCTTAACTTGCCCAAGGGCATAAGAGCGCTTAATAAGAGACACCGACTACATTCCACCTTTTTCTTCGCCACAAGGAGATTTTCTGAAATTCTAACTGGATTTGCATGGTGTATGGGTGGTAGCTGTGACCATGGGCCACATCACTTCCATCGAAGACTCAGCTTAGGTGAGCCAGAGGCATGTTTTTGGCTTTCAATGACACACCCACCTTTAGTCACCATCACTATAATGGACTGCAGTCGGTTACCGTCCATAGAGCGCAGTGCAGTGTGGTGAGAGACCATGCTTAAGGGGCACTGAAGAGTGGCTGGTGAAAATCCCAAAGAAGCAGCGATGTGAGTTAGTGCCTTATTGGAAGTGCATGAACCTCTTCTGTTCTTGTTCATCCAGATGTTTAAAGTCCCCTGACAGCTGATATTTACATAACATATCCATGTGACTGTTTATGTGACTAACCATCCCCTCATGTACACATCACACCGATATCACAACTGAGGTTTATCAAAGGTGAGGTCCATTGCTTTGCATATAAGATCTTTGATTTTATTAAAATGTACTTTTTAATATAACTAGTGTATGTGAGCTGTCACAACAATGCTTTACTTTGAAAGTGAACAGGAAAGAAAGATGCAATTGTGGTGTCTGTGGTTCAGCATCTGCAGGGATCTCTGGTAAGACTTTTTTCGTTGCAGCCCCACGCCCTTTGGGTGTTCGCTTAGTTTTCATCTGGGTTCTGTAATGCTCAGAAAGTCTTTAAATTTCATGCCTGGGCGGTAGCTATTAGCCAGGATCATGCTGAAACACCTAATTAACTGTCTTCAGAAGACATCATAAACAGGCCATGCAATGCTCATAGCTAAATGTAAAAGTGTCATTTTTAGGAAACTATCGCGAATACATTTCAATACTAAATTATAATAAATATTTGGGGGCTCACCATGGAAGTATGTGAGAAAGATCATGTAGGACTGAGCAAAACTGAATATGGGCCTGACAATCTATGTAAAGTTACTTGACAGAATGCACTTCACAAGTAAATCTGTACCTGATTTAAAGTGCAGATTCCATAAAGACCTTAGAAGCACAAAATCTTGTTGAATGTATCCAAAGGATGGACTTTTAGAAAAAATGATCTGCATCACAGAGCCTGTTTGTACAGCTGATTGTATTCAAGGGGAAACACAAGCTGTCTGATGTTTTTGAGGCATTTAAAGGCACTGTTGTCCTCTCCCCCCTGTGCTGTTTTGCCACTTGCTACTTCTCTACCTGAAGATCTCAAAATTAACTGATATGATAAACGTGAATATAATTGACTTGTTAGTTCTCGCTGATTAGATAGCGCTAGCTGTCCAGTTGCGAAACACATATTTTGGGCTTATCAAAAACTTACAGTGGGCTTAACTTAAAGCCCGCCTATTGCTTCTCAGTTGTTGCCTTTTATGTCACTCTCGCTTGCTTCTTATTCAGTGGCTTGCCCTGTCCATCATGTGTTTATCCCTCCCCAGGAGCGGATCCTCTTAACCATCCTTTTGATTGGCTAACTTGTATTCTCTTCCTGCTCACTTTTAGGGAACTACTTTTTTTTTTTTTTCAGTCCTCCATGAGTGGATGTGTTTTCTAGCTCTCTCCTTAATGTGCTGGTTCCCTCCCCAAACAACCAACGCCCCACAAGCTCTGTGTTGTTCTTTGTCTCTCTCTCTTTTGTGCTTCTGCCCCAATCCCTTTTTGTGCTCGGTCTTGCTCTCTCTGTTGTGTGCTGCTCTGTACTATCTGTTTCTCCCTACCCCCTGTGCTCCATTTTGCTCTCTCCCTCATGGGCTGCTTTGTCTCTCCTCCCTCAGTCAGTTTTATTTTTATTTTTTCTCCCTCTCCCAGCTACTTTCCCTCATGATCCTTCAGTATTTCCCCACCCCTCACTGTGATTTACACTTTTTTCTCCATTTTTGAAGGGCCAAACAGCACCAGTTGATGCATATTTCTCCACTCCAAAATAAATAGCACTTTTGTGTACTTAACATTACTTTTTGTGTATTTACTGATCTAAAGAGGCATTGACCTTATAGATCAGCCAACAAAACAAACATTTGCAATGCAATGGGTCTCACATTTGCTCGAGTTAGAGCTGTTAACGTTGTAAATTCCTAACTGGAAAATGAAAAGTAAAACAGCTGACATAAGCATTTACCAATGATAACAAAGGATTTTTGAAAGGCAAGCCCACGAACGAGTGATAGTGATGGGTGTGCGGTGGGCGTGGTTGAAAGCCCACAGATAGATTACAACAGACAAGAGCGCTTGGCGCGATTGACCTAAAAACGGTGCATGCGTCGATCTCCAGGCATGTGCATGCTTGGTGACCAGCTCGTGCACCTACAGAATGATGTGACCGGTAAAAATGGTCTCATCACTGCACCTCTGTTTTTCTTCTATTTTTTGCCAAAGCTGCGTAGCATCGGCAAAGTGCACTGACAAGGCCAATGCTTGTTTTTAATGTGCTAATGCATGCAAATAAGTGGATTTGAAAGTGTCGTTCCCATGCAATTCAACTTGAGACAGTCACTGGTGTTTTGCTGCGCTTTATAAAACCTAATTGATTGGTGGGATTAAGACAATCTTGTTGCTTTTTCCAGTGTTTGTTTCTTTTTGCCAGCAGATATGAAAAGAGAGGTGTGGCCACGCATCAGCAGAACATATGCGTAACCCACCGAAGAGTGGTATGGAGACTTGCAGTGCCCTCTCGGACATAGAGATGGCATGCAAGAATGTGAAATGTATGCCAAGGAGTGGGAGTACAGAATCCATGCTTACTTTGCATTATTATATTATGCAGAAAGCATCTCTCATTATCAGTTTTTTGCAATTTCAATGGCAATTGCCCCAATTTTTCAAGTGATATCATAATGTTCATAATGTCTATTTCAAGCTGCTGTGCTGCAAACCTCTGAAAAAGTAAAGTACTCCCTTAATGCAATCATCTTTCCCAATAGCATCTTTTGCTGCCACCTGTTCACAACTGATTGGAGCTCATTTCTGATATTATCCTTATACTTTCAGCATCAAAGGACCAGAAATATTATCTCCCTGGGATTAGATGAAGCAGTACATTGCAAATGCTTGTTTTGATAACCTTGACTGCCTTGATGTGATTTTTTGTGACCAAAACTAAGCAGGGTACATAACAAGGGTGTCATAAAAAATAACTTTAAAATGATACTAATAAAATGTGGATTAAATATATACACCTCAAGGACCTGATGGCAATATATTACAAGGTTGCGTTTTTTGAAAGGTGTCGGTAGGCTCGAGACTCAGCCGAAGAGTGAGAGCTATACGACTTTTGAGTCATTCAGTTAAAAAATAGACCCTTGGATTTGATTGTGCATGGGGCTGGTGATTGCTCTTCTAAACCAATTTCCAAATAAATAATCAGTGCTGATAATGGATGAATTAGACTGCTAGATCAGATTGTTGATACTTGAATCAAGGGATGATTCCATCCAATACTTGTCATAGTCTGAATGGCAACTGGAGCCACCTTCAATAAAATATGCAACAACCCTCACCTAGGCTTGTTGAAGGCCCTATTTAACTTGCAAAAGGGACCAAAACATCAACCATTCTGCACATCAGAGAGTTTGAATGCTTTTTGGAATATTATTGCTGTTTTTCTCCTCTTAACATGGGGACATTACTGTTGGCTCCTCTAGATGTGAATGTTTCTTCTCTGTTTGTCTTTTGTACGTGTATTTAATCTATGCTTGTTTTATTTAGTTTCTGGGAGGGTTGAATGGTGGGGTCAAAAATAAGATTGCAGAATGAAGACACCTGTAAATACCATCTACAGGAGCTTGTTACATTATTTAAAAAGTAAGATTATCCTCTGCATATCATTCTGCAACAAATTGACAAGTCTTTGCAGTTACCCAGTGTAGGAAAGTCCTCCTTTTTGCCCTGGTCACCCCCACACTTTTTGGACAGGTACTGGTGGTTACTGACTCTTGGCTGTGCCCTGGGTACTGCTTACCAGTCCCAGGGCCAGTGCTCTGTGTAACATTGATATGCAAATTAGGCTAATTATAATTGGCTAAGTTAACCTACCTATAAGTCCCTAGTATATGGTAGGGCATGTAGGTTTAGGGACCACAGCATAGGTAGTGCACCCATAGGTGCACTGCTGAGGTGCCCAGTGTCATTTTAAAGGCAGGCCTGCATTGCTGGCTGCTTTTAAATTAAAGTTATATGCAAATTCGACTTTGGAATTAAAAGTAGTTCCAAAGTCTTAAACTACCTTATTTTTACATATAAGTCACCCCTAAGGTGTGCCCTATGTGCCCCTAGGGCTGGGTGCCATGTAACTATAAGCAGGGACTTTATAAAAATAGTTTTATAAGCCCTGGTGAGGTAAAAACAGCCAAATTCGTTTTTCCCTCATTGTAGTAAATGGCCTTCATAGGCTAGAATGGGGAGACTTTATTTAAATTTTTAAAGTCTCCTTAAATCCTGCATACCAAGAATTTGGTATCACATTAATTGTTGTAATAAATTCCACAACTTCCAGTTGTTGGATTTAATATAACTTGTTCAGGTAAAGAGTTTTAAACTTTACCTGAAAAAGTTGCCAATTTCAGCCCTGCATTGTTTTTGCTGCTGTGCTCTGATTGGCCAGCCTCTAGCAGCTTGGCCAAGCTACCTTGATGAGGTGTGAAGTGGCCTGGCTTCACACAAAGGAATGTGCCTGTGGGAGGGAATCTCCCCTCAGCAGATGGTGAGGCAGGAAGGGGGAGGGCTGCCAAACTGGTCTTCAAAGGCAGAGAAGGACATTTGGAGCAACAACCCCACATCCTGCAACCCCAGACAACTAGGTGCCCCCTTAATTAGATTAGGAGAGGGCAGGAGAGGGGTGTGTTTATGATTTTTAGCCACACCAGTGGGTGGGCTCAGCCAGATGTAACCTCCAAAAATCAGATTCAGCCATGATGGATTTTTGGAGAATGTTGCCTCCTGGGATTGATTTTTGCCACACTTCCCAGGAAGTGGTCATCACAGGGGGAAGGACCCTGCACCTGATTGGAGAACCAGGACCCCCCTGCTTTTCACCCAGGAGCAAGGATAAAACTGGCAGACCTGCACCCACACCTCAGATCCCCATCAGATTCCAACAAGGAAGAACCCAAGGAGAAGAAGGACTGCCCTGCTGGACCCCTGGCCTGCACCTGGAACCTGCACTCAGAAGGACTGCACCAGCTGCACACTTGGGCTTCACCACAAGAAGGACTTTGCCTGGCTTCAACTGGTTCAAGGAGGGACTCCCTGTTTGCTACAGGTGAAAAATTGCTATCCAGAGTCCCCTGCACCAACTCCTGAAGAAAGCGACCAGCTGACCACTGTCCAGTGGCCAAAAAGGAGTTTGCGCCAGGTGCATTCTGGGAGTTGTAGTCCGCACCCCCCAAGGACCATCTCAGAACTTCTGGACCCTTCGGGTGAGCTGTGGACCCCAAAAGAACCTTAAAAGGACATCTGGGAGAAGCCCAAGAAGTTTGGAGAAGTTTGGACAACTTTTGTAAAAAAGCTCCATAGAGGGACCGACCCGCCGCGGCAACTCTAGCCGGTTTGCCTCAACCGCGACCCGGCCTGATTTACTGGTTCGTCCCGGTAAAGAAAATCTCCCAAAAAGAGACTAAGTCCGAAGGTAAAAAGTTGACCGGGACCTCCCAGCCAGCGTATCCGAGGAGGGCTCCATGGACGTCGGATCAAGATCCAGGTTTACCCCGGTCGAAGGATTTTCACCTCGAAAAAACGACTAAGTCCGAAGGTAAAAATCTCCACAGAGGATTCCAGCATCACGTATCTGGAGAAGGGCTCCAGGAGGTCCGATTGGACTGGCAGGTTCATCCAGCTGAAGAAAATCTTCGAAAAAGTGACTAAGTGTGAAGGTAAACTTTTAACCGAGGCCTCCCGCGGCCTGTAGCCGAGCAGGGCTCCATCGCAGTCGGCCTGAAACTTTGACTTTGCCCCGGTCGAGGTGCAACCAGATGACCCGAAAGGCGCTTTTTGTTTCTAGGCGCTAAGAACATAATAATTCTTTAAAAATTCATATCTCCTGTTCCCCTTATCTGATTTTATTCGTTTTGGTGTAATTTTAAAGATAAAAATATAATCTATTTTTATAAATTGGTTTTGGATTTTTAAACTGTTTCCTGTGTTTTATTTAATTACTGTTTTGTGATATTTGAATGCTTTACACTCTGTCTCCTAAGTTAAGCCTTGACGCTCGTTGCCAAGCGACCAAGGGTTGAGCTGGGGTTAATTTACTGAGACCTAACTGGACCTTAGTGGAGGTTAGTGGCCTATTGCTAAGTGTAGGTGCCTACCTGCCCTTACCAATAACCCATTTTCCAACACCCAGGGAAGCACTTATTTGGAATACCAACAGAAGAAACAAAAAGTGACAGAATCCCATTTGTAGTTGACTATCATCCATCAGCTCCCAACTACAGGAATATAATACAAACAACTTTTCTCTTACTATCCACTTGTGAAAAATTGCAAAAGATTTTTCCAAAACTGACAGTAATTGCTTACTGCAGAGCTCCCAATTTCCGATCACTTATTGTGAGAGCTGAACTTAAGGAAACTGTAACAAATGCAGGAGTTCATTGCTGTGATTCTAAAAGTTGCATCACATGTGAATACCTTTTACAAACATCATCAGTATCTAGCTCTGTTACAAGAGGACCCATGGAATAAGACAGCATCTTACATGTCACTCAACATGCATTATTTATGTGATTCAGTGCCAAAAAACAATATGTAGGCCAAACAGTGAATGACCTCCGTGCATGATTTAGGAACCACAAATCAGCAATAATTAACAAGAAACTTGACCAGACTGTAGCCAATCATTTTAACCTTGTGAAGCATTTACTATTAGATTTGAAGATTTTCTCTATGGAACATGTCTTAAAGGAAGAACTACTGGACATCAGAGAAAACTTCTGGATGTACTGTTTAAAACCACTGAATCCAGATGGACTGCACATCACTGACAATACCTCTTGATTTCTGCATATCTGAAGAGTTCTCAGGACTGCATTTATTCTACATTCCAATAGGAATCTTTACTCATGATGCTTTATGAAAATCCAGCAGTGTCAGCTGTACAGCTACTGAGCAAACCACCTTGAACCAAAACATTGTAGTGGAAATATATTTTTATTATTTGGTGAGACCATCTGTTTGAGTCACTTCTTTCATGGATGATTGGATGCTTGAATGTATGTATGTATATATATATATATATATATATATATATATATATATACACATAACCTGTCAATTTTACTTTATATACACTTGGGGATACCATGCAGGGTACACAAGGCAACAATCAAGAAAGCCAAGGGACCATACTACTGGCAGAGATTTCAATTGATCCTTACGAAACTTAGAAACCCTTGAAAATCACCTACTGATTCCATACCAGGACTGCAGCTTGAACCGTGAGAATTACTCACAATGAATGCGCTTACCAAGTGCTTGGTTCTTTATGAGACATAATGAGAGGCTGAATTTTGATAATTCACTTTTAAGGCATGTTCATCAGCATGTCATTCTAGTGTGGGCGGGAATCAAGGAATGGATAGGAGTGTATACTTTGACTGTTGGAACCAATGGAGCATGGAGGTGCATAATGGACAACCGCGTTCTTCAGAATTTGAAGTCAAAATGGATAGCAAAGAGATTCTTTAACAGTAAGTCCTCTTAGACTGCAATAGGTTAGGGACTGGGTCAAATAAACCCCTGCGAAGCAGCCATACAACGGTGTTCTGAATGAGCCGCAATTTGGCCCTGGGTCCATTTGGACCTGCCTCACAGCTGTATGCCGGATTATCATGTACAGAAACATAATATGGCATGAATGTGGGATTCCAGGCACCATCTGCAAAAATAGCCTTCCTATGGATTTACATTTTCTGTTATTATCTCTAATAGAGCAATACTTTTGTGAACTATGTTTGGGACACAATGTTTGTGTTAGATCACATTATGACAAAAGTATTCTGGTACCACACTTTTTCACTAGATAGACCTACTGCACTCTGCACAGGAGCTCACTATCTAATTAGCCATGGAAGCCAGTCCTGCTTCTGTAAGACTTATAGCAACAGCAATAGTGGTTCCTTTGGGGACATTCATATCTACATTTCATAACCCTTAGGGGACTCATGTATGTACTCTCAGAAAGATCCCCTCAACATGAAGGCATGAGCAAAGCAATGTATCAATGAAAATTAACAATCAAATTGTGAAAGTACAGATCATTGAGAGGACTCAGAAACTGCAAAGACACTTGTTCAGCCGGGAACCAGCGAGGATGGACTTCATCAGGATGCAATCTGGCTTGTTCCTCCTCCTGAGGATGTTCAATTCCTATGTATCAATACAAGCTGTAAGTAAACTAAAATCTGTCAAGTCTCATTTATTCTGACACCTGTCCTGTGCCAGGATAGGAGAACCACTCCAATCCCTTGAGTTGGATCTGCAACCCGAAATCATGCAGTGGGTAATGTATCTTAAGATCCTCTTTGACCTCGAGTCCCACAGTTACCTCAAACCAGTCAACGGCAGTGAAAGTTCTATTTACGCTTTCTGATTTAGTTCCTAGACACAACTACTAGAGTCATACATTCCAATATTTGGAAGCACTTAGAAGGGAAACTTCAAGAACAAATTGGGTGGCTTTAAGATGCATTTGACTGGAGGACGTTTTAGGCAAGAGAAACTGAAAACAGCATCAATTTAAGCTTTGAAAATTGAGAGTATCCTCCCTAAATCAGGAGTGTTACGCATATGCTCACAGAGCCTTGGCAGCTGCTTTCATGGATTACACCAGATGCATCAATGAAGCCCCCATATCAGATGCTCTCTTCAGTGGTAACCTTTCATTTGTGCTTAGAACTATTCTTGCCTACCTCCATTAAAAGTATTACCTCTACTTTTTTGCTTCTACTAATGGACAAAGTCGGAAAATGTTCAATAATGTGATCTGCCCAATGCACCTACGAATGTCTGGCTAATGCCCCAGAACTGGCAAATCATGTTTCTATGTTAAATTTACCATTTCAAGAAGGGGAGCTTCCTTTTTCGAGTAGTAAATTGAATATCAAACATCTATACACACAAATAAAGAAGTAAGAAACCCGGTATACTGCTATTGGTAAATACTGTCCCTATGGCTCAATTCTTGGTATGCACAGTGAATGACCACCAGAATAACATTCGATTGAACAGTTACTGAATTATCTCAGTTTGAAGAAAGTGTGATCATCGTTGGCAGCCATCTGAATGTTGTGATCTTGGATCAACTAGACAAAGTCTCAAATAATGTGGTCTTTACAAGGGATGCTAAAAGGGTTCTCCAATAAAAACTCAAATATGAGACTCACTGGTTTGTTACAAGCCTATAAAATCAAAAGGCTCCATTTCCTTTTGTGAATCCACAAGGTTTGCAACCAAGCTGATTTGCAGCTTCAAAAACACCACCATGTGTACTCACTTAAAAGCTTCTAATATTGGCAGCATCACACTCTTGGATCATGGATAGGTAGTACAATCACATTTGACCTCAGTGCAAGGGACAAGAGCCTTAATGAAAGACTATATTCTGACTATTCTGAAAGTTCCACTCAACTGGGAAAAAATACTCAAATTAGACATTACATATCACAAAACTGTAAAAGTAACATAGTTGATGCTCTCCTCTGGAATGGAACCATAGGAGATTACAACAAAATGCTTGTAAAGTGAATTGGTGCCTGTGTAGAGGAAACAGACTCAGTAATAGCCTAAACACTGTTAGCGATGGCCAGAAATATATAAACATCTTTGAGATGAATGGAACTGGAAGCAAGATATTAACATGCAAGAAGATATTTTATGAAAGCAGGAAAGCTGTTAAAATACAAAGTCACAAGTTAATCCAAGAGCTAGAGTGGTAGCTTGAAGAGGAAAAGAACAATCTCTTCTACCCATTTAACTACAAGTTCTACTTAATAAGTAACTAACACGTCAAAAGGGAAAAAAAACTAACACATGCCGGAACATCTCAATGCTGGCTCACAAATACGTGAAGAACTTGAGATCCAGGTTTCCCATGATTATACTATTGAATATGAATATCTCAATTCAAACAAGAATGCTGTGAACAAATATCGAAGCCCGAAATATCGACAGGTAGGTTCACGTAGACGAAGTATTGATTTACTATTCCTAACTCCACATCTACGTACCTACGTACACATTGTCCGCAATATTTGTGTACTTCACTATTTACCTCTAATATTCATATATATCCATTGTCCTCAATATTTGATTACTTCCCTATTCTAGCTTTGATAATCAGGGTGTATATCAGAGTTATTCAATTTGTAAAACTGATAAGGTCAAGGGATCAGATGAGTTCATAGGAAGATATATTTTACAAAAGGAAAGAATGCACCCTAGTAATACTGAAGCTACTCCTCAATTACTTTGCCCAGACTTGCTCAGCAGTCGATTTATTGAAAGAGGCCACTATACTGAAGGTGCAGTATCCTGGAATGATGCCACTGTGTGCCACTGGATGCCAAATTGTAGGCTTGCTGACAACACCTGTCAGAAACGATTGCTGACAAAGCCAGCACACAACTTTTGCCAAGGACCCAGGAGCCTTGTTTATTTAACTTTTGCTTTGCAAACTGGTATCATAATTACATTGAAAGAAGGTAAAATAATTTGCAGCATTACTAGCAAAGTAATTAACGATTTTGCGTATTCCTATGCTAGTTCAGATAGTCATCATTGTAACCATGTTCTGACCCCTCTGGCAGTGAGATCAAATTGTTTGGGCTAGTACTACACTCCGAGTAGTTTGTTAATGGGACCAAAATATCTATGTGAGAAAGTCATCCTTTTTCCTCCGATCACCCCCAAACCTTTTGACTGATACTGGTGGTTACTGACTCTGACTGTGCCCTGGGCACTGCTAACCAGTCCCAGGGCCTGTGCTCTGTGTGAAATGGTCCATGCAAATTAGGCATAATTATAATTGGCTCTGACAACCTACCAATAAGTCCCTGGAAATGGAAGGGACAGTAGGTTTAGGGGCCCCAGTGTAGTTAGGGCACCTCTGGGTGTCCTGCTGTAGTCTCTGGTGTCATTGTAAAAGCAGGCCTGCCTTGCTGGCTGCTTCAAAATTAAAGTTAACCCCAAATTCAACTTTGGAATTAAAAGTACTTCCAAAGTCTCTTTCTACCTTATGTTTACATATATATCACTCCTAAGATCGGCCCTAGGTGCTCCAAGGTTTGGGTCTAATGTAAATATAAGCAGGGACTTTATAAAATATGTTTTATAAGCCCTGGTGAGGGAAAAACAGCCAAATTAACTTTTCCCTATTGCAGTGCATTGGCTCCATAGGCTAACATTGCGAGGCTTTATTTAAAAATAATTAAGTCTCATTTCCACTAGAAAAGAGCTAAAGATGTTAAGTTTGATATCAAACTAAAAGTTAAAATAAATCCAGCAACTTGCCAAGGTGGGATTTATTATAACTAGTGTGGAGAAAGAAAAGAGTTTTAGAACTATTTCTGAAAGTTATCAAAATCAGCCCTGTAGTACCCTTTCCTGATTGGTGAGTCTCTGGCAGCCTGAGCCAAGCTACCCTAATGAGGTGTGAATTTACCTGGGCTGAAACAAAGGAAGCATCTGGTGGGAGGAGAACTGCTGCAGCAGATGGCAGAGCAGGATGGGGTAGAGTAGCCAAACTGGTTTTCAAGGGAAGGAAAGCCAACTGTGACTGAAACTGGACCTCCCCATTTCCTGTTCCCCAGCCAAATGGCAGCCCCAGTAATTAGATTAAGAGAAGAGCTGGAAGAGGTGTGTTAGGGAAACCTAGCCCCACCAGTGGGTGGGCTCAGCCAGATGTAAGCTCCAAGGAGAGATGTTCTCCATGTTGGATTTTTAAAGAGTGTTGCTTTCTGTGATTGATTTTTGCCACACTTCACAGGAAGTGGTCACCCCAGAAGGTGGCACCCTGCATCCCATTGGTCAGGGGTGCCTCCCCTGCATGATAACTCAGGAGCAAGGATAAATATGGCAGAGCTGCCCAGCAGTTCAGATCCCTGTTGGAAGAGGATACCGAAGGACTGTTGAACCCCTGGTCTGCACCTGAAGGACTGCACCTACAAGGACTGTACCAGCTGCATACTTTGGGCTTCAACAAGAAAAGGACTTTGCCTTGCCCCTGCAGTACCAGGAGTGGACTCCCTGTAAGCTACAGGTACAAAGGAACTGACCAGAGTCCCCTGCATCCAGTCCTACAAGAAGAGCCTAGCTGACCGGCGTCCAGTGTCCATTTGAGGATTCTGACCAGGTGCATTTTGGGAACTGTAGTCTCAACTTCCAAGGAGCAACTCAGAGCATCTGGGACCTTGGATCAAGTTTGTAGACATGCCAAGGACCCAAAAGGGACTTCTGGAAGCAGATCCAGAAGTTTGGAGCAACTTTTTTAAAAAGCTCAATAAGGTGACCAACCAGTCAACGAGAGTCAAGCCGGCGATGTCAAACCGTGACCCAGCCTGAATTTCAGGTTCGTCCTGCTGAAACTCCAGAGCTTCTACAAGAAATCCAGGAGTTGCACAGGACCTCACTCTGAGGCAAGCCGATGATGTTGCACTGCAAGCCACCTGAAGAGGAGCCTCACCCAACGACGAGAGAAAAAGCTCCAAAAAAGAGACAAAGGACCTGATTGAGAACTTGACGGAGGGGTTACTCTGTCTCAACGGTAAAGGATATCCCATCTGCTGAAATCTAACTGCCATTGTTTTCCATGGTATTTTGATGTTGTCGTATGGGATATCCGTCATTGCTGCAATCTAACCCCTCCGCAGTAATCTAAATCAGGCCCTCAGTCACGAGGTAGAACTTGGACTGAGGCCTCCCGCTTAGAGTATCTGAGCAGGGCTCCACCGTGGTTGGCATCAACTTTTGACTTTGCCCCAGTCAAGCGTGACCAGATGTCCCCAGTTGCACGTTTTATTTTAAGGCACTAGAAAACCTTTTTTTTACATTTAACATTTAAAAATTCATATCTCTGGTTTCCTACATTGGAGTTTTTTCATTTTGGTGTCGTTTTAAAGACAACAATATTTCCTATTTGATAAATTGGTGTTGTATTTTTATTGAGTGTTGTGTTTTACTTATGTACTGTTTTGTTGATATTAAATGTTTTACACACCTGTCTCCTAAGTTAAGCTTAACTGCTTGTGGGCCAAGCTACCAAGGGTTGAGGAAGGATACATTTATAGAGACCTTGACTGGACCTAGTGTGGGATTGTGGCCTACTACTAAGTTACCTAGACCAATCTATATGAACTGCCTTCGACTTCCTTGTTCCTATGAGATGTGCTAGAGGGTCCAACAATGTGATGTGTTTACAAATTTATTTTATGTTTTCTGCAGCCTGTCTCCTTTTGCTTTAAAAAAATATATAATAAAAATGTATATTTTGTGATCATTACTGCATTCAATTCATCGATTACCAGATGTAAAGAATACTTTTATTGACCTTTGCTCTAGCAGCTAGGGTAGTCAAAATAGTGCCTTTCAATGAGGTGTAGTAAAAACTACTCCCTTGAAACAAGACCCTCAGAAATGTGTTTTGTTGTTAATGTGTTTGAATCCCAAGCTCAGTAGGTATATTGGGGAATCAGGTTTTGTTTTTTACTGCGTTGTGGGCTAAAGAACTAGCAGTCTGACTCAATTATAACCTACTACATTAATTAACTCATATCAAGTTTGCTCAATTAAGACTTGCAACACTATAAACAACACCAGACTATTCATATACTTTGTGGTCAATCTAAGAGCATTCATGAAAAAGAGTTGACCCATATTACTCTGAGAAACAACAAAGTATGTGACAATGGCTAAATAAGTGTCTCTAAGTGAGAGTGAAGGTGACAGGAACATGTCACACAAAATGACTCTGCATCTGAGAGCCAAAAATATACAGGAGGAGATCAAACGAGAAAAGACAAGGCTAATCAGTGCTTTTTTGCTATTAACATTCTTCTAACACTAAGCAAACCAATGGTTTCCATATTGAGCCTTTAGGAGACTTTGCACAGTATTCAATATTTAAAAAATACATACATAAATATAAAATCTTTAATCCAGCTCTGACAAAAGCAAAAAATTGGCAGGTAAAGAGCCTCAATCAGTTCAAACTCTTGCAAAAAGAATTACCTGCAGAGGTACCTGCTTACGAGTAAATAGCACAATCTGTTGGAGGTGAAAGCCTCCAAACTATTCAGAAGGTTTCTGGAATAATCAGAGCCTCTAACCATCCTAACTATAGAAGAATAGAAGGTCTGTTAATTACAAATAGATTTTAAAATATTCTTCTTGTACTTTTAACTCATTGCATGACACTGCACATTAACTATTCTCAAACCATGCATGAATTACATAACAGGCTTGTTGCTACAATAATTAAATGAACCTAAATCTATCTGTATCTCCTCTGTCCTATACGTCATGGATCACTAGCACTCATTCCATTGCTACCACATGAAAGTAATACCCAAGTGCACATGAAATACCTCTTCATATGAACCTGAACTCACCTCCATCCATACCTACTCCGGCCTATATCTCTTAACTTTCCTGGCTAAACTTTACATTACCCTCCCTCCCTTTCAATGACCAAGCTTCAGTCAGCTTGTCCTATGGCATGTAAATCCCTACTGCAAAACTAACAACGCTACTGCCATCTGAAAAAAACAGAGCACTTGATCAACTAAATATGGTTGTTCCCCATAATTAATGTAATGCTTCCCATTCACCCCCATATAACAAAGACACCAAGAAGAATCTAACTTTATCTATTATTGAAACATCTACATCAATAACATTCTAACGTCCTTTAGACTATAAACGGTAGACGGTATGCAACTAATCTGACTAGTAGTCTCTAATAGTGTGACTTAATATACGACTAACTAAAATACTTATAACCATCATCAGAAACTAAGGGCCTGATTTAGATTTCCACAGATGGGTTACTCCGTTACCATAGGATATTATGGGATTAATACTTCGGTGGATGGGCTATCCGTTACTGTGGGATCCACAGAGTATCATGCTACCTGACTTCTAAGGGATAGTAAGTGCCATGTAAAGACACAATACAAATTGGTACAGTAGAAAAGGTCTGCTAATTGCTAGCTCATTACTTCTTTGAAAAATCGTACAGCCTGAGGTCTTGCTTGCAGTAAAGATTCCATATTAAGCTAATACTTAAGAAGCAAGGACTTGTTGAGTTTGACCTGAAAATCTACAGCCCAATCACAAATAGACAGCTCCTAGGGAAACTGATGGATAAAGCAGCCTGCACTTAAATCTCTAAATTCCATGAATGAAGCTGCCTCCTGTCTGCCAATGAGCAACCAGTACATGCATTACTATATTTCTAATGTCACAAATTCCCAATCTTTCAATGAATTCTTCTAAATTTCAAGAAACACTCGGGCCTGATTGAGAGTTTAGCTGGTCTGAGAACACTTTGGTTATCAAAGGAAATTCTAACTCAGTAGGGGAATATGGAGGACTGTCCATCTTTGGATTCTCCTCTGGATGGAGTAATTCCTCTAGTAAGTCCAGAATTTATTTTCTATTTCTGTCCAACTCTAAACGTGCCCCTTGGGCTGTTCACACATAGGGAACATAGGCCCTCGTTATGACATTGGCAGTAAGTACCGCTTACCGCCATGCCGACTGCCGCCAACATACCGTTGCCGGAACGGATTACCGCTACCCATATTATGACACACGCATAGCAATCCGCCACTATACAGCCACACACACAAATCCGCCAGCCCAAAGTTCAGTGATAAACTGGTGGCAGCAAAACCCACACCGTTACGCCAACAGAACTACGCCCACAACATTATGATGCACGAATCACAGCGGCAGACATTCAATGGCAGTAAACCATTGGCGCTACATACCGCTACACTCAAAATACACACACACATACAAAACAACACTACATTGGACAATTCAAATAACACACACCTGACACCCATACACACAACACACCCACAACACTATAAAACACACATTACCCACAACCCTCTACAACTAAAAACAAGTGCCACAAGAGAGAGAGCAAGACCACAGACATGATCACTACCACACACCACCATCACCTATACACCATCCACGCACCTTACATCACACACCCCAACAAATCACCCCACACACCCACACCACTCACACTACACCCATGGCACCACAATGACACCCCAGGTTCCTCCCCCTCCCTTGTGTGCTAGGCGTCAGTACTCACCGTGGTCACCTTTGCCGGTGTTGATGTTCATAATGCAGCAGAAGGTAGACGAGCATTGGAAATACTTGCAGCTCGGGCTTCATGGCGCTGTGGTTGTTCCCTGAGTCTCCAGAGGTGAGTCCTTTGACTTCTGTGCAGTTTTTCCGCCAGGCTTTTGATGTCAGTGGTACCGCCCCGGAAAAGGTGGCGGATTGGACTGTCTTAATACAGTGGCCGGTACATTGTCTTCCACCTGGCTGTTGGCGGTTGCCGCCGTGGTGCTTGTTGATTCCGCCGTGCCAGTCGGTGTGTTAAAGTGGCTGTCTGTCTGAGCGCTTTCCGCTGTGGTCATAATTCCATTTTGGTTACCGCCGGGCCTGTTGGCGGTATAACCGACGCTTTATCACCGACCACCAGGGTTGTAATGAGGGCCATATTCTTGATGTTAAGCTAATGATCAAGCCTGTGGCCATGTGCAGCGGGAGGGTTGGGTGGAGGGGCTAGGGCTAACATGCAGCCAGGCCCTGTGGCCAACTCCCCAATGGCAGCCAACCTGGGAGGGAGGCAATTAGCCCCCTCCCCAGGTAAATTGTGCCCCCTGGGACCCCATCCCTCAGGGCCTGCCACATTTTTTTAGGGGAGGTTGCACCTGGCACCCCTCCCTGGGCTGTATTGTGGCCTTAGAGATGACCATCTCCTGGGGCTCGATCTTATTGTAAATGGGGAGTGGGTTTGCAGCCCCCCCCTTGTCTGCTTTCTGGCCATGGGACCCAATCTTCCGGGGCCTGGCCATATTTAGATAGGGGAGAGGGGCATGTGGCCTCCCTCCCTGGGCCGTAGTCTGGCCCCAGGGACCTCATCTCCTGGGGCCCAGCCATATGTTGAAGGGGGAGGAGGCATGCAGGCCCATCCCCCATGGCCTGGCTGGTAAATGGTGGGTGCTTTTGAGCCCACCCGGAGAACCCACTGCTTCTTTGTTGGGGCTGTGGGGGCAGACCCAATGCCCAATGATAGCCGGCATTACTCCTGCTTAAAAAGGCTGCTCCCTCTGGGCTGAGCTACTTTTTCATCTGTTTTCCACTGGAGCTGACTTATAGCCTCATTTGCAGAACTGACACATCGGCATTAAAGCATCAGATTTCTTGCGCCTGCCGCAATTGCCCTAATGACGCCAAGGATGCACTATATTTACAATACAGAGCTCCATGATGCAAGTTTCACAAATGTGTCAGAAATTCTGATGCATTTGTTGGCACTAAAGTGACACATTGCGGGAGTTGTGTCGTAAAACTGATGCAACTCCAGCAATGCGTCAGAACACAGAGAAGAGTCCTATGTTAAAAGCCCTGTGTCAATCCTTACGCCTGGTTTGAGCAGGCATAAGAATTTTTATGCAGTCAAGTAGCAGAGTAACACAGTGAAAAGTTGAAAATTTCACTGCGCCAGTTGTGTGTGCCTTTTAACATGGGGAACGTTACCTGCATACATTATACCTGGCGCAGGTATAATGTGATGCAGGACTCTACAAACTAAGTCATTGGGCCCAATGCTTCAGTTAATAGATATGGAGCAGTGTGGGGCACTGATTGTGCCACTGCTGCATCAAACAAAATTACGCAACAGCGGCACAACCTCCTTGTAAATGAGTCCTTTAGTGTTTGTTCTCACTTGACGGGAGCTTTGAAATTGCCCCCGCCATGCGAGAGCAAACACAGGTTTTCCAGGCCACACCAGTGGGACAGGGAAACCGATATGTCCCGGAGGCACCCCTGGACATAGCTGGAGCCAGCCCTGGGGGATGGGATACCCAGAGCCATTATTGGCTCCGGAAGGGGGGGGGCTCTCTCTCTTCTGTGTTCCCAGCCAGGCCCAGGGGGTAGGGGTCCTCCGGGATAAAAACAGCCCAGGGAGAGGGCCCCCTCCCCATTTTCAAAATTGCGGGGGCCCCCGGGGATGGGGTCGCCAGGGCTGAAATCGACCTGGGAGGGGGGCCACGCAGCCCCCTTCTCACACAGCTGGGGCCCAGAGGATTGAGTCTCGGTGGTCCCTCTCCCATTTCCATATGTGGCCAAGCCCAGAGGGATGGGGTCCACCGGGCCGTAATCGGTCAGGGGAGGAGTAGCCACATAACCTCTCTCCCTAATACATAAATGAAATTCCACCCAGGACCTGGCGCACCGTTGGACCAAAGTAAAGAAAGCAAGTACGGGTAAATACGCTTGCTTTTATTTTTTAATTTTCCCCACCTTCAGGGCTAGGTGCTCAGGATATTCCTACCCTGCCCCTTCTGTTTTTTTCCCTTTTTTTCTTGGAACTCTGCTCTCTGTGCTTTCTCCTTCCTTGCACTTTTTGTGTGTGCCTTCTTCTTGCTTTTCCCTCATTCTCACTACTTTTTTCTTGCTTTTCCCCCTGTTTTTTGTGTGCTTTCTCTTTGCTTTGCCCTCATTTTCACTGCTTTCTCCTTGCCTTTTCCCTCATTTTTTTGTGTGCCTTCTCCTTGCTTTTCCATCATTCTCACTGCTTTCCCTTGCTTTTGTCCCTGTTTGTTGTGTGCCTTCTCTTTTCTTTTCCCACATTTTCACTGCTTTCTCCTTGCTTTTTCCCTGTTTTTTGTGTGCCTTCTCCGTGCTTTTCCCTTGTTTTCACTGCTTTCTCAGGCACCTGCTAGTGCCTGGATACCCTGTCGGTGATTAGCCGTGCATTACAAATTCTGATTGAAAAATATATATTTCCGATTTTGGCCCTGGGGACTGCCACCTCCCTAGTGCCAGGTTGATATCATTTAATGAGGAAGGGGTTTGCACGGTTCCCCTCCTGGGCAGTTTACAGCCCAGGGCCACCAACTCCCTTGGGTGAGGCCAATTTCCTAAAGGGAAGATGGGCTCCCCTCCCAGACCATTTATGATCCCATGGACCGCCACCTCCTTCGGGCCAGACCGTTTTTACCAACAGAGATGGGGTCAGCGCGGCCCTCTTCCCAGGACGGTTTCCACCCCGGGAACCACCACTTCCCTGGGGTCAGCCCGTGCAATTTAAAAGGAGAGGATCCATGCAACCCGTACCCTTCGAGCCCTGGGAACCACCACCCTTCAGAGGTGGCTCCCTATGTCCCGAGGTGCCCACTCACAGGACATAGCTGTTTGCTTTTGCTTGGCAAGAGCTATTTGACAGCTCCTGTCAAGTGAGAGCAAACTGTAACTCCACTTCCAGCACTTGGGAGCAGGAAAATTGCTTCCTTTCATTGGGAGTGGAGTTTTCATCTGTTTCCTTGCCCGCTGTCAGGTGAGAGAACTGCTTGCGCACACAGGGAGCTGCATTTGCCAACCTTGAGCCTTCAGCCGGGTGCACCATGGGGTTGGCTGCATGTGGGCATGTGGGTGGTTGGTGGCAGGGCCTGACATCAGGCTAGGCTCTGTGACCAACCCCCTGCCAAGCATGACCTGTGGAGGTTGGATTAACATATGGTGCTTACATATTACTTTACGTTAAAAAATGGGACGTTATAGTTTAGAAATAAAATTGAAAAAACCTTAGAAATTCACAAAAAACTCAAAGGTGGTTATAGGAACTTTAGGAATTTACACTCACAAAACCATAGACATTAAGCTGTTAGATGTATTTCAAGTAACTATAACTTGTGCCCTAAGGTAACTATAACTTGCACCTGAAGTTTTATGATTTTGTTTACGTAAATTCTGAAACTATCTATAACGTTCCTGTAACCTTTGTTTTTTTAGTGAATATTACATATATATAGCAAGACATTTATTGTCTTGCTTTTAAGGTGTTGTCAATCTCTGCTTCTTATTTAATAAGCAATATGAATTACATACAAACAAAAACCACCAAAGCTAAATGGCATGCACGACGAATACAAATCTATTGAGCACTTCCTAAGTGATGCTGTTTATACAGGGGCAGGGTATGAAAAATAACTCCTGCATGGCAATTGTGCGGTGAGGGGGCAGGGCTTGTTGGGAGTCGCCAAGTCGTGGCGGCAAGAGAGCTACTGTGCGGGAATTAATTTGCTGTGATAAGCAAACACTGTAAACATACTTGCTGCTAGGCACCTGGGAGAATATGATAGAAAGGCAGAGGAAAACTGTAAGCTGTAAAAACAACAGGTGGGCCGGTGCTGTGCTGCGTCTACACATAGGTGTTGTGTGTGCATATTCACACACTCTAGGGGCTTAAGTGATCTCTGCCTTTTGTGTTAGGTCATTGTAAACACCAGTGGGTGATTAATCCATGGAAAATTCTATGTAGAATCCTGTTTAGGGGCCAGTGCATTTTAAACTTTACGGTAGGGTCGTTGTATTGTAACCTTTCTATGGGGGCACTGGATTGTAAATTTTGCTGTGGGGTCATTGCATTGTAATCCTGCTCTGTGGGTATTGAATTGTAAACCCTTCTGTGGGCTATTGTATTTGAAAAACTTTTCTGTGGGGCTATTGCATTGTAAACCCTGCTGTGGACTGTTGTATTAGAAACGCTGCTGTGGGATTATTGCATTGTATACCCTGCAGTGTGGTCATTGCATTGTAGACCATACTGTGGGGTGGCTGTGTTGCAAACCTTACTGTGGGATTATTGCATTGTAAAGCCTGCAGTGGGGTCATTGCATTCTAGTCCTTGCACTGGGTTCATTGTATTGTGAACTCTTCAGTAATTGCATTGTAAACCATGCTGTGACATCTTTGCAATGTAACCCTTGCTGTGGGGTTATTGCATTTTATACCCTGCAGTAGGGTCATTGCATTGTAAACTCCACAGTGGGGTAATCACACTGTAAGCCTTGCTGTAGGACTATTGCTTTGTAAACTTCGCTGTGGGGTTATTGCATTGAAAAGCTTGCTATGGGGTTGTTGCGTTGTAAACTTTGCTGTGGGGTTACTGCATTGTAAATCCTGCAGTAGGGTCACTGCATTATAACCCTTGCAGTAAAGTCATTTTATTGTAAACTGTTCAGTGGGGTCACTGCAATGTAAACACTTCAGTGGGATCATTGGATTGTAATCCTTGCAGTGGGGAGATTGTATTGTAAATTCTTCAGTGCGGTCATTGCATTGTAAACCTTGCTGCAGTGTTATTGCATTGTAAAGCATTTAGTGGAGTATTCCATTGTATACACTGTAGTGGAGCAAATTGTATTGTAAACCTTGAAGTGTGGTCATTGGAATGTAAACTCTTCAGTGGGGCCACTGTATTGTAAACCGTGCAGTGGGGTTATTGGAATGTAAACTCTTCAGTGGGGCCACTGCATTGTAAACTTTGCTGTGGGGTCACGGCATTGTAAATCCTGCAGTGAGGTCATTGGATTGTAAATCCTTCAGTGGGGTCACTGCATTTTAAACCGTGTTGTGGCGGTTATTGCATTGTAAATGTTGCAGTGGGGTAATTGTATTGTAAACCTTGCTTAGGTCTCATTGCATTTCGAAAACTTGTAGTGGGCTCATTGGATTGTAAACCCTTCAGTGGGGTCACTGCATTGTAAACTCTGCAGTTGGGTTGTTGTATTATAAACCTTGCAGTGGGATCACTGGATTGTAAATACGGTAGTGAGTTCATTGTTTTGTAAACCTTGCTGTAACATTATTTATTACACTGTAAGCCAGGGATACTCAAAGTACGGCCCGGGGGCTGCATGCGGCCCTCCTGACCTCTAATTGCAGCCCCTTGGTGAGCAACAGTACTTGGCTGCTGTTCACTTGACAGAGCAGGAACATTCAGAAAGCTGTAAAGGAGGCATAATTTATTTACACGTTAACTAAAGTAATGGTAATAGAGCGTTGGAGGCAGATAGAAGTCATATGAAGGCTCGGTGTGATGTTTGCATCTGCTTTGCATTCCTCCTATGCCAACCTTTCATCACCATGACCCTGGCCCTGCTGGCATAGGTGCAGCCCTCGGGCATGTCACAGACCGTACTTTGTGGCCCCTGGGGAAATGTTTGTGAGTATGCATGCTGTAAACCATGCAGTGGGGTTATTGCTCTGTAGACCCTGTGGGATTTGTTGCATTGTATGTCTTGTAGTGGGGCTGTTGCATTATAGACCTTGCTGTGGGGTCACTGCATTGTAAACCCTGCAGTGGACAATGCATTATAAACCTTGCTGTGGAATTATTGCATTGTAAACTTCACACTGGGGTCATTGCATTTTAATCCTTGCAGTAGGGACATTGCATTGTAAACGATGGAGTGGGGTAGTTGCATTGTAAGCCTTTCAGTGGGGTTATTGCATTGTAAACTTTGCAGTGGGTCACTGGATTGTAAACCCTTCTGTGGGGCCATCGCATTGTAATCTTTGCTATGGGGTTATTGCACTGTAAAACCTGAGGTGGGGTCATTGCACTGTTAACCCTGCTGTGGTGTGAGTGCACTGTAAACTTCACTGTGGGGTCATTTCATTGCAATCTGGCTGTAGGAGGCATTGCACTGTAAACACTGCTGTGGGGTTAGTGCACTGTAAACCCTGCAGTGGGGTCATTGCACTGTTAACCCTGCTGTGGTGTGACTGCACTGCAAACCTTGCTGTGGGGTCAATGCACTGCAAACCCTGCTGTGGGGTCATTTCTTGTAAACCCTGCTGTGTGGTCACTGCATTGTAATCCAGGCAGTAGGGTCATTGTACTGTAAACCCTGATGTGGGCTCATTGCTTGTAATCCCTGCTGTGTGGTCATTGCATTGTAATCCAGGCAGTGGGGTCATTGCACTGTAAACCCTGCTGTGTGGTCATTGCTTGTAATCCCTGCTGCGTGGTCACTGCATTGTAATCCAGGCAGTGGGGTTATAGCACTGTAAACCCTGCTGTGGGGTTGTTGATTTGTAAGCTCTGCTGTGTAAAGCCTGCAGTGGTGTCATTGCACCGTAAACCCTACTGTGTGGTCATTGCACTGTAAACCCTGCTGTGTGGTCATTACACTGTAAACCCTGCTGTGGGAGTCATTGCTTTTTGTACCCTGATGTGGGGTCATTGCATTGTAAACCCTGCTGTGTGGTCACTGCATTGTAAACCCTACTGTGTGCTCATTGCATTGTAAACCCTGCAGTGGGGGTCAATGCTTTGTAAACCCTGCTGTGTGATCATTGCATTGTAAACCCTGCAGTGGGGTCATTGCATCGTAAACCCTGCAGTGGGATCATTGCACTGTAAACCCTGCTGTGTGATCATTGCATTGTAAACCCTGCTGTGTGGTTATTGCATTGTAAACCCTGCTCTGGGGGTCATTGCTTTTTGTACCCTGATGTGGGGTCATTGCATTGTAAACCCTGCTGTGTGGTCACTGCATTGTAAACCCTGCTGTGTGGTCATTGCATTGTAATGCAGGCTGTGTGGTTATTGCTTTGTGAACCCTGTGAACCCTGCTGTGTGGTCATTCTGTTGTAATCCAGGCTTTGGGGTCAATGCATTGTAAACCCTGCAGTGGGGTCATTGCACTGTAAACCCTGCTGTGTGGTCATTGCATTGTAAACCCTGCTGTGTGGTTATTGCATTGTAAACCCTGTAGTGGGGTCATTGCATTGTAAACCCTCCTGTGTGGTCATTGCACTGCAAATCCTGCAGTGGGGTCATTGCACTGTAAACCCTGCAGTGGGGTCATTGCATTGTAAATCCTGCTGTGTGGTCATTGCATTGTAAACCCTACTGTGTGGTCATTGCTTGTAATCCCTGCTGCGTGGTCACTGCATTGTAATCCAGGCAGTGGGGTTATAGCACTGTAAACCCTGCTGTGGGGTTGTTGATTTGTAAGCTCTGCTGTGTAAAGCCTGCAGTGGTGTCATTGCACCGTAAACCCTACTGTGTGGTCATTGCACTGTAAACCCTGCTGTGTGGTCATTACACTGTAAACCCTGCTGTGGGAGTCATTGCTTTTTGTACCCTGATGTGGGGTCATTGCATTGTAAACCCTGCTGTGTGGTCACTGCATTGTAAACCCTACTGTGTGCTCATTGCATTGTAAACCCTGCAGTGGGGGTCAATGCTTTGTAAACCCTGCTGTGTGATCATTGCATTGTAAACCCTGCAGTGGGGTCATTGCATCGTAAACCCTGCAGTGGGATCATTGCACTGTAAACCCTGCTGTGTGATCATTGCATTGTAAACCCTGCTGTGTGGTTATTGCATTGTAAACCACGCTCTGGGGGTCATTGCTTTTTGTACCCTGATGTGGGGTCATTGCATTGTAAACCCTGCTGTGTGGTCACTGCATTGTAAACCCTGCTGTGTGGTCATTGCATTGTAATGCAGGCTGTGTGGTTATTGCTTTGTGAACCCTGTGAACCCTGCTGTGTGGTCATTCTGTTGTAATCCAGGCTTTGGGGTCAATGCATTGTAAACCCTGCAGTGGGGTCATTGCACTGTAAACCCTGCTGTGTGGTCATTGCATTGTAAACCCTGCTGTGTGGTTATTGCATTGTAAACCCTGTAGTGGGGTCATTGCATTGTAAACCCTCCTGTGTGGTCATTGCACTGCAAATCCTGCAGTGGGGTCATTGCACTGTAAACCCTGCAGTGGGGTCATTGCATTGTAAATCCTGCTGTGTGGTCATTGCATTGTAAACCCTGCTGTGTGGTCATTGCATTGTAGTGCGGGCTGTGTGGTTATTGCTTTGTGAACCCTGCTGTGTGGTCATTTCAATGTAAATCCTGCTGTGTGGTCATTGCATTGTAAATCCTGCTGTGTGGTCATTGCATTGTAAACCCTGCTGTGTGGCCATTGCATTGTAGTGCGGGCTGTGTGGTTATTGCTTTGTGAACCCTGCTGTGTGGTCATTGCATTGTAAACCCTGCTGTGTGGTCACTGCATTGTAAACCCTGCAGTGGGGTCATTGCATTGTAAACCTTGCTGTGGGTCATTGCACTGTAAACCCTGCAGTGTGGTCATTGCATTGTAAACCCTGCTGTGTGGTCATTGCATTGTAAATCCTGCTGTGTGGTCATTGCATTGTAAACCCTGCTGTGTGGTCATTGCATTGTAGTGCAGGCTGTGTGGTTATTGCTTTGTGAACCCTGCTGTGTGGTCATTGCAATGTAAATCCTGCTGTGTGGTCATTGCATTGTAAATCCTGCTGTGTGATCATTGCATTGTAAACCCTGCTGTGTGGTCACTGCATTGTAAACCCTGCTGTGGGCGTCATTGCTTTGTAAACCCTGATGTGGGGTCATTACATTGTAAACTCTGCAGTGAGGTCATTGCATTGTAAATCCTGCTGTGTGGTCATTACATTGTAAACCCTGCAGTGGGGTCATTGCATTGTAAACCCTGCTCTGGGGGTCATTGCTTTGTAAAACCTGATGTGGGGTCATTGCATTGTAATGCAGGCTGTGTGGTTATTGCTTTGTGATCCCTGTGAACCCTGCAGTGGGGTCATTGCATTGTAAACCCTGCTGTGTGGTCATTGCAATGTAAACCCTGCTTTGTGGTCATTGCATTGTAAACCCTGCAGTGGGGTCATTGCAGTGTAAACCCTGCAGTGGGGTCATTGCATTGTAAACCCTGCTGTGGGTCATTGCACTGTGAACCCTGCAGTGTGGTCATTGCATTGTAAACCCTGCTGTGTGGTCATTGCATTGTAATGCAGGCTGTGTGGTTATTGCTTTGTGAACCCTGTGAACCCTGCTGTGTGGTTATTGCATTGTAAACCCTGTAGTGGGGTCATTGCATTGTAAACCCCCCTGTGTGGTCATTGTACTGTAAACCCTGCAGTGGGGTCATTGCATTGTAAACCCTGCAGTGGGGTCGTTGCACCGTAAACCCTGCTGTGGGTCATTGCACTGTAAACCCTGCAGTGTGGTCATTGCATTGTAAACCCTGCTGTGTGGTCATTGCATTGTAATGCAGGCTGTGTGGTTATTGCTTTGTGAACCCTGTGAATCCTGCTGTGTGGTCATTCTGTTGTAATCCAGGCTTTGGGGTCAATGCATTGTAAACCCTGCAGTGGGGTCATTGCACTGTAAACCCTGCTGTGTCGTCATTGCATTGTAAACCCTGCTGTGTGGTTATTGCATTGTAAACCCTGTAGTGGGGTCATTGCATTGTAAACCCTCCTGTGTGGTCATTGCACTGCAAATCCTGCAGTGGGGTCATTGCACTGTAAACCCTGCAGTGGGGTCATTGCATTGTAAATCCTGCTGTGTGGTCATTGCATTGTAAACCCTGCTGTGTGGTCATTGCATTGTAGTGCGGGCTGTGTGGTTATTGCTTTGTGAACCCTGCTGTGTGGTCATTTCAATGTAAATCCTGCTGTGTGGTCATTGCATTGTAAATCCTGCTGTGTGGTCATTGCATTGTAAACCCTGCTGTGTGGTCATTGCATTGTAGTGCGGGCTGTGTGGTTATTGCTTTGTGAACCCTGCTGTGTGATCATTGCAATGTAAATCCTGCTGTGTGGTCATTGCATTGTAAATCCTGCTGTGTGGTCATTGCATTGTAAACCCTGCTGTGTGGTTACTGCATTGTAAACCCTGCTGTGGGGGTCATTGCTTTGTAAACCCTGATGTGGGGTCATTACATTGTAAATCCTGCTGTGTGGTCATTGCATTGTAAATCCTGCTGTGTGGTCACTACATTGTAAACCCTGCTGTGTGGTCACTGCATTGTAAACCCTGCTGTGGGGGTCATTGCTTTGTAAACCCTGATGTGGGGTCATTACATTGTAAACCCTGCAGTGAGGTCATTGCATTGTAAATCCTGCTGTGTGGTCATTGCATTGTAAACCCTGCAATGGGGTCATTGCATTGTAAACCCTGCTCTGGGGGTCATTGCTTTGTAAAACCTGATGTGGGGTCATTGCATTGTAATGCAGGCTGTGTGGTTATTGCTTTGTGATCCCTGTGAACCCTGCTGTGTGGTCATTGCATTGTAAACCCTGCTGTGTGGTCATTGCATTGTAAACCCTGCTGTGTGGTCACTGCATTGTAAACCCTGCAGTGGGGTCATTGCATTGTAATGCAGGCTGTGTGGTTATTGCTTTGTGATCCCTGTGAACCCTGCTGTGTGGTCATTGCATTGTAAACCCTGCTGTGTGGTCATTGCAATGTAAACCCTGCTGTGTGGTCACTGCATTGTAAACCCTGCAGTGGGGTCATTGCATTGTAAACCCTGCAGTGGGGTCATTGCATTGTAAACCCTGCAGTGGGGTCATTGCATTGCTGTGTACTCTGCTCTCTAATAGGCCAATGTCCGCCCTGCTCTTGGCTTAGTTCATAGTAAGCAATGCTGCAGAGCTATTCAGTTTCACCCCTCCCCCTTTTGTGGCAATACTACTCTGTAAACTTATATGATGTTGTTTTTTTATTTATATATACTATGTGTCTGGTGCAGCTATAACACAAGGAACAGAGGAGAGTTTACAGAAAACATTTCTAGTGCAGGAGGAGCTTTTAAACTAAAGACTGTGCTACTAGAGAGCCTTTTGGGAATGGCTGAAACCAGACTCAGGAGAACAGGTGCTACTGAGTAAAAGCTTGTAAAAGGACAGTGCGCGGTGCAGTCTTATCTAAACATCATGTATATTTAAACGTTTTTACAACTTGAGGCACAGAGAATTAAAATGAACTGCCCAGAATCACACAATTTTTGTAAAGTGCAGAATGCAGGATTAGAACCCAGATTTCCAATGTATAAAATCAACTAGGAAGCCATTAGGTCGAACCCTGTCTATTGTAGTGTTAGCCCCACTGTAAACCCTGTTCTGTGGTTGTCCACTGCCATTCCTGCTGTGGGGTTAATCTACTGTGAACCCTGCTCTGTGGTTAGTCCACTGCCATTCCTGATGTGGGGTTAATCTACTGTGAACCCTGCTCTGTGGTTAGTCCACTGCCATTCCTGCTGTGGGGTTAATCTACTGTGAACCCTGCTCTGTGGTTAGTCCACTGCCATTACTGATGTTGCTTTAATCTACTGTGAACCCGGTTCTGTGGTTAGTCCACTGCCATTCCTGCTCCAGGGTTAATCTACTGTGAACCTTGCTCTGTGGTTGGTCCACTGTTAATCCTCCTGTGGGGTTAGTCTACTCTGACTCCTTCTGTAGGGGTAGTCCATTGTGAACCTTGCTCTGTAACTAGTCCACTGTGAATCCTGTTGTGGAGGTAGTTCACTGTGAACCCTGCTGTGGGATTAGCCCACTGTGAACCCTACTGTGGGATTAGCCCACAGTGAACCCTGTTGTGGGTAGTCCACTGTAAATCATTGTCTGCAATTAGCCCACTGTGAACCCTGCTGTGGGATTAGCCCACTGTGAACCCTGCTGTGGGATTAGCCCACTGTGCACCCTACTGTGGGATTAGCCCACAGTGAACCCTGTTGTGGGTAGTCCACTGTAAATCATTGTCTGCAATTAGCCCACTATGAATCCTGCTGTGGGCTTAGTCCATTGTAAACCACGCTGTGGGATTAGCCCACTGTGAACCCTGCTGTGGGATTAGCCCACTGTGAACCCTGCTGTGGGATTAGCCCACTGTGAACCCTGCTGTGGGATTAGCCCACTGTGCACCCTACTGTGGGATTAGCCCACAGTAAACCCTGTTGTGGGTAGTCCACTGTAAATCATTGTCTGCAATTAGCCCACCATTAATCCTGCTGTGGGGTTAGTCCATTGTGAACGCTGCAATGGGGTTAGTCAACTGTGAACCATGCTGCGGGGTTAGTCCATTGTAAACCCTGCTCTGCGACTAGGCCACTATGAATCTTGCTGTGGATGTTCTTCACTGTGAACCTGCTGTGGTATTAGCCTACTATGAAACGTGCTGTAGTATTTGCCCTCTGTGAACACTGCATTGGGGGTAGTCCACAATGCACCCTGTTTTGGGGCTGTAAACCCTGCTCTGTGGTTAGTCAACTCTGAATCCTGGTGTGTAGTTAAGCCACTGGGAACCCTGCTGTGGGGTTTGCCAAGTGTGAGCCCTGCTCTATGGACAGTTCACTGTGCACCATGCTGTGGGGTAGTCCACTGTAAATCAATGTCTGCAATTAGCCCAATAGGGCTCCTGATGTGAAGTTAGTCCATTGTAAACCCTGTTCTGTGCTTAGTCCTCCCATGAATCCTGCTGTGAAAGTAGTCCATTGTGAACCCTGCTGTGGGATTACCCCACTGTGAACCCTGCTGTGGGGGTAGTCTGTAATGCACCCTGTTGTTGTGTTAGGTCACTGTAAGCCGTTCTCTGTGGATAGTTAAAGGTGAATCCTTATGTGGGTTAGTCCACTGGGAACTCTGCTGTGGGGTAGCCCAATGTGAACCCTGCTGTAAAGATAGTCCACTTTAACCCTGCTCTGTGGTTAGTCCGCTGTGAACCCTGCTGTGGGTGTAGTCCACTGTAAACCATTGTCTGCAGTTAGCCCATTGTGAATCATGCTGTGGGGTTACTCCACTGTTAACCCTGCTCTGTGATTAGTCCACTGCGAATCCTGCTGTGGAGGTAGTGCACTGCGAACTCTACTGTGGGATGAACCCACTGTGAATCCTGCTCTGGGGTTAGTCCACTGTGAACAATGCTGGGGTGTTAGTCCAATGAGAAACCTGTTGTGGAGTTAGTCTATTGTAAACCCTGCTGTGTGGTCAGTCTTCTGCCACACCTGACAGGATGGATGTATGTACGTGTTAAACCTGATGTGATGGTAACCAGTTGTAAAACATTGCTGTGGTGCTAGGCCATGTGGTGTGGTGTAAGTATGTTGGACCTTATCCTGTGGTTCTAGCTGTTTTTAATCCCTCTTATGGAGTTTGTCTGTTTTTCTGCTGTGCTGTATTTGTAAACTATGCTGTTGACTTGCGTGCTGTTCATTTGACTTTTTTTGACAGTGTAGACTATGCTGTGATGTTGGTACATTGTAGGCCCTACTGTGAGGATAGTCCACTGTAAGCTTGTTTGAAGTGTAATTTAATTGTATGTCCTACTGTGGTGTCAATCCTTTCTAACCCCTGCTGTGGAGTTAGTTCACCTGGAAGGTACCATGAGAGCCTTGTGCAAAGGCAAGCAGGGCTATTCCCAAGTAATGCTGTGTGTAAGACACTTAAGTTGGAACAGATTACACTTCCTTATGGGTAGCCCATGCAGGGATCTTAAAGTGGGTTCAGAAGGAGAGCCGGGAGGGAGTTTACGGACCAAGAAGTATTTGTGCCACCTGTAGTTTGCACACAGAGAGTCTTGTTTGTCGCTACAAGAAGTGCTTTGCCGTAGTCCAGGTGACACATTATGAGTGCCTGGATTGTCGTTTACCTAGATCTAACTGGAAGCCAGGGGGAAACTCTCCTGAGGAGTTGTAAGATGCTGAAATAGGTATTGCAAATGGAAGTTACCTGTTCCATCATAGTGAGCGTGTTGTTAACCAAAAAAAACAAAATTTTATTACCACTCCCTTTGGACAAGGGGCAGTACCAAGCAATGGAGTTAGCCCATTGTAAACACTGCTGTGCTGTGGGCAGGGCGTAGCTTCGTTGGGGGTGTTACATCCCTCTAATAAATGTATTTTTTGATAAATAATTGGGTACAAGTGTTTTCAGTCGGGTATGGTGAGATGTTCGTTAGGTATCACCAGGAATTTTTACACACACACACAGACAAAAACACACAAACACTCTCTCCCTCTCTATTTTGAAAGTACTCAAAAATATTGATTATTCTACAAACTGTGTTTATAGAAATTGTGTTTTCTCTCTTAGTACTTCTACCAATCCGAATTCCTCTCCCCTTCCACTGCCCCGTAAGCTCCTCTCATGCACCCTTATTGTTGTGTAATCTATTTAAACACTATGGCCCTCATTATGACATAGGCGGTCCAGCTCCACCACGCTGGCAGTGGAGACAACACCGCTGATAGCGTGGCGGTGCTGGACCGCCACATTATGACCACGGCAGTGAACAGGCTGCAAAGCAGCCAGTTCACCACCTGTACCGCCAGGGCGGTCAGACCGCCGGGGTGAAGCTGGACCACCTTCGCCCCGGAGGTCCACCATAGACTGCCGATGGTATTTGGGGACTCCTTTCCACCAGGGATTTCCTGGTGGCAACCCCACCAGGAAATCCCTGCGGAAACGATTCTGGCAACAGGAATTTACATTCCTGTCACCAATATGCGACTCCCCTCAGCCCCACCACACAGGCACGGTCCCCCCTAAGCCCGTAGAGACCCCTCACCCCATCCAAGCATGCACGCACCACACACACACATGCAATCACGCATTCATGCACTCATACAAACACACACATACACTCGCACACACCTCCACCACCCCCGCATCATTCACGCACTCATACATACACTCACAATCACACAGATACACGCACAAACACCACCCCCTCCAATCACACATACGCACACCGCCATGCACGCACACACCACTCATCGCCCCCCTCCCCTATCGGACGGGCAATTACCTTTTCTCAGTGGTCATCCAGGAGGGGACAGGAACCCTGGGGCCTGCTCCACTGCCAGTGCCCCGTCACCACAACACCGCTACACCTATTACCAGCTCGTAATAGGCGTGGCAGTGTTGTGATGATGTGGCGGTGCAAGCGGAGCAGCCTCCACTGCACCCCGACAGCCAGTATGGCTGCTGGAGGCTCTCCACCCAAATTCTGGCAGAGAGCCGCCAGCAGTCATAATATGGGGGTTGGATAACCATCATCCCTGTTGGTCTTGTGGCTGGCGGGACTTCAGCGGTCCACGTTATAGACCGCCAAAGTCATAATGAGGGCCTATATGCCAGCCTGATTGCCAGAAAATCTGAAGCTCACACCCTCCCCAATCTTACTGACCAAGCTATGCCCATGACTCCTGGTCTCTTGTAAATACTGATGTGGGGTTAGTCTATTGTAAAGTCTGTGTGGGGATGATCCATTGTAAACTCTTTGTGAGATTATTCCATTGTATACACTGCTATGGGGCAGTCCAAGGAAAATCTTGCAGTTAGTTTAGTCCATCGTAAATACTGATACAGGATTAGTCTTTAGTTAACGCTGTTGTGAATCTAGCCCCCTGTAAGCCCAGCTGTGGGTTTAGTCCATAGTTAACCCTGTAGTGGGGTCAGTCCATTGTAAACACTGCTGTGGGGGCAGTGCACTGTAGATTGTGGTATAGGTTTATTCCCTTGTAAACCCTGATGTGGGGTTAATCCATCATTAACCCTGTTGTGGGGATAGCCCATTGTGAGACCTGCAATGGGTTCAGTCCATTAGAAACCCTGTTGTGGGCTGAGCACATTGCAAGCCCGCCTGTGGGGCTATTCCACTGTAAACACTCCTGTGGAATTAGTGTATTGTAAGCCATGCCGTGGGGTTAACCGTTGTAAACTTTGCATGGGGTTAATTCATTGCAAATATTTCTGTGCAGTTAATCTCTTTCAAATGCAATTGTGGAGTTAGTCCACTGTTAACCCCATAGTGGGGTTAGTCCACTGTAAACACTGCTGTGTGGTAGTCCATAATTTTTTTATGGGGTTAGTCATTCGTAAACCCTGATATGGCATTAAACCACCAAAAACCCAACTGTGGGGCTACCCCACTATAAGACCTGCAGTGGGGTTAGTTTATTGTTAACCCTGTTGTGGGGTGAGCGCGTTGCAAGCACCACTGTGAAGTTAGTCCATTGCAGGCAGTCCATTGCTGTGAGGTAGTCAGTTGTAAACCTTACTATGGGTTTTTTTCATAGTAAATATTTCTCTGCTGGGAGTTGTTTGTAAACTATGTTCTGACATAGACCTTTCCGCATCAGAAGTACAGAAATGCCTCAAAACCAAAGCATTGAGAGACACAAGAGACAAAAGGCCTGATATAGCATTAAATGGCATCATAAACTCAACTGATTTGTGAAGGATGTGCCAGATCTGGAAGAGAGCCAACAGGAAGAATATCCTCTGACAAGGAGCCTGAGTTTGATATTGGCAGATGGGTTACTCCATCTCAAAGATGCTGGATATTCCAACCACCAAAATCTAAATCCCATTATATTTTATGGGATTTAGATTTCAGCAGACAAGATATCTGCCACCGTTGTGACTGAGTAACCCATCCACCAATATCTAAATCAGTCCCTTACTATGGTCCAGTGCTAAAGAAGGAAGAGGATGGATGCTAGGGTACAAAGCTTCGCTGAAGCCTGCGGCTGGCACTATAGGATGTTGGGGTACCAAATACCAAGGCTGGGTGCTCTTGATTCCACCTCATGCCATTGCATCGCATCCATCACCAGATACTCCCTGCCTATTAATCTCAATCTAATGCTCTTTTTTGTCTCTGCTTTCTCCTTTTGCTGCTGTTGGTCTGTCTTCTCTTCCCCCTATGCAATTTTCTTTTTTTTGCTCTGGCTCAAAGTCTGATGATGAGAAATAACTGCAGGTCTCCATAAACAGGTGCTGATAAGCCCCTTGTGCACCCACCGCCTCAAACAAAACAATGGTCCAGTGGAGTAAATGCCACCAGTTCATTCTAATGCATATTTTGCATTTAGTTCCACCGGTCAGAGGGTTTTCTGCTACCAGCCACCACAAAATACCTGTAGTTTTAGACTTCTACGAGAAGAGTGCTGCCCTCTCCATTAACTTTCCAGAGACAATTTAGAAGAAGTGCCATTGGCGGGACTGGCTGATTCATTATCCAATTGGAATGCAAAAGACCTGGGCTTCTTACATTATTTGAAACAGGCTACACTGTGTGCCCCCCAATCAAGACCACAGTGCAGGCGGTGAGGGAGTAAGCCAGGGTATCCTCTCTATCCTCGTACCAGATTTACCCGTTTAAATCCTGGCCCGCCCCACCAGTCCCGCCCCCACTGACCTCTTTACCCTGTCAATATCAGAAGGCAGAATGTGGAGGTGTGGCCTGGAGGCCTCACAGCAGGAAACCCCCTCCCCACTCTTGACAAACCCATGCCATTCCAGTAGCTTCATCTTCTGCTTTTTATTTAATATGCATTCTGTGAATTTGACCTTTATGAACAGCTGGGACCCCTGCCTATGATGTGCCCAGAGTTAAAGGTACTTTTTGTTCTTTGTTTGTGCACATGGGATGATCAGGCTTTTTATCAAGTGCATAAAGGGTGTGATGCTGCTTATAAAACAGAAACAGACTGGCTAAAAAAAATCACAAAACATTGTAATTACAAAGGCACAGCAGTGATGCTGAAGAAGCCGAGGCAAAGAATAGAGATCACTTCCAATATTTATTTAATCACTCACAGGCACAGCTGCAGCCTCGGAATGCCAATCTTCCTCTCCGAGGGGGGTCTGTGGCGTGTGCCAGGCCAGCAGTGTGTCGGGTGTTTGTGGATGCCAGGCACATAGGAAGGATGCAACACTAAATACCTGCCAGGCTCGGCCATTGCTGCTTACGGATCCTAGCAGTCTAGGACGCTACATAATAGTGAAAGGTCCTGAATCCACGCTGTGGCTTAGACGCATCATGAGGCTGCAGGGGCTATAAGGCTATTAGAATATTCCACCCGTTGCAAGTACAATGTTTTAAATTAAAAAGGGAGAAACAGATAGACAGACATTAGACTGTAGGAGCAGTGATTATTGGCCCTGAGCCGCACCATTGTCTTCAATAATGGAGCCCTCAACATTTCAATGTCATATTATTATCATCATCATCATTATTATTACTATTTATAACAATATGGATAATAAGATCACCACTAGAAAATAATATCTAGCTAGAATCTTCACTGGTATTTTAGTCAGTGGTTTAGATATATTGTCCTCCAAATGGCCTGCAAAACTTGTTATTAATTAGGCGTGCAGTGCAAGAAGGTGCTGCTTCTTTTCTGCCGCTTGAGAAGATTTTCTACTCGAGTGGCAGCTTCCTCAACGCAAACGAAAGGTTTCTCAGTGCGAGCGGTAGCAACCATCCGTGACCGCCTCTGTTAAGAAATCTCGCTGTGAAGTGGTCTGGAGTAAGATTTTCCTTGCTCACACTCACCAACTTAACATTGGCAAGCGCTAATGAGGAAAGAAACTCCGCTCCGCAGAGTTTTTGAACTCTAAGCGGAATGCGGAGCGGGAAAACTCTGCAAACTCCGCGACTGGAGCCGAGTTCGCCTCCCACCCCTAGTATTAATATCAATCAAAAATTATTTTGCTGACAATTGAGATGGGCAATAAGACATTTAAGATCCAAATCTGTGTTTACAACAGTTCAAGGTATTAAATATACTATAAAGAAATTAAGCTATTCACGAGTTTGTTTCAGGCGATTCAAAATGCCCTCGCTATGGACGACCCGAAATGTATTTAGGCATTTAAAAGAATTTGGTGTGGGGGTCACTGAGGCAGTTTCTGGAGTGGTGCAGCATACACGTATGTTGGGTACTCAAAGTATTATGTTTAGCATCAGTGTGACATTTCTGTGAAAGTATGCCTAATTCATGCACAATACTATAACCATTGCTAGACTATGCATCGCTCAAGATTGGATTAATTCTAATACACCTAGTATTGATAAATAGTGTGATCAGCTGAAAATAACTGATGAACTTGAGGAAAGAGGTCAGTTTGCTAAAGGGCTGACAGGCTTGAAGGGATTTTATCGAAATCTAGGACCTTTAATCTAATCTGTGTATTCCGAGTTCTGACCCTTATGAATTCCTCCTATATAAATCTGCCATATTTGCGTCATTTGTGCTCTCATATTAGGTAATGTGTATGATTTTTTTAAATCAAATTACTTGTCCTTGCGATTTGCTTTTTCCTTATTTTTTCTCTTTTTTCTGCTGTTTCTTAGTACTATGTGAAATGTGTGTCTTGTGTGTTTATATTAGGTGGTGGGTGTATCTGGCATAATTCTCTCTAGTGTAATTACTTGTAATTGCTGCAAAATTACATGTAATTATGCATGGTTACGTGACAAGCATAATTCAGCATTTAACGCTATATTCTTAGTGCAAAATGCACTGTTGCATTCCAGATGGGCCAGAGGATGTCCAAGGATGCTCAGAGGATGTAATAAGAAAATAGCACTAAAATACTACCGGACACGAACAACAGTAGCTGGAAGTAGCTCGCTTTCTCTCAGTTTGTTGTTCCTGTGGTAGGATTTTTGCCCCAGATTACTTTTAATTACTGAAGCTGGCGTAATTGCGTGATTTAACATCATAAAAGCAAGGTGTAATTACTGAAATTACCTCATTACTCCAGCATAATTAAAATTTCACCCAGGCCTAATTTATATTTAATATTCTTCCATCTCCTCCATTAAAAAAATAAAAGAAACTGGTATTCATACTAATTACTCTCATGAAGAGCCCTACATAATATATCTATTATGAATATTATTATTATAATTATGATTTTTATTATTATTGTTGTTGCAACTATTATTAATGCTACTACTTGCTGGTTCCACTATTTTTATTATTACGGTTTTCCATTATTTTAAATATTGTTAGTATTAGGATGAGCAGGAAAATGATATCCCACAGAGCAGAGTTTATTAACTTTGTAGGTGCGGCCATTGGTCAATGGCCGATGGCTGCACTACTTTCCCAGTGTGGGTGTCGATAACTGGCCGACACTAGGAAGGTATCTGAAAGGTCCCTCAGGTGCTCTGCAGCAGAAGTAGTCCTTTATTTTATTTTAAGCTAGGGCTGTTTGGGAAGAGCTTCCTGTGCAGCCTAAGAATTTTATTTTACTGTAATGATGATTGTAGCACAGGGGGTGCTGACGACATTACAGTAAAAGTGAAAGTAAAACGAGTCAATGGGCTTGAACCAGTGCTTGTTGGCATATCTCAGCCCCTGAGCACTGATTACTTTGGGAGAGGTTCCACTGGTCCCTCTGCCCAGTGGGATCTCTGCAAGAGAGTGATTTCAAAGCAGAGATCCACCCACTAGACATTAGAGATGGGGGAGAGGCCCCTTGGGCAAGGGCTCCCCCGGGGCCAATTGTATTATTGCAGCCTTCTGTCCTCCCAGGGGCAGATGAGGGCACTTGCCCCACTCCAAGTAACTAGGGCAACAGTCTTTTTGCCCCCTCTGGAGAGGGGATGGGGGTAATTACCCCCAATGTGCCCTCAAGGAGCTGGAAGTCCACTAGACATCAGCGGAGATTCCACCTGACACCAGGGATTTTGCCCAAAAGGGACAAATCTGTCTTTTTTCCCACCAAGAGCAGACGGGAGGTGTACCTCCAGTTTTCCCTTGGGAGACAGAAGGTTCACTGTATGACAGGAATATATATTTTTTGATAAAAGAATGGGGTGTGCTTTGCCAATCCTAACATCAGGCTCTTCCCTCACCCCTAAAAACTCAACAGTCTTTCTGCTCCCCTGCAGACTAAAGCATCCCATCGCAATGGCAAGCGAGAGGACATTCGATTTTGTTTGAGTGTTGGTTTGACATATGGGCCAGGAGAGTGTGGCTAACTCCCAACATCGTCCGAGTTGCAATGGTGAATGGCTGCACATTTTGGGCTTGAGTAGGCTACACTCTGTAACAACCACCTGAATGAAATAATGTCAATGATAAATTTCAAACAGGTAAGACCGAACAAGCAGGGCTATTCACAACAGTAACTGACAGTTGTAAGTAATTTACATGCATAATTTACTCTTATTCTTGTGAGCAACTTTTGGCTGTTCACAAAATCTGAGTGTAAAGATGCTCAAAAGTGTAGCTTGTGCATCTCTACCTCTTGAAACAGGGAGTAGAGCCAAATTTACAAGCATAATTTCCTACTGCCAAAAAGAAGTTGTAGTAAGTCCATCACTACACATGACCAACTGCTAATACTGTAACACCCTTCCATAGTGACAGGGATGTAAAATAAAACCCCTTTGCAAATAATGTTAAATTCAAATAGATTAGATAAAATAGTTATTAATATAGATAAGTTTTAATGTTGAAAAATATCAAAACAAATATTTATATATGAAAAACAGGAAGTAAGGAACTCTGGAAACTTCCCAAGTTTAGGTGGAGAGCAGCTCCTTTATATGAAGCAATATACAACACCAGGGGCACGCTAAATCTGCTCAAATGTCTGTTTTTCTAGCAGAGTTTTAAATAAATCGGATTTGCACTCTGCCATCCACGCTGAGCTCTAAAAGGACATTGCCTGGATTAGCACTGTGCCATCCACGCTGAGCTATAAAAGAACAAAGCCTGGATTAGCACTGTGCTATCCACGCTGAGCTATAAAAGGACAGAGCCTGGATTAGCACTGTGCTATCCACGCTGAGCTACAAAAGGACAGAGCCTGGATTAGCACTGTGTTATCCACGCTGAGCTATAAAAGGACAGAGCCTGGATTAGCACTGTGCCATCCACGCTGAGCTACAAAAGGACAAAGCCTGGATTAGCACTGGGCTATCCACGCTGAGCTATAAAAGGACAAAGCGTGGATTAGCACTGTGCCATCCACGCTGAGCTATAAAAGGACAAAGCCTGGATTAGCACTGGGCTATCCATGCTGAGCTATAAAAGAACAAAGCCTGGATTAGCACTGTGCTATCCACGCTGAGCTATAAAAGGACAAAGCCTGGATTAGCACTGTGCTATCCATGCTGAGCTAGAAAAGGACAAAGCCTGAATTATCACTGTGCCATCGATGCTGAGCTATAAAATGACAAAGACTTTTGCCATTTTTACAGCAAAGTCTTTTAGTATAGGTCTAGCACAGTGCCATCCATGCCGAGCTGAAAAATGACTAACACATTTTACCACTCCAGGCACCATATTACATCTTTGGATTGGTAAAATACCATCCGCGTCAACTTGGAATGAATAAAAGCAACCCTTCACATGTGTTTTGCTCAATTTAGAGCTCATCAGAGAGGTATAGCTTTGGGCAGAAACAAGGAAGCACCCCATGCGTCAGGACAATACCCTTGTCCTATTCAGGTTTAGAATGCAGCATAAAATATGCAAAACGGGAGGAAGGGATTGCTGGGTAGTTCCCAAGTCTCAGTGGAGAGCAGCTCCTTTTTGTTAAGTACCCTATAACACCAGCTACACTCTATGCACACCTCAAATGCCTTTTTTTCTAGCTGAGTTTTTGAGCATGGGATTAGAACAGTGCTGTCCATGCTGAGCTACAAAGGAACAAAGCCTTTTGCCATTCTTACAGCAAATTCTTTAAGCAAAGGATTAGCACGGTGCCATCAATGTCGAGCTGAAAAATGACAAAAGTCTTTTACCACTCAAGGCAGCTTTGGATTAGTAAAATACCATCCAAGCAATCCTGAAATGAATAAAAGCAACCCCTGACACATATATTTCACTCTAGTTAGAGCTCATCGGAGAGGTATAGCTTTGTCCAGACAAAAGAGAGACCCCAGTATAAGTCAAGACCATACCATTTCAGGCTTAGAGTGGGGGAGAAATATATATTTATGAAATTAAAGTACATTAATATTACTGTAAAAATATTTGTGCTACGTTTTTACTTTTGCCTAAACTTTACCATACAGATATCTCTACTGCAAATTAGAGTCTCACTATGGTAAAATATAGGAAAAAGAAAAACATTTATTTAGCTAAATAAAATAGTAGAAATATTATATGTTAATTATTAATCTAAAATAATTTTAGATATTCATTTTAAATGTTAAACTAAAGAAAGCATGCAACAAAACAATTAATTAATTCAGTTTTGAATTTAATCTTCAATTAATGTAAATATATTAGAGTAAATAAACATATTTTTCCAAACCTGAAATTTAAAATTAAATTCCCACTTAAAGCAAGAAAATGCAATAATGAATGAAAGTCATGTACAGAATTTATTATATTTATATTTTTAATAATTATTTTAAATGATTTTGTTTAATTTAACGTTATTTTCTATTGGCTTTATTTGAAGTCCCTACGGAAATTCTTTTTTATGGGAGGGTGTTGTAACACCAGTGTATCCCTATGTGTGGTGCTGGATTTACTCCAGCACTGAGTAAAAGTAATTTACTACTGTTTGGGGTTCCTTTTTGGCTATAGTAACTTCACAAGTGAAAAAGTGAATTTGTGGATCTGAATGAACTTACTATTTTGTGGGTGGTTGTATGCCCCCCTAAACCCTTCCCTGGCCTTGCCTAAACCCCTTCTTGCTCCTCCCTAAATCACTTAATAAGTACGTCCTTCTTCCCACCACTTCCTCTGGTCCCTCCCACATTAACTGCTAAGTGGTAAACCTACATGTGAGAGGATCTCTCCATTGAAAAGGCAGGAGAGGTGGTGGTGGAGATTTACACTCACAGGTTTGTGAATAGCATTTTGTAGTACATTTAGTAGTACTATTTTAGTAGTACTAAATGTATTAAAATGCAGTTTAGTCTCCAAAATGTTTATGATGTCATAATAGTATTGAGTCCCACAAAAAGGGTGTTAACAAGAAAAAGAAAGACATTTCTCATTTTGGTAAACAAAAAATGCATTGTGCATAAAACTGTGAAAAAGCGGTTGAGTCGCAGATCGAACTGAACTTTAATGTAGTTGCAAAGCAAATTAGTTAAAGAAATACAGTGTTAGCAGAGTTTTTAGACCTTGAACAGAGGACTTCTCTTAATTTGATTCAATAAGACCAGGTGGCTGTTCCTTCTCCTATCAGGCTGCAAATGTCTAAAAGATACTTTTACAATACAGATCTGACCATCGCCTGCAGTTAAAACATGTTTTGCAGGTGTAGGGCACTATGTGGGGATTGGCAGATGTAGGAATTGTATCAAAAATTGTTGGATGCTCCGTCTGTCAGTAACATGGTTCTCAGTGGAACCACTTTCTTACCAATCGAGTAGCTTCGCCATCGCAAACCGGGCCAATTTGCCAAGCACTTTTGGCATAGTGCGTTGCATCAAATGGGTTTTCCTGTGTAGGGCTATTCTTTCAATATTCTCTTTTTCTTGTTTATGGCTTCCATGTAAACTGAGGCAGTTGTTCCGGATGTGTAGGGAAAAATCTTCCTTCATGTGATGGATATTTGTGTTTCGTTTTTCAGAAACAAACTCCTGCTTTTAGGGGCTGCCATGACCTGCCCTGCCTCTTCTGAGTATTACATTTTAATGATAGCACTGGCACTGTGCTGGGGGAGCACTTTGAGCAAAAATACTGTGGCATGGTGACTCTAACGAGTAACTTGTGAGCTACTGGTAGCCCTCCAGCTACCCAAAGTAGCTCAGCTGTGTGCAGGCCAGCCTTCTAAGTTAGAAGCTTTTGCTTGGTTAAATTAATATATGTATAGCAAAACTGAGTGTGTCTATTCGAGTCAAAAATTTGTTTATTTTCAGAAATCACAAGCTGATATTTGGAGGAAAATGGCTAAATATCCAAAATATTTTAAAAGTTGAAATTTGAGTGATAAAGCTTGTGGCACTGAGGAGCCATTTCACAAATGTTATTACCTTGGTATAAGAGATATTGCAGCGACGGCTGCTTTGTATTGCTCATGTAGAGGCATTCCAGACTGACAAAGCCTTTTTTTCATTACTGCTGGATACCCTGCCTGGTGCAGGGAGGTGGTAGTACTCCACAGGATGGTACTAATGTAATTGTCTGATGTGGTCACTATTACAACAACAAAAAATATTAGTAGCTCTTGATAACTTTCATTGAACATAAGTAGCTCTTATTACAGAAAAGGTTAGAGACCCCTGATGTTGAACATGGCAGGTGTTTGCTGTCGGCCAGTGGAGATTGGGTCTCTGCCACCCCAGGGGATTGCCAGACTGCTATACTCTAAATAGTCAAAATTTTACAGGTGAACCTGTGGTTTAGATACATGTTAATTAACCACAGCATAACAGGGTGAAGGTCTTTGATACTGTGGAAATTTACCCACAGAAGCGAAAGGAAGAAAAAAGCAGGTTTCAGGTATGTGCTTAACAGATATTAATGACCGACTGCTTAGAGCATAATGAAGCACGCCGCAGCTCATTATTCTTCATGTACCACGTCACAGACACGATAAGAGATGCAGCTCCAGGAGATAATGGAAGTAGTGCGTGTACCTGATTGGGGCCGACTCGTCGCCTTTGTCCAGCCAGTCTTGGGGAGGGATGATATACATGCACCATAGCCCCCAATTGTACCCGTGAGCGGCGTTGGCGTACTGCTGGACTTCAAAAGTGTTGAACTTGATGTTGTCGATGGCGGGTAGGACAATGCGTCGCCGGTCTTCCTTGATGCGTGTCATTGCTGGCTCCACCCTGAAGAAGAGCACAGAGTTTGTTAAAAAGAAGACAGGCTCTATTGCTGAATCACTCAAAGGGTTGTTGTACTGCATTTTTTAAGGTTTTAATTATACTTTCATCATAGTTATAATAGTGACTTTTTTTTAAATGGAACATTATGACATGTCAAAAATATCAGTCTTGTTTCATGACTCAGATCACTCAGGTGCTACATTGCCATCCTCCTGACCCTCCCATCCAGTCCCCAACATCAATAGATGGAGCACTCTACATCAAGGGTCCAGCTCAACAGGTAACTTGCCATCCCTCCGGACTATTTTCATCCTTATTTCCTCCGCAGTTGCCCATTGTAGGAGGTCTTCCTCCCAGGAGATTGTATTGTATTTTAGTTGCATTTGTAAAGCGTTTCCTACAACCCAGAGGTTGTATGCACTGTGGAGAGGCCAACAACATGGATCTACAAAAATATCACATACACTGCATCATTTACAATGTGTAGGTAAATATATTAATATTTACTATCGCTAACTCCACATCTTCTTATTTATTTGGTATATAGTGCTGGTTGATGTAGTTGATGCAATATATCACATGCAAAAGAGTGACCCTGCATTCCTTGATGAGGCTCTAAAGCACAGGCTTAGGTCCAAATGCCTCTTGACACGAAAGTGACAAAGTCACAGATGACTGAGTACACATCTTAGAGAATGAGTGCATGAGTGAGTCAGTGAATAAGTGAGCATGTCTGATCTGGACTCCCAGAGACATCGAAAATAAAGTAAAAAGCCTGCCTGTGGCCTGCAGGTCACCTTCAAGGCTGTAATTTACAGAAGAATAGACTAAGGTGAATATTTCGCTTTTGTGTAGTGAATATATTTTTGCAAGCTTTACTAACACACAACAGAGGTACAGCACAGGCAGCAGCAACGCGTGTCAACACAAAGAAAGGTTATAGAACAACTTGAGTACTGCAAAGTTTACCCCACACATGCCAGTTGCAGCAGCAGCAAAGCAAGCTCCTCTCCTGTACACAACAGTGATGGCACAGTGAAGCTTTCACACATGCATAAAGCAGGTATTTATTTGAATATAATGGTACCATCTACCTGTAGTAACATGGGACATCGATGGGCAGCACATTTGCTCCCAGTATAGCAAGCCTGTATGTACACCAATTTGAAAAAGACCATGGCGGTCATTCTGACCGCGGCGGTCGGCGGTCGCCGCCCGCCAAGCGGTTCCAGCCGAAAGACCGCTCCGCGGTCAAAAGACCGCGGCGGCCATTCTGGCTTTCCCACTGGGCCGGCGGGCGACCGCCGAAAGTCCGCCCGCCAGCCCAGCGGGAAACACCCTTCCCACGAGGACGCCGGCTCAGAATGGAGCCGGCGGAGTGGGAAGGTGCGACGGGTGCAGTTGCACCCGTCGCGAATTTCAGTGTCTGCAAAGCAGACACTGAAATTCTCCGTGGGGCCCTCTTACGGGGGCCCCTGCAGTGCCCATGCCATTGGCATGGGCACTGCAGGGGCCCCCAGGGGCCCCGCGGCAACCCCTACCGCCATCCTGTTCCTGGCGGGAGAACCGCCAGGAACCGGATGGCGGTAGGGGGTGTCAGAATCCCCATGGCGGCGGAGCGCGCTCCGCCGCCATGGAGGATTCTCAAGGGCAGCGGGAAGTCGGCGGTACACAGCCGACTTTCCGTTTCTGGCCGCAGCTGAATCGCCGCGGTCAGAATGCCCAGCGGTGCACCGCCAGCCTGTTGGCGGTGCTACCGCCGACCTCCGCCATGGCGGTAATTACCGCCAGGGTCAGAATGACCCCCCATATCTGATCTGACAACCCTTTTAAAGACCATGCAATCATTTGGCAGTGTTATATTGATGAAATATGTGTCACCTGTCAGGGAAGTCATGAGAAAGCAGAGTAATTTCTCAGCTGGGTAAGCAGTTCCAACCGCGTTTTGAAATTCACTTTGACGACTAATCACAAAATACCCTTTCTTGATGTCAAAATAACTAGACTGGAGAGAAACTTAAAACAGGCATGTACAGAGAACCTACAGATAGGAATAGCCTCTTTGGCTTTGGGGGCTCACACCCACGGTCACTTAGAGAGAACATACCCATAGGACAGCTCCTAAGGGTCTGTAGAAACTGCTCGAGCATCACAGACTAAAAGGCAGAAGCTGATATTCTGACTGAGAAACTTATGCCCCAACACTACCCAAAGAGAATCATGGATAGGGCAAGCACATGGGCACGCAATAATCATAGAGCGTCATTACCAAAGGACAAACAAAAACCAGACATGACACAATTGACTTGAGTCACTACGTATAACAACTCAAATGTGGTCAAAAAGATTATTACAAGACACTGGCATAACCTACACAGTGAGAAGCTACATTATGAAAAAACAATGTTTTCCTTCAAAAGAAATTCAAACCTTAGGGATATGCTTATCCACACAAGACTAGGCCTGGGCAGAGTTGGCGGAGTTCCACTCCGCAGAATTCCGTGGAGTTGATAAAAAACTCTGTGGAATTCCGCGTAGGTGGAGTTCCATGTGCCGCGGAATGGCACCCTCTCCCGAATGCACCGGATCTTGGAAGCGCTAAGCAGGGTCAGGCTTGGTTAACCAGGCCCGACCTTGCTTAGCACTTCCGAGATTGGGCGCATTCAGGAGAGGGCTGTAGGCAGTGAAAGCTGCTGTGTCAGGCCTCTTGTGCACCGGCCTGTCTCTTGTGCACTGCTGGTGATCAGCTCCATCGACGCTGGGTGAGTGCACACTGCAGCCCAGTTATAGGCTCCACAGCACAAGTGCAGACATTCTACCCTTGCACTTTGTGGCCCACAACTGGGCTGCAGCGCGCATGCAGTGAGCTCTACCCTGCTGGCGGGGCTAGCGGAGTTTTAGGGCGAACTCCGCAATCCAAGCAGAGTGCCAAAAACTCAGTTAGCTTCGCCAGCGGAGTGGAGCTCGCCACCACCCCTACACAAGACCTAAACTAGAAAACAAGGTACGACACACTTTATGGGACCTTCTCAAAGTCACGGGCCATTCCCCGTTTGGAAAGTGCTGAGTGCGGTCTCGCAACAGCAACAAAAATGATTGACCTGGGCCTTGATACTCCATGGGAACAACTGCAATTCAAACAATGTGATATACATGATCAGGTGCCCCTGTAATATGAGATGGGCATTGATGATGTGCTAACCTTGATGATAATTGCTTTAAGCTAATTACATGCCTTCCCTGATAGCGCTTCAAAGCAAGGCAAGGCACCTCACAGTGCTCCTAAAATGAACTGTATTGGGCTTTCTGTTTTTTCCACCTACACAGCACAGCAACCCGGATTCCACTATACCGATAGAAAAAATGGGCAAATTATGTTTGAAAATTCACCCGAATGTTTCACCCACCCCTACTGATAGTAATTCCCATGCTTGGTGACAGTGACACGTGACCTCTATACATTGCAACATGGCAGGACATCCAAGAGAGAGAGAGAGAGCGAAAAAGATTTTGGGGAATTTAATTTCACCATTGATCTACAGTGGAGTGACAGAATTTTAATCTGGAAAAAGCTAAAATAACAATTTGTTTTTTTTACACAACCTGGAGTCACTTGATAAGATCAGGAGTTTGGCTTGTCTGGAAACCCTTACTTTGTCATTGTTTGCTAAGTCTGAGGGAATTTCTTTCAAGGGAGAAACCATAAAATGCTCTGTTACTGTACTCTTTCTAGCCTTTGTACTGACATTAATTGTTGTACCAGAACAGAATTGATGGGGACTAATAGATACGCCGATCAGCCATGATCTGTGCATTAGTACTCAGACCACTCGGTGGTGGATTGAACCCTTGTATCTAGAGAAGCACCAGACTGGCCCTTTACCTCATTGGGCATTCCCTGGTGGACAGTCCCAGGGGCACTGCTGGGCCCTCCGTAACTTTATTTCAGGAGGCCCAGCAGGGGGGGTAAGCAAAATGAGGCACAGAGAAGGGAAGAAGTGAGGGGGCAGATGTGTACATGGAGGGGCCACCCCAGGACTCAGTCGGGTGCAAGGTGACGCTGTATCTCCAAGGCCACCGTGCTCAGGTCTCGATCTGCGTTTAACACCTAAATTGTGCCTCAGAATTAGAACTGTGCTGAGGGGGCCCCAGAAGCCTGGGGGGCCTCCTGTACCACTGGGGTTGTGGGGGCTAAGGTTACACCACTGTTTAAAGGTTCCTAAAATAGTGAGACTTCATGTTGAACTATCACTGGTTTGTAACACAGGCTCTGAGACAACATCCCCGCTAGGGATGTGTGAAATTCGTGTAATTTGATTTTGTGGAAATATGCAAAATTTCTGCAAAATTGCATGACATTACATGTAGTTACATTAAATGAAATTAAAATGTGTTGTATAAAGTGCACTAATGGGAGGTGTCTTGGTGCTGCCACTAACAGAAGAGAAAACTGAAGTGAGATGAAAGCCAGAAAATATTGCGATATCAAGATAAGAACTTGGGGCTACACGTACCAAAGTTTGCTTTTGCGACTCGCAACTTGCGAGTCGCAAAACCTTATGTTGCATAGTGTCAATTACACTATTTGCAATTCGCAAGGAGGTCACAAATGCCCACCTCATGAATATTCATGAGGTAGGTCGCAATTTGCGACCACCTTGGGAATGACGGCCATCACAGTGATGGTGGCCTGCTGGAGACAGCAGACCACCATGTCTGTGACTGCTTTTAAATAAAACAGTGTTTTTTTTTAAATGCAGCCCGTTTTCCTTAAAGGAAAACGAGATGCCTTTCAAAAACAAAGAATGAAAAAAAAAAATTATTGACATTCACAAAGGGGAAGGGGTCCCATGGGGACCCCTCCCCATTTGCGAATGGGTTAGCACCAGTGTGACACTGGTGCTAACTGCAATTACTTTGAGACCGCATTCACGGTCACAAAACAATCATACATGGGACTGCGAGGCGTAATTAGGAAGGGAACACACCTTCCTAATTGCGACTCGCACTCCCTTTTTGCGATTCGGTAAATAGTTTACTGAATTGCAAAAATGGGTTGGAACATGCCAAAGTGCATTTTGCACATCACAAACGGCCCGATTCGCTGTTTGCGATGTGCAAACTGCTTCGTACATGTCGCCCTTATTGATTTAAAAACCATGTTTTTAGTCCTTCCCTGAAAGCCCTGTGATTTTCTTTAAGTTGAGAGTATTCCAGAGTCTGGCAGTGAAGATAAGAAAGCTTCTTCCTCCTCAGTGTGATCTTCTAAAACTAGGAATGACCACATTGTTGGTGGAGGAAGAAGGCAAAGACCTATTTGGAGTGTAGCATGAAAACTGTGTTTGAGGAAATCGGGGTCAGAGGCGTGGAGTGCTTCAAAGGCACTGCACAGAGCCTTGAAACCAGTGCGCTTCCTCATAGGTAGTCAGTGTAACTGAGTTAGAGCCTGTGAGGCTGAGTGATGCCTAGGAATTGCAAGCAGCAGACAAGCTGCAGAGGTTTGCACTTCTTGCAGTTTATTTAAAAGTGTTTGCTGCATGTTGGTACAAATGGCGTTGCAATAATCTAATTTGGATAACATAAGAGCAGTGACAACAGTCTTCTGCAGCTCCTGAGGAGCGAAGGGGACCACTTTACTGAGAATTTTCAGAATAACGAAGGAGGATGAGGTTAGAGCATTGATTTGACTTTTAAAAGACAATTTGTCATCAGAAGGAATCCCTAAGTTCCTTGCTTTAGTGATGGGTATTGTCAGAGTACCCAATGCCTGCAACCACCATCTTGTGGACCAAAAGTAGATGTTATTGCCCAGCAGGATGACCTCGGTTTTACCCAACTTCAGTTTAAGACAGTTGTTGTTCATCCATTTGCCTGTGTGGGAAAATAAGTTATTAAATCTGGCTGCAGTGTCATCTGGATCGCTGGACACTGAGACCACGATTTGGGTGTCGTCAGCGTAGGATACTACAGAAAAAGCAAATATTTTTATAAGCCTGACCAGAGGAGTGACATGGTTTGTTTGTAGATATTTTTTTCAAGTGTGCCATATTGTTACCTCCATATGCGCTCCTGTCTGCGACAGAGTTGCTTTTGGATTCTAAGTTTATCAGAGAACCATGGTTCTGACAGGGTAGCTCTCTGGCTTGTATGAACTTTTTCTGGAGCTAATTGGCTTACTGCTGCATCTATCCAGTGATGGTAGCCGGCAGTAGCGGAATCAAGACTTTTTGAGGCCTTAGCCGTGGACCTAGCGAGAGCCGAATCTAGCAAAGTATAGTCTATCTTGTGCCAGTGATGGCTTTACCTGCCTGAATGAGAAATGTTGGTCGTTGTTGTTTTGACCGTAATTCTTAATTCAAACATGACCGCCATATGGTCGGATCATGTGAGGGGCATTAATGCTGTAGAATGGAGGGAGGGTTGGTCTGAGAAGATTCTATCCAGCAAATGGCTACGTGAGTTGGGGTGTCGACCAGCTGGGCTAAGCCAAGATCCGCCATCATGTCGATAAGTAATTCCGAGACTTAGTCAAGTATGTTCTCCAAATAAAAATCAAAGTCTCCAATGACCGTATAGCCTGCAAAGTTAACTTTAGTTTCCAATAAATGGCTAAAAACCTGGGTAAAAGTTGATCTAGGCGCCGGTGTACGATATATTAAAAGTCCATTGAATGTAGAAATTTGTTGAGTTCTATTTTAAAAGAGAGCGCCTTGCACTCAAATGAAGAGGAAACAGTTGATATTCTGGCAGTCAGTTGGTCACGGCAAACTATTGCGAGTCTCCTACACATCTCCATTGTTGGGTCTCGGCTAAAGATGGTGTAACCGCCTGGGATCGTGGAGACCAATTTGGGTCCAGAGGAAGTGTCTGCCCAGGTTTCCTTTATGAATGCTAAATCTACTTTTTGGGACTCCAAGAACTCAGAGAACTCAATGTTATTTTTCATAAAAGATCTAGCATTTATTTAATTACAAAGCATTCTTTGCTAAAAAAAAAAAGAGCTTATTGGTTTCTGAAGACCTTATCGAGTTGTTGGTTCCAATGTAGAGGTTTGTTAACGTAAGACTGCAGCCCTGGTACTTGAGAGTGTGAATAATCTTATGAGGGGCCAAGAGTGGTACTCTGACATTTCTCACCTGAAGAGATACACTTCAGCAATTCTTCACTCGTATAACTAAGTGAGGTGTTCATTTGGGGCAAGAAGCTACCAGGGGGGCTGGCTGTAGGTGCTGTCGGACCACAGACGGGCACAGACGGGCTTGCCTTTGGTGGGCCTTCAGTGCACATGCATATGGCTGATGTGCAGATGCGCTGTGTTCATTCCTTTGAGGCCCGGCATCTGGGAGGGGGGTTCTAGGGGGTGTGGCCAATCATCGCTACTCAGCACAAAGTAAAAACAAGTGAAGGGAAAAAGGAAAAACAAAGAAGGGTCCACCAACCTCTTCTACCCAACCACAAGCTCCCTTGTGGAATATAGCTACTGGTAAACAAGAAGAAACAAAATAAAAGGTGACAAAAGCTAATTTAAACCATAAAATTAATTGTAGTTAAAAAGAGGCAGGAGCCTTACAAATAGTGCCTCAAGAGTGCCCAGGAGCTATTCAGGCACCTCCAGATAAAGGTACACCAGTGCCACAAAGGAAAGTAAAACAGAATTGTCTGCCCTCTGTGCAGGCTGCGCGGACATGAAATGCAAACCGGTCATTTCGCTCTATATTTTTTGCAAAATATGCGTTATCCTGTACATTTTTTATATGAGGACACTTTATATGCTAAAAAGATGCAAAAAGTAAGCTCCATGAACAGCAACCACTTGTGTTCTGTTGTTCCTGTGCATTTGTGGTAATTGTTTACTGTGAAGATAGCATAAATTTGTGAAGAGGCGTAATAAGGATAACAAAATTCTCAAAATTACACGAACTACACCAGCAAAATGTGAATCTTACCCAGGCCCAATCTCTTCAACCGCCTACACGGGTAATCAAAGAGGAGGGAACACCGACAGATTGGCATGTTTAGCTGCTCTCAGCTGGAGGTGCCTTGTGGTGTGAGCACACCATTAGAGATTAAGATGGCTCAGAAAGCAAGAAGTGCTGACAGAAATTGTGCCCTTCTGGTGTTCTCTGGGAAAAGGGCCCATTTTCCGTGCGATCTGCAGAGAGTGCATTTTCGTTGCCACTCAAGTCGCTTTTATTAGCGCTTAACTCAGCTCCTATCAGCATGGGCACTTGTAGGTATATAGCTGGCAGTTGGCTGAGCCAGCCATTTTAAGCTCTGCCTGGGTTGATTTTCAAGTCCTGCTTTTGCCTTACAATTTTGTTTCCTGTTCTTTCTGTTTGTAATTACCTTGTACTGAAGGAGAGAAGGGCTTTATAGGGGTATTGGGAGAAGCTCCTAGGATTTTTGCAGCCCAGGGCAAATACATTTTTTCATGTTTGGTTGGCCCTTTTTTCCCAGCAACAAAGCTTTTATGAATCAACTGTTTGCACTTTAGCACCATCTAGTGGTAAATTGTAGTAGTACAATAAGGCAGCTGCTTGCAGTGGCCTTAATATAGGGCCATCACTTATAGGAATTGATTGATCCATATGCTAATGCCTGTGAAATGCTCAGGGACTGATGTCGGATGACTTGATATGCAACCTCGATCCAGTATTTAGATGGGTCCTCTTGAGAGGAAAGTTAGGCTGGAGCTACCCGCTTGTTCATGCCATGGGCAGACTTTACAAGGACAGTAATACACTTAAGGTCCTTTTTTCCATGGAACAGAAAAGAGCTGTGTGCTTCTTCCAATCCAGCACTGACAACAGACAACGGCGTCATAAACAGAATGTCAAACACAAATATGTAGAAAGTAAGGACACGTGAATCATAAACTCGATGTGAACCCTACAAGAGTTGAGCTGCTTTGTAAACCATATTTCAAAATTTGTGCTTGTAGTAGAAATCAAACAAATAGCATTTTGCCAAGTACAACTGCAGCAGTTATATTGGTTGTTGATAACATTTAACTTTTTAAACATTGATAGATACTAGATATCAAAATATATGAAAATAGTACTGAAAATATGTCTCAGTGTGTCATAATTTCCGGCAATGCTCATTTTTTTCATTTATCTGCTTGGCCCATATTTGGGGAAGGCATCAAAATGATCCACTATAGGCCAGGGCCATCAATGTCACACAGTGTGAATTTCTGAAATATGTGTAAATGGGTTGACAAATATGTTCTATTCTTCTTGGAGAGCAATGAACTGTCCTGATAATTGACAGTACAATGGCAATCCTAGAAGGAATTCAAGAAAAAAATGTCCACAGGGATTCCACAGCTGAGAACTGCCCAGTAGGTTCTCATACAAGGGTTTTGTTCAGGACCTTGAATCTGGAGATACAGCCTGGGGAAGTTGCCTTGAGGGCCTTTAATTATTTTCACTAGGGTGTTCAGCCTGAAGGTTTCCCTGACAGTCTTTGATTCACAAGCTTTGAAATAGTCTTTCAAACAAATATTGCCTTGAGGTATTTCAACCCAGAGTTGTCCAATGGCAAATTCCAAGATTTGGATCAAATGCCTTTAAAAATTGATTTTTCCAGAGGGGCTTTAATCTACAAATTGTTAGGAGGTTCTTTAGTACATCCGCTCGCCCACGGTCTTCGAATCAAGACTTGACCAAACTTTTGCTAAAGGGGTTAATAGTCTGAGAATTCTCCTGTTCATTTTTGATTAATTATCTCCCTCCATAAAAATCATAAATAAAAGAATTCCCAGAAGTGAAGTTCTTAAATCCAAAGGAAGGTCTGTGAATAATGAGTTGATGAATGTAGCATAGGTCGTCAATTGAAATGGGTTCTTGATGGTTTTCAAATAAATGTTTGTTGATGGACTTCAGTTCATGACTTTTAGTCTAATATTTTCCCTAGGAACCTTCCATGTGAGAGTTGGCTCAGTAGCCTTCAGCTTGAGATTTGCAGGGAAAATCTTTAATAAAGATTTATATTCTGGAGTCCAACGTGGTCCTCAAACAAAGATTTGTATGTTATGCTTAGTTAAGGGGCTACGTAATATCTTTCATTCAAAATTGTCCATAGTGCTTTGACAAATCTGTCCTTGAGGTCTTCAGATCAACAAAGAGTCTTAATTAAAAGAGTGTTCCCAGGCACTTTCAACTATAAAGGTGTTTTATTTCAACAATTTTCCTTAGAGATTTTCAGTTCAAGAGTTCCTTAAATGATCTCTAATCCAAACAATCTTCAAAGTTTACCAGTCTAAGACCCTGCCCATGAGGTCATGAGGATTTAAGTTTCATACTTGACAGGATAGTGACAAGTAAAAAATGTGTTCAAGTGTAGTATTTCCATAAGCTACCTTGAGGCATTGTACTCAAAATTTGTCCTGAATTCAGGACTGCAACCTATGAATTACCCACAGGGTCTTCAGTGTAAAAACTGCAGCTTGCGACAATATGGCTGCCTGCCTTGCCTGTAGGGCGACAACTTAGCTGCTGCATTCCCCTGCCAGATTGCACACTTAAAGCATGTTGTGCTCAAGTGCTTTTACAGGAATAAACAGATGATGAAATTATGGAGCAATAGAACTACAAAGTTGCTGGAGGTCCATTCTTAAAAAGTAAAAAAATAACCTTATCCTTTATTCAGGGACGGGTTGGTAAGGTGGGCAGTCGGGCATTGGCCGGTGGGACCTAAAGGTGACCTGTGGGCTGTTGTTTTAGGGTCTCTGTCAATTGGCCCACGCATGCCCTTCCTTCTTCCCTCCCCTGCCAAGCCATTGCCCTGAGGCTATGATGGGTGGGGGAGGTGTTGAGCCTGAGATGCAGCCTCGCTGGGGGCCAGGTGCTGCTCTGGCCCTTGGGCCATTTTCAGCTCTGCCCCCTGTGGGGCCGGCCCTGTCCAGAAGCAGTTTCTTTTCCCCTCCCCCATCACCAATGTGCCATTACGTTCAGGGCATGGTGGGTGAGGAAGGTCGAAGAATGCAGGACCTTGCGGGGGAGGGGTGGAGTTAAGGTCTGAGCTGCCGACTTTCAAACTGGCAACTATGTTCGATGAGCCCCGGTGTCGGCTTAACATCCTGTGATTTTGTGCAAATTACTCTAAGCTTAATGTAACTAATCAATGGCTCCAGTGCCCTTGGGCTGCAGTCACACCATATAAAACTACAAAAAATAAATACACTGCTAATTGACAATGTTTTAAGATTCTGTAAGGGCCAGAGCAAGATAACTAAAGAGGGCTCTTTATAAGAAAACATCTGTTTTTCTTTATAATATGGATGTAATGCCTTTGTTTAGTTTAACTATTAGTCATTTGGCAGCTTTAGAACACATTTTTAAGTGCTTCTGCCTTACATCTACTGTTTAAAGTACACATCGATTAGAAGAAAAATTTCCGGCTTCGGGGTGCTTTTCTTTATTTTCTTACCATGTTGCCAGGTGGCAACCCTCGGCTCTTCAGGTGCTGTGGTTCTACAGCACTTCTAGTTTACGCAGATGTTACTTGCTCTATAAGCTTTAAGATGCTTATTTTTAAAAACATTTCTCTAAAGATTATTCCACTGACACCAAGTACATAGGCCCAGATTTAAGAGGGCGTTGCGGCCCTATGCACCACATTAGCGTAATTTCTTTTATGCTAATGTGGCCCTACAAGGCCAAAATCGCTGCACCAGATTTTCAAAGTGGCGCAATGCATGTGTCCCCCATGCATACATTTTGCTGGGCGCAAAACGTGCCGGTGCCCAAAGCTCTCCTCTGAAACACGCGGCTGCTGCAATAAAATGTGCGAGCACGGAATACTGAGGCAGCCTGATCCTGAAGCCATCTCAGGCCTCTTTTATTCTTTTACAGACACTTCCTGCCACTTCAGCTCACTCTTGCAGCTTTCTCCCTTTGTAATGCTTTTTCATTTTTCTCTTCCTCCGTCTTTCCCAAATGTGTCTTTTGCACACAGGAAATGCTTGAGGCAGAAGAATAAGTGCCGTCCCTCAAAAATCAGTGCCGTGCCCCACATCAGAAACCACCAGCTCAAATTAAGCACAGGCCCCTATGTACTGTTCAGGGTTAGCGCCAAAATTTGAACCTTGAACAGTACATCAATAGCATCGAAAATAATAACGCTATTGCCCCCTACCCTGAGCCATGGTGCACCATATTTTAAATATGACACACACATGGTGGCGGTATGGGGGCGCTAAGGGGCGCAAGGAAAGTGGCGCTGCACTTGGTGGAGCACCACTTTTCTTAAATCTTCCCCACAGTGCTTCATGAAAGGGCATGATCCAGGGACTGCCCGGGCCTAATTATGATCCCAGTGCGACCCTGACAGTACCTATAAGGGGTGCCCGACTCTCTTGCCATCCAGTGCACGGTGAGCGCCAGCTAATGCCTGCTTCCAGGTTGCAGTCCGAGGCTCACAGCACAGGGAGCCATAAGGCACACATAAATGTGATGGATGCGTGCTGAGGGCGCCTACTGCTTCAGGGTTACTGCGTCCAGGCAGAAACTATCCACCCAAGCTCTGTGCCGGCTGCTGACGCAATCATTAGGTGGCCACCCAAGTGAACAGAACGGTGATAAAGGACTGGACGATGCCAGTATACGGGGCTCCGCGGGCACCAGGCAGAGCCCTCTCGGCAGTAAGAAGGATAGAATGGTAATGTGTCTGTGATGAATGCTCCTGTAATAAAAAGCCCTTTGCAGAAGTCACAGCTATAGACTCGGAGTTCACTGCCTGCCTAACTGGCTTAAAGCAAACCAGCTGACAGAGATGAAGTGGCCGCCACCAGGGGTGCTTCAGGGAGAAGCGAGTGGCATTTCTGAGGCACTGTGGGTAAGGTGAGGAGGTGCTACTGTGCAGAGCTTTGCCATGTGCACAGAATGACCCATGTGCCAGGACTATGCCACATATCAAGGCTGTTTCATGGCCAAGGCTGCACCCTGAGCCAGGACTACAACACGTGCCATCACTGGTAAAGCTTTGGAACGTGCCAAGTGTGGGTTTTTGGCAAGGATGTAGCATAAACTGTAGCTGTGACGTGCCAGGCTGCAGCACATGTCCAAGCCTTGGCCAGCTCCAAGGCCATAAGATGCTTCAAGGATACGACACGGTGTAGGGTTTGGACTGGTGAGAATCCCGGCTCTGGCATTAACACTCACACCTACAGTGTGAGAGTGTGCAGTTTGCTGTAGTTGCAGCCTCAAGTAAGTATGGCAGCAAAAAGGGATTCCTGAAATGCCCTGCAAAGTGACAAAAAGGGCAATTGTTATACTGATGACACTGAATACCATCTCACTACCTGAAGACCCAGAAAGGTGCCCAGTTCTGTGGCTCACCACAGTGTTGGCTCTCTGGCATCTGAATTTGGCAGGGTCACCACAGAGGACTTAGACATCCCAGCCTCTGTGGAAAGGCAGGGTTGGCACGTTGATACTGTAATAGAATCTAAGAGCTGAAGGGACTGCAGAAGTAGGCGGCGAGCGTTCAATCTTCTGAAAACACACAATCAGGACAGTCCAAGTGACCTACAAATACTGCCACCTCATTTCATCTCTTTGTGATGCTCAGACCAGGCTGAGGAGCTGTGACTGCAGTGAGTGACAGCGTGGGGTCACTGATGGAGCCCTGGCGGCTCCTGGCTGTCTCTTCATCCGGTGATCTTCAGGAGTGCAGGGCTATGGCCTTCCACCCAGAATCTCCTAAATGGCTTTAGAGTTCATCTCTAAAACCTACATGGCTTGTCCAAGTGCAGCTCAAAGTTTCATGTTTACAGCCTTAAAATAGCTCCAAATCTGTTAGACCCAAGGAGCAGGTTTAGGGGACTGCGGCATTCACATGATCTAGTGGGGCAGGCCTGAGTGGTCCCCAACCAGATGTAAGTGAAGAACGTAAAGTGGTTGAGCAGTCAGGGTCATAGAAAGACAACTTGGGAACTCTCTATGCCCTGATCTGAGAAGTCAGACAGATCTGACAACCCAGGGCTGACCTCACTTCCTGGTGACCTTTGCTCCAGGAAGTCTCTGTACAGCCATCTTTGAACTGAAGTGAGATCTCCGATCTCCTTCATCATAATCGAGATCTTTGATTGTCGTCCTTGAGCTCTGAGCATACAGGGCTGTGAAGAATTACAAGAATAGGAGCCAACGAACAAGCGGCCCTAGGGCTCAGACTCCAGCTGTTTTTGAGCCCCCCTGCAAAGTACCTGGAGGGGACCCCCCTCCCCGTCGACCCAGTCAGGGGCCTGTCGCCCTTGCCCAGTGTAGAGTTGTGAGGGCTGCGGGGCACTTTGTTACGCCAGTAGGGCAAAGCGAGCAGTGAGTGTACAAAGGAGGCAGAGACTGTGGGGTAGAAGCAAAGAGGGCAGTATAGGAGCAAAGTGGGCAGTGTGTGAGAAAAGTTGGGTATAGTGCAGAGAGGGCATTATGTAAGCAAAGGGGGCAGGAGAAGACAGGGCAGTGTGTTTACAGGGTGTGGCAGAATGAACAGAAACGAAGGGGACAACATGAGCAGAAGGGGCAGGAGCAGCGGGGCAGTATGTGAGCAGAGAGACAAGGAGCAGCTAAGACAATGTATGACCAGAGAGGGTATTGAAAGAACAGAAGGGGCAGAGAAGGCAGAGTGTAATCATAAAGGTCAGGGAGTAGAGAGGGCAGTGTGTGCGCAAATGGGTAGGAAGCAAAGCGTGCAGTGTGTGATCAGACAGGTCAGGTAACAGCGGGGGCAGTGTGTGATCAGAAGGGGCAGGTTACAGAGCGGGCAGTGTGTGATCGGACGGGTCAGGTTAAAGAGCGGGCAGTGTGTGAGCAGAAGGGTCAGGTTACAAATCAGGAAGTGTGTGATCAGACGGGTCAGGTTACAGAGCGGGCAGTGTGTGAGCGGAAGGGTCAGGTTACAGAGCGGGCAGTGTGTGAGCGGAAGGGTCAGGTTACAGAGCGGGCAGTGTGTGAGCGGAAGGGTCAGGTTACAGAGCGGGCAGTGTGTGAGCGGAAGGGTCAGGTTACAGAGCGGGCAGTGTGTGAGCGGAAGGGTCAGGTTACAGAACGGGCAGTGTGTGAGCGGAAGGGTCAGGTAACAGAGCGGGCAGTGTGTGAGCGGAAGGGTCAGGTTACAGAGCGGGCAGTGTGTGAGCGGAAGGGTCAGGTAACAGAGCGGGCAGTGTGTGAGCGGAAGGGTCAGGTAACAGAGCGGGCAGTGTGTGAGCGGAAGGGTCAGGTTACAGAGCGGGCAGTGTGTGAGCAGAAGGGTCAGGTAACAGAGCGGGCAGTGTGTGAGCGGAAGGGTCAGGTTACAGAGCGGGCAGTGTGTGAGCAGAAGGGTCAGGTAACAGAGCGGGCAGTGTGTGAGCGGAAGGGTCAGGTAACAGAGCGGGCAGTGTGTAAGCAGAAGGGTCAGGTAACAGAGCGGGCAGTGTGTGAGCGGAAGGGTCAGGTTACAGAGCGGGCAACGTGTGAGCAGAAGGGTCAGGTTACAGAGCGGGCAGTGTGCGAGCGGAAGGGCCAGGTTACAGAGCGGGCAGTTTATGAGCAGAAGGGTCAGGTTACAGAGCGGGCAGTGTGTGATCAGAAGGGTCAGGTTACAGAGCAGGCAGTGTGCGAGCAGAAGGGTCAGGTTACAGAGCGGGCAGTTTATGAGCAGAAGGGTCAGGTTACAGAGCGGCCAGTGTGTGATCAGAAGGGTCAGGTTACAGAGCGGGCAGTGTGCGAGCCGAAGGGTCAGGTTCCAGAGCGGGCAGTATGTGATCAGAAGGGTCAGGTTACAGAGCGGGCAGTATGTCAGGAGAGGGGCAGTTTTGTAAACGGGGCAGGGCGCAGAGATGGCAGTCGTTGTGCATAGGGGACAGTAGTAGACATGACAGTGTCTGATTATAGGGGGCGGGAGGGGCTGTGTATGATCTTTAATAGAACTCTGAAACATTAATTGCCAATTAAATGAACTGCAGTGTCTGATCTTGAAAGTAATCACTGCATCCCTTTTACAAGCCCATCACTCTCCCGTCCCACCTGCAATCTCTTTCACATTTATAATCAAAACTGGTTTGACTGATCCAGGTCCCCCGAATAATTCTGTGATTCTGGTTTCCAGGGCCCAAGCCCAGTGTGCTGACTCGGCTTCGGCAGAACTTCAATTATTTAAATTACACCAGATTAATCGGAGTAATTTCGGCAATTCGCTGTTACTCTTTGACCTGGAATTTCGGATAATTCCACAATTTCTCCTGCTTACGTAATTGAGAGTAATTTGGGGGAACAAATCCTACCACAAGAGCACATTTAGCGAGCACAGACGACTGTTTTTTAGCTATTTATGTTCTGCTTCATTTAGCAATGCTTCTTAGCACAAAATGCATCCTTGCATCTACTTTAGATGTGAGGGTACATTTTGCACCAAGAAAACGGCACTAAATGCCAGTAGTAAATTGGTGGAAAATCCTACCTTAAGAGCACATTTATTGAGCGTGACCAGCTGCTCGCTGTTTGTGTTCTGTTGCATTTAGTGCTATTTCTTAGTGGAAAATGCATCCTTGTGCCCATATCGGATGCGAAGGGGGCATTTTGTGTAAAGAAATAGCTCAAAAGGCTGAATTTCACTTCTTGTGCAATTCAAGTGTAATCTTAAAAAATCTGTAGGTAATTACACAAGATTACACTACATTGAATTATGTGAGTTACACCCACTTCTAGTGCTGACCTCAGGAGGGCGCTGGAGCTCCCCGCAGCAGTCTCCCTACAACTTAGGTCCAAAGAAAAGTGTGTCCTGGCGCCCTTGTCTGCCTTTTCTTTTCATGGTGCTCCTTCATCTTGCCCACTTCACCCTCCTCCTGCTCCTCACAAGTTTTTAATACACAGACAATTAAAGAGAATGAGTGGGAGGTGACAAATGTGGTTTCACGTAGGGTGCGTTCTGAGCAAAGGTCAGCTCTGCTGGGTCCCGTGGTTGCAAGTCTAGCATGATGGTGGTTCAGCATCTCTGGGTGCCTCAAGAGAATGGTCCCCACATGCCATCTCCCATGGGTCCTCAGGCTGGCAGCTTAGTTTTCCAGGCCCCATGAAAGACCGGTGGTGGGCAGGTCCCCGGGCGTAGCATTGATCACGGGTGGCAATTCTGCGCCTACGGAGTGAGCAGAGCTCCATACCAAGGATCTAGATAATGCCAGTGGCGTAACAATAGCCCCTGCAAAAGCCGTGGGGGTTCTCTGAGATCCAAGGGACCCCCTCTGAACAGGGGGGACCTATAACATAAAAATAGATGACATGGTTTTATGTATTGCTACAACCCACACCTAACTCCAAGATTCATGCACAGACCACAAATTAGAATGACCAGGAAATAGCATGGATGTGAATAGGGTGTCTTTATGCACCATAGATTCAGAAGAGCAGGTCCATGGAAGATGGTATTGTTGTTCACAATAGACTGTGACTTCTTTTTTTAATGTGCTGTGTGTGGAGTTCTCAGGTAAAGTGCCCGTCCTGCGTCACGCTTGCGCACTTTGTACGTGTCCCACCTTCCTCACGCATGCGCGCACAGACAGATGATGACAATAACAACCTTGCAGTTCTGTGCAGCACAGCTGGCCAATCAGTGCAGAGGATCCAGTAGGTAGGACCAGGGCACGTACACTGATCTCAGGGATCTGTGATGGAGCAAACAGGACCCATATGCCGGCACAGGTGACATTTACATTTAAGGTTCAGAGCCAGCACAACCACAGAGACCTGGCAATACCACAAAATCAAAAAAGACAGAGCAGACATAACGTGCTCATTTATATAAAACAGGTGATTCCTCAAACAGACTCACATCCAAGCCAGATTTTCAGGATAAAATGTAATTAAATGTACATGTGCTCCATGTGGACTTCTTGAAGATATAGCCTGGTTTCCACAGTTTTGGACCAATGTAATGCATTCCTGCTTTAAATTAGGCCCAGGATAAATTCGAATAAAGCTGGTCTAATGGGCATAATGTTGGAAATGTTGTGTTACGCAAAATTCACAAACCTATACCATCATGCGTTGCTGCATAATTGCCCATTTCGAGGCAAAATTATAGCATGGAGCGTGGAATCGAGATGAATGATCAGAAAGCAGGTGGCTGTCATTCGGGGCAGTTGTGCTTTTGGCGCCAATTGTTTAGTGCAAAATGTATCCTTGCGTTAAAAAATGGATGCATCTTAAATAGATGCAAAGATACATTTCCAATTGCTCTGGTCATGCTATCCTGAAACAGCCCTGGGTACCCCTGGATAATGAGACCCACGAAATGCTGAAGGTGAGCGAAGTTGTGAAGTTGACACATTTTTTTTTTAATTTTCGCGATCGTCAACTCTGAAAACGAACATGAAGAAAATTGGTGCTACATGTTGGTCCTAAACTGCTACCACTGCACATGATTGCAAGCTGGCAGGTTCTGATCAGTTTTTGGGGGGGCACACAGGGCCATATCACTACTGGAAGTCTTAGGGTTAACCTCTAGCATCAGGAAAGGACACTGTGGTGGCCACTGAGTTTCCCTCGGGTCACCCAGGTGACAGTGGGGAAAGACGTTTCCATGGAAACTGATGCCACATCCATTTTGGGTGGGTCGTCCAAGAGCAGATAATATTGAGATTGGCGAGGGAGGACTATGCCAGCAACGTGCAAAGTTGGGAAACTTCAAACTTTTTCACAAAGTGAGAAATTCTCAACATTCACCTGACTACACAGACGTCATTCGAATCTCATCCACACCTGCAACATTCCAGACTAGAAACTCTTGCTCAGACACGTCACTTCTGTTTTAGGGTTGATCATTTGGGGTACAGAGTGCTGAACCCTGGATCACCGTGGACCCATTCTTGAAAGTAGTAAGCGGTGGTACAAAAATAAGTGATTGGGGAATGTTGGTTGGAAGACAGTAAGTAAGGAGGAAGATGATGGAAAGACAGGATGAACAATTGTGGGAAAAGGAGACACATATGGGGGGCATAATTTCAATTTCTGTAATTGTGCAAAATTTCCAGAAAATTACATAAATTACCCAAAATGCAAATCTGCCATTTAACGACATATTTTAGCATGAAATTATCCAATTTTGCAGTCAGGTGGCATTTTCTGCATAAATGTGGATTTGCCACATTTGACACACAACCCGTCATTTGCAACATATTCTGCATATTTTAACAAAAACAATTATTTCAGGCTCAAGGGGATCAAAAGTTGCGAAGCAGGTAGTGACACGTGTTGTGGTGCAATGGAGGGCCCTTTGCAAAGGTTGATTTGTCAGCTTTCTCTTGTTTATTGCTGCATTTGGGTGTCCAACTGGTACTAATGAGGTGAACCCTTTGCCCAGATAGTTTTAACTTATAAAAATGACAAAATACTTAGGTAATATTTTTACAGAATGTGCTGCATTACGCCACATTGTTTGCTTTTTTTGCCACATAAATTAGTCAACCCTGCCACATAATTTGGTCCTCCCCTGCCGCATGACTCCAGTGGCCCTGATTATGACCATGACGCAGCGCCTTGAGCTTGCTTCTGGACGCCCCACGTTTGGAGCTGTTTCACTAGACCTTGGCCTGCTCTTGGCAAAGTCGTGCAAGTTTTCGAGGTGAACTCCAAAGCCCTTTGAAGGTTTCCGAGCAGCAGCCAGCAGGCTTGCGCTTCCCCTGAAGGCGAGCAGACGATGAGGCATATGCGGGAGCCGCCGGGGTTCCCGCCAGTGACCCGGCGCTGTTACTCATCACGGTCACAGCTCGTCAGCAGACCAAGGTCGACCATCCGGAAAGAGAGCCCGCCCTCGGCGCAGGCCTGTCCATTTCACGCACAGCGGTTACCTGTCACGCGGAGGTGTGCGGAGAGAGACGGGGCAAGGGCGTAGGAGAGAAGCTGCAAGGGGAGCGGAAATAAGAGACAAGGAAACAAGGCAAGCGAAAGAATGGAGCACAAAAGGAGAAGAAATACTGAGAATGGAGAAAGGAAAAAAAAAACACAGCGACACTGCAAACTAAAGAATGAAATAGAGAAGCAGAAAAGGAAAAAAAAAAACTGTGGGATGAAGTAAAGCAAAAGTTTTGGAGAGACAGGAAACTAAAGAGTGAAATAAAAAGAGCACAGAAAATGAGGAGGAGCAGGGAGAGAAGAAAAAAAAAAAGGCGAGGAGATGTGGGAAACTAAAGATTGGAAAATGGAGAGCACAGAAAAAGAGAAGGAACACCGACAGGGAAGAAAGCCAGAGACGTGGAGACAAGGAAAACCAAAGAATGATGTAGAGATGGCACACAAAAGAAGAAGAAACAGTGACAGAAGCAAAAGACATGGAGACAGCGGAAGCGACGGAATGAAATAGGGAGACACAGAAAAGGGGAAGAAATAGTGAGAGGAGAGAAAGAAAAAGACACGAGGAGCAGGAAGCTGAAGCAGGAAAAAGGGAGGCACAGAAAAGGAGAACAAACAATAAAAGGAAAGGAAGCAAGTGATTTGGCTATACGGGAAGCTAAAGAATGAAAAAATGAGAGACCAGAAAAGGAGAAGGAACAGAGAGAGGAAAGAAAGTGAGAAATAAGGCGATACGGGAGGGCAAAGAACGAAAAAAGGAGAGACTATAAAAGGAAAAGCAACAGGTGGAGTAAAGAAAGCAAGAGATATGGCTATATGGGAAGCTAATGAATGAAAAAATGAGAGACCAGAAAAGGAGAACAAACAATAAAAGGAAAGAAAGCGAGAGATATGGCGATACGGGAAGCTAAAGAATGAAAAAATGAGAGACCAGAAAAGGAGAAGGAACAATAAATGGAAAGAAAGCGAGAAATTTGGCTATACAGGAAGCTAATGAATGAAAAAATGAGAGACCAGAAAAGGAGAAAGAACAGAGAGAGGAAAGAAAGCGAGAGATATGGCGATACAGGAGGCTAAAGAACGAAAAAAGAAGAGACCATAAAAGGACAAGCAACAGGCAGAGTAAAGAAAGCGAGAGATATGGAGTCACGGAAAGTGAAAGAACGATGCATGGATGGCACTAAAATGAGAAGAAAGAGTGAGAGAAAAGAAAGCATCTGCAAAGGACTACATGATTTTTATGTCTTGCCTGCGAGATATTGCATTCAGGGGGCTCGCAGCCCACCCATTGCTTCCATTTGTTGGCTTCATTATCTTATTTTCTGTCTTCTAATTGGCTGGTGCATGCTGGTTTCACTTCCTGTTCTTTTGGTGGAGCATGGACCAAGTACTACTTGCTTCAGCTTGATTGCTGTCCTTCCACTGATTGTGATGTGATGGAGGTATTCTGTTTTTCTTCTTCCCAGTCTCCCTTGTTGAACCTCTTGCCGTTTGTAGCTGTTTTACTAGGCACACACACCTCAAAGAAGCCCTTTTCTCCTTTGAAGTGGGTGTTTATTGAGACAACAGACGCTATCCGCTATTATTGTTACAACTGGGTCCGTATCACACTACAGCTCATTTTCCTTGTTTGCACCGGGCGCCTCTTTGAAAAGGTGCACCTGGCGCAAACAAGGGAAGTGCACTGTATTAGAATGAATGCGCTGCACCCAGGGCAACCGCAAACCCGCGCTGATGTGAAAAATTGAGTATCTGATTTAGAGTCGCTACTTGTTTCACTGCGCAGGCGGCAACCCGCCCACACGTTTAAGGGGGATCCCCCTGCAGGCGGGTGCAGTGAATTACTGCACCCGCCTGCAAGGGGAAATCTGGGAGTCCATAGGGCTCCCTTCCCCCCTTCCGGAGGGCTGCCATCAGGGGGCGCAGTGACAGTGCGTCACCTTTATGGTGTCACACTGTCAGTGCGCCTCCTAACAGCTTCTTTGCCTCTGCGCCCACGTCTATAATAGGCGCTGGCGCAGAGGCAAAGAGATTCCCTCATTTCCATGAGCCAAGGCCTGCGAATGAGGGAACACCCTCTGGTGATAGCGTTGGTGCTATCTGTGCGCCAGCTCTATTGGTATTACAGAAAGGGCTGTACAAACACCTGTGGGCCTTTCTGTAATGCCAAAGTGTCCCAGGGGCACGCAAAGTGGGCGCACATGCCAGTTGCACCCCCGGGGCACTTCTATGATACGACCCCAGATGTTATCTGCTTTCAAATGTATTTTCACTAAGACATGAACTTGGGCACAATTACTTTTTTTATGTGATAGTTTTTTTGCCAAATTACATCTTTTTTTCACATTTGGGGAGATTAACTGATTTGCGCAGACTCATAAGGCTGTTGTGCCAAGACCTAACAAGCATCAGCAAAGACTAATGTCTCTGTCACTGAATTTTTTCCGATGACCTGGAAAATGGCTTTCAGCCAAGCTATGTAGCAGAGTGGCTGTTATGCAGCACGGCTGAAATTATTAGTGAAAAGGGACTCTGATGCAGCCAGTTCTAATCCACTTAAAAAAAGTGCATCAGCCATGGCTGCGTCATAGTTCTGTTTAAAATTAGTTTTAGCCACGATGCAAAGCATCCATGCTGCTATACAGCATGGCTATATAACCTTGCAAAACCCACTGCCTCTCATAGGCGAGACCGATTGGTTTTACTAATGCCTGTTGAGGTCTGCCCGACAGAGCAGTTTTCATTGCCCTTATGTAATCAACGAAAAGAGCTTTGACAGTACTATTAGGAGAGAGGGCTTAGGCTCCCCCCACATGTTGGTCTGTCTGAGGAGAAAATGTGATTGGGTCGAAGTTGTGTCCTTCCACTAAAGAGTGCTTGTTTTTCATGTTTTTGGCTTGTGGCAAGGCTCAAACTCAATAAGTAGGACTTGGTTCTGGTGGACAGCTGTAGACCTGATTGATGCACAGGGGAACAGTGTGTCCGATGTCATAGGTCTGATCTGTTTATTGTGAAAAGCATTTGTTAAAGTCAGTAGGCCTGCAACAGTTAGTTATGGTCGCATTGTGTTAAAGGCGATAAACTGGTATTCTGTTACATGTATTCTCACAGACAACCATAGCAGACAAGGGTTTTGGAGTCAGTCATCCATTCTGAGAAACCCTGTTTTTTTTCTCTAGTGATTCTTGTTCGGAACTATTGAGAGGGGGGTGTATATTGTTTTGCAAACTTAATTTTTCTACAAATTTTAAGTTGTATTACTGTATACATGATGTCTGCCAGTTTACGTGCTCCTGAATAGATGTCTCCTGGTTAAGGAGTAAAGCACAATGGTAAAGGTGTCAGTCCTTTTCACTTAATTGGGAAAGCCATGACAGATTCCATAGGTTTGATCTATTTGTTATAAAGTGGTGTGATAACGCCAGTAGGCCTGATCTACTTATTGTAAAAATCATGTCTTAAAAGCAATGCGCCTTTAAGGATGGATTATTATTAAAGTGTGCTAATGCCTTTAGGCAGGTATTTTATTACTTGGAATGTCATAGATTACCATAGCAGGCAAGGGTTTTGGCATTGGTGATATACCAGAAGAAATCTTACTGATAGAAGCCATGTACTACTATAATCTTTAATAACCTCTCTTAAGGAAGAAAGCAATTTGCTTTCCCAACCGTAATTGTGTATACATTTGTAATTTCTTGACTATATGCCTGATGGTTGCATTGTGGGAATGCTAACACTCATTCAGTAGGTTACAAGCCTATAATAATAGCAATAAACCTGATTGGCGCAGTAAGAAAAGTTATGCCAGAAGCCACAGATCTTCTTTGTTTTTTATGAAAAATGTGGACAAAGGCAACAGGTCTGGCTTTTTGTGAAAATCATGTGTTAAAGCCAACAGGCCGCCAACAGTGAATTTTTATTACACTGTGTCACAGGCCATACACAGACATTTCATTACATGTAATATTGTAGGTTATCATAGTTGGCAAGAGTTTTGGACCTGGACATGGATTCTGAGAAATCCTGAGGGATTTCATTGTGATAATTCTTATTAGGCCCTTTTATGAGCTGTATATTGTTTGGCCCACTGTAGTTCTGTACATATTTGTGATTTGTATGTGTGATGGTTGCCAGCTTATGTGTGCTTCAGTAAGATAGTGTTGGGTTTAGTGTCAAGCTAATGGCAAAGGCTATAGGGCTTATCAATTTACTCGGTCAAGCTATGTGCCTGATTTAGAGATTGGCGGCCAGGTTACTCCGTCAGGAATGTGACGGTATTCCGTCCACCGTAGGACTATCTCCATAGGCTATTATGGAATCGTAATACAGAGGGCGGGATATCTGTCACGTTGGTAATGGAGTAACCCCCTCCACCAAACTCTAAATCAAGTTCTTTGTCATAGTACTAAAATATAGTCTGTTTATAATGAAAAGATATGACAAATCAAATAGGCCAATTTATTGTACCAAGCATGCGTTAAAGGCAATAGGCTTTTAAGGGTGGGTTATTATTACACTGTGTTACAGCCTGTCAACAGGTACTTTTGCTACATAGACTCATGGAGATTACCGTAGGCAAAGATTTTAATGACACATGAACAAACCATGGGGATAGAAGATTTACACTATGGTAATCCTTATTAGCCTTTATAAGTAGAGATTTTAAATTGTTTAGACAATTGTAATCTTATACACATTTGTCATTTTATTGTGCTATACCTGATGGTTGCCTTGTGTGATCCAAACACTAGGTTTGAGTTGAGTATAGTAACAAGACAATGATAAAGGCTCTATGCCTGATTGTTCATAATTAAAATTTACAATAAAGGCAGTAGGCCTGACATATTGATATTGAAAAGCAATCATTAAAATCAAAGGATGCCCACCATGTTTAGACAACACCACGTTTTCTTATTTTTTTACTTGTATTCTTTAAATTATCTCGCATATCTTGTTGGGTTTGTGTGTGTTTTATTGCAGTTGTTTTGGAGGATAAATGCAAGAATGAGTCAATGGATGAATGAATGGATGCAGTACTGCAACGATGAGTGACAAATTGCATGTATGACTTATTGAGTGCCAAAAACCATCACTCAATCAATGATTAGTTTTGTAAAGCATGGCTTATTACCCCGGGGAGTACCCCGGCGTTGAGGGTAGTCATTGTAAATCAGAAACTTCTCCTCAAAGAGTCATACCTTGAGCTTCCTCCTGAAGTCAAGGAGGTTGTGCATGGTGCACATGTGGGGTGGGAGGTCATTCTAGGTCTTGGCTGCGAGGTATAAGAAAGAGCACCCTCTGCAGCAGCTGCGTTTAATTCTCGGGTCTTGGGCAAGGGTTGCTGAATGGAGTTCCCAGGTGGGTCAGTGGAAGGAGAGTCTGTTGTTGATGAGATTGTGTTCGATCTTATGGAGGGCCCTGTATGCGATGGTGAGAACCTTGAATTTTCACCTTTCATGCACAGGTAGCCAGTGGAGACTTCTGAGGTGGGGGGTGATGCGGGTCCATCTGGGGAGGTCCAGAATGAGTCTCGCCGCTGCGTTCTGGATTGTCTGTAGGTGGTGGAGGAGCTGGGAGGGGAGTCCAAAGTAAAGGGTGTTTCTGTAGTCCAGTCTGCTGGTGATGATGGCTTGGGTGACAGTCTTTCTCGTTTCGGTGGGGATCCATCTGAAAATCTTCCATAGCATGTGGAGGTTGTGGAAACTGGAGGAGGTCACTGTGTTTATCTGTTGTTTGTAGGTGAGTTTGCTGTTGATAATGATGCCTAGGTTGCAGGCCTGGTCAGTGGGGATCGGGGGCTGTACGAGCGTAGAGGGCCACCAGGAGTCGTCCCAAGGGGAGGATTGCCTCTGAAGATGGTCACCTCTGTCTTGTCCATGTTCAGTATCAAGCAGTTGGATTTCATCCAATCGATGAGTGTGTCAAGCCATTGCTGAAGCTGTCTCTGGAGGTGGTGTGGTCTTCAGGGAGGGAGAGTATGAGTTGGGTGTCATTGGTGTATGAGAAAATGTTGAGCCTGTGTGAATGGATGATCTCGGCCAGTGGCGTCATGTTGGTGTCGAAAAAGGTGGGACTGAGTGAGGATCCCTGGGGGACGCTGCATATGGTGCTCTTTGGTGCCGAGGTGAAAGGAGGGAGGCAGGCTCTCTGGGAGCAGCCTATGAGGAAGGCGTGGATCCATTTGAGGGCATTGCTTTGGCCCAGAGATGGTGGAGTCTGACAGTGAGGGTGTAATGGGAAATGATGCCGAACACAGCAGAGAGGTTGAGGAGGATCAAGGCTGCCTTCACTCCATGGTTGAAGAAGGTCCTGATGTCATCTGTTGCAATGATAAGGGCAGTGTCTGTTTTGTAGTTGGAGCAGAAGCTGCACTGGGAGGAGTCCAGTTGATTGTGTCTTTTCAGGTGTTTGGAGAACTGTTTGTTGATGCCCTTTCCAGGACCTTAGTTGGGAAGGGAAGCAGTGAGATGGGGGCGGTCATTTTTTAGTTTGCAGGGGTCGGCTGGCTTGACCTCTGCTTGCTTCCATGCTTCGGGGATGGTGGCAGTCCTGATGGATGTGCTGAGGATGGGTGGGAGGATGCTGCTGATTTCCTTCTAGCCCAGGTTGAAAATGTAATGTGGTCATCGGTCGTTGGATGAGCCGGACTGGGTAGAGCTCATGAGGGCTGCTATTTCCAGGATAAATAGTGGCTTCCAGTTGGTGATCAGGTTGTTAGGAGAGTCACCTGATGGTGTCAGTTGGTGTTTGATGCTGGTGGATTGGGGGTGAAAGTTTCTGTAGATGGCTGTGATTTTGTCATGGAAGTAGTCGGCTAGAGAGTCGCAAAGGTTCTGAGTTGGTTGGATTGTGTTTTTGGTGGCTGCAGGGCAGGAGAACTCCTTGACAATCTTGAAGAGTTCCTCTGTGCGGTTGGGTCTTTCATTGATGCGGCTGAGTAGGGTGACCTTGTTTGCTTCTTTGAGGTGGAGATGATATTTGTTCAGAGCATTTTTTAAGGTGGTGCAGTCTGCTTGGTCCCTGCTACTGCATCACTGTTTCTCTAGCAGTTTGCATTTTCTCTTGAGTATTTGGAATTCGGGGGTGAACCACCTTGCGGGCTTGCTAGATCTTCTGGAAGTGGATTTCCTCTTGGGGGCGTTTTCGTTGGCTCCTTGGATGATCCATTCGGATAGATTGTAGACGTATTGTTCGAGGTTGCCAGAGAGGATGGGTTTGCTGGAGTGGAGGGCGGTGGTCCATTGGGCCTCTGTGATGATTTTTTTCCCCATCTGCAGAGAGGTGGTGTGAGGGTGTGGTGGATGGCTCTGGTCTGCAGGTTATGACGAAATGTACCAGGTGGTAGTCGGTCTTTATCGCTGGCTGTAAAGATGGGGTCAAGGATGTGTCCCGATGTGTGTGTGAGGCTGGTGACTAGTTGTTTGAGTCCGATGTTGCTAAAGTTGTCTAGGAGATTGGTGGAGTTGTGGTCCTTGAGGTCGTCTAGGTGGAAATTCAGATCCCCTAAAACATGTAGTCTGTCAAGTCGATGGCTAGGGGGGCAATGAGGTCAGTGATGGCCTTGCAGAAGGTGGGGTGTGGCCCTGGGGGTCTGTATGCGAGGGTTGCCCTGATGGTTGTTCTGGTGTCGACTTTAGGTGTTCCATGATGTGAGATGTTTCTTCCTCTGAAGACAGTGCAAAGGAGGCTATCCTTATGCAGGATAGTGATGCCGCCTCCATGCTTGTGTGGCAGTCTTTGTGGATCAGCTTGAAGCCCTGCGGGGTGTGCAGGTGAAGAAGGAGCCGAGGTGGATGTGAGCCAGGTCTCGGTGATTAACATCAGATTTGGGCTGAGGGTGGGTATTGTGTCCCATATTTCTGTGGCATGTTTGCAGAGAGATATTGCATTGAGCAGTATGCAGTGGAGTTGTTTTACATCAAAATCAATAGCACAAATGGCACTTTGATTCATAAGGCAGACCTATTGAGATTGCCAACGCTTGTTAAACGAATTTCTCCCAGACCACTTTAGGCCATACCAGTTAATGAATGATTGTGTGGGTCACTATCGGGTCAAAGGTCATTTTGAGTTCGGGCCTCGACTCAACATCCTGTGATTCTGGGCAAATTACTTAATCTCTCTGTGCCTACAAAAAAAAAATGAATGTGTCCTTGTGTAATGCAACTAGTGCTCATATAAAGCGCTCCAATACCTTTGGGTCGAGTTCATGTTATATAAAACTGCAAACAAAAAAATAAAAAATATGAAATCCCAGAATTTATGTTGTGTTTGGTAGCCATTTTCTCTTTTTAAATACTTCAATAAGAGTATGTCTTATGTGACCAGAAGAACAGGCATGGTTTAGTGAAATACCTTCTATTCTTAGATTCTCACTACAAAATGAAAGGCACAGTAAACACTTGGATTTCTCCAGTTTCCAGTATGGACACCACCAGGAAACAACTGATCATCTGCAAGTTGTATGGGCTAAAAATCAATGCAGAAAGTGTGTGAATACTTCTGGTGTGCATCAACAGAAGGTGGCATTTTAAAGGCACCACAGTCTAGTCGGTCTTACAGCCAGGTTTTTATTTTTGGGTATTTCTGGCCTTTTGTGGGGCATGCAAATATCCAAAAACGTCTTTGCATATGCATTTTCAGAGGGTACAGTGAAAATTGATTCCTTACCAGCCAGTGTTGAATTCCACATGAGCATCAAAGAATCCCACGATTGGGGCAGTGGCCGCTTTCCAGCCCTGGATTCTGGCACGAATCAGGCCTTCCCGCTTGGTGTTGCGAACTATTTTGACCAGACCTGGGTACCGCTTGCTCACGTACTGATCCAAATTGAATTTCAGTTCAACTGTCAAGAAAGAGAAGAAGAAAGAGAGTACATTAAGGTCACAAATTCTACCAGTGTTGCCTTCTGTTTACTAGTTTTGATTCTTTAAGTCTTTCTCAGCAATAGACTAGTACCTCAACAAAAACACTTAGATGAAATATGAAGAGTATTTGGGCCTCAATTGGAGTTGGGTGGTAATAGAAAATTTGCCGATTTCTGAAAAAAATGATAAATCTTGATGAATAATTGGAGCTGTACTAGAAACCCAAACCAGCCATGGTTAAAAAGTACAATACAGGCCACACACCAGGAGGCCATGCCTATGATGGGAATATGGAATCACTGTATGGTGATGGTAGCCCACCCTGCTCTGAAACCAGCCCCCTAAGCCTACAGCATGCTTGGTAATACCAATGAGACATACTGGTCATTTCTGCCCTGTGCTGAACCGCTGGTGAAACTTCTTCCACCAAGATGTATCTATGAGCGAATCTGGTCCATGTTTAGGACTTCTCCAGAAAGCAAAGGGTGAGTTCCAAACTCCGGTTAGGTAGACTAACTTAAAGGGTGTGGGCAGCAGGGGTAGACACACATAGGGATGGGCAAAGTTACCAATATTGCCCTAAAAGCTGGACCAAGTGTGGAAACTTCACCATTTGCACAGGTAGGTGGATCTCTACTTCATTCGGCTGCTGGCGTCAAGTTACTGCAGGGTCCAGCTAAGTCCTGCCAGGGAAAGGAGGGTCATGGAACTGTGATATTGGCTAACAGGGTGGTACTTTACTAGCTGCCACTCTGGACTGTTCCACTTAGGGTGGTAGCCAATATCTATTGCTATTGTGGCGCTTTGCTACACCAGCATCAAAAATGTTGACACTAGTGTAGCAAAGCACAGGGAGGCTCATTGAATATAATGAGTGCGTCATTTTAACGCCTGCTCTGAGCAGGCGTTAAAAATGATGGAAAAAATGATGCCATGAAATGTTGTCAATTCCACTGCACAATTTTTTTGGGCCTCCCTGCGCCGGAACGCCCCCCTTGCATAAAGTGGTGCAAGGGGTCACAACATGGCGCAATGCCAGCATTGCGCCACTTTGTAAATATGGCGTAACAGAGCAGCCACCTTAGCGCCGCCTTAGCATAAAAAAAATTGACGCTATGGTGGCACCAAGGTGGCGAAGGGGCTTGTAAATATGCCCCTACGTTTGGCTGATTTGTACCTAAATAGTCCTCTACGGTTATGTGTAATACCTTTAATGTCACGTTTTGAGCTGTATGTGCTCCCACCACCCTCATGTAAAGGGGTGGAGACATGGACTCCTTCTACTTGCTGTAAAGCAACTGAGGGAATTGCTGAATTGCCTTTAGGTGGATATTTATGTCAATGCCCAGGATTATTCTACCTGTACAGAGATCTCCCAATGTAGATTTGCGTTTTTGATTTGGGCCTTTTGTCTTCAGTGATGTCTCCCTAAATTAGGAACATGCATGTGTCTTTTCATTCACCCTAATTATAAGGGCCTGATTGCAAAACCTACGGAAAACCCTTATTACTGCTACCTTGGTAAGTGGAGTAATTAGTTGATACAACAATTTGCTCCCAGTTCCTAATTCCCCACAAAGAGAACTCACGCACAATGTCCTTCATGATTTCACATGGTCCAGGTGATGCACAAACTGGGATTGAAGAGTTGGCGCCTGAAACAGAATTACTGGCCAAAATGAAAAAGTGTCCCAAGATACAGCAAGCCAGGCCCTTGGCCGAGGACCAGAGGTAATGAAGATTTAAACAGGATCAAGGCTCTGCTGCCGTTAACTTATTCTAGGCCTGCATCACCTAATAGCAGACCTCAGGCTGGAGCAGTGTTTCAGATGGAGTCCTGCAGAGGAAGTCATTTCTCCCATTATTTGAATGGTGTAATACTCCATTCGTGAACCATATCAACTACAGTCCTACAATTACTGGCCCGCTAATGTTCAAAGGGGCATCTTCTCTTTACAGGCTTCAGTTTTAGTGTAAGAAGAATGGGGTCTCATGTGAAACCCACTTGATCCCTAGCACATCCCACATTAGTAGAAGGATGTTGAGGGTTGTGTTAATATGTGGTTCTTTCTGTCTGTTTCCTCTGCAGCATCCAGATTAGGTTACAGGATGCCCTTCCAATTATCACCTGCCAGGTGTGTCCAGGTTTTGCCTACTTTATTTTTGGACCTCTCATCCAGGGCTCTCCTGAGGTGCTTTAAGGTATACATGAATGTCAAGGAAGATTGCTTGCCCAGGTACTTGGGGTTTGGGAAGATTGTGCAGATAATCTCCCCTCCTCACCACACAAACAACCCTCAATAACCAGGACAGTGGCTGCAGCAGGCTGTCCTTACAAGCTGGGGTGCTGGAGGAGCTTGGAGCCTGGACAAGTGCATCAACACATTCATCTTCACTCCCCCATCCTATCAAAACATGACATGCACAGACAAGGCCATTTATTAAGAGCTGCTTGTGTGTCCGCCAAAACTCAAGGTCCATTAGCTCTGACCATGGTGAACGCAGAGACAGGATTTTACTGCCAAGATTTGTAATACACTTTGGAACCCACCCAGAGGACAGGTTGTTTTCAATTCCTCCACTTGTTGTGCAGCCTCTGATGGGTTTAAAAGCTCTTTTTTCCCTGTATGAACCTGGAAGCTGATATTTACTTTCTCAAGTGGACTTGTTTTAGCACCGGGGTGTCCAGTGTAGGTCCAGGAAGCCTTTCTCCATGCCCCATTTCCAGGGTAGCCATGTAAAATAATTTTACATACAATGAATCTAAATGGAATGCATTCAAATCAGTCAGAGATAATCCTAAAACAAGCAATGCTGTCCCTCAGAAGACAAAAGCCTGTGAAGCCCCGCCAGACCCCTTTCACCTTTCTGATACTACCATTAATACTTTCTGCCTGCTGGGGGCAAGCGGAAAATGTCACTGATTTGTTTGCAGAAATTGGGAAAAACTTCCAGTTAAATAACCCATTGTCTCCATTTTCAAGTAGTTATTCCCCCCTTCAGAAGGCAGAAAATTGAATTAGCTGGAATCCGATGACGGGATTCCAGCTGGAATCATGTTTAGATTTGTGGAGGGGTTACTTCGTCACAACGGTGACCGATATCCCATCCATCTGAATCTAAATCCCATTATTTCCTATGGGATTTAGATTTCAGTGGATGGGATATCCATCAACGTTGTGACGCAACAACCCGTCTGCCAATATCCAAATCAGGCCGGTGCTGAGCAACCATGAAAAGTTATGTTTGTCGTATGTGTTCTCATTTCATCCTAAAGTGGTTCTTTCACAAGTGGAACATAGGAGATGAGAGAGTGGGAAATCATGTCCTGTGCTCTTAATAATTTGAATCTATTTCTAGGTGCACCCTGTCGTAGTGATCCCTCCTCTAGTTTGTCAGTGACTAGCATCAGTTTTTTTTTACTTGGAACAACTTCCTGCCCTCTCCAATACATTACTCACGAAGGAGTACATAGCTGCTGATCTGATGGTTGGTAGGTCACCCGTCAGGGTGTAACAGGATTTTTCTGCCTCCACTGTATAAAATCAGTTTAATTCAGACAAATCAAATGAATGCCAATCAGGCATATTGGTCGGTATGAACTATTGGTGTGCGGTTCCTATTATGGTAATGAGACTGCGTGTTTTAGGGCAGTAGCACCATAGTGTGTCCGTGACTGAGTCGGTACCACACCGTCTGGAAGTTGTCGGCCTAACTCCTGGCTAGCCTGCAGTGCCTCACCCAATCAGAGAAAGTAAAGTTGATTTGTGGCAACCTAAACATGACACTCTGACTCCTCAGGGAATTTGTGGTAAACAGAGCATACCCCTTTCGTTCAGTGACTCAGAGACTCACACATGCCAAGGCGGAATAAGAGATACAAAATGGATTTCCACACATTTATTGAAGCAATTGTATGCTAATATGAAAAGCATGGACTGCGATAATTAGGCACACTAAACATAATACCGTGATCATTGTTACAATCAGTGTGAAGCAAATAAACAACCCCACCATATTTATGTGATCATAAGAGCCTAAAGATTCCTGCCTGCGCCCTATGTCTAAAATCTGAGAGCATTGAGGTGATAACCCTTTTGCCTATCCCAGTCTAAGAGAAGGGGCCCGACCCCATATCTGAAAAGGCTGGCAAGGGTCTGCCTGTTGTCTGGAAGGTAATCCTCTCGGTTTGCTGTAGAATCAGCACCCAGATCAGCGAAGCTGTCAATGGAACGATGTGGGTTGCATGACGGTTATGACTGCAATGCCCTCTGCCCCCTTAGGCCTATGTGGTGTTTATATAATACATCTTGTAGTGTTTAAGAACAAACCTGACATGCTAATATGTAAAGGAGTTACGGACTGACTCCTGACCTCCTGGAGCGGCAACACGAGTTGGAATATCATGTACCGAACACAACAGGGCACAAAGTGAAAGGTGTACAAAGGGCTGATACAATGTGCAGCACAAACAACTATGGCTTCTCCGAATGAAGCAGCTGATTACAATTTAAAAACAAAGGGGGTCATTACGACCTTGGCGGGCGGATCAGCCGCCCGTCAAGATCTGACTGCCGTGCGGCCGCCAATGCGGCCGCACCCCCACCGCAACCATTTGGAGATCCCCGCCGGCCCAGCAGGGATCACGGCCGCAACAAAGGAGCCGGCTCCAAATGGAGCCGGCGGTGTTGCGGCCGTGCGATGGGTGCAGTTGCACCCATCGTGCTTTTCACTTTCTGCATAGCAGACAGTGAAAAGCTGCATGGGGCCCTGTCAGGGGGCCCCACGACTCCCCGTTCCGCCAGCCTTTTCCTGGCAGTGCAAACCGCCAGAAAATGGCTGGCGGTCGGGGACTCGTAATCCCCTGGGCAGCGCTGCAAGTAGCGCTGCCCCGGCGGTGCGACCGCAGCGCTTCCGCCACGGTTGTAATACGCCTGGAAGCACTGCCAGCCTGTTGGCGGTGCTTCCGTCGTTTTAGCCCTGGCGGTCCCGTACCGCCAGGGTCAAAATGACCCCCAAAGTGTTAAAGGCTGGTTGTGCTGAAAATATGAAATGAATAAAAATGTGTCTCTGTGTAAAAGGCACAGGGTACGGGCCTAATGCTAAAATAAGGGTGTCGAACCCAGGCTCTGAGGAGAACCCACAACACTATATTGCTTTGGCTCCTTTCCTGACTTCAGCAGGAGGAAACGGTCCACACCAGTCACTGAGTCACACGTCTCTTAGTTGATTGACCACTGAAACCACCAGGACTTGGGGATTTGTTTGATTTGAAGAAATTTATGATCCGCAAACCTTCTCCTCTGTGATTGGCTGTACGCATGCTTGACTTTGGGTATCATGGAAGGACGGTATATTTTTAATAGCTAAGCAGTTTTCTTATTTGCCCCAGTCACCTTTGAAGGCCTTCGGTTTCCTTTCTTACTAGTGATTTTTATCCCTGGCAAAAAAAAAATCCTGATTATATGACCAGTTTAGTTGTTTAGCTTCTTTTCACATGCTAACATTTTATCCATTTTATTGCCCTTCTGAGAGAGCGGAAGATGTTCTGCTGCTCTTTGCATCACTGCTGAATCTAGTTAATATAATCTTGTTGAATGAGCATGATTTGCTTTTCAATTGCACCTGAAAGTTTAGTTTATTTTCAACAGTCTTTTACACGCGGTTGCAGAGGCAGCTATGGTTAGCAAAATCACTACCAGCCTCCCCGAAGAACTGCTTTAAATCCTTCCCATGTCATTGTTCCTGATCTTTTACTTTTACCATTGATTAGGAAATACCTGTTAGTCTGCTGTGTACTCTTGATATCTGATTGGAATTGGATTTGATCTTCCCTTTTCAGTTTCCTATCCCTGTTTACTAAGTGCATTTTATCATCATCATCAAACTTTATTTCGATCGCCAGGATCATAAAAGCACATAAAAACACAATATAATCAGCAGTTCATTCTACATAAAAATTGTGCAAATCACAACCTCAGGGATAGAACATGTAAACTAAAGACTAATTAATCAATACAAAACTGTAGAATGAAATCCTATTCTATTGTCCAAAGAGCCGTCCAATTTGATAGAGGGAGGCACATAATACCGGATAAAACCGGCAGCATCATTACTACATAAGATCCAGACAAACTGAGGGCACCTAATTGGACATTGTGAAAAAGGGCCAATTTATCACAAGAAAATGCTCCCATTGTCCCCTGGGCAACTAGGCAAGTAGGCCTGTGAAAAATAACAATAAGATGCATAGTTTTCTTATGGACCGCTTATGGCCCATATTATACAATGGCATTAACATAGCAATATAAAGCACTTTTTCCAAATAGGCTTGTCCTCCTGAATCTGCTGTGCCAAAGTGCCTGAATCATTTTAGGCCAACATCCACAAAAGAAAGACAAATGTTCTAGCTAATTGTCTAAGACAATAAGGCAATGGTTATTTCCAATGACGAAAATCAGTGTTCTACCACCAAGCAAATAAGGTGCTGATGGAATTAAAGGGCATCAGTTTGTAATTTATAAAGTGCAATCACACCCAGTCAGGCTTACAGTGCAATGCGAGATGGAGCCACAAGCCTCTCTGCAGTGAATCAAAAGCCAATAGACTTACAAAACAACAATTTAAGATAGATAGTAACATTTGTTAAAATACAATCACTCACAATCAAAACAATACATTACATATCAGTTAAAAGTCAATTTAGGACACAGGTGGTGACTCAGCCAAATGCATCCACTCATGTAAACACCAATTTACTGCAATTCCTGTTTGCTTTCTTGTATATATTTGGGGCGCCAGGTCCAAATGCACATATGGTAGCTCACGACTGTATATACCACCAACCAAAGTGCATTTTATAATCCTGATATCAGATTGATTCAGAGTGATTCATTCAACACTTTTTAACTTTCCTATCTCTGTCTATTAAGTGAATTTTATACCTCTCATATCTGATTGGAGTTTGATTTAATCTTCACAGTTTCCTATCTTGGCCTAGTAAGTAAATTTTATACTCTTGACAACTGATTGGAGTCTGATTCGATCTTCACTTTTTGGAGTTTCTCTCTTTGTCTACTAAGCTAATTGAAAACTCTTTATATCTGATTGGAGTCTGATTCAATCTGCACTTTTTAAGTTTCCTACCATAGTCTAATAAGTGGATATGTACTTTTAATATCTGATTGGCGTCTGATTCAATTTGCACTTTTTAGATTTCCTATCTCTGGCTACTAAGTGAATTTTATATTCTTTATGTCTGATTGGAGCCTGATTCTAACTCCAATTTTTAAAGTTTATTATCTCTGTCTAGTGAATTTGTGCATCAATTGGAACATGGTCTTTGGCAGTGATTATTCCATTGCCAGTACTTTGCAGAGGTTTTTGCACTCACAAACAGACACCTATGATACAAATGAGCAAAAATGGTAGGTTCTTGACTTGCACTGGATTCACTCTGTCTAGGGATCTATCAATCCTATTTCTGCTACCAAATATATCATAATTTTAGATGGTACTTTGGTAGTAGACTCTCTCCAGCTATTTATTGAGCTGCCTCTATCTATTTAACAATCTCCTGTTCCGATGACCCCCATCCTAGCGAAGTTTGACATGCTGTGTACAAACGTATTTAGAATTGATTTCTGTTGGGTGTTGGACAATAAGTAGTGTCAAAGGTAACTTCCTGTCCCAATGGTAACTTCCTGTCCCTTTGGATTCCCCTGTCCATAATGTAGCGACCATGTGGCTGCTGGAGTCAACTTCTCATGAACCCTGGGAGATTCCCTTGCCCCATTCAACTTCTAGATCCTACACAGGGATGACAGGTCCAAACTTTATTTTATGATCAGGAAACATTAGAATAGGTCCTCTGTTGTAGGTTCACTAGGTGGTGGTAGGGTGGCCCGAGCCAGCTTTGAAAGGTTTCAGATTTTGATTTAATTAGAAGGCCTGCAATCCAGAGCGTCTGGTGCTGCTTTTGGGGGGAGTCTCTTTCAGCCAACGGAGTACAGGGTCTGATCACTGATTACTAGTTTTGTTATCTCCCTGAAAGTGAATTTGCATGTGGTCCACACACATTTTGAAACTCACCTCTCAGCCCCTTGACAGTACAGGAAACCTGCTATTCACCTGCTCTTTGGAAAATCTTACTTGCTGGCATGAATGGGATGGTAGTCAAGTGAGAGCTGCTTGGATGCTTTGGGAAAATGCCAAGGATTACACCAACTGACCTGCCCACCTCAAATATCAAATTATTTACAAAGATTTGGAATATTTATTTTTGTTCACAGATGCCCAGCTGCTTTGGTTTAGTGGTGGCTTTTTCACAAGGAAGGTGGAGCTATCAGTCCATAGCTCTCCCATAGAAGAATAATGGTAGAGTAATACTTCTACACCACCGAGCAGTGAAGCAAGCAACACACACCAGCACAATTGAGATATCAAGCCAGTAGGACAGGCCCATCTAGGACAGGCCCATCTACACCTAGAGCTAGAAGCACACTGCTGGGCACATTTGCGACTATGGAGCAGCAGAACTCTGCCATACATTTCTGAGTGTAGGAACCAGCAACGCACTGCCACACCAATGAGCCCTGGAAACATCACATAGCCATTTCAGTGAGTGCCGGAGAGAGCTCTATGCAGGTGCACCAGCCTTTCCGATGGACCCTACAGCAATAGTACACAGTGCAACCAATGATCCTTGGGCCAGGTGCTCATAGCTCTACCATTGTGTCATGGAACCAGCAACACACTGCCCTTTTGTGTACATGTAAGTGGTATTTGTATAGTGCAAACCTAACCGAAAGGTGGTGGAGAGATGTACAGGGTCCAACAGAAGCATATACTCACAGAGTGAAAGGAGAGGTAAAAGGATTCTGGGATCAGAAGTGCCCTGTTACTGTCACGTGGTTTGTAAAGAGGTGCCTCATTATCCCTTTGCTAAGTAGGAGCAGGTCTGGAGCAGTCCTGAAGGATACTGGGATGTTTGTGCACATCCTGTGTGCACAGATGGAAAATCACTGCCTCCTTGTTGTTACTTTGTTCACACTTCTCAGTCTGCAGTTGTTGGTGGACTGGCTGCGGGAATGCCAAGATTCACTAGAGATGGTAAGCTCGTCTAAAGTATAAGATAAGGTGATGTATTTGTTGAGTCACTCAGCTCCCAAGTGTGTTATGTCACCGGGAATGCACTATTCTACAATCTAGGTATGAAGCCAGCATTGCTCAGCTGTGCCACTGAGCATGGGCCAGCACTGCACAGCTGTGCCACTGAGCATGGGCCAGCACTGCACAGCTGTGCCACTGAGCATGGGCCAGCACTGCACAGCTGTGCCACTGAGCATGGGCCAGCACTGCACAGCTGTGCCACTGAGCATGGGCCAGCACTGCACAGCTGTGCCACTGAGCTGCACTGCACAGCTGTGCCACTGAGCATGGGCCAGCACTGCACAGCTGTGCCACTGAGCATGGGCCAGCACTGCACAGCTGTGCCACTGAGCATGGGCCAGCATTGCTCAGCTGTGCCACTGAGCATGGGCCAGCACTGCACAGCTGTGCCACTGAGCATGGGCCAGCACTGCACAGCTGTGCCACTGAGCATGGGCCAGCACTGCACAGCTGTGTCCAGAGTTGGAAATGTGAAGAAATTACTCTGCTCTTGGTCGTGAGGAGGGGATAGGGTACCGGAGGGGAGGAGAATGAAAGCGGTGGGCATGGGTTGAGGCTAAAAGGCCATTGCAGCAGGCAGCAGAAATCCTGACAAAAGTCAATGGGCATGATTCACAAAGATGCACTTACACTTTTGTGTAAGGTTATGAGTTTTTCAATTTCACAAATAACTTTCATGAGCAATATCTTTATTACTGCAGAGCATCCGTATTTGTGGTGGGGACTCTGAACATAAAATGATAGGCAGTCGTGAAGAAACATTCCTTCGTGAATTCCAAATAAATTGTAAACGTACACAGAAGTGTAAGTATACATTTGTGAATCAGGCCATATGTTTTTTACATGGGCAGCATTGCTCCTCTGGGTGCTTGGCACTGCCTCTGCGATCATCTGACCCATGGTGCCCATTGTAGGGCTGCAGGGCTCTGGGTGCTTGGCACTGCCTCTGCGGTCATCTGCCCCATGCATGGCAGCAGGACTCTGGGTCCTTCGCACTCCCTCTGAAGGTCATCCGACCCGTGGTGCCCATTGTAGGGCTGCATGGCTCTGGGTCCCTGGCACTGCCTCTGACGTCATCCGCCCCATGCTGCCACAGGCACGGCTGCAGGACTCTGGGTCCTTGGCAATGCCTCTGACGTCATCCGCCCCATGCTGCCCAGGCACGGCTGCAGGAGTCTGGGTCCTTGGCACTGCCTCTGACGTCATCCGCCCCATGCACGGCAGCAGGGCTCTGGGTCCCTGGCACTGCCTCTGACGTCATCCGCCCCATGCTGCCCCATGCACGGCAGCAGGGCTCTGGGTCCTGGGCACTGCCTCTGACGTCATCCGCCCCATGCACGGCAGCAGGGCTCTGGGTCCTGGGCACTGCCTCTGACGTCATCCGCCCCATGCACGGCGGCAGGGCTCTGGGTCCTGGGCACTGCCTCTGACGTCATCCGCCCCATGCTGCCCCATGCACGGTGGCAGGGCTCTGGGTCCCTGGCACTGCCTCTGACGTCATCTGCCCCATGCACGGCGGCAGGGCTCTGGGTCCCTGGCACTGCCTCTGACGTCATCCGCCCCATGCACGGCTGCAGGAGTCTGGGTCCCGGCACTGCCTCTGACGTCATCCGACCCATACTGCCCCATGCACGGCTGCAGGGCTCTGGGTCCCTGGCACTGCCTCTGATGTCATCCGCCCCATGCTGCCCCATGCACGGCGGCAGGGCTCTGGGTCCTGGGCACTGCCTCTGACGTCATCCGCCCCATGCACGGCAGCAGGGCTCGGGCCGGGCAGGCGGGATTGGATCAGAGGAGGAGATGGTGGGTGGAAGCACATCCCGAACCTACCACAACGTGCTCTGTGATGTCAGCACCAGCTGGGCCTGGCAGACACAGAGGAAGGATGCTGCATGCCCGAAGCAGGCACGTATTTAGGCAGCTGATCTCCCTTCTGTGCCAGGGCACTGCGCATGTGAGCACTGCGTGCACCGCCCAACTACTGGCACCGTAAGGAGAGGACAGAGCCGAGCTGGGCTACAGTGATGGGTGGTGGCAAACAGGAGGCACTGCCAAGTCCACCACCATGTGCTATTCTGGCCAGCCACTGACTTTACTACTGAGGCAGGCCAGCACTGAACAGGTCTACCACCCAGATATGGAGATTGCTTTACACAGATCTACCATTGAAACATGGAGCAAGCTTTGCACAGCTTTAGGGATAATGCATGGAGCACGCACTGCACAGCTCGAATGTTAAGGTGCAGAGCTAGCTTTGCACAGCTACGTTGATAATGCCTGGAGCCAGCACTGCACAGATCTACCTTCCATTAAAGCCTGGAGCTAGCATTCCACAGCTCCGTGGCTAAGCCCTGGGGCCAACAATACAGAGCTATACTGTTAAAGCACGGAGCTAGAGCTCTACAGCTCTCTAGATAATGCCTGGAGCCAGCACTGCAGGGCTCCACTGTTAAGGCATGGAGCTAGCGCTCTACAGCTCTCTATATACTGTCTGGAGCCAGCACTGCAGGGCTCTAGCTATGGCATAGAGCTAGCATTCTACAGCTCTCTAGATAATGCCTGGAGCCAGCACTGCGGAGCTCTACTGTTAAGGCATGGAGCTAGCATTCTACAGCTCTCTAGATAATAGATGGAGCCAGCACTGCAGGGCTCCACTGTTAAGGCACGGGGCTAGCATTCTACAGCTCTCTAGATAATAGATGGAGCCAGCACTGCGGAGCTCTACTGTTAAGGCATGGAGCTAGCATTCTACAGCTCTCTAGATAATGTCTGGAGCCAGCACTACAGGGCTCCACTGTTAAGGCATGGAGCTAGCGCTCTACAGCTCTCTAGATAATGCATGGAGCCAGCACTGCAGAGCTCCACTGTTAAGGCATGGAGCTAGCGCTCTACAGCTCTCTAGACAATGCCTGGAGCCAGCACTGCAGGGCTCCACTGTTAAGGCATGGAGCTAGCAATCTACAGCTCTCTATATACTGTCTGGAGCCAGCACTGCAGGGCTCTAGCTATGGCATAGAGCTAGCATTCTACAGCTCTCTAGATAATGCCTGGAGCCAGCACTGCGGAGCTCTACTGTTAAGGCAAGGAGCTAGCATTCTACAGCTCTCTAGATAATAGATGGAGCCAGCACTGCAGGGCTCCACTGTTAAGGCACGGGGCTAGCATTCTACAGCTCTCTAGATAATAGATGGAGCCAGCACTGCGGAGTTCTACTGTTAAGGCATGGAGCTAGCATTCTACAACTCTCTAGATAATGCCTGGAGCCAGCACTGTACAGCTCTATCATTAAGGCATGGAGCTAGCGCTCTACAGCTCTCTAGATAATGCCTGGAGCCAGCACTGCAGAGCTCCACTGTTAAGGCATGGGGCTAGCTCTCTACAGCTCTCTAGATAATGCGTGGAGCCAGCACTGCAGGGCTCCACTGTTAAGGCACGGGGCTAGCATTCTACAGCTCTCTAGATAATGTCTGGAGCCAGCACTACAGGGCTCCACTGTTAAGGCACGGAGCTAGAATTCTACAGCTCTCTAGATAATGCCTGGAGCCAGCACTGCAGGGCTCCACTGTTAAGGCATGGAGCTAGCGCTCTACAGCTCTCTAGATAATGCATGGAGCCAGCACTGCAGGGCTCCACTGTTAAGGCATGGAGCTAGCGCTCTACAGCTCTCTAGATAATGCATGGAGCCAGCACTGCAGAGCTCCACTGTTAAGGCATGGAGCTAGCGCTCTACAGCTCTCTAGGTAATGCGTGGAGCCAGCACTGTACAGCTCTATCATTAAGGCATGCAGCTAACTTCCCAAGGACCTTCAGCTAAAGAATGGATGCCCCATTACATAGCTTTATTGCTGAAACTTTGAGTGTGTGTTGTACAGCTCTGCCACTGAGGCCTTTCTCTACCATTTCTCAGTTGTATAGTTATTATATGGGGCCTGGACTGCACAGCTACACTGTTATGGGATGGAGCTGGCGTTTCACTGCTCTGTCGCTAAGGTTTGGAGGCAGAAATTCAGAGCTGTTCCTCTGAGGCTTGGAACATGCACAACACAGCTCTATAGTTAATGAATGGAGCCAGCACTGAACAGCTCTAACGTTAAGGCACGGAGCCAGCAATCCATACCGCTAATGTTAAGGCATGGAGTAAACACTGCACAGCTCTAAAGTTAAGGCAAGGAGTCAGTACTGTGCAGCTCTAATGTTAAGGCATGCAGCCAGCACTGCACAGCTGTTATGTTAAGGTACATATCCAGCACTGCACAGCTCTAATAATGTTAAGGCACGGAGCCAGCACTGCACAGTTCTAATGTTAAAGCACGGAGCCAGCACTGCACAGCTCTAATAATGATAACGTTTGGAGCCAGCACTTCAGAGCTCTAATGTTAAGGCAGAGAGCCAGTACTGCACAGCTCTAACAATGTTAATGTACGGAGCCAGCACTACACAGCTCTAATTTTAAGCCACAGGGCCAGAACTGCACCACTGCCCAAGTGAGGCTTGGGTTGAGCATCGCACAGCTCTGATGTTAAGGCCCGGGGACAGCACTGCACCCCTGCCCTAGTGCGTCTTGGGTTGAGCATTGCACAGCTCTAATCTTAAGGCCCGGGGCAGCACTGCTTCACTGCCCCAGTGAGACTTGGCTTGAGCATTGCACATCTCTAAAGTTAAGGCCCGTAGGCCAGCACTGCACCGCTGCCCCAGTGAGGCTTGGGTGGAGCACTGCGCAGCTCTAACGTTAAGGCCCGGGGCAGCACTGCTTCACTGCCCCAGTGAGACTTGGCTTGAGCATTGCACATCTCTAATTTTAAGGCCTGTAGGCCAGCACTGCACCGCTTCCCCAGTGAGGCTTGGGTTGAGCATTGCACTGCTCTAATGTTAAGGCACGGGGCTAGCACTGCAACTCTGCCCAGTAAGGCTTGGGTTGAGCACTGCACAGCTCTAATACTAAGGCACGGAGCCAGCACTGCACCGCTGCCCCAGTGAGGCTTGGGTTGAGCATTGCAGAGCTCTAATGTTAAAGCACGGAGCCAGCACTGCACAGCTCTAATAATGGTAAGGCGCAGAGCCAGCACTGCACAGCTCTAATGCTAAGGCACGGAGCCAGCACTGCACCGCTGCCCCAGTGAGGCTTGGGTTGAGCATTGCAGAGCTCTAATGTTAAAGCACGGAGCCAGCACTGCACAGCTCTAATGTTAAGGCCCGGGCCGAACTGCACCGCTGCCCCAGTGAGGCTCGGGTTGAGCATTGAACAGCTCTAATGTTAAGGACCGGGGCCAGTACTGCTTCACTGCTCCGATGAGGCTTGCGTTGAGCATTGGATAGCTCTAATGCTAAGGCACAGAGCCAGCACTGTGCAGCTCTAATGTTAAGGACCGCAGGCCAGCACTGCACCGCTACCCCAACGAAGCCTGGGTTGAGCATTTCACAGCTCTAATGTTTAGGCCCAGGGCAGCACTGCTTCACTGCCCTGGTGACACGTGGGTTGAGCATTGCACAGCTCTACAGTTAAGGCCCGTAGGCCAGCACTGCACCTCTGCCCAAGTGAGGCTTGGGTTGAGCATTGCACAGCTCTAATGTTAAGGCCTGGGCCAGCACTGCACCTCTGCCCCGGTGAGGCTGGGTTTGAACACTGGACAGCTGTAATGTTAAGGACCGGGGCCAGCACTGCACCTCTGCCCCAGTGAGGCTTGGGTTGAGCACTGCACAGCTCTAATGTTAAGGCCTGGGCCAGCACTGTTCCGTTGCCCCAGTGAAACTTGGTTTGAGCACTGGACAGCTCTAATGTTAAGGACCAGGGCCAGCAGTGCTTCACTGCCCCAGTGAGGCTTGGGTTGAGCATTGCACAGCTCTAAGGCTGAGGCCTGGGGCCAGCACTGCACCGATGCCCCAGTGAGGCTTGGGTTGAGCATTGCACAGCTCTAATGTTAAGGCCCGGAGCCAGCACTGCTTCACTGCCCCAGTGAGGCTTGGGTTGAGCATTGCACAGCTCTAATGTTAAGGACCGGGGCCAGCACTGCACCGCTGCCCCGGTGAGGCTTGGGTTGAGCACTGCACAGCTCTAATGTTAAGGACCAGGACCAGCACTGCTTCACTGCCCCAGTGAGGCTTGGGTTGTTTGCACACCTCTAATGTTAAGGACCGGGGCCAGCACTGCACCGCTGCCCCAGTGAGGCTTGGGTTGTTTGCACAGCTCTAATGTTAAGGCCCGGAGCCAGCACTGCACCGCTGCCCCAGTGAGGCTTGGGTTGAGCACTGCACAGCTCTAATGTTAAGGACCAGGGCCAGCACTGCTTCACTGCCCCAGTGAGGCTTGGGTTGAGCATTGCACAGCTCTAAGGCTGAGGCCTGGGGCCAGCACTGCACCACTGCCCCAGTGAGGCTTGTGTTGAGCACTGCACAGCTCTAATGTTAAGGACCAGGGCCAGCACTGCTTCGCTGCCCCAGTGAGGCTTGGGTTGAGCATTGCACAGCTCTAAGGCTGAGGCCTGGGGCCAGCACTGCACCGATGCCCCAGTGAGGCTTGGGTTGAGCACTGCACAGCTCTAAGGCTGAGGCCTGGGGCCAGCACTGCACCGATGCCCCAGTGAGGCTTGGGTTGAGCACTGCACAGCTCTAAGGCTGAGGCCTGGGGCCAGCACTGCACCGATGCCCCAGTGAGGCTTGGGTTGAGCACTGCACAGCTTTAAGGCTGAGGCCTGGGGCCAGCACTGCTTCACTGCCCCAGTGAGGCTTAGGTTGAGCATTGCACAGCTCACCCTCAGCGGTTCTGCCCACTTCCTTCTCTCCCCCGCTACACCCCCGACTCACCGCTCCAGTGAATCAACACATCTCCCGCCGCACTGTCCCTGCCTCAGTTCAAAACTCTCCGTGGGCGGCTGCCGGGATGTCACTTCTTCCTCCGGCGCCAGACACAACAAAAACACAACAGCACAGCGAGAAAGAAAGATGAAATCACAGCCCCGACACCCCACCGTGGAGCTGGCAGAAGCGTCAAACAAAAGGGTTACAATGACACCCTGCTTTGATTCGACCCCGTAGATGGATGGTGCATGTAAGAAAGGGATGCTGTATTCATGCTTTCTGAGTGAATAGGGGAGGCATAAACAGCGACACCTGTTGGCTCACAAGAGTACTGCATTGCTGTAAGAACTGTACGTGTATTCTCCCTGCAGAGGCCTTATAGAAACCTCCAGGACTGCAGCAACACCTCCTGCTCAGTGATAGTACCACATGGTTGGATGCCATATACATTCCACAGACTGCTGCGGGTGCCCCCAGCATGCATACACTAGTGCAGCACTGACCCCTACTGGCAGCTGAGGGTAGGACACATTTGAAGGCTCTAGTCTATGGTCTGTTTATCAATGGCACTGATGCAGCAGGGATGGCGCCTAACAATCCCTGTAGGCCCTGTAGGGACTTCTGTCCATCATAAAATGCCCCCAAAAAGCAGATAGACATCGGTGCAGGTAATATTTCTTAGAATCAAAAAAGGTAAGCGATAGCAAACGTACGTATGCCTTGAGCATTTACATGAACACATGGATTAAGCAAGTAGAATGCATTTCACCCTGCTCATCGTCAGTGTTTCACAAATGCTGCCCCTAAGTATTTCTCAAGAAATAAGTATCCTTCCACTTTTCCCTTTAATAGTGGGTTACAGATGCTGAATGACATGCTTTCCGCTGACATGGATGTCTCCCAGATCCAGATCTCCCTTTAAGGTACCGCGAACGTACGATGCCCAACCTAAAGGAATAACCTGCCACTCTTCGCTGAAAAAACAACATAGATAGTTGTATCATTTGTAGGGATGAGCAGAGTTATAAATCTGCAAAACTATTTTGCAGTTTTTCGCCCACAAACCACACTTTTTGCTGGATTCTACTCCTGCTAGTTTCTTTAAAAAAACTTCTCCAGTTTCATGAACTTGGCTGAGCTTTACAAAGATCATTACATTGGCAAAAGCCAACTTAACAGACGTCCTCCTCTCCACACATAGCAGGTTCTTCCCTTTATTGAAGTGGGTGTGGGGTGCAGGTTTATGGTTCCAGGACTGTGCCAGATTTTCAGACTTTCCAAATGAGATACATGTACATAGAGTAAAAGTCAATAAAGGTTCATTTCTAAAGACAGAGGTTATGCTTCTACTGGAAAAAAACAGATGAGCAAAAGCGACCAATCTTAACAAAGAGGCTGACATTATGGTAAATGTGCCTTTGTAAGGAGTCCCTTGTTGTTTCGTGCTGTCTCCCAATATGTGCTGGACCAAGAAATTCACAGCGTGATATGCTTCGTCAATGGACTCACCTCATTCACTAGAGAAAATTCTAGTGGTGAATGGGCCCCTCGTTATTACGAGGAATACTTGTGAAGGGGTGGGTAAATATGGAAGCAGGATATAAAAAGTCTAAAAGTCCCTACACCCTAACCAAAGGACTTTCTTTTCATGGAGGTAGGTGTAAAGCATGACCTGTGGTGATGCATGGGACTATCTAATATCCTCACATCTGAGTGGCTCAACATGTTTCAGCCTCTGTAGTGGCTCTAAAAGAGTGCTAGGCTTCTTCAGGACGCAGATCTTATTCTACTAATTCTTCTATTCTAAATAACTATAGGCTATGGATCATATAATTTTAATTGAAGTAATAGAGCAACTATGAATTCATCAAACTGGAGAGTGGAACTATGTGATTTTGAATGAAACTTAAAGAGATGGGCGAAAAAGGTTCTCAACATTAGTAAACACTTTGATGTGCTGGGTCTTTTTCAAAAACATTTCAAAACCTTTGGTTATTTGAGGCCAATGGGGTTTGTCCTCAAGACCTGAGCACCAATAGTGTGTTTAACCTGGATGTAATTACGGATGAAGGTGCGGCAATTATCACCGCAACCCTGGTGCTATATTGAAACAAATATATATATATATATATATATATATATATATATATATATATATATATATATATATATATGTATATATATATATATATATATATATATTCTTCTATAGGCACACTACACCTAATTTAAAAAAAATGCAACTTCAGGAAAGGGTATCTGACAGGACTATACTAATATGTATAGTGTGCCTGCCAATTTTTTGTGAATTTCTTGGTCCAACACATATTGGGAGACAAAGCACCAGGCTATGGAATTAGTCTGAAGTGCTTGGAGGGAGTTCTTTTTGACTAAGGTCAAAAACTCCCAACCATATCCTCGGGAGCTGAAAAAGCTCCTCAAAACTTTAGACCACAAAGCTACATCTTAAGCAAAGGTTGGGCATTCCTCTCGAGTACTCAGGGGTATAAATATAGGGTAATTTGGTGGGATTTTCAGGATAACGACCTGCAATGTCAATCATTATATATTTATTGCATCTAAATGTATCCCAAGTTGAATCATGAAACACTTCTATGGAAACGACTCTCATGGATGTTTTGACAACGCTATTATCAAAAGGATTAGATTTGTTTTTAAAAGGCTGTGTTTGTCTTTAAAATAAAGCAAGGGATCCTGATCATCTCCCCAAGTCCAAAAAAGTGTAAACTTCACATTCCATAAATGTAGGCTACTCTAATTATTTAAAATCTTCATGAAATCACTATTTATAAGATAATAGATAGAGATCTGTCCTAGAATAGCTAAATGTATTAATACCTATTAAACATGTTCAGAAATTGTTTTTAGCTTTCTTCATTACATGCTCGTGAGAAAGACCTAAATGAGTCTGAAATAGATAACTTTCCAAAGTTATGCAAAATTTCATTCTTGCTCCTATATAAGAAACAGAAAAACAGTGACAATAGAGATTCAGGGCCTCATTACAAGTCTGGCGGTCACTAGACCGCCAGACTCACTGTGGCCGTCACTGCTGTGGCAGTCTGACCACCACATTACGACCCTAGCGGTCCGACACCAGGGTACCGCCGTCTCCACCGGGATTGGTGATCCCGACTTGCTGACGGTGGCCGAGGTCAGAATCAGCTAGGGCGGCACTGCACGCAGTGCCACCCTGCTGACTACGACCTGGTTCTCCGCCAAACCTTTCATGGCGGTTTCACCCCCTAAAAAAGACTGGTGAAGAACAGGTGCAGGGGGCCCCAGGAGGGCCCCTGCACTGCCCAAGCACTTGGCATGGGCAGTGCAGGGATCCCCCTGCCCAGCACCCTCGCAATGCTCACTGTCTGCTGTGCATTGAGCATACGAGCATTGCGAGGGTGCTCGTGTACCATGCAGGTGGCAGAATTGCTGCCTGTTTGAATACGAGCCGGCGACAATGTTGCCGCCACTTTCCCGCTGGGCTGATGAGTGAAAACCTTGGTTTCCACCTGTCAACCCAGTGGGAGAGTCATAATAGGTCCGACAGGGAGGTCGCCAGTAAAGCGTCAACCTCCCCATTGGAAGTTTGGCGCATGGGTCTTCCCGTCCGCTGAACTCTTAATCAGGCCCACAATGTCTTTGATATAACCACCATGGTTTACCGCCTGAGCTGTTCAAATGAAAATGATTTTAACAGGTATTACCCTACGATATGTATGCACGTTGCGCTCTATCCTGACCTAGAAACATCCATTGCACATATTTTTATTCTCATTGTAGGAGGCTGGCCCTCTATGTAGTGTACAAAACTAAGTACACTGTGTAGGGGGTGCAGGCAACCACACGGTTTCCAGAGCCAAAAATCAGATCACCTAATGCTCCAATTTTTGAGGTAGCTGGTTGAGCAGTTACGCATATCCAGGAGATGTGCCAAGCATTTGTTGTACTCACAATATTAATCATGCACCACACACACTCAATGAATAACTCGAGACCAGAATTTATAGCAATACTTCAGACGGTTATATAATTTTTAAGACCAAAATGGTTACGATACGTTAAGTACTTTTTAGTTATGATTTTTCGAAGTTTTAATAAAGTTAGTCTTTCTGAGTGTAATTATGCACCATAGGAATCAATAGGCAGTCACTTTGAAAAATGCATAAAAAATCGTACAGTTAGGTTACCAGTCTCTTCTTTTGCAGGATGGTTGAATCAGTCTGTGGGCACACTGTGCCAGCTGGAGAGCCTCGGGCTGCTCCCGGTTCCGGCAGGAGCAGAGCTGGAAAGTCTCTTGTCACTGGCACAGGGCCACTTGGAGGGGTCACCAGGAAAAGGAGATGGTTTGCAGGTTTAAAGCTGGGGCCTTGGGGTCCCCTTGGGCTGTCTTGGTCGCAAGGGGTTAGGGACCTGTGGTACACAGCTGGTTCCGTGATGCAGGACCCAGGGCAGCCGGATGCAGGGCGAGTTGGGGGTCTTGGAAGCTGTTTGTACTGGAGCCCTTTAGAGTTGGAGGTAGGTCTTCTTCTGTGGGCCTTGCAGGATGACGAGGGCACTCTGGTGGCAGGTCCAGGGTGCTCCTGAAGTCCCTCCACCAAGGCTTCCTCCTGGTCCAGTTGCAGCTCAGGGAGAGCTGTTTTTGCTGTTGTCTGACGTACACTGACCCAACTCAGTATTGACACAACTCGGCCACAGGAAGTCGCAGTGACACAAAAGTTGGCACACTTGCAGGTCTCGTCCAGGCTGTAGTTGGTGTGTCGTCGGGTCTGGCTGCAGCTTCAATTTGCATAAATATGTGCCTGTTGGTGAAGTGACCTTCACCGGTTTGAGGGTTCTTTGCAGGTTTCTTTGTTTTTTTGAGTGGTGCCTCCACTCAGGAGGGAGATCTTGGGCTATTTGCAAAGCCTGGAGGTCCTATGGGTCTTTTGAGGTCGGTCCAGTGGTCAGCTCCTCTGCAGCGGCGATTGTTGGGACTCTGGTGCAACAAGCAGGGGTCTTGGAGCCTCTTCTGGTGCAGCAGGTCCTCTCTTACCATCCTGTCGGGTTCTTTGGTGCTGTCTTCTTTTCTTCCTGATGAATCTGGTTTCTTGGTCTAGGGGAACCCACTAAATACTGAATTTAGTGAGCATTTTAGGGGGAACCTGGTAATGTCCAATGGGACACTTACCCTTGGTTGGCTTCAACCACTACAGTGACCACTTCCTGTGGGAAGGATCACCACCCTAAACCTCATTGGCTATTTTCCTGCCATCCAACATGGAGGAAAATGAAATGGAGGGTCCACTTCGCCTGCAAGCCTCTAGGGGTGGTGCATGTTCAGTGAGACACCCCTCCTCAATCAATCAATCAATCAATCATTTGTTAAACGCGATACTCACCCGATAGTGTCTCAAGGCACTGGGAGGAGAGGGGGGGTGCTACTGCTCGAATAGCCAGGTCTTGAGACGTTTCCTGAAGGTCAGGAGGTCCTTGGTCAGATGTAGGTTGACGGGGAGGGAGTTCCAGGTTTTGGCAGCGAGGTGGGAAAAGGATCTGCTGCGGGTAGTGGTACAGAGGATGCGAGGAACGGTGGCGAGGGTGAGGTTGGTGGAGTGGAGCTGGCGGGTGGGGACGTGGAAGCTGAGTCGCTCGTTGAGGCAGGCAGGGCCTACGTCGTGGAGAGCCTTGTGAGCGTGGATCAGGAGTTTGAAGATGATCCTCTTGTTGACGGGAAGCCAGTGAAGGTCTCTGAGGTGGGCTGAGATGTGTTTGTGGCGAGGGAGGTTAAGGATGAGGCGTGCGGATGCGTTCTGAATGCGCTGAAGTTTCCTCTGGAGCTTGGCCGTTGTTCCCACGTAGAGTGCATCGCTGTAGTCCAGTCTACTGCTAACAAAGGCGTGGGTGACCATTCTTCTGTTTTCAATGGGGATCCATCTGAAGGTCTTGCGAAGCATGCGGAGGGTGTTGAAACATGAGGATGAGATAGCGTTGACTTGCTGGGTCATGGTGAGCGATGAGTCCAGTATGAAGCCGAGTTTGCGTGTGTGGGTGGTGGGAGTTGGAGTGGCTCCTAGTGTGGCAGGCCTCCTCCTACCCTTTGTGTGGTTTGCCACCTTTGCTCCCGTCAAAAGTGGGGGATTGCCAAGGGGGAAGCCATCTGCTGCTAGTAGCAGGCCTGGGGGCTCGAGTTTCAAGGGCAGTAGCCCTTTGAAGCTCACCGCCAGGGTGTTGCACATTCCTGAGGGAGGGGGTGTTAGCTTCTCCACCCAGGAAGGGTATTGTCTCACAAACCAGAGAGGCAGGGCTCTCCCCTAAGGTTTGTGTATTGGCTGTCTGGAGGTGGCATGCTGGATTAAATCAGTCAGCAACCATGCCCGTTAGGTTAGCTTTGCAGGGGGCACCTCTAAGTGGCATGCTGGATTGAACAAGTCAGCAACCATGCCAGTTACGTTAGCTTTTGCAGGGGGCACCTCTAAGGTGACCCCGGGTACATTTTGGGATAAATCCAATACTCGCACCAGTTTGGATGTATCATCCTGAGTTGTTTGATACCAAACAACCCAGGGTTCAGAGTAGCCATTGTGTAGCTGGGGAACTCGTGTTTGACCAATGTCCAGTACATGTACTCAAATGGCTGCTCTGTTCACTCACTATATCCCAGGTTTGGCAAGGACACAGTGGGGGCATAGTGCTCATGCATCTATGCCCTCACATATAGTATGGTGCACCCTGCCTTTGGGCTGGAAGGCCTGCTAGAGGAGTGACTCACCCATAACATATGCAGTGTAGGGTGGACAGGGCAGACAGGGAGTGTGCCATGTTGAATTTGCCCCAGTAAACTCAGCTTCCAATGGAAGTGCTGGGTCTATCTGGGTGCAGGGTCCTAGAGAGTGCCACAATCAGTGCTGCTGCCCTCAAAGACCTACCCTTAATACCCCATGCCCTGGGTACATGGGTACCAATTTACTAGGGACTTACAGGAATAGTTAAGAGTGTATCCAATTGTGCCAAGCATCACAACAGATTTAGTCCTCTGACCCAGGGAACCTAGTTAGCAGGGGCCCTGGACACTACAACTTCTAGTCCACATCAACATCAGGCAAAAAGTGGGGGATAACCATGCAAAAAGAGGCCTCCTCTCACACCCATACATCCTCTTCTATACAAATATGTTTCAAGCACAATCTGTGAGGCTAATTTAAAAAGAAAGTATGCACAACTATTTTTGGTCTAATCCATAGCCTCATGAGTCTGGGTAGGGGTGGGTGGAACTGGCAGTTTAATTCTGTGGAATTTCACAGAATTACATTAAAATTCTGCGCAATTCTTCGAAGTTGCAGAGTGGGCACCGCAATGTGCTGTGCATACCCCTCAGTGCCCTTACATATTTATATAAGGGCACCGAGGGGTTTGCAGTGCACTACAGTGCATCGCATACCCATCAGTGCACTTGCACACTTATGTAAGGGCAGCAAGGGGTATGCACTACACTGTTGTGCAGTGCATACCCCTCCTTGCCCGCACATAAGTATGTAAGGGCACTGAGGGGTATCCATTCCAGTGCACACCCCTCGGTGCCCTAACATACTTATGTTAGGGCACTGAGGAGTATCCATTCCAGTGCAGTGCATACCCCTCGATGCCTTTACATACTTATGCGAGGGCACCGAGGGGTAACCACTCCAGTGCAGTGCCCACGCCTCTGTGCCCTTAAACACTTATGTAAGGTTGTAAGGTAAAGGGGGTAAAGAACAGTACATAATGACCTGACTGTGAGTTTGTTATTCAAGAACATTCACGTTAATAGCCAGAATTTGTCCCTGCTCTGCCCATCTCAGCTAACACGTTTCCTGTATGTAGCCTACTAGTACATCTCGAAAATGTATAACTTTAGAAGAGACAGGGAGCTTCATTTTAAATTTCCAAGTGAAAACTTTTAAAGCAGAAAGATGGCAATGTTTCTTGACAAATACCTTCTAGTGAACTTAGTTTGGCAGTAAACTGCATCTAAACTGCTTTACAAAGACTCCTTACATCATGTTAGAGCAGCCTAATATGATTGTCTAGTTTATTGTTCAGTTTGGTTTTGCTGGTTTATCACCACCTAGCCACGTGCCTAAAACCACTGTCTTTGGAGAAAGTATAACAGAATTCATCAATTCAGAAAACCGCCTTCCTCTCCCTCTGTTTGATCAGTTTCTCAGGTTTTTTTAGGTCGAGCGTGCAAGTGCTCTGACGTGTTATAATCTATCTGTGGGCTTTTAAGCACACCCACCACATGCCCATCACTATCACTTGTTTATGGACTTGCCTTTCAAAAATCCTTTGTTATCATTGGTAAATGCTTTATGTTTGTCCCTCCTTGGGGCAGTTTTGTTACCGCCTTGGCCATCGACCCTGTTACATGGTTAATTGCACGTTTGCCGATACGTTTGACTGCGAGCAAACTTCTCTTTCCTTTTGTGTCTCTCCTTTGCGCTCATACTCATGGCGGCCGTGGCACTTTGAATCGGCTTGCTTATGTCAACTGTTTTACTTTTCATTTTCAAGTTATGTGGCAAGAAAAGTCCAGTCGCGAATTTACAACGCTTCTAGCTCTAACTCAGGCAAATGCGAGACTCATTGCTTTCCAAATGCTTGTTAAAGTTTGGAAGGACTGTTCCGCTCTTACATTGTTTCCAAGTGCTTCATCACCCACTCTCTTCAGCAAGCTCACAAGCTGCTAGTCTCCGTCGCCTCATCTACTTGTGGTCCGAAGTACTCTAAGGAACTTGGGACATGTTAAATCTCTTAATTCTTGAGCCAGAAATGTGATGCCTTGGGCCCACATCTCCTCAAATTGGCCTTCCTTGTGATCTATAGTGTGAACAGCCAGCTCCGGTGGTCGGCGCCTCGTCTGTCCCACAGAGTGATGTGATGGTTCACCTGGTGGAGCCCAAGGTGAGTGAGATAGCCTCCCATGTGTGGAATCCCAAGCGGAATATCTGCTTGTGTGGGAGACCCAGAACCGCATAAGCTAGCGGTTCCAGGATATCAGTTTCACACATTGTCTTTATACCCACTAACACTCCTTGCCAGTTTCTTTTCAACTTAGGGCAGTGCCATTTAAAGAGCAGTAAAGTTCCTGATCCACCGGACTTTCTCCAGCACTCTGCTGAATTTGAGGGGTTCCAAGCATGGATTTGAGCTTATGTATACTACCAGCATGATTATGTTGAGTACAGCAGTGCGCAAACGATGCTTTTCCGACGTGTTGGTATGTATCTAGGCTTTTAAACACGGCCACCGCACGCCCATCACTACCACTCGTTCATGGGCTTGCGTTTCAAAAATCCTTTGTGTTCATTGGTAACTGCTTTACATTGTCCCACCTTAGGGCGGTTTTGTTACTGCCTAGGGGACCAAACCTGTTACATGGATAATTGCACTTTTGCCGATCACTTTGACTGCGAGTGAACTCCTTTTTCCTTTTGTCTCTATCATTCGCGCTCACGCAGCACTTTGAATTGGATCACTTATGTCAACTGTTTTACTTTTTATTTTCAGTTTGTGTGGCATTCCAGTTAGGAATTTACAACGCTAATAGCTCTAACTCGAGCAAACATGAGACCCATTGCATTGCAAATGCTTGTTTTTTGTTATCACAGCTTGTCTACCTGAGGTGCATGTAGCTCCTATTGAATCCAATGGTTCATTTCTTAAGTGTAAATGAGCGCCTTAGTTCTTCCTCTTACCTCCTCTGAGCAGGTGATTTACCTAACTATGCAGCTTGTGTCATACATTTGTAAATTTCAGGCAGATAATTTCAGACAGAAGTTGCTTATCATTGTGATAGCCCATTTGTCGAATGTTGTTAGTGGGCTAGTGGCGTGTGGCCCAATAGAGTCCTGTGTGACCCAGTGTCCTACCTGACAGTACCTCATACTCTCCCTTTCTGCATCCCCAGCATCATCTTTCATGCATTTGAATGATCAGAGCCCCTGTGTGATGGCATAGGTCCCCTATAGCAGGAGTCAATGCTGAGGACATGCAGGTGAGTCCTTTTGTCCTTGCCACTCTGTCCCGGATGGCCAGTGTTGCCCTAGTAACCAGAGATGAATAGGGAGCCTGTGATCTGTTTCTCCTGGACATCCAAGCTGCCGTCCCAATCTGCATCCCACTACGTGTTCCTGGGTCAAGCACCAATGCTTTTCGGATTCATTACTATTTTGCCTGTGTTAAAAATAGGAATTTTTGCTATTAAGTCGATGTGTCTAAATTTCTGCAAAGTTGTGTCTCCTTATGGATGTATAAGGGAAACATTTAATAAATATTTTAAAACATCAGGTCCTCATTTTGACATCAAGACAGATTTGCAGATGCCTGGGTCCAAACTGAGGTGGCGAGGTGAGCAAAAAAATAATGGATAAAACCCAGATCTTTGTGACTGGGGGTGAATGTTTGCATTGTTCAGCATTCCATCCTTCATCTGTTCTTTTTTGCATTGTCACCCTAAATGGGAAGGGTATGCCCAGACGTGGGACCCGTGCTCACTGCACCACTGGATTCAATCTAGCCTGGCTGATGAAGGGTGACACCCTGAAACCGGTCCTAGGATGCTTGTTTCTGATCCAGGGAGGACTTGGCTTGGCAGTTCGGGCTGGACTGTTCCCATGGGGAACAGGGTTAAGACTGGTTTGCATATGACTGGGTCCAAACTGGGGTGGCGTTGTGGGCAAAAAAACGATGGATTAAACCCAGATCTTTGGGACCGGGGGTGAATGTTTGCATTGTTCAGCATTCCTTTCATCATCTGTTCTTTTTCTCATTCTGACGTAGGCATTAAATAAGATAGCTGCATCTAAATTGGGCAAATTTCCGAGGTGGAACCTAAAGAAATTTGCTCTGACCTCGAAAACTTGGAACTATTTTCTAATTTTACACTAGGGTAATACTGCAAGGTGCGGTAATGGTTTTACCCCAAGCAAAATTTGGTAATTTCTCTAAATTGAGAATGAGAGCTTTGAGGTTTCAGCTACTGGGGAAACCTATGTCAAATCTTGTTTTAGACAGTGACTGACCATTATAAGATATCCACTTAATGGAATGTGGTTGGTCTATAAAAAAAACAAAGCTGTTTTTGATTTCAGTCCTATTGCTTCCAATCTGCTGCTTTAGCAATGGAATCAGTCAAAAAGCTTAAAACCTTTTTAATACAATAAAGACAGCTCTTTTTAAGATATTTACTACAATTGATGTGTTATTTGTTTACGACCCTTTAACCCTACTAAAGAGAGACTGGAAATAAAAAGTGAAACTCAATCAATAGTTCTGCCTCTCAGTGAGCAAATCCATAAGTGTCAAATTCTATTCATCGACATTATATTTTCAAGACTCTGTCCTTGATCCTTCGGTTTCATAAATAGTCTCTACAACAAAGTTTTATTGTTTTAAAACTTTTAAACTATTGTTTATCCTAAAACCAGTCCTTGTGTGGTTTTTAGTGCAATATTATGCTCAGTTGTCAAAGCACAACAGAAGCACCAAGGAGACATTTTATTTACAAGGAAATTCTTTGAAAAGAATGTTAACCTTAAAATATTACTCTAACTAATAACCGTTGTGATTTTAAAGTGCGACTAAGAATATTGTTTAGATATATTGTTGACAGCTTTATTGCTGTTATTGTGCTACCCACACATTTATCTACCGCCTTCAACAAATCAAACATCTCTCTGTCAAATAAAAAGCCTTTACAGAGAGAAATAGCATTTTATCAGGCAATCTAGATTGTTGTTATCTGTATAATGTCTGGAAATTCATTTATCATTGGTAAGTGGTGACACATAGTCCTGGGACAGAAGTTTTTTTTGTGGTATCTATGGATTTGGAGGGGGACTGTGTGCACCCGGCTGGTGTCAGGATATTGGGGTACCACCCAACTGCTGCAATAGTGACCCCAAATCCTCCCCACACACTGAAGGCTGTCAGAAGGACCTGGAGGTTATCACTGAACGGAAGATCACAGATAGAAACAAAGTCAAAGGCATTTTCAAGGCGCTATAATCTGTGAGTATCACGGTGCATTAGAGCCGACACTGCACCAAACAGAACGGGTCAGAGACATTTTATGGCAATGGGTAAAGTGGCCCCCGATAGACCCAGCTCTTGTTCTGCAGAGAGTCTTGCCCTGATTGCCTTGAATAATTCTTAAACAGGTTGTAAATAGCGTTTTCCTTTAATTTATGATAACTGGGAGGATACAGAGATTATTTACAGTAATATTAATGAGCACCTGCTGTGTTACAATAAACAAATCACATATCACTATCCCTGAACCTTAGATGTCAACACATTTAGAATTTGGGCAGTGCCTGTGCACTGTCAGTAATGTGTCCAAAGAGGGCGTGAAAGAAATGAAATTGGACCATAAATTCAAACCTCTTCTGAACAGGGGCATCCAAAATACGTTTAGCCCGGGAACCCCAAAATCCCTAAAATGTCCCTGGAAGAGGACACTCCTGGGCGGCTGCAAAAGCATAAGGTCTATGAATGGGAGTTTTGATCCACTTTTAAAATGGGTCATGTAGAAATGTTTTTCTGTAGTTTCATGCCCACAACTTGTAGTTTCCTTAGTGAGTATTTTGTGGTAAATGTGTGTGGTTCTGGTGCTGGGTGAGGTGTGATGCACTCCCACCCACCAGTTGTAAGGCACACATTCTTTAAAAAGCCACTGCATCACTTCCGGGACCACCAGTTCTGAGCAAACGACTTCCAGTACCCAGTGCTTAATTTGTGGCAGTGATTGCCGGTGCTGGGCACCGGCATTCATTTTTCGGAACCTGGACTTATTTTTCATCATCAGACTTTGACTCAGGACAAGTGAAAGAAAGGCAGAAAGGGTAGAAAGAAAGAAGAAGAGAAAGACAGGAACATAGTGACAAAAACAGAAAGCAGGGGTGAAAAGTGACTGCAATAATGAGCTAAAGAGACACGAAGAGTAAGATGGTAAAAGAGACAGCAATGAGGTGGAAACGAGACCAGGAAGACTTGCTATGTATTCAGGAGCACCAGCGGTGAACACCTCTGAAATGCTATATGCCACTGCATTTATTTATTTATTTTTCTTTCTTTATTTGCAAATTTAACACAGGCTGTACCACAGGAAGGTAGGTTTTCCAAAAAAGGGAAGACAGGTGTAGTCAATATTTTTCTACAAAAGGACCATTTAATTCTCTTCTGGCACTATGCGGTTTCCTTTCTTGGCAATGTCTTTTCACCATCACTGTTCATCGTGAAATCCCCAAGGTATTGGCGAGGTATCACGATACTCACCTCACCACACAAGTACAATCGTGACAGGATGCTGTCAGTAATCAAGACACATGTGCGCTATCTCCATCACCTACAATCTTCTGCACAATAGTGAGGCATCACAATCGCTTTTTGAGTTCTGCTGACACATCACTGTCAGTGACCCTCTTCACAATAGTGAGACATCAGCCTCACTCTTAGCGTTCTGAGGACATACATCTCAACTGTGAGACATGACTGCCATTATTCCCTCCCAGCTCACTACAGTGAGACATCAGCCTCGCTCTTAGCGTTCTGGGGACATACATCTCAACTGTGAGACATGACTGCCATTATTCCCTCCCAGCTCACTACAGTGAGACATCAGCCTCGCTCTTAGCGTTCTGGGGACATACATCTCAACTGTGAGACATGACTGCCATTATTCCCTCCCAGCTCACTACAGTGAGACATCAGCCTCGCTCTTAGCGTTCTGGGGACATACATCTCAACTGTGAGACATGACTGCCATTATTCCCTCCCAGCTCACCACAGTGAGACATCAGCCTCGCTCTTAGCGTTCTGGGGACATACATCTCAACTGTGAGACATGACTGCCATTATTCCCTCCCAGCTCACCACAGTGAGACATCAGCCTCGCTCTTAGCGTTCTGGGGACATACATCTCAACTGTGAGACATGACTGCCATTATTCCCTCCCAGCTCACCACAGTGAGACATCAGCCTCGCTCTTAGCGTTCTGAGGACATACATCTCAACTGTGAGACATGACTGCCATTATTCCCTCCCAGCTCACCACAGTGAGACATCAGCCTCGCTCTTAGCGTTCTGAGGACATACATCTCAACTGTGAGACATGACTGCCATTATTCCCTCCCAGCTCACCACAGTGAGACATCAGCCTCGCTCTTAGCGTTCTGGGGACATACATCTCAACTGTGAGACATGACTGCCATTATTCCCTCCCAGCTCACCACAGTGAGACATCAGCCTCGCTCTTAGCGTTCTGGGGACATACATCTCAACTGTGAGACATGACTGCCATTATTCCCTCCCAGCTCACCACAGTGAGACATCAGCCTCGCTCTTAGCGTTCTGGGGACATACATCTCAACTGTGAGACATGACTGCCATTATTCCCTCCCAGCTCACCACAGTGAGACATCAGCCTCGCTCTTAGCGTTCTGAGGACATACATCTCAACTGTGAGACATGACTGCCATTATTCCCTCCCAGCTCACCACAGTGAGACATCAGCCTCGCTCTTAGCGTTCTGAGGACATACATCTCAACTGTGAGACATGACTGCCATTATTCCCTCCCAGCTCACCACAGTGAGACATCAGCCTCGCTCTTAGCGTTCTGAGGACATACATCTCAACTGTGAGACATGACTGCCATTATTCCCTCCCAGCTCACCACAGTGAGACATCAGCCTCGCTCTTAGCGTTCTGAGGACATACATCTCAACTGTGAGACATGACTGCCATTATTCCCTCCCAGCTCACCACAGTGAGACATCAGCCTCGCTCTTAGCGTTCTGGGGACATACATCTCAACTGTGAGACATGACTGCCATTATTCCCTCCCAGCTCACCACAGTGAGACATCAGCCTCGCTCTTAGCGTTCTGGGGACATACATCTCAACTGTGAGACATGACTGCCATTATTCCCTCCCAGCTCACCACAGTGAGACATCAGCCTCGCTCTTAGCGTTCTGGGGACATACATCTCAACTGTGAGACATGACTGCCATTATTCCCTCCCAGCTCACCACAGTGAGACATCAGCCTCGCTCTTAGCGTTCTGAGGACATACATCTCAACTGTGAGACATGACTGCCATTATTCACTACAGTGAGACATCAGCATCACTGACTGCCAGTGTCCTGTGACCAACATCATGACAGTGAGACATCACCAACTCTGTCAGTGTTCTGGTGACGCTTATCACATTGTTGAGCAATCAGCATTAGGGTTCTTGTGAATTACACCACGACAGTGAGACGTCATCATCAGTGTTGGAATGATGAACCGCTTCACAATGGTGAAAATCGGCAAGTTGTCAGTGGTCTGGTGACCTACGTCACAACTGTGAGACACCATCATCACTAGTAGGGTTCAGGTGACCCATGTCACTGTTATGAGACATCACCATCACTGTCAATGTTCTGGTGACCCACATCATCACCATTACTGTCAGTGTGCTGGTGACTCATGTCACAAGAGGCAGATACCACCAATGCGGCCAGTTTGCTGGTAACCCACATCACAAGAGTGAGATACCACCATTGCTACAAGTGTGTTGGTGACTCAAATCACAATGGTGATGCTAGTGGACCCATACTGCAATAGTGAGATATCACCATATCTGTCAGTGTTTTGGACATGCTCATCATTAAAGGGTAGACTAGTATTCCTGTCAGTGTGCTGGTGACACACTTCACAATAGTGAAAAACTACCATCACTTCATTATGCTGGTGGATCCATATTACAGTAGCACCATAACTGTCATTATTCCGGTAATCCTCATCACTAACATGAGATGCCACCATTATTGTCAGTATGCTGGTGATCCACATCACCAGAGTGAAATACCACCATCGCTGTCAGTGTGCTGGTGACAGACATCACAAGAGTGAGATACCACCATCATTTCAGTATGCTGGTGGATCCATATTGCAATAGTGAGATAGTACTACAACTGGCAGTGTTCCAGCCAACCTAATCACAAGAGTAAAATAGCACCACAGCTGCAGTGGGCCTGTGACCATCATCACAACAGTGATACACCACCACCGCCGCCAGTGTGCCTCTGACCCTCATCACAACAGTGAGATACCACCACCGCCGCCAGTGTGCTGGTCACCCACATCACAAGAGTAAGATACCACCATCGCTGCCAGTGTGCTGGTGGCTCAAATCACAATAGTGATGCTAGTGGACCCATTCTGCAATAGTGAGATATCACCATATCTGTCAGTGTTTTGGACATGCTCATCATTAAAAGGTAGACTAGCATTCCTGTCAGTGTGCTGGTGACCCACTTCACAGGAGTGAGATACCACCACCGCTGCCAGTGTGTTGGTGACCCACATCACAAGAGTGAGATACCACCATTGCTGCCAGTGTGTTGGTGACTCAAATCACAATGGTGATGCTAGTGGACCCATACTGCAATAGTGAGATATCACCATATCTGTCAGTGTTTTGGACATGCTCATCATTAAAGGGTAGACTAGTATTCCTGTCAGTGTGCTGGTGACACACTTCACAATAGTGAAAAACTACCATCACTTCATTATGCTGGTGGATCCATATTACAGTAGCACCATAACTGTCATTATTCCGGTAATCCTCATCACTAACATGAGATGCCACCATTATTGTCAGTATGCTGGTGATCCACATCACCAGAGTGAAATACCACCATCGCTGTCAGTGTGCTGGTGACAGACATCACAAGAGTGAGATACCACCATCATTTCAGTATGCTGGTGGATCCATATTGCAATGGTAAGATAACACCATAACTGTCAGTATTCCGACCATACTCATTACAAGAGTGAGATACCACCACCACTGCCAGTGTGCTGATGGCCCACATTGCTAGTGTGAGATACCACCACTGCTGCCAGTGTGATGGTGTCCCACATCACAAGATTGATATGCCACCGCTTCTGCGAGTATGCTGATGATGCACATCACAAGAGTGAGCTACCACCACCCCGGCCAGTGTGCTGGTGACTCACATCACAAGTGAGACATCATCATCTCTGCCAGTGTGCTGGCGACCCACATCACAAGAGTAAGATACCACTATCACTGCCAGAGTGCTGGTGACACACATTACAAGAGAGAGATCCCACCATCGCCGCCAGTGTGCTGGCGACCCACATCACAAGTGAGATACCACAGCCGCTGACAGTGTGCTGGTGACCCACATCATAAGAGTGAGATATCACCACCCCTAACAGTGTGCTGGTGACCCACATCACACGAGTGAGATACCATAGGCACTGCCAGTGTGCTGGTGACCCACATCACAACAGTGAGATACCAACATCGCTGACAGTGTGCTGGTGACCCACGTCACAAGAGTGAAATATCACCACTGCTGACAGTGTGCTGATGATCTACCTCACATGAGTGAGATACCAGCCCTGCTGCCAGTGTGCTGGTGACCCCGATCACAAGTATGAGATACCACCCCCGCTGCCAGTGTGCTAGGGACCCACAAGAGTGAGATACCACCATTGCTGACAGCGTGCTGGTGACCCACATTGCAAGAGTGAGATACCACCATTGCCACCACTGTGCTGGTGACTCACATCGCTAGAGATACCACCACTGCTGCCAGTGTGCTGGTGACACACATACAAGAGTGAGATACCACCATTGCCGCCAGTGTGCTGGTGACCCACATCACAAGAGTGAGATACCACCACCACTGCCAGTGCGCTGGTGACCCACATCACAAGAGTGAGATACCACCACCACTGCCAGTGTGCTGGTGACCCACATAACAGGAGTGAGATACCACCACCACTGCCAGTGTGCTGGTGACCCACATCACAAGAGTGGTGCTGGTGACCCACATCACAAGAGTGAGATACCACCACCACTGCCAGTGTGCTGGTGACACACATACAAGAGTGAGATATCACCATTGCTGCCAGTGTGCTGGTGACCCACATCACAAGAGTGAGATACCACCACCACTGCCAGTGTGCTGGTGACACACATACAAGAGTGAGATATCACCATTGCTGCCAGTGTGCTGGTGACCCACATCACAAGAGTGAGATACCACCACCGCTGCCAGCGTGCTGGTGACCCACATCACAAGAGTGAGATACCACCACCACTGCCAGTGTGCTGGTGACCCACATCACAAGAGTGGTGCTGGTGACCCACATCACAAGAGTGAGATACCACCACCGCTGCCAGTGTGCTGGTGACCCACATCACAAGAGTGAGATACCACCACCACTGCCAGTGTGCTGGTGACACACATACAAGAGTGAGATATCACCATTGCTGCCAGTGTGCTGGTGACCCACATCACAAGAGTGAGATACCACAACCCCTGCCAGTGTGCTGGTGACCCACATCACAGGAGTGAGATACCACCACCACTGCTAGTGTGCTGGTGACCCACATCACAAGAGTGATATACCACCACCACTGCCAGTGTGCTGGTGACACGCATACAAGAGTGAGATATCACCATTGCTGCCAGTGTGCTGGTGACCCACATCACAAGAGTGAGATACCACCACCGCTGCCAGCGTGCTGGTGACCCACATCACAAGAGTGAGATACCACCACCGCTGCCAGTGTGCTGGTGACCCACATCACAAGAGTGATATACCACCACCACTGCCAGTGTGCTGGTGACCCACATCACAGGAGTGAGATACCACCACCCCTGCCATTGTACCATTCCACTCTGAGCGCTGCGAGTCCTATCACATACACTGGGTGTCACTGGCTTTCCTGTTGTTAATGCGTCCTTCATTCACTTCAGGTTTCACACTGAGCGATCAGTGAACACTGTGGATATAATTCCAAAAGGATAATTAAATCACCCAGTTATGGAAACCAATATCACGCTGTCATCCACAGATACATTTAATTAAACGGAGACCGGCGCTTAGAGCCAACCGGTCGCCTGTCTGCCACAATTTCCATTTTACGTAATGACTTCCCGCGAAAGAAATGTAAATTACACGTGATTAATGTACTTTTGATATATAGGCTCGTCTAAGAAGAAGGAGGCGAGAGGGCGCCTCTGGGGGGACTTGCAGCAGTTACGGGTTCAGCAGGACCTACTGAAAACACCGAGTACGGAAGTGAAATGTTCATCAAACGAACCCCAGCTGCTTCAAGCGCCTGTGCACGTTTTGGCTGAAAATCGATGCAGAAACTGCTGGCAAGATGTCTCAGTACATGACACGCTCACAGCTGACATCTGCTGTGATCTAGCGGACACGAGCTCCAATCCTAAACAACTCAGGACTCCAATGTTGCTGAAGTTGGAACATTGAGTATTAGCAGCCCGTTATTAGCAGTGCTTAGAAATCGCGGGCACGTTGTGTGAAGCGCTACATAAAAGTATTACTTTTGTTGTGGGAGTGGAACTGGGAGGTCTATCCATGTGCCCTACAACCTCTGTGGGTCTCTGCTGGTCAGAGCCTACGGGACTGTCCATCCCAGAGCATTCAGCATCATTTTTCGGGTATGCACAGCCACAAAAGACGCTGGGCTAGGTGTACGAAGTATTGTTCTGGTTGCAAACGGCCCGAATAAAGCTTTTCTCTATGTATCAAAGCAAAATGCGACTGGGTGACTTGTTTACCAAATCGCATTTTCCTTTGCAATTCGGTATTAGGAAGGGCGTGTTTAGGGCGTGCTTTCCTAATACCGAATCGCACTGGCATGTAGGAATGTTTTGCGCCCATGAATGTGGTTGCAAAACATTCGCATTTACCGCCAACTTCAAGTTGGTGGTAGCCCATTCGCAAAGGGGACGGGGTCCCTGGGGACCTCTTCCCCTTTGTGAGTGGAAGTGTAAATATGTTTTCAGAGCAGGTAGTGATCCCAGGGACCATTGCCTACTCTGAAAAAATGAAAAGAAAACTTTTCATTTTTTTGTTTGAAATGCATCCTGCTTTCCTTTAAGGAAAATTGGCAGCATTTAAAAAAAAATGCTTTACTTAAAAGCAGTCACAGACATGGCGGTCTGCTGTCCCCAGCAGGCCACCATCCATGTGAGTGAGGCCATCCCTAATGGGGTTGCAAATTGCGACCTACCTCATGATTATTGATGAGGTAGATCTTTGCGACCCCATTGGGAATCAATAAATGTGTCTGAGACACCTTTGTACATTTCATTTTGTCTCTAATTGCGACTTGCAAAAAGTCTCAATTAGAGACTCGCAAAATAAAATGGACAAACATCTGGCCCAATATACTGAAAGTCTGTTTAATGCAAAACACAACTGCCTCTTTGCGCGCAACCACACATGCACTATTCTACACCCTAATGCTCCTCATGTTATCTAACTTCACAGAACATCGACAGGGTAAGTCATTCTCGCCTGTATTAGAACACGTGGCTTCCAACAACACAGATCTGTGCTTCAGGCACATTAACCAGAAAACTATCAACAGGCTTCTTGTTAACACAAGACAGCAGGTGTTTAAAGCGTTTAACAATATGTAGCGTTTCACGCATGCGCGTCATGATTTTGATGCGCAGGTGCTGTTATGAGCAGGGAGCTATATTTAGATGTCAAAGTTGGAAGTTGGTTTAAAGTTTTATGAAAGCTGAGAATAAGAGAGTGACACTGAACACAGTGGATTACAAGGTGCGTACAGTGTCTGCTGAGATAAACACAGAAGAGAAGTCCCTAAAGTCAATTGAAGGGAAATAGTACCAAAGGCAGAACCAGGATTCAGGTGAAGAAGACACAAAACATAGAGCTGGTATTGGCACAGCTGAAAGTCTCCCCATTGGACTGCACCGGGCATTCGTAAATCATGAGTCATGTATGATCACCAACAGCTGGTCCTTTAACAAACAGCTGGGCATCTCTAGCTTTGCCCAAGTCAGCACTTCAAATTCAGATCCAAAGGTGTGCCCCTCAATAATGCCCACAAAATTGATGGAACACAATATCGCAGAATACTGAAAATAAAATATCAACAGGTGAGCCTAGGTTTTCTATCTCCCTATATATTTACCTGCGTGGTACATATAACTTCAAGGTCTGTAGATGCAGAGTTAGCAATGATAAATATTCTTCTCTATATTCCCTTTTTCATATTTAGGGCGTGATTCAGATGTCGGCGAAGGGGAATACTCTATCCATCCCATTATATTCTGTGGGGATCGTAATACGGCGGACAGGATATACGTCAAGTTTGTGATGGAGTATTCGCTCCACCAAGATCTAAATCAGGCCCTCAGTCCCTCGATATCCTGTCCTCGATATTAGTATGTCACGATATTGTAGCTGTTAACAGTCAGTAGTGCAACCGGATCCTAGAAACACTGAGCACGTGTCTGCATCACAGAACACCTGTTTTTTTCTGCCAACGTTGCCAGCTGCAGATGTATATATCTATAATGTGCTCATTGTGCCGGGGTTAGTTTACATTTATTTTCTGCTTAAAAAGGTGACAGCAGCAAATTAACCTCTATTTAACTTTTTTAGTTGTTCGAAAAAGGAGCACAAGGGCATATTGATTGCTTTTTGTTCAAATTTATGTATTTAGTGTTTATGCTCTGTAGATTGCAGTGCGACTGCTTCGAATGACACAACTAGAGCGCACCCAATATTCCAGCCCCAAACCCATGATGATTATACACAAGGAAAACTCACTTAGTGAACGAGGTGTGGGATGGAGAAGCCATCACTCTCTAGATGGGACAACCAGTTTGCACAATCATCAGAGCTCGCTAAGATATGTTTGTTTCGGGAAAAAAGTGCAGAGAAGCCTTGTTTAAATTACTTAATGAACACTTCAGATGTTCCTTTGTCCTATATATTTATGGGTTTCTTTTGCTTGGATTTAAGCCAGGCCTTGCTTTCAGTTTTCCTTCAGCCACTATCGCAAGAGCAGTGAAATGACACAGGTCACAAGTTCAGGCAGGGGGTGATGAGCACAGGGCACTTGGCCCTAGGAGATGGCTCTCTGGTGTACTCACTCTCTCCTCTCCACTTGTGCCCTCCATGGAAGAAATGCATCTTCCCTGTGCACAGAACGTGCCAACTTTGTTCTCTGGGATGATGGAGGTGAGTGTTCTGACAGAAACTGAGAAGCAGGAAGGCGACTGAAAAGGCATCTAGGTTGCCACACATGGTTTCTCCCAGTTTTAAAAGAAATACAGGGTGCCATACTGATGGTTATTTCGGTTTTAAAAGAAATGTGGGTAACCATACATGGTCTCCCCCAGTTCTAAAAGAAATGTAGGTTGCCACACAAGAAATGTGGGTTGCCTTACTGATGGTGACTTCAGTTTTAAAAGAAATATGGGGTGCCACTCTGATGGTTATTTCAGTTTTAACATAAATGAAAGTCGTCACTCCAATGGTTTCCTTCAGTTTTAAAAGAAGTGGCAGTTGCCACACCAAGGGGTTTCCTTCTTTTTCACAAACATTAAATAGCATTTTATTTTCCTTATCTTGGTAAAGTGTGAATGTATTTGGTTCTAAAATATTTAGGGGCAGATTGATGAAAAGTGGCACTGCACCAAGTGCAGCGCCACTTTTCTTGCGCCCCTTAGCGCCCCTTAATGCCATCATGTGTGCGCTGTATTTAAAATACGGCACACCTTGGCGGTAATCAGGGGTACTAGCGTCATCATTTTTGACGCTAGTCCCGCGCTCTTCAGAATTATCGTAAAAAATGATGACGCTAATCCTGCAAAGCACACAGAGGCTCATTGAAAACAATGTGAGCCTCCCTTTAACGCCTGCTCTGGGCAGGAGTTAAAAATGCAGATAAAAATAACGCAAAGAAATCTCTTCGATTTCTTTGCACCATTTGTTCAGCCCCCCAAAGTGCCGGTACGCCTCCCTTGCATACTTTATGCCTGGCACAGGCAAAATGTGGTCAAGGGGTTACAAAGTGGCGCAATGCAAGCATTGCACCACTTTGTAAATATCGCGCAGCATTTTTGGCCTTCCAACGCCACATTAGCATTAAAAAATGATGCTATTGTGGCATTGGAATGGCGCTAGGTCCTCTTAAATCTGGGTCTTAGTGTTTCAACCAAATGTGCTAACATAGCTATAACAAGCATTTGCAATGCAATGGGTCTCGCATTTGCTCGAGTTAGACCTATTAGCGTTGTAAACTCCTAACCAGACTTTTCTTGCCACATAAATTGAAAATGAAAAGTAAAACAGTTTCACGTAAGCGAGCCGATTCAAAGCGCCACAGCATGAGCGTGAAGGAGACACACAAAATAAAAAATACGTTTGCACGTAGTCAAACGTATTGGCAAAAGTGCAATTAGCCATGTAACAGGGTCGATGGCCAAGACGGTAACCAAACCGCCCCAAGGACGGAACCAATGATAACAGAGGATTTTTGACGGGCAAGCCCATGAACGAGCGATAGTGATGGGCGTGAGGTGGGTGTGGTTAAAAGCCCAAATAGATGATAACACTTTGAAAAAGCAGCGCTTGCGCGCTGCAATACTCAGCCTAAAAGTTAAGCTAGTAAAGAGAAAAAGTACATAGAGGGTGAGAGTAGAAACGTTTTTCTTAAATGTAAGTCACAGCGGGAATCCCAGTTGGCCAGAACATTTTCTGGTAAAAATTCTAGATCTTTGGAGGTCGTACTATAGCTCAGCATCCTGAAAGCTTGCTGGAGAACATCGTTCATCATGCTACTGAAATTAATAGTTCTGCACGAGGCATTTTGGTTTTTAGTGTGCACTAAAAACATGCCACCCTTAGGGCATCATTATGAGGCTGGCAGTCTTGAGACCCCCAGCCTGGCGGCGGCGGTCAGGACCGCTACTGCTGTGGCGGTCCCACCCCCACATTAAGACCCTGGTTGTCCGACCACCAGGGTTCTGCCACCTCCACGAAGATCGGTGATCATGACAGGTTGACGGTGGCAGAGGTTGGAATCAGCCAGGGCGGCGCTGCTTGCAGTGCCACCCTGCTGATTACGACTTCGTTCTCCGCCAGTGTTTTCATGGTGGTTTTACTGCATGGCATGGGCAGTGCAATGGGCCCTCCTCCCCAGCACCCTCGCAATGTTCACTATCTGCTATGCAGACAGTGACCATTGCGAGGATGCTGGTGCACCCTGCAGGTGGCCGCATTGCCGCTGACTCGATTACGAGCCAGAGACAATGCTGTTGCCACTTTCCCACTAGGCTGACTGGTGGAAACCTCGGTTTCTGCGAGTCAGCCTAGCGGGAAAGTCTTAATGGGTACGTCGGGGAAGTAGCCAGTGTGGCGGCAGCCTTCCCGTCGGAAATTCGGCAGACAGATCTTCCAGTCCGCCGAACTCCTGGCCCATGGTCAATAAATGTAGAATCACACTATTATAATATTTGGGCCCTCATTCCGACCCTGGCGGTCTAAGACCGCCAGGGCCGCGGGCAACGGAAGCACCGCCAACAGGCTGGCGGTGCTTCAGTGCCCATTCTGACCGCGGCGGTAAAGCCGCGGTCAGAAAAGGGGATCCGGCTGTTTCCCGCCGGATTTCCCCTGGCTGGGCTGAACCTCCATGGCAGTGCTGCAAGCAGCGCCGCCTTGGGGATTCCGACCCCCTTCCCGCCAGCCTGTTTCTGGCGGTTTTGACCACCAGGAACAGGATGGCGGGAACGGGTGTCGTGGGGCCCCTGGGGGCCCCTGCACTGCCCATGCCACTGGCATGGGCAGTGCAGGGGCCCCCTAACAGGGCCCCAGCATGATTTTCACTGTCTGCTTAGCAGACAGTGAAAATCGCGACGGGTGCAACTGCACCCGTCGCACCCCTGCAACACCGCCGGCTCCATTCGGAGCCGGCCTCTGTGTTGCAGGGCCTTTCCCACTGGGCCGGCGGGTGCTCCCTTGGCGGGCGCCTGCCGGCCCAGCGGGAAAGTCAGAATGGCCTCCGCGGTCTTCTGATCCTAACTGCCAGGGTCCCAGTAGGGGGTGTGGCAGTCCTTTGTGTGAGAGCAGGCCCTCCACCCTCCCAGCCCAGGAAGACCCATTCAAAATGCAGATGTATGCAAGTGAGGCTGAGTACCCTGTGTTTGGGGTGTGTCTTAGTGAATGCACAAGGAGCTGTCAACTAAGCCCAGCCAGACGTGGATTGTAAGGGACAGAAAGATTTAAGTGCAAAGAAATGCTCACTTTTGAAAAGTGGCATTTCTAGAATAGTAATATTAAATCCAACTTCACCAGTCAGCAGGATTTGATATTACCATTCTGGCCATACTAAATATGACCTTCCTACTCCTTTCAGATCAGCAGCTACCACTTCAATACTGTATGAGGGTAGCCCCAATGTTAGCCTATGAAGGGAGCAGGCCTCACAGTAGTGCAAAAACGAATTTAGGAGTTTTACACTACCAGGATGTAGGAAAGTACCATCTTGCCTGGCATGTTACCCCCATATTTCACTGTATATATGCTGTTTTAGTGTATGTGTCACTGGGACCCTGCCAGCCAGGGCCCCAGTGCTCATAAGTGTGCCCTGTATGTGTTCCCTGTGTGATGACTAACTGTCTCACTGAGGCTCTGCTAACCAGAACCTCAGTGGTTATGCTCTCTCTGCTTTCTAATTTGTCACTAACAGGTTAGTGACCAATTTCACCAATTCACATTGCCATACTGGAACACCCTTATAATTCCCTAGTATATGGTACTGAGGTACCCAGGGTATTGGGGTTCCAGGAGATCCCTATGGGCTGCAGCATTTATTTTGCCACCCATAGGGAGCTCTGACAATTCTTACACAGGCCTGCCACTGCAGCCTGAGTGAAATAACGTCCACGTTATTTCACAGCCATTTACCACTGCACTTAAGTAACTTATAAGTCACCTATATGTCTAACCTTCACCTGGTGAAGGTTGGGTGCAAAGTTACTTAGTGTGTGGGCACCCTGGCACTAGACAAGGTACCCCCACATCGTTCAGGGCAAATTCCCCGGACTTTTTGAGTGCGGGGACACCATTACACGTGTGCACTATACATAGGTCACTACCTATGTATAGCGTCACAATGGTAACTCCGAACATGGCCATGTAACATGTCTGAGATCATGGAATTGTCACCCCAATGCCAGAGACAATTCCATGATCCCCCGAGTCTCTAGCACAGACCCGGGTACTGCCAAACTACCTTTCCCGGGGTTTCACTGCAGCTGCTGATGCTGCCAACCCCTCAGACAGGTTTCTGCCCTCCTGGGGTCCAGCCAGGCCTGGTCCAGGAAGGCAGAACAAAGGACTTCCTCAGAGAGAGGGTGTTACACCCTCTCCCTTTGGAAAAAGGTCTCAGGGCTGGGGAGGAGTAGCCTCTCCCAGCCTCTGGAAATGCTTTGATGGGCACATCTCTGCATAAGCCAGTCTACACCGGTTCAGGGATCCCCCAGCCCTGCTCTGGCGCGAAACTGGACAAAGGAAAGGGGAGTGACCACTCCCCTGACCTGCACCTCCCAGGGGAGGTGCCCAGAGCTCCTCCAGCGTGCCCCAGACCTCTGCCATCTTGGATTCAGAGGTGTGCTGGCACACTGGACTGTTCTGAGTGGCCAGGGCCAGCAGGTAATATCAGAGACTCCTTCTGATAGGCTCTTACCTGTGTTACTAGCCTATCCTCCTTCCTAGGTAACCAAACCTCCTTTGTTATTTAGGGTCTCTGCTTTGGGGAATTCTTCAGATACCGAATGCAAGAGCACATCAGAGTTCCTCTGCATCTCCCTCTTCACCTTCTGCCAAAGGATCGACCGCTGACTGCTCAGGCCCCCTGCAAAACCGCAACAAAGTAGCAAAGACGACCACTGCGACCTTGTATCGCTTCATCCTGCCGGCTTTCTTGACTGTTTCCTGGTGGTGCATGCTCTGGGGGTAGCCTGCCTCCTTCTTGCACCAGGAGCTCTGAAGAAATCTCCAGTGGGTCGACGGCATCTTCCCCCTGCAACCGCAGGCAACAAAAGACTGCATCACTGGTCCTCTGGGTCCCCTCTCAGCACGACGAGCGTGGTCCCTGGAACTCAGCAACTCTGTCCAAGAGACTCCCACAGTCCAGTGACTCTTCAGTCCAATTTTGGTGGAGGTAAGTCCTTGCCTCCCCACGCTAGACTGCATTGCTGGGTACCGCGTGATTTGCAGCTGCTACGGCTCCTGTGCACTCTTCCAGGATTTCCTTCATGCACTGCCAAGCCTGGGTCCCCGACACTCTAACCTGCAGTTCACAACCTTCTGAGTTGTCCTCCGGCGTCGTGGGACTCCCTTTTCTGACTTCGGGTGGACTCCGGTTCACTCCTCTTCTAAGTGCCTGTTCCGGTACTTCTGCGGGTGCTGCCTGCTTCTCTGAGGGCTCCCTGACTTGCTGGACGCCCCCTCTGTCTCCTCATCCAAGTGGCGACATCCTGGTCCCTCCTGGGCCACAGCAGCATCCAAAAACCCTAACCGCAACCCTTGCAGCTAGCAAGGCTTGTTTGCGGTCTTTCTGTGTGGGAATACCACTGCAAGCTTCTTCACGACGTGGGACATCCATCCTCCAAAGGGGAAGTTTCTAGCCCTCTTCGTTCTTGCAGAATCCACAGCTTCTACCATCCAGTGGCAGCTTCTTTGCACCCTCAGCTGGCATTTACTGGGCATCTGCCCACTCTCGACATTGTCGCCACTCTTGGACTTGGTCCTCTTGTTCCACAGGTACTCAGGTCCGGAAATCCACTGTTGTTGCTTTGCTGGTGTTGGTCTTCCTTGTAGAAACCCCCTATCACGACTTCTGTGCTCTCTGGGGGTTATAGGTGCACTTTACACCTACTTTTCAGGGTCTTGGGGTGGGCTATTTTTCTAACCCTCACTGTTTTCTTACAGTCCCAGCGACCCTCTACAAGCTCACATAGGTTTGAGGTCCATTCGTGGTTCGCATTCCACTTTTGGAGTATATGGTTTGTGTTGCCCCTATACCTATGTGTTCCTATTGCAATCTATTGTAACTTTACACCTACTTTTCAGGGTCTTGGGGTGGGCTATTTTTCTAACCCTCACTGTTTTCTTACAGTCCCAGCGACCCTCTACAAGCTCACATAGGTTTGGGGTCCATTCGTGGTTCGCATTCCACTTTTGGAGTATATGGTTTGTGTTGCCCCTATACCTATGTGCTCCTATTGCAATCTATTGTAACTTTACACTGCTTGCATTACTTCCTCTTGCTATTACTGCATATTTTTGGTATTGTGTACATATATCTTGTGTATATTTGGCATCCTCATACTGAGGGTACTCACTGAGATACTTTTGGCATATTGTCATAAAAATAAAGTACCTTTATTTTTAGTATACCTGTGTATTGTCTTTTCTTATGAAATTGTGCATATGACACCAGTGGTATAGTAGGAGCTTTGCATGTCTCCTAGTTCAGCCTAAGCTGCTCTGCTATAGCTACCTTCTATCAGCCTAAGCTGCTAGAAACACGTCTTCTACACTAATAAGGGATAACTGGACCTGGCACAGAGTGTAAGTACCCCTTGGTACCCACTACAAGCCAGGCCAGCCTCCTACATTGGTTGTGCAGCGGTGGGATAAGTACTTGCATCTGCTTACCACTTTGTCATTTTGTACTTTTCATAAGAGAATAATATACAAAACAAGTTCAGAGTATGTACACCTAACCAAAAAGTTTTGCTTTTCTTCTCTTACACTATTTGCTAAGTGCTGAAAGGTACTTCAAAACTTTCTAAAAGTTTGAAAAAGTTTGAAAAAGTTTTTTTTCCTGTTCTTTAAAAAGTCCTGAAACCTTTTCTGTCTTTTACCTGTCTCTAAACCTTTTTCTATCATGTCTGGTGTAGGAATTCCTCTTAATTTGGTCAATACTACTTATGACCACCTTAACTTTTAGAGCCTAAGGAGTCTCTGCATTGATAGAGGTTTAGTGGTAGGTAAGAACCCTTCTAGAGAGCTACTGTCTAATATGCTTATTGAGAATGATAAGGCCCAGGGTGGCACCTCATCTGAAAAGTTGATAGATAGCTCACACTCTGACTCAGGGGAGTCCCCAGTTGGAGTGTTGCAGGGTTCCCTTCTTAATTTGCCCCTTAGCAGACCACCTAGCAATGCTGGTAGTATTAGAAGCTCCCATCATAGTAGGGATGTTTTTATTCCTGGAGGCCAGGTTGTTAGGGTGCCAACTGTTAGGTACATTTCTCCCTCTGCTCATTCAAATCTTTCTTCTGTGTCAAAACACTCCCAACCCACCCACCCTGATGACAAGATGTTAGAAAGGGAACTCAATAAGTTGAGAGTGGAAGAGACCAGGCTGAAGCTTAAACAGCAACAGCTGGCTCTAGACAGGGAATCCCTAGACTTAGAAAAAGAGAGACAGAAGTTGGGGTTTGGACCCCATGGTGGCAGCAGCAGTATTCCAGATAGCAATCCTGTGAGAGAACATGATTCTAGGAATCTTCTTAAGATAGTTCCTCCTTACAAGGAGGGGGATGACATTAACAAGTGGTTTGCTGCACTGGAGAGGGCCTGTATGGTACAGGGGGTCCCTCAAAGGCAGTGGGCTGCTATCCTATGGCTATCTTTCAGTGGAAAGGGTAGGGATAGGCTCCTTACTGTGAAGGAAAGTGATGTCAATAATTTTACAGTTTTGAAGAATGCACTCTTGGATGGATTTGGCTTAACCACTGAACAATACAGGATTACGTTCAGAGAAACCAGAAAAGAGTCCTCACAAGACTGGGTAGACTTTGTTGACTATTCAGTGAAGACCTTGGAGGGGTGGTTAAATGGCAGTAAAGTTTCTGACTATGAAAGCCTGTACAATTTAATCCTGAGAGAGCATATTCTGAATAACTGTATGTCTGACTTGTTACACCAATATCTAGTGGACTCAGATCTGACCTCTCCCCAAGAATTGGGAAAGAAGGCAGACAAATGGGTCTGAAGAAGAGTGAACAGAAAAGTTCATACAGGGGGTGACAAGGATGGCAAGAAGAAGGATGGTAAGTCTTCAGACAAGGGTGGGAACAAATCTAAAAATGAGTCTTCATCAGGCCCACAAAAACACTCTAGTGGAGGTGGTGGGTCCAAATCCTCTTCTAATCAAGTAAAAAAACCATGGTGCTATTTATGTAAAGTAAAAGGCCATTGGACAACTGAAGCCAGTTGTCCAAAGAAAAGCACCAAGCCTCCCACTACCACAACCCCTACTGCAACCTCTAGTGCCCCTAGTAATAGCAGTGGTGGTGGGAGCAAACCTACTAATAGCCAATCCAAGGGAGTAGCTGGGCTCACTTTTGGTAATTTAGTTGGGGTTGGTCTTGTTAGGGAGACCACAGAGGCTGTGCTAGTCTCTGAAGGAGCCATTGATTTGGCCACCTTAGTTGCTTGTCCCCTTAATATGGATAAGTACAAGCAACTTCCCCTAATCAATGGTGTTGAGGTTCAGGCCTACAGGGACACAGGTGCCAGTGTTACCATGGTAATAGAGAAACTGGTATACCCTGAACAACACCTACTTGGTCACCAGTACCAAGTGACAGACGCTCATAACAACATTCTTAGCCACCCCATGGCTGTTGTGAATCTCAACTGGGGGGGGTTACTGGTCCAAAGAAAGTTGTGGTTGCTTCAGATTTACCTGTAGACTGTCTAGTAGGAAATGATTTAGAGACATCAGCTTGGGCAGAAGTGGAGTTGGAGGCTCATGCAGCAATGCTGGGCATTCCTGGGCATATTTTTGCTTTAACAAGGGCTCAGGCCAAAAAGCAAAAAGGACAGGGTGACTTGGATCCTGGAACAATGGACCAAGTGCTCCCTAAAGCTAGGGTTAGTAAGGGTAAATCCCTACCCACTATCCCGCCCTCTACAGATGATTTAACTTCTGAGGAAGAAGAATTTCCCCCCTGCGCAGAACCTTCACCAGAGGAGCTGGCAGCAGACACTGCTGAGCTTTTGGGTGGAGGGGGGCCTGCCAGGGAGGAACTGAGTGTGGCACAGCAATCCTGTCCCACATTAGAGGGTCTAAGACAGCAAGCTGTCAAACAGCAAAATGGGGATGTCAGTGACTCACATAGAGTTTACTGGGAGGACAACCTCTTGTACACAGAGGCAAGGGATCCAAAACCTGGAGCAGCCAGGAGATTGGTCATTCCCCTGCAGTACAGAGAGTTCCTCCTAACTCTGGCACATGACATTCCTTTGGCTGGACATTTGGGTCAGATTAAAACATGGGAAAGGCTTGTCCCCCTGTTTCACTGGCCTAGGATGTCAGAGGACACAAAAGACTTTTGTAAGTCATGTGTGACCTGCCAAGCCAGTGGCAAGACTGGTGGCACTCCAAAGGCTCCCCTTATTCCACTGCCTGTGGTTGGGGTTCCCTTTGAAAGGGTAGGGGTTGACATTGTTGGCCCCCTTGACCCTCCTACTGCTTCAGGCAATAGGTTTATCTTGGTGGTAGTGGACCATGCCACAAGATATCCTGAAGCTATTCCTCTAAGGACCACTACAGCTCCTGCAGTGGCAAAAGCCCTCCTGGGAATCTTTTCCAGGGTGGGTTTCCCAAAAGAGGTTGTATCAGACAGGGGTAGCAACTTTATGTCTGCATACTTGAAGGCCATGTGGAAAGAATGTGGTGTAACATACAAATTCACCACACCTTATCATCCACAAACAAATGGACTGGTAGAGAGGTTTAATAAAACTCTCAAATTTATGATAATGGGACTCCCTGAAAAACTCAGGAGGAGATGGGATGTCCTGTTACCTTGCCTCCTTTTTGCTTACAGGGAGGTACCCCAGAAAGGAGTGGGCTTCAGCCCCTTTGAACTCCTCTTTGGGTACCCTGTAAGAGGTCCCCTAACACTTGTAAAGGAGGGTTGGGAACAACCTTTAAAAGCTTCTAAGCAAGACATAGTGGACTATGTACTCGGCCTAAGATCCAGAATGGCTGAGTACTTGAAAAAGGCCAGTAACAACCTTCAGGCCAGCCAAGAGCTCCAAAAGCAATGGCATGACCAGAAGGCTGTTCTGATTCAGTACCAACCAGGACAGAAGGTGTGGGTATTGGAGCCTGTGGCCCCAAGAGCACTCCAAGACAAATGGAGTGGACCCCATCTCATTGTTGAAAAGAATGGAGAGGTCACCTATTTGGTTGACCTGGGCACTGCCAGGAGTCCCCTTAGGATGCTCCATGTCAATCGCCTGAAACCCTACTATGACAGGGCTGATCTCACCCTGCTCATGGCAACAGATGAAGGACAGGAAGAAGAGAGTGACCCTCTCCCTGATCTCTTCTCTTCCACAGAACAAGATGCTCTAGTGGAAGGTGTAGTTTTGGCAGACTGTCTTACTGCTGAACAGAAAGACAACTGCATAAATCTCCTAGGTCGGTTTTCTGAACTCTTTTCTACTGTGCCAGACACCACTTCTTGGTGTAAGCACAATATAGATACTGGAGACAGCATGCCTGTCAAAAGTAAGATCTATAGGCAGCCTGACCATGTCAGGGACTGCATGAAACAAGAAGTTCAGAAAATGCTTGAACTGGGAGTGGTTGGACACTCTGAAAGCCCATGGGCCTCTCCTGTAGTGCTTGGACCAAAGCCTCACTCCAAAGATGGAAAAAGGGAAATTAGGTTTTGTGTAGATTACAGAGGTCTCAACCAGGTAACAAAAACTGATGCTCACCCTATACCCAGGGCAGATGAGCTCATAGATACACTGGCATCTGCCAAGTATCTAAGCACCTTTGATTTGACTGCAGGGTATTGGCAGATCAAGTTGTCAGAGGATGCTAAAGCAAAAACTGCATTTTCGACTATTGGAGGGCACTACCAATTCACAGTAATGCCCTTTGGTTTGAAAAATGCACCTGCCACTTTTCAGAGGTTGGTGAATACAGTCCTGCAAGGGTTGGAGGCTTTTAGTGCAGCATATCTGGACGATATAGCTGTCTTTAGCTCCTCCTGGGATGATCACCTGATCCACCTGTGGAAAGGTTTGGAGGCCCTGCAAAAGGCAGGCCTCACTATCAAGGCTTCAAAGTGCCAGATAGGGCAGGGGAAAGTGGTTTATCAGGGACACCTTGTAGGTGGAGAACAGATTGCACCACTTCAGGGGAAAATCCAAACTATCATAGATTGGGTTCCCCCTACAACACAGACCCAGGTGAGAGCCTTCCTAGGCCTCACTGGGTATTACAGGAGGTTCAATAAGAACTATGGCTCCATTGCAGCTCCACTTAATGATCTCACTTCAAAGAAAATGCCTAAAAAGGTATTGTGGACAGCTAGCTGTCAGAAAGCTTTTGATGAGCTCAAACAGGCCATGTGCACTGCACCTGTCCTAAAAAGCCCATGTTACTCCAAGAAATTCATTGTTCAAACTGATGCATCTGAATTAGGGGTAGGGGCAGTCTTATCACAACTCAATTCTGAGGGCCAAGATCAACCTGTTGCTTTTATCAGCAGAAGGTTGACCCCTAGAGAAAAGCGTTGGTCTGCCATAGAGAGGGAGGCCTTTGCTGTGGTCTGGGCACTGAAGAAGTTGAGGCCATACCTGTTTGGCACTCACTTCATTGTTCAGACAGACCACAAACCTCTACTTTGGCTAAAACAAATGAAAGGTGAAAACCCTAAATTATTGAGGTGGTCCATATCTCTACAGGGAATGGACTATACAGTGGAACATAGACCTGGAAGTACCCACTCCAATGCAAATGGACTCTCCAGATATTTCCACTTAGACAATGAAGACTCATCAGGTCATGGTTAGTCTTATTGTCCTTCGTTTGGGGGCAGGGGGGTTGTGTAGGAAAGTACCATCTTGCCTGGCATGTTACCCCCATATTTCACTGTATATATGTTGTTTTAGTGTATGTGTCACTGGGACCCTGCCAGCCAGGGCCCCAGTGCTCATAAGTGTGCCCTGTATGTGTTCCCTGTGTGATGACTAACTGTCTCACTGAGGCTCTGCTAACCAGAAACTCAGTGGTTATGCTCTCTCTGCTTTCTAAATTGTCACTAACAGGCTAGTGACCAATTTCACCAATTCACATTGGCATACTGGAACACCCTTATAATTCCCTAGTATATGGTACTGAGGTACCCAGGGTATTGGGGTTCCAGGAGATCCCTATGGGCTGCAGCATTTCTTTTACCACCCATAGGGAGCTCTGACAATTCTTACACAGGCCTGCCACTGCAGCCTGAGTGAAATAACGTCCACGTTATTTCACAGCCATTTACCACTGCACTTAAGTAACTTATAAGTCACCTATATGTCTAACCTTCACCTGGTGAAGGTTGGGTGCAAAGTTACTTAGTGTGTGGGCACCCTGGCACTAGCCAAGGTACCCCCACATCGTTCAGGGCAAATTCCCCGGACTTTGTGAGTGCGGGGACACCATTACACGCGTGCACTATACATAGGTCACTACCTATGTATAGCGTCACAATGGTAACTCCGAACATGGCCATGTAACATGTCTAAGATCATGGAATTGTCATCCCAATGCCATTCTGGGATTGGGGAGACAATTCCATGATCCCCCGAGTCTCTAGCACAGACCCGGGTACTGCCAAATTACCTTTCCCGGGGTTTCACTGCAGCTGCTGCTGCTGCCAACCCCTCAGACAGGTTTCTGCCCTCCTGGGGTCCAGCCAGGCCTGGCCCAGGAAAGCAGAACAAAGGACTTCCTCAGAGAGAGGGTGTTACACCCTCTCCCTTTGGAAAAAGGTGTCAGGGCTGGGGAGGAGTAGCCTCCCCCAGCCTCTGGAAATGCTTTGATGGGCACAGATGGTGCCCATCTCTGCATAAGCCAGTCTACACCAGTTCAGGGATACCCCAGCCCTGCTCTGGCGCGAAACTGGACAAAGGAAAGGGGAGTGACCACTCCCCTGACCTGCACCTCCCAGGGGAGGTGCCCAGAGCTCCTCCAGCGTGCCCCAGACCTCTGCCATCTTGGATTCAGAGGTGTGCTGGCACACTGGACTGCTCTGAGTGGCCAGGGCTAGCAGGTGACGTCAGAGACTCCTTCTGATAGGCTCTTACCTGTGTTACTAGCCTATCCTCCTTCCTAGGTAGCCAAACCTCCTTTTTTGGCTATTTAAGGTCTCTGCTTTGGGGAATTCTTCAGATACAGAATGCAAGAGCTCATCAGAGTTCCTCTGCATCTCCCTCTTCACCTTCTGCCAAAGGATCGACCGCTGACTGCTCAGGACGCTTGCAAAACCGCAACAAAGTAGCAAAGACGACTACTGCAACCTTGTATCGCTTCATCCTGCCGGCTTTCTTGACTGTTTCCTGGTGGTGCATGCTCTGGGGGTAGCCTGCCTCCTTCTTGCACCAGGAGCTCTGAAGAAATCTCCTGTGGGTCGACCGAATCTTCCCCCTGCAACCGCAGGCAACAAAAGACTGCATCACCGGTCCTCTGGGTCCCCTCTCAGCACAACAAGCATGGTCCCTGGAACTCAGCAACTCTGTCCAAGTGACTCCCACTGTCCAGTGACTCTTCAGTCCAATTTTGGTGGAGGTAAGTCCTTGCCTCCCCACGCTAGACTGCTTTGCTGGGTACCGCGTGATTTGCAGCTGCTCCGGCTCCTATGCACTCTTACAGAATTTCCTTTGTGCACAGCCAAGCCTGGGTCCCCGACACTCTAACCTGCAGTGCACAACCTTCTGAGTTGTCCTCCGGCGTCGTGGGACTCCCTTTTCTGACTTCGGGTGGACTCCAGTTCACTCCTCTTCGAAGTGCCTGTTCCAGTACTTCTGCGGGTGCTGCCTGCTTCTGTGAGGGCTCCCTGACTTGCTGGGCGCCCCCTCTGTCTCCTCATCCAAGTGGCTACATCCTGGTCCCTCCTGGGCCACAGCAGCATCCAAAAACCCTAACCGCGACCCTTGCAGCTAGCAAGGCTTGTTTGCGGTCTTTCCAGCGACCCTCTACAAGCTCACATAGGTTTGGGGTCCATTCGTTGTTCGCATTCCACTTTTGGAGTATATGGTTTGTGTTGCCCCTATACCTATGTGCTCCTATTGCAATCTATTGTAACTTTACACTGCTTGCATTACTTCCTCTTGCTATTACTGCATATTTTTGGTATTGTGTACATATATCTTGTGTATATTTGGCATCCTCATACTGAGGGTACTCACTGAGATACTTTTGGCATATTGTCATAAAAATAAAGTACCTTTATTTTTAGTATATCTGTGAATTGTGTTTTCTTATGATATTGTGCATATGACACCAGTGGTATAGTAGGAGCTTTGCATGTCTCCTAGTTCAGCCTAAGCTGCTCTGCTATAGCTACCTTCTATCAGCCTAAGCTGCTAGAAACACCTCTTCTACACTAATAAGGGATAACTGGACCTGGTACACAGTGTAAGTACCCCTTGGTACCCACTACAAGCCAGGCCAGCCTCGTACACAGGACATGTAAACTACACAGGAACATGTCCTGGCTTTCACCCACACAGCACCCTGCTCTAGGGGTTACCTAGGGCACACATTAGAGGTAACTTATATGTGGAGAAAGGGGAGGTTTAGGCTTGGAAAGTACTTTTAAATGCCAAATCGAGGTGACAGTAAAATTGCACACACAGGCCTTGCAATGGCAGGCCTGAGACAAGGAAAAGGGGCTACTTAAGTGGTTGGCACAACCAGTGCTGCAGGCCCACTAGTAACATTTAATCTACAGGCCCTAGGCACATAGAGTGCACATT